>NC_137426.1:33712500-34912500 GCF_964374335.1 Astatotilapia calliptera | reverse complement strand
CACAATTGCAAGTATAGTGGAATAAGCAGTTCAGAATTAATACAGGTCTTGCCACACCTGTGTCTGAAAGCAAATAGTTTTGAAAATGATCTATATTTTTCACAATGATATATTGTAGTTGATGGAGCGTACTGTGAGTTACTACCCCCTCTAAACGGATGACATTGGGGTGGTCGAACTGGGCCATTATTGAAGCCTCGGCCAGGAAGTCTCTCTTCTGCTTTTCTGTGTATCCTGCCTTCAGGGTCTTTAGAGCCACTGGGATGTCTCGTTTTCCCGGGAGCCTCATACGTCCGTAGCAAACCTCCCCAAACTCCCCTGAAAACATGGCAGAGGAACACAGTAATGCAGCACATCAAACATATTCAGCCTTTAAATCTGTTCCACAATGGTAAATATTCGTCGTGCTTCCCTGCACCCTCCACCCACGCCTAAGCCATTTGTGTGAATGAGAACATGTCATTTAATTTGCCAGGGTAGATAAGAGAAAACAACCCACTTACAAACTATCTGTTCACATATATGTGCAAAAGCTGCCAAGAGCTAATTAGCAATCCATTCTTATCTTTAGCTCAACAGAACTTTAAACTGGTGGTTGCACTGTTTGAATGCGTCTGTGTCATACATTTCTATTTGTCTCTGGCTGCAGCAGTCATATGTAGCACAGTGAATTGTGAGGCTGACACAGTGTTAGTATTCTCTTCCTGTCTGAGGAGCTTTGATTGACAGCCCCACGCAACGCTCTGATTCCACTTTGCTATCCTCCTCTCTGCTGCACACCACAGCCTTTACACCGGCCAATGATTTTAAGTTAGCATAGCCAATGATTCTCACTATGTATGTATGTGTGTGTGTGTGTGTGTGTGTGTGTGTGTGTGTGTGTGTGTGTGTGTGTGTGTGTGTGTGTGTGTGTGTGTGTGAGCACACACAAGTTCATGGTTTTACCTGAACCAATGATTTTCTCTATTTTGATCCTGGAAGCTTCAATTTCTCTGGCAAACTCGTGGACCGCCTGGCAGGGGTCCTCGTACGTGTGTGGGTCGATATAGAACCTCGCATCGGGGAATGACACTAAGATAAACAACATTAGCATTTGGTCACATATTGGAGAATGAGAGCAACATCGCATCTGAGCCCCGTCACCGGTGTGTGCAGGGAAAACCTGATGAAAGAGGAGAGAAATGACACGGAAAAAAGAGCAGACAGAGGGAGTGGAAGAATACACAGCATGCAGGGGCCAAGGAGTGTATTCTCCTGTAATCACTCAGAGCCTGATGAAAATTGTTTGCTCTGAGGATGAACTTTATTAAACAGGGATGAAAATGCGACTTTGTCAAAGAATGCCATCTAATCTATTATTAGTAATAATTGAGAAATGGGCCAAACATACCGTGACCATTCTGGTAATGCATCTTCTCCTCGTCGGAGTCCTGGAAGGCTTTGCTATAGCCACAGTGTCTATACAAAGCACACACATACACACACACACGCACGGCCACAAAAACACACACACACACACATGCCCATACATATACAGAGGGATGAATACAGGACAATAGTGGAAAACACTTTCAAACTCTAAGTATAGTTGAAAATTACTAAATCAATATTTGCTCATAATTAATTACTAAGTTTAACAAAGCTATTCATCACTTACTGACACTTAGTCATCTATTAACAACAAGCAGTGAGACTTTACGGTGTTACTGGCAACCAGTCAAGGGGTAGACTGGTTGAGGTGGTCTAGGTGTTTTTTGTTATAGCTGCAGAATAAAATGTAATGTAGAAAAAAGGGGACTTTTCTTATAGTTTCATACATTATATATACATCATTTTGGCATGTTTTCTGTTAAAAGCTTCTCCACACAGGGGTTCCAATTACCCTACCCCTAACTCTAGACTGGTTGTTGGTGAATTGGAGGATGATAAAAGGTTAAAGAGTAAAATTCCTTTCTGTTAGTTTGGCGAGGTGAGGTATCATTTTTATAATAGAAAACCTTTTTCTATGGGCATGTCCACATAATTAAAACTCAACATTATTAGAATCAATATTCACATTGACAAGGCAAAGCAAAGACATCCCAGGAGTACATTTAAGAGCGAAAAGGAAAATGACTTCTTCACTCATACACGTTCAAATGTTGCCACTGTAGCTTTAGGGCATGTGTTTTTTGATGTTAGGTCTACACTGATGCACTGCAGGGTATTTCATTTCCTGCTTACATGTAAAAATATCCTAGTTTACTATTTTGATAAAGATGTATAATAAATCAGTGACTGACAACCTACCCAGAGTGCAACAAAGTGATTATGGTGCTTATTAGCATAGACTGTATATATAAGATGGATTTTACCATTGGTACCCATTTACCAACCTACATGTATACTTTGGTATATGTATACCATGTACCTAATGTTAGTAAAGTTCTGTTTTAGAGCCTTGAGCTGAGAGGTTTCCCTGTCATCACCTTGGTGTTTTAAAACAGGGTGATTGATCACACTGTAAAACTGAGGGGCACTGCACCCATGTTATAAGTAAATCTTGGTTTATTCTCATTTCTGACTCTAATTTGGACCATAATTTAAAAGATGTTGTGTTCAATATGCCCTCAAACTAGTGACTGAACCCATAAAGTCATCAGGAAAGTATCACAGAACAAGAAGGAATTTCACCTCAAATTACTCTTAAAAAGTGTTTTTGCAACTGCAGGACTCACCCCCTGCAGGTCATTAGAAAAAAAAAGCAGGTGGTAAATATGTAGGTCTAGAGCTCTAGAGCCTGGTATGTCCACTAAATACTGACCATCAGCTAAAAAAGTGAGATGAGTAACAAATGAGATGCATGCTAGCATTAGCATGACTGCTAGCATTAGCTAGGCTACTTTGTTTTATTTTCTTAGATATATATTGCATTAAAATTTTAATCAGTATAATAGATATATTATATCTATTAATATTTTGCAACGCTGTTTAATGCAGTTTACTTTCTTTGTAAAAACTAAACCTTTCCCTTGTGGTTTATTATTGCCTTGTAGTTAAATATTTTCATGAGTAAAGTGGCCATCCCCCTAAACTCAAATACCAACTCTTCTTTTTTCTTTTTCTTTTGCCTCAGTGGCATATGCTAAAAACTCTCCAGTCACGACAGCAGGATCTTGTCTGGAGTTCTCTAACTCATTATATTTTTTCCCACTTTTTCTATTGGCAATGAAAAACCTAATATGCACTGAAGTGTAAATTAATTAAGGGCAATGAAATTAATTATTTGGTACAGTTCTACAGAGATGTAACTAAAAGACATCAAAAGGGAGGGGTAGGGGGGTGGGATAAGTATGAATATTTGGCTTGCAAGCTACTGGACATGAATCAACATAATTAAAACCACTATGAGGTGGAAATTACAAGTTAGGAAATTAGCTAAATAAGACAGCAAGGGCTAAGGAATATTAGCCTTCAAAATTCTCCTTTATACATTATACTTAAGCTTGAAAATATAGCATGCAGACTTCTTGTGCATCTAGCATTACAAACATTTTAACGTCATAAGGGGTACTAAAAGGTACTAATGGTACTTCTCAAACACAGGCTTAAACAATATCTTCTCCCACATTTTTAGGTGGCAACAGCTGAGAGAAATACAGCGCACACGAGAGATTTGATCAAAAGAAACTACACAAAGAGGCATGGTCGTAAGAGTAGTGTAAGAAATTGTTCCACACACAGCAGAGATGGGTAGTGTGGTAAAGTGTAGCCTTGCCGTTTCCTGCAGATGATGATGGCCAGAAAGGTGACCAGACCAGACACCAGGGCCATGCAGATCCAGATGATGGTCATGGTGTTGTAACGCAAAGGAACTGCAGAGACACACAAACACAGTGTGTTAGCTGAGGGAACGCTGCCACAAATGCTCACAGTTTACACAAACACAGACACTGGTAAACACAGGTGGCAGGTAGAGTGTCATTGGTTAAACAAGATAAACAGAAATTTGGAGCTTTGTTAAATAGCCTCGCCATTTAACAATCACCTCCTGTTTGTCCATCACATTAGGTAGGAAATATCCAGCTAATGTGGTCAAATACCCAGAAAGACCGAATGTTGTCATAAAAGATTACATCTATATCTTTAAGTACACTGTCATACATAGATACATCGATGTCTGAGTTGATCTGCATAATAAAACTAAACGTTTTGGTTCAGTGAACACTGAAGTACACAGTAAGTGTTAGAAGTGTGCACCAACTATCAGATGAGCTTAGTAGCAGTGAATGTGGGAACAAGAAAGACAGAGTTTTTATAGAGTGAAAAGAAATATTGATCAAAATTTGAGGCTAGTGAACAATATAGTCTCCAAGCCAACAAATGCAAATATCCGAGGTGTGAAGATCCCTGTGACACAATGTGGTTTTTGTGATCTCTCATAATATAAACAATTGAGCTTGTGGGTCTTGCATAGTATCTTCGCTGTCCCTAGGACTGATCTCCTCTGGACAGAGATCTTGGATGTTTTTCCTGGGATCTGCTGGAGCCCATCGCCTAGCTTCAGAGTCACTGCACCAAGTGCTCCAATCACAACTGGGACCAATGTTATCTTCACCCTCCACATCTTCTTGAGCTCTTCTCTGAGCCCTTGGTACTTCTCCACCTTCCCATGTTCCTTCTTCGTGATGCTGCTGTCGTTTGGTATCGCTACGTCTATCACTCTGCTTCTCCACCACTACTATATCTGGTTGGTTAACCATCACCAGTTTGTCAGTCTATATCTGGAAATCAAACAGGAACAGTCATTCTCAACCACCCTAGGGGGCGGCTCCCATTTTGACCTTCCAAGCCTTCCAGGCCATACTCAGCACAGATTTTTCTGTACACTATGCCGGCCACGTGCTGATGGCGTTCCATGTATGCCCTGCCTGCTAGCGTCTTGCACCCTACTGTTATGTGCTGGATTGTTTCAGGGGCATCTTTACATAGCCTGCACCTGGGGTCTTGCCTGGTGTGATAGACCCCAGCCTCTATGGATCTTGTGCTCAGAGCTTGTTCCTGTGCTACCATGATTAGTGCCTCTGTGCTGTCTTTCAGTCCAGCTTTGTCCAGCCACTGGTAGGATTTCTGGATGTTGATCATTTCCTCTATCTGATGGGGCTCATACCATGCTCAAAACACTCATGTTTTGAGCCATGTACCCGTTCATCAGTACAAAAAGAACTGGCAGGAATATCAGGTAGCACAAGATTGATAGAGTCTGGGATTTACCGCACCAGGAAGATCTCAGGTGCAGATGTTTCAAAATGCCCCTGAGGTAAAATGACAAGCAGAGGAAGATGGCTGACAGCTGACCTATACTGAGTGATAGCAAATCAGGAAAAGGAACACGAGAATCTCGAGAAATACCAAGGGCTTAGAGAAGAACCCTAGAAGATGTGGAGGGTGACGTTAACAGTAGTCCCCGTGGTAATCGGAGCACTAGGTGCGGTGACTCCCAAGCTAGGCGAGTGGCTCCAGCAGATCCCGGGAACAACATCAGAGATCTCTGTCCAGAAGAGAGCAGGCCTAGGAACAGCTAAGGTACTGCACAGGACCCTCAAGCTCCCAGGCCTCTGGTAGAGGATCCAAGCTCGAAGGATAGACCACCAGCAGGGGCGAGAGGGGATTTTTTTTTATGTATGTGCGTGTGTGTGTGTATTGTTTGCTAGTTTGGTCTTATAACCCTTCCAAGACAACTGAGCAGCAATAATTGCTGATGATGCCTTTTCTCCTTGACACTAAGTTAACAAATGCTCCAAAACCAATAAACTGCTAAAATTTCGGCTTTTATAAAGGTGCTCACGCTTGCAGATAATCAAGTTCAGCAAGTGCATTTTATCAGCAGCACTTGGATTCTACTTTCAGTTGGATTTCCTATGGAAGCAGAAATGGTGTACTTTCTTTTACCATTACTATGACTTACCGTGAAAGACGTTATTGCATCATGTACATTTTTTCACATTATTAATTTTTAGTGTGTACAAAGTAATAGCAAAACATGCTCACTCTGTCCATTCTGTATATCTTCAAAGTTAAGTAAGTACAGTGGGGCAAAAAGTATTTAGTCAGCCACCGATTGTGCAAGTTCCCCCACTTAAAATGATGACAGAGGTCAGTAATTTGCACCAGAGGTACACTTCAACTGTAAGAGACAGAATGTGAAAAAAAAATCCATGAATCCACATGGTAGGATTTGTAAAGAATTTATTCGTAAATTAGGGTGGAAAATAAGTATTTGGTCACCTCAAACAAGGAAAATCTCTGGCTCTCACAGACCTGTAACGTCTTCTGTAAGAAGCTTTTCTGTCCCCCACTCGTTACCTGTATGAATGGCACCTGTTTGAACTCATCATCTGTATAAAAGACACCTGTCCACAGCCTCAAACAGTCAGACTCCAAACTCCGCCATGGCCAAGACCAAAGAGCTTTTGAAGGACACCAGGAAAAGTATTGTAGACCTGCACCAGACTGGGAAGAGTGAATCTACAATAGGCAAGCAGCTTGGTGTGAAAAAATCAACTGTGGGAGCAATCATCAGAAAATGGAAGACATACAAGACCACTGATAATCTCCCTCGATCTGGGGCTCCACGCAAGATCTCATCCCGTGGGGTCAAAATGATCATGAGAACGGTGAGCAAAGATCCCAGAACCACACGGGGGGACCTGGTGAATGACCTGCAGAGAGCTGGGACCACAATAACAAAGGTCACCATCAGTAACACACTACAACGGCAGGGAATCAAATCCCGCAGTACCAGACGTGTTCCGCTGCTGAAGCCAGTGCATGTCCAGGCCCGTCTGAAGTTTGCCAGAGAGCACATGGATGATACAGCAGAGGATTGGGAGAATGTCATGTGGTCAGATGAAACCAAAGTAGAACTTTTTGGTATAAACTCAACTCGTCGTGTTTGGAGGAAGAAGAATACTGAGTTGCATCCCAAGAACACCATACCTACTGTGAAGCATGGGGGTGGAAACATCATGCTATGGGGCTGTTTTTCTGCCAAGGGGACAGGACGACTGATCCGTGTTAAGGACAGAATGAATGGGGCCATGTATCGTGAGATTTTGAGCCAAAACCTCCTTCCATCAGTGAGAACTTTGAAGATGAAACGAGGCTGGGTCTTCCAACATGACAATGATCCAAAACACACCGCCCGGGCAACAAAGGAGTGGCTCCGTAAGAAGCATTTGAAAGTCCTGGAGTGGCCTAGCCAGTCTCCAGACCTCAACCCCATAGAAAATCTGTGGCGGGAGTTGAAAGTCCGTGTTGCTCGGCGACAGCCCCAAAACATCACTGCTCTCGAGAAGATCTGCATGGAGGAATGGGCCAAAATACCAGCTACTGTGTGTGCAAACCTGGTAAAGACCTATAGTAAACTTTGACCTCTGTTATTGCCAACATAGGTTATGTTACAAAGTACTGAGTTGTATTTTTGTTATTGACCAAATACTTATTTTCCACCCTGATTTACGAATAAATTCTTTACAAATCCTACCATGTGGATTCATGGATTTTTTTTTTCACATTCTGTCTCTCACAGTTGAAGTGTACCTCTGGTGCAAATTACTGACCTCTGTCATCATTTTAGGTGGGGGAACTTGCACAATCGGTGGCTGACTAAATACTTTTTTGCCCCACTGTATATATCATGTAAATTGAAAGTGACAGTAGAAGGTTTCCAGTATGAGTTTGAAACTAATTTCGCCTTTTCTCCAAAAGGTCTGCTTGAAAATGTTGATGATGGTAGAATTAATTACAGCTTTGTGTGAGAAAATTATTGGCAATTTTCTGTAATTATGTGATATTGACAGCTGACCTAACGTTCACCCACATTTTTGCGTGGCTATTGGTAGTTGCTTTCTCTGTTTCAGAAACAGCTGATGAAATCAGCGTCTTGTACTTGTCAGGATTAAGAATAGAGATGTCATCATCCTGCGCCGGAGTCAGAATTGATTGCAAACGAAATGGCAAGACATGTGGATGAAATGGATGGACTGGGCTGTTGAAAGTCGGTTAACAGAAATAGCAAACCTTAAAAAACACATATAGATTTGACACATAGATGTTAGATTTAACAGTCTGAGCCAATGTCACAGCCTGTATGACTACCCAGCCACTGTCAACTGATTAGGGCAAAATAACCTCCACTACCAAACACTGACATGAACTAGATGTTAAAAAAAGCTGAATCCTGAAAAGACAGGATGGTGCCAAATGGTCCTCAAACTGGTCCCACTGCAAACCTTCACAATATATAGAGAACAATACAGAATTCTGCCAAAGGATAATTTACTAGACAAGTTAAAAATTTGACCTGATGTTGGAACTAAATACGGATCATCAAAGCCTTAATATTTTATTTTAAGTGACCAAATTTAACCAGTCCATTTTATAACTGTCAAAAACAGTTGTCACACATGAACTCGACTGTTGCCTATGCAAGCACGCAAAAGGAAAGCCCAGGGCTGCAGTTCATGTGCAAAAACAGCTAAAGACCTTTGGAAATGAAAGTTGGGTATCAGCAAAATAAAAGTTATTCTATCTTTGTCCTCTGGGAACCGTACACATGCCCATTGTTCATTAGAATCCACCCAGCGTGGACTAAAGTGGTGCACTGACTAAGCCATCTAGTCTTCATGTTAAGCGTCACAGGCTTGCGCACAACTCAGTTCTTAGAATTTGCATAGTTGCAGTTGGCAAAACACACAGCTCTGGAAAAAGGCAACTGTTGTCTGTTTATCACAAAACTTGGGACTTATTGATTACTCAGCATGAAGGCTCATGGAATGTGTACAGCCCTCTTGTTCAGTCAGCGAGAGTTTGGTCCGGTGAACAGCCTCCGAAAGGAGGCTATTAGTCAGTGAAACAGCACTGGGACTCCAACTAGGCAGGTGGTTGAGCTTTGCAGACCTAGCGCCTGCTCAGGACATTATCTGCCAAATCCCTTATTAGGAAAGAAAAATATTCGAATAGAAGTTTTCTGTAACAGTCTGTGTTGTTCTTACTTCAGGTGAAAGACATGAAACTTCTACCCCACAGCAGCACTGTGTTTAGCTGTTTGAAGCCTGTGTAGGCTGCAGCTTTGCTGACAGGGGTGACCCTCTAACAAAGCATAGATCAATGGAACAGAGGGGTGGACTGGGGCAGTTATCACCCAAACCTTTCCAGCCTAGGACCATGCTGTGCTGTTTGGCTTGACTTTGAGGTGATAGTCTTTTAACTGTTGTTACTGGACTTTTTTTTTCCCAGTGTATCAAAGGTTTCTAGTGACTCATGGAGAGCAGGAGATTTTACCAAACAATTTAGCGATACAGCGTTTTCTCTTTTCTTTTCTCCTCGCAGACCAGTGTACACGCACATACACACACCTGCTTTCCCAGTCTGGATCTCTATGTTCTGGCTGAAGCGTCCGCAGCCTGCTGAGGTTCTGGCTCGGACCTGGAAGATATACTTGGTACCTGGCTTCAGCCCTGACACTCGGGCGCTGGTGTTTTTGGACTTCAGAGTGGAGTAACTGTGCTCTTCATTATCCTGCAAGAATGACAAATACATCTAAAGATTAGGGTTGTGAAGATTGGTGTGACTTCCAAAAATGTGTTTCAGAAATGAATTAAATCAGTCGGCTGTTATTCTCGAGGTGTGGAGTAATGTTCCTAAACAAATGCTTTGCTAAGCACGTTTTACATTCAAGTTGTTATTTGGCATCAGTGCGCGATGCATTAAACTGTAACAACAGCAAGACCAAATCTAAGCAAGAAACCTTTAGGGTCTACACTAAGCTAGACTGTTTTTGTGACTAAGCCAATGAAAAGTGAATAAAAAATTTAAATATTAGCAGACTGGGGGGAAAAAATCAAGTGGAAAACACAAAGCTGCAAATCAAAGTCTCTTTCTTGACAAACCCAGGTCCTCGATATTTATATATATATTACTGCATCCAGGACCACCTGCAAAAAACATAACAATGAGATACAAAAATTGCAATATATAACACTCTGGGTTGACATAAAACTAAAATATTTACTTTAACACACAGTTACATGAGTGGCTTTATTTCTTATTAATGAACAAGTGAATTCTAAAGCAGTGATACAAAATCCCACATTTCATTCAAAATGTGTTTTTTTAAAGAATAATGACATAACCCCCAAAAGCTGAGAGACTGTCTAAAATGTAAACAAAAGCACAATGTAATGATTTACATAAACCCGTATTTTGTTTATAATAGAACACAGAAACGTCGCAAATTCTAAATTAGAAAAATTGCAATTTTAAGCTCATTTAAATTAGATGAAGGCAACGCAATTAGGCTGGGATGTTTACCAGTGTCGCTTCTTTTAATAACAGTCTGTACTGGATTTTTGGGAGAGGATGCTGTCCCATTCTTGTCTGATCTAGACAACAGTCCTGGGTCCCAGGTCTTCTTAGTCATAGTTTTCATTTCATGATATGCCATGAGAGTTGCAAGTCAGTGGATTCTGTTCTTATTTACATTTTATATACACCCTTTCTACAAATAATAAATAAAACCACACAGTAAAGACAAATATATATGTCCCAATATAAAAACACACAGTCCAACGTACAGTCTTGCAGGCTGTTCTGCTTACACACTTCATGCACACACTGGATGCAAACAAGCCAAGAATAATGGACACAAAAAATTGAAGGAAATGCTAACTACTGATTCAGCCAAATTAGTGGGCTGATCCATCATCAGTGTTCATCATCATCTCTGATAGATAAATAACCAAAATCAGTTGTAATCCCAGTAGCTCTCCAACAGAAATGCTATTTATTCTTTCTATGCCTCTATAAAACACTTAGCTCAGTGTGAATAGTGCCATACATGGAAACTTACCTTGCTGTACACATACAATTAGTAAATCTCATACAGCACACATTATTTAAGATGCTTTATCTGCCCACAGCTGCTACACATCTGCAAGCTGCTTAGCAACCCGACTTTTTCTCATTCTCTTTCTTTTTATATTGCATCCTCATCTGTGTTTTGTAGGCAATTAAAAACTTTTTACTGTGTATTCCATTTTTAACAAAAACAAACTTAAACAACAGGCAGATGATATTCTTCAAACCAACAATTTAAACTACATTTATCACATGAATGCATGAACACTATAGTTTATTTGGACTCCTTTCCAAATGCGCTATTATTCTTCCATGAAAACCCACCAGAGCGCCAAATGTGTATTGATCCATGGCTGACAATAGACCTCAACAAGATGCAGCATTTCCACCTGTTTGAGTAATATTTAATCAAAGCTACAGTGCCACCATTGTTTTAAAAAAGTAACTGAGCTTTTTTTGGAAATCACACTTTATTATTGAGGCCCATTTCTTATGATGAATCTCTTCAGTATGAAGCAGAGGACCTGGATCTGAGGTTTGCAGACACCGTAGAAAAGATGTAATGAATTATGAGGCAGAATTATAGGATTCGGTGACAATAAGGAAACTGCAGCCCAGATTTATCCTGTAAGTGCCTTTAAAGACGACTGAAAAAAATGGAAGATCACACTGAATCTACCACAGCTATCACAACACTCACTTTATTTCTTACAGTCTTCTTTAACTAGTAGACTCATTAGAGCCAATGCTGAACACAGGAAATGAATATAACCTGCTCTGTCAGTTAGACTTTATTGCCATGTAAATGCCTCAGAAAATCTTTTCATCTGCTTCTGTCAGTCAGAAAAATGAACCCTGAATCGTGTTTGTCCTATTTTCTTGTTTCTTTTTTGATATTCGATTCATTTGTGATGCATCTTTTAGTTAAAAGTGAATTGTCAATATTATTATGCATACCTATCTGTGTTACAAAATTCAGCTGTTTTCATGTACATATTCATCAAAAAGGGGATGTGCAGTTTATCATATTCCTATTTTGAAGTCTTGATCATGTTCATCATTATCATATCATTATCAATAATTTAGACATATTTTAAATGTGTGGTGGAAAAACACTCAACAAAACAATATAAAGAGTTACAAGGTGCATGGAGACAGTAGAGCAGCTGAATCATTTGGGTGTCCCGGGGAAGGATAACAGCCAAATTATAAAGTGTTGGCTCTCTCTTGTTTTCATCATCGTCAGCTGCAGCAGCCACCATCCTCGCCGTGACTCACTGTTGTTCAGTACAGTACTAAAAAACCTTACGAAAGCACATTGCTGACTTGTCCACTTGAAAATCCCCCACAGGCGTCTCACCCCTGAGCGAGGCCAGATTAAGACAGCAGCGCAAGAGACGAGCTAATCCTTCAGAACTCCCCACACCATCCTGCTTGTTTGGCTATGAGACCGCCGGCTCTCAGGCTGCTCCCTCTGCAATTAGCTGATTTCTATCAAACCACACACACACACACACACACACACACACACACACACACACACACACACACACACACACACACACACACACACACACACACACACACACAGAAAACCACACATACTCACCCAAATGCACATACATGCACATTCAGGCAAACACTTGTGGCAATTAGCTTATCGACAGGTCACGCCCGCCAAGCCACTGTCCCTTTCGCTAAGTTGAAAAACTACACCGTCTCATTCGCTTTCTGGCTCTCATTCTCTCAAAACCCCATTTCCTTTCAAGTAGCTCAGCTGCCAGCAGGGTCTTTTTCTTGTATTAAGTTATCCTGCGTCTGTCCAACCGTCACTCCTCTGTTTTCACAATATTGTGCCTCAGCTTAGTCGAGGCCCTTTGAAGACAATGCGTTTACAGGTACAGTTTTTCCTCTCATGAGATGCCTGAAGAGTTTCACGTAAGTTCTTTTTGGAAAATAAGCACAATAGGTTGGCATCGGCCTCAAACAAGTGACTACAGAACTGTTTTTAAGGCTTGAGTGGTACAGATGTAGCAACTGGCGTACCTTCTCATAATATTTGATGTCGTACTCGAGGATAACTCCGTTGGGCTGATCGGGTTCGTGCCACAGCAGAGTCACGCTGTTCTGACTGGTGTTCTCCTGCCGGATCGCTAACACTTCAGAGGGGGCTGCACAAGAAACAGGGAAGACAAGGTTTTGTCAACTCTAGATGTTTTTCCATGGTTACAGAGCGTAAGGAGATGAGGTTACTATAAAGTAAGTAAAGGCCTACTCTGACAGGCTTTTTGTTTTGTTTGTTTTTTCACCTGCTGTTAGCTTTAAGCTGCAACTCACTCGCTGATGGCGTCCAACTTTATTTCTAGAGTTTCTAGAATTTTAACTGCTAATAAGATCGAGGTTCTAATTGTTGCCCAAGGCAAGGTGTAATTAACAAAGATTAAAAGATTTCTTGATGAAGTCTTACTTTAAACCTAGATTAAATGTAATTCTGTTGCACAAAAATATTGTATTGTTATCAGTGTATTAACTTGGCTTTTTACTTGTGTGCTGTACTCACATTTGGTCTTAAAATTAATTCAAAGTTGTATTACAGATGTATTAAAAAGAACAAACACTGCTTTTCACCTCCTGTCATTTGTACCAGACGTCCTTTTGGAGACATGCATTAGTCAGTGAGTGACACTAACAGTTACTTCCAACTAGTCAACCAGAGACTGATTACAAGTCATTGCTGTCACATTCATCACAACAGAAATGGGCCGAGTTCTGTTCATGACGTCAGCGTGGAGCATAGAAGAAAGTTAGCCATGAGTTCTGTTTGCTGACAGTAGCAACTATTCCAACTAGTCCTTACAGAAACAAAGTGCACATTGCACAACCTGTTTTTCATTATCAGCACAAAATGTCACTGAGACAGCACATTCCTTTTAAATATTGTTATTTTGGCACTTCTGCACATTTGACAGTAAAAGAACTACAAAGTGAGAAAAGTATGTCTGATACAGAGCCAAGGCTCCGAATGATGTGACTGCAAGTGAGTCGCCAATAACTCACAGGTGACTTTTAAACTTGAGATTTAAACATTTTATTTCATTTAATTTTCATGACATTTCTCTTCTTTTGGCTTCGGATTATTATATAGTTTTCACACTGACTTATTTCAGGTTAGATGTGTGCACTTGCATGTATGAACATGCACCACTGATGCAATCATATCTTATGCTACCAATATAAACCAGTCACAATCCTGCTTCAGTGCACCTTTATAGATCTGTAACGCCGTTGTCATCCATTTACTTTATGTGCTACACGTACAGATTTTGTATTTATGATTATTTATTTTATTACTTAACACCACACTCCCTTTAAGCCAACTTATTTCTGAATGGCTCAGAGCATGAGATTTGTAAGGAGGGTGAAGATTCTGTGTCTACTAAAGCCTTGGGCCTGAGATGACCACATCCGTGATGTCATAGATCCAAGAGTAGACATAATTGTCTGACGCCTGTGCTTTTGCCTCACAGGGATCTCTTTAATATTCACTGGCTTTATTTTAATTAGAAACTACACCACTGTAACAGAATATAAATGACAGAAAATAAAGAAAGTCTCCTTAATGTATTTGTGAGAGATTTACAAACTCTTTAAATCTTTACCAAAAGACTTACAAACATTTCTACTTGCGAATTCTCTTGAACTCACAGTTCGTTTTCTGCTGTCATTACTTTTTCAGTTTCTGTTAAGACACTTTCTCTTTTATTTCAAAATCTCTGTCATACAACTCAATTGTTTCTACTTTAAAGTCTCTGAGAAAGTAGCCATTAGCATGGCGATCACTGAGCTACAGGCTTCAAATTGGAATTTACATCCTTGTACTCCATATTAGTTTACATTCCTTGTATTTTTTTCAGTTTTATATTTCCTAATTTTTTCTTTGTTTCTTTTTTGTGTTTCTTGTGAGTTCTTTGTATTACTATCTTCTGTTTTTGAATTTCTACACTTTACAGATCCTTGTGTGGAGGGTGTGGCTTGTTCTCCAGCTCCTCTGGAGAAAAACGTCTATTATATATGTGGGGACCAGGAAGTAATGAAGTCACAAATACACACCTAACCTAATGCTGACTCTTCACCAAGATCATTTCCTCTCATCGCACTTCAGACAGAAAAATTTATTTTGAGGAAAAGTACAAGCCAAATACACTGGATATACATAAGGTTGTGATTAACTGTGCTGCCTACTAAACTCCTCGTAATGATTTCCAGTACGTCATTGTTCTGAACCCTACCTGCCTGGTTCGTTGTGATGTTGACCACGGCGTAAGGTGTTGGCTCATTGGTTAGGTGTGACACTGCATTCATGGCCAGGATGCGGAAGGAGTAGTTGGTGTGGGCCACCAGGTTGAGCACTGTCACCCAAGACTCCTTCAGCCCGGTCTGGCGAGGAACAAATCGGACCGCAGCCGTGCCCGAACGCTCCACCATCCCTCCTCCCCCTGCCCCAACACTTGCCCCTCCACCTGCCTTCCCTCCACCAGTGATGCCTCCAGGGGAGGATGAACAGTCCTCACAGGGCCCTCCTTCTCCTGAGCACTTCATGCACAACACGCTGTACTGCAAGTCGCTGCGACCCCCTGTATCCAGAGGACGGTCCCACTCTAAATTCACGGAGGTCCCATTGACTGAGGAGATGACGCTTACTGGAGCAGATGGAGGGCCTGGAGAAAAGAGAGATTTGAGTTCATTCGGAGGTTTGATCATGTCTGAAAAAAAAAGTAAATTCGATTTCTCAGGCAAAGATAAGTTCAGCACATCATGTCATGGTTATCGTGTGCTGTTTGAGTGTGTTTATGTGCATGTCTTTTCACTTTTTCAAGGCAATCCCACACCTTGCCTGTGGGACTGGGCTTTCTGGTACACGGTGTTTTTGTACTTACGGGAGCATGGAGCTGCCGGTGTGTCATCTGCTGCCCGATAGTAGTTGGTGTCACAGGGGCAGGAGAGGGCGGCTCTGGTCTCTGAGTGGCTGTGTTGAGGACATTTACCACACAGACCATCGCCTGCCACCGGCTTATAGAAACCCACCTCACAGGCTACAGAAACGGGGAGATAGAGACAGAGAAAGAGTGAGAGAGGGGCAGGGAGAATAAATAGAGTAAATAGAGACCTTGCAGGGAAGCTGCATTGCCATAATCACTCAGACCGTGATAAAATTCAGAGAGAGTGCATTCAGAGAGGCATGAATCACACTCTTATAGCAAGCTGTGCATATCAACGTGAAGCTTCAACTTTTTCAAAACTGTGTCATCTCCTCTAAAGCATTCATTTTAGGACATAGGCCCATCCCAACTCCCCCTTAATCTATGTATAATTACAGGCCTTGTAACCGCAGAGACTGCAGAGCAGGGGAGATGAAAGTCATACTTCTTTCTGTTCAGATTTGGGCTGAAAAGGCGCTGCACTGTTGATACTCCCAGTGAGACCATCTGAATCCAGACCGTGTTTCAACCTTATTCAGCTGCTCTGATACATATTCACTTTTAACTCTGCACTGATTAATAATAGAGGGGCTCTGATAAATATATTCTCTTTCCAGGCAGTTAATAGGCTTCTGCTTTGGTAAATGGGGCAGGGGTAAACCTCGCGTACACGCAGCAAAGCATCATATATGAAAACGATGCACCCTGTTTGCGCTTCTTCGCACATGGTAATTTGCGATTCCCCAAAATGCTGTGTTTTAGTTTACAGATGCAGTCTTTGCCTAACCTTTCCTTCTAAAGCAAATAGAAGACCATTTTAGGGCTTTAGACATCAAAGACACTGAAAGAAACATAAAATGGAAAATCAAGAAGAGCAAATTTATAAGAAAATATACAGTTGACATGTATTCCTGATTATTGAAGACATTTTTAGATATGTTTGTAAACGATTAAAACCACTCCCCATGCAAATGTTCAGCAAATCCATTCAATGTAGGGTCAGGCATTTGATGCAGTTATTTTTATGATATTATATTTTGAGAATCCCTCATAAAGCAGCTTTTAGTTATTTAAAACAGACAATATAAGAATCCGTCCTTATCTAAAATCTACCCATCTTCAGTGAATGGGAAGTTGCTACCACAATAATGTAATCCCACTGGCTTCCCCACAGCTGAAATTACAGCTTTTATCTGTCTGAACCTGGTGGCAGTGGGAAGTCATCCGTCCACTACTCAGTAGGTATGCACAGGTAAGCTTTGACTGACATATGAATATGAAATGGAAATGGGGACAAAATACAAACAATGTGGAGGACTTCTTGGCTCCAAAAGTAAACCAAACCAAACAATCATGATGTTCCCTCCATGTGTCAGTAGACCTCTTCATTAGATGCTTTAGGCTTAACAAAGAACGGAAAGAAAACCTCTGATCTTTTACCCAAAAGGAAGTCAAACACCAGAGACCAATTAGCAATTGCAACACCAACTATGTCTTACACTACACCCACTTTGGAAAATATACAGTATTTATATACAAGATATGAACTAGAGATTTTGGGAGATACTTACACAGGTAACATGTAAATGACTTTCAGGGGGTAAAGGAGGAAGAGGCCATGGAGCCTCAGCAACAAGTGTTCGGGACACTGCCAGGTTTGTATTTCAGAGCCAGAAGTGGCCATATTTACACTGAAATGTGACCAGTTTTATTTGGGTTTACTTATATAACAAGAGCAATATAAAGCCTCACTTTATATTGTAAGCTAAGGGTGCTACAATTAGATACAAAAACAGTGCTAAATTATAAGCTACAGCTAGGAAGCAAGGTTAGTGAGCTGAATTCATGGCTGCAACACATACTTGCTAATTAATCTTGTGAGTGAATGAGCTGCCTGGACATGAGGACACAGGAGTAATTATGGAGACAGTGAGTTTTATTTAACAAAAAAAAAGCAAAAATATATTATATATAAGTAAACAAATAAAAAAAAAACAAAAAAAGTAATAAAAGCAACTTAACAAAATACCACCAAATTAATTGCATTAAAAAAAACTGACTTAACAGACAAGACAAAGTGGATTTAAATATTAGCTCATCAGACTAGTCTAACACACAAGGGACAACTGACAAAACACCCCCAAAATAATTAAATAGTTACTTCAGTTAATGGGAATCAAGCAGAAAACCAAATATGTCTCATAAGTTAAAGAAAGGAAACCAACACATTAACTTCCACTGTGTTTTTAATGCTTATTTTTCAGCCTTGAAAGCTTTCCATTTGGTTGGATCATATCCTTCATTGAACCTTTACTTGGATGTCTGTACACTCCAAGTACACACATACTAGATTTCACTCCATATTGGACTGTTGTTACATTAGGTCACTGACTAAATCTGCCCAGACAGACACATCCATCCAACTTGTGCCAAAAAGCTTAAAACCTGCAGAAGTACATTTTGCCATGATGACCTACTGTGACAGGCAGAAAAATTCACAACATGAAAATCATATCAGCGAGGCTGGTAAACATTCTGTCAAAAAGGGGACTTTATATCGTAGCTTCAAAATCTGGCACCAAAGTTCTATTTTGAAGTGCAGCGAAAGCTTAAAGATTAATATATTCAAAACTGGCTATCAATTATTACGGAGAACCGCAGGGGACATGGGAGAAAAAAAAATTAAGACGGACTTTTGCGAGATCCCGAGTTAGTTTTGCGAGATTTTGCAAAACTAACTCGGGATCTCGCAAAAGTTTTGCGAGATTTCTCAAAAGTCCGTCTTAATTTTTTTTCTCCCATGTCCCCTGCGGGGCTCCGTAAATTATAATCAATTATTTGAGGAAATAATCCATTTAAAACCTGTCAAGTATAGTAACAAAACATTCTAAGAAACTGAAAGCAGCAACAGTGTCTGTCCTAGGAGGTGTCAGCAGTGTTTCAATGATAAAGGCATCCATATTAGTGGGTTCACCAAGACATTCTCAAGCCAGCTTAGAAGCATGTCCTAGGCCCAAGAGCCTCGTCCCGGCCTAAAACACCTCCCCTAAGAGGCACACAGAAATCAGATACTTGCCAGATAGAACAGAATAGACTAGACTAGAATAGAATAATCCTTTAATTGTCCCACAGGGGAAAAAACACATATACAAACAGAACAGGACACAGGACACAGAACAGAAACACACAATATTTTTACATATCATGGACAATAGTTACCAAAACAGTACTGTACAGTTATTAAAATTAAAGTACAGATAATTAGCAAACCCAGGTTGTAGTGTGCAAACGGAGCAGGATACTGAAAGATGTTTAAAATACAGATTGTGTATTGTACATGTGCATTAAAAAGTTAGTTAGTTAGTATATAGAAACTGAGAAAGTAATGTGCAAGTTATAACAGTAGTAGTTGTTCGGTTGATTAGTGCAAATTTCAGCGCTGATGTAAACATCTGTGTTTGTTGGGAGCCGTTTTGATTGTACAGTCTGACAGCTGCAGGGAGGAAGGACCTGCGGAAACGCATCTAGGATGCAGCAGTCAGATACCTGAGCCACATCATATAGCTCTTATCCAGTGTGGAGGAGTAACAGCTCTACTCACCCCATCTCTACAATAGAGCCCTGACACCCTTCAGAAGAGGTTCATTTCTTTCATTTCTTCACTGCCCACTGATTATAACCATAGATAAGGGAAGGAAAGTAGATCGACTGGTAATTGGACAGTTTTACATTCACACTCAGCAGCTTCCTCACCACAACAGACTGTAATGCAGTAAAGCAGATGCTGCACCAATCAGACAATCTACTCTACCCTCATCTGTGAGCAAATTCACCATACTTCACACTCGCAACTTGTTCCAGATGCACGGTGGGCATTCCACTGGTTTCCGGCTACAGAAAATCAGACTGGTTCCAAATTATGTCTGCAGCATTTTACATTCACATAATATTTACAGAAATCAGCAAAAAATATTGTACGTCAGTTTTTGTTTTTTTTTACTTTATTTATTAATTAATTTTTTGAGAATATTTCATTGCACTCTGTATAAAAAGCTACATTACTGGTGTGGTAGCTTCCTCGACCTTTGTAAATGATACAATTCAAACGATATCATGACTGATATTTTCCATGAAGCAAAAGTTCGAACCGCTGATTTTAAATTAATAAACTCTACACAGAGAAGCTGTTTAGAGATCGTCAACCTACATTTTCTAAGACTCTGGGGGAAAAAAGCATTTTAAATTTGTAGTTTTTATCCTCTCCTGACTTTGTGTGATCAAACATCTCTTTTGCCATCTGTTGGGTTTTTGTACTTTTCTGTTCCAAACTGGTCATTTACAGTCTTTTAACTCTACAAATTTCAATGTAAAACAGGACTATTCTAAAGGCACTTAATTTATAAGGAACATTTCCATAATAGTAATACAGCCAGTAACAATATATTCTGGCTTTCGGAAGTTTTGGCATCTAACAATTACTAATTTAAATTTTTGGATGCTTTGGGACTGTAGAGCTAGTTGTTTGTTCAGGTGTTTTTATTATCACTGAGTGGTGTATACATAAGAAGCACCCCTCTGTATAATACCCTGTAATTTAATAGCACCACAAACAGAAGGTTTATCTTCCAAAATAACCATAAAGTTGACTTAACAGCTCTCTAAGACTCTAAGCAAAATGGCAGATTGACGCCGTGTTCATCATCTGTGGGTAACTTACAGTACTGTATAAGGGACTGACTAACAAGTCTAATAACAAAGCTAGCAAAATATGACATCACAAACAGCTGGAGCTGATATTGGTTGCAATACACAACAAGGATTTTAATTAATTACCTTTCATCAGGCTTGATGACTAGGGTTTTAGACAATGGTGCACGCACAGTGTTTTGTTAGTCTTGTCTGTAATTCAATCTCTATTATTTATAATTCACCATTTAATATACCATGACTTGCTCCTGTCTGCCTGTCCTTTCAGACAAAGATATAGGCGTCCATTAAGAGTGAGAAAGAGATCGAGTGAGGGGCTGCTGTGCTTCTAGATGTGTGTTTGTCATATAAAACCTGTCAGGGCTGATCACATCAAAAGACCTGGACAATCAATGTTATAAAAGAGCAACAGAAGACTTCTATGAGAAACGCATACATTAAAAGCTGGAAAAAAAGAAAAGTTCAGCTGAAAATTCTCTGACGTGCACACATTTTGTTTTCTCCAGAGACTCCAAAGAGTAAATAACAGAAATGCAAGGCTGGCAGCAACCTATGATTACATTTGTTAGCTTTTCAAACGCTACATTTAAACACCACATATTACTTGTGGTGTTACTGTCAAAATCAGAAAGCATAATTTTTCATACATATTGTTTTAATGCTATTCAGAGTTATCTTAAATAGCCTAACTAAATATATAATAATCTTCAGTAATATTGTCACATGTTGAAAATCTTAAATATCTTTAAGATGCCGCAAGGACATAAAGAAAGCCATAAGAAAACAGTTTTAGGGGGCTGACACATTTGGGAACACAAACCAGAATGGGGAGCTGAGGTCGGTCAGCTGGTAAGGAGGCAGAAACAGCTTGCTTTACCAGCTCACATTTATTCTGCTGTTTACGAACAAATCCTGTGCTGAGACAAAAATGACTGGCTTTTATTTACAGACATCAGGCTGACATGCCTGCAAAACCGAGAGGGATCTGCAGTGTTTGCAGCACATACTTCAGCTAAGACGGTTCGGGGGACTTTACTTTGAAGTCCATGGATTCCACCACAAAGCTCATTCTGGGTATTTATCCTTGGTTGTCAGCAGTGAGCGAGTCAGTATGTAAGCAGTATTGTCCCAAGTGAGACGAATATATTTTATTTTGCCACTTGGGGGCAGCAAAACAATCTTTAAATACATAATTCATACACTATTGCATCATAAAGTTGTTTACGGGAAATATGTCACACTTTAAGAACAATGTCAGTATTTATATGAAGCTGTGTTTTGGAGAATTTAAAGAATTAAAGTGTTCTTTAAACTCAGTTTTGGTCTCCATCAACTCATGAAGATGGTTGATCATTTATAATCGCATATTAAATTCTTCTGCATTAGTTGTCAAGTATGAACGATCAGATTTAAGTCTGGACTTTAAGTCTGATTAAGTCACTCCAAAATGGTGGACTTCTTTGAGTGTTTTGGATCATTGTCCTGCTGAAAAAGTGCACTTGACCCGAGCTTCACAGCTGGAAATTCCCCTTTATGATTTTTGGTAGAAATTCTGGTATTCATGGTTCCATTAGTTATGGTAAGTTTTCCAGGCCCACACTGTCACCACCATGTTTGACTGTTGGTATGATGTTCCTTTTATGAAATGATGTGTCAGTTTTACGCCGGTGAAATGGGACTGAAACCTTCCAAAAAGTTCAGATTTTGTCTCGTCAGTCTTTTGTGGCCTTCTGGATGACTCATCGATGCAGAGTAGTGAGGAATAGTTTTGGAAAGCCAGCCACTCCCAGCAAGGTTTACCACTGTTTTCTCAAGTTCACAAGTTTTCTCCATTTATAGATAATGTCTCTCACTATGGTTTGTTGGAGTCCCAAAGACTTTTTAGTTATTTTGTAACCGTTTACAGACTGATAAATGTCAGTTACTTTGTTTCTCATCTGTTCTTGAGTTAGATTATGCCATGATGTGTTAACATAATCTTAGGATGTCTAAGGAATGGAGAAGTGTACTGGTACAAGAACAAGAACAAGGCTGATGTGCAGAGCTTTAGTAACTACAGAGGGATAAAACTGATGAGCCACATAGGGCTGGGCGATATGACCAAGAATTCATATCTCGATATTTTTTAGCTGGATGGCGATATAAGATATATATCTCGATTTTTTTTTTTTAAAGCCATAAGTTAAGAACAAAAAGAGAGTTCTAGTCACACTGTGTCCCAGATGTGGGCGCTTTTATTTACATACAGCGTAGATGTACATGAAGAAATTATTCAAAAATAAATTATCAGCATTTATTAAATAATCATGGTCCATAAATAAAAGAAAATAATGTTTTTTTGTGCATAACAAAAAGCTCACAATTGTGCAGTCAAAATGTAAACTAATAGACGCTGAGCATAGTAACAAAGAGACAGATTTCACAGCTGCACCACGTCTCTGAACAGGTGCCGTTTGTGGTCCTTATACACACACAGTACGGTAATATTACGTTGAAGCACAGTACGTATCACTCCGCGAGGCTCCGGAATACGGTAGCCCTAATCCTCCAAGACAATCCATCAAGCGGTGCAGCTCCGTAGCTTAGCAAAGTCATATTAAAACATTTTTTGACAGATTGCTGAGCGCTGTATACCACATAAAATCGGTTCGCGGTCAGTAAGCACAACCAGAATTCATACATAAGGCGCACTGTCGAGTTTTGAGAAAATGAAAGGATTTTAGGCCGTGCAGCCCCTCCTGGCTGCATGTCGTTAGCGCGGTTAGCTCGTTAGCGCGGTTAGCTCGCTAACACGTTGACGCCGTCCAGCCCCACGCACGGTAACTCGCTAACGGAGATTTTACGCTTTCATCTTGTCATTGCCTGCAGGTGAAGCTATGGGGGAGGCGGAGTTGTGTTCAGTGAAGGAGAGGCGAGGCCGAGTAACGTTGCGTAGAGACAAAAGTGGACGAAAGAGAGGCAAACCTGCGGCTCCACAAGTATAATTATAACGTAACATAGACTATATCGATATAAACGATATTGTCACATCTTATATCTCGTATGAAAATATATCGATATTTTTAAAAAACTCGATATATCGCCTAGCCCTAGAGCCACACCATGAAGATATGGGAGAGTTGTGTAGATTGACAAAGTTGTTGAAGCTTTGAGACCCTGGGGAGGTGGAGGGAAGCATGGGAGAAACGAGGATTGAGAAGCAAGTAAGAACCATGTCTGTGACAGGTGAAAAGGTGAAGATGTGAGGAACAGAGATAATGAAGGTGGGTGAGTTTAAAACTTGGGTTCAACCATCCATAGTGACAGACAGTGCACAAGAGAGCTAAAGAAGAGAGTGCAGGCAGGGTGGTGTGTGCAGAGATGAGTGCAGGGTGATTTGTGATAGAAAGATAGCAGCAAGAGTGAAAGGTTTACAAGATGGTAGTGAGACCTGTTATGACGTATGGGATGATGGTACTAACAAAAAGACAGGAGGTGGAGCTGCAGGTGGAGTTTAACATGCTACGATTTTCACTGGGAGTGAACAGGATGAACAAGGCTGGAAAGAAGTATATCAGAGAGACAAGTTGAGCATTTAGAGACAAAGTTAGAGAACTGAGATAGTTTGCACATGTGCAGATGAGGGAAAGTGAATGAACTGGACAAAGGATGCTTAATATTGAGCTTTTAGGCAAAAGGAAAAGAGAAAGAGTTCTTGGATGTAGTGAAAGAGGACATGCAGAGGTTTGGTGTGATGGAGAAGAATGCCAGGGATCGGGTGAGATGGAGGCAGATATGACCCCCAGAGGGAACATTTCAAAGAAGAAGAATCATGTAAATTAACCCACTGCCAAAAGTGAGAGTTGGGTAAAACTCAAACCTGAGATTTTAGGGAGGTAGAACAGATCAATATTTGGTTCAGAGGTCTTAAAAGTGATGGTGGAAACAAAATCTTGTGCTACACAAGTTTCACAGCCTTGTGTTCAGTCATGCAATTTGGCTGCAGGGCTGAATGCACTAGAAATGGATAAAAACACATCTGTTCATGTGCTTTCCCTTTCAGAATACTATGTCTGTAGTGACCTCTGTGACTGCCAGAAACAGGGCCTGTCAGACAGGACAAAAAAAATCCTGCATTTAAGTACAGTTTCCTGAAGAAAAAGCTGCCCAATAGCACAGAGACCTGCTACAGAGACAGTGGAGCTCAAGCTGCTGGTTAAGGTTAGTTTGTTACCTTGGCATCAACACACTCAGATATAAAAGAAAACCCTCAAAAAACAGCACAAAATTCTCCATTTATCAATAATTAAGATTCTTCCAGTTGGTGCAGAAGCTCATCCCCAACCTGCAGAGGGCACTCGACCCTTTTTTCAGCTGTGAACCGCCTCAGACTGGTGGGAATGAGCTTTCTTCAAAATGTTTCTGGGCTCAGCCTCAGAGATCAGATAAGGAGCTTGGTCATTCAAGAGGGTCCATATCATATCAAGAAGCGCACGTTGAGGTAAATGGGCAATCTAACTAGGATTTCTCCTGAATGTCTCTTAGGTGAGGTGTTTTTGGCACCTCCGAGCAGACCCTGGAAACACTGGAGATATTATGTTTCTTGGCTGGCATAAGGAATGGTAAATGGCCTGTATTTATATAGCACTTTACTAGTCCCTAAGGACCCCAAAGCGCTTTACATATCCAGTCATCCACCCATTCACACACTGGTGATGGCAGCTACATTGTATAGCCACAGCCACCCTGGGGCGCACTGACAGAGGCGAGGCTGCCGGACACTGGCGCCACCGGGCCCTCTGACCACCACCAGTAGGCAACGGGTGAAGTGTCTTGCCCAAGGACACAACCACCGAGACTGTCTGAGCCGGGGCGCGAACCGGCAACCTTCCGATTACAAGGCGAACTCCCAACTCTTGAGCCACGATCGCCCCTGTTGTCGAATGTCCCCCTGAAAAGATAAAGGAAGTGGCCAGGGAGAGGCAGGGTCCAGGCATCTCTGCGTAGACTGCTGCCTCTGTGACCTGGGCCCTGTTATCAGTTGTAGAAAATCCATGGAGGGATAATAATTTAGACCCCAAAATATGAAAATCTTACTATGAAAATCTAATTTTCAGTATATTATATAGTTTTAAACTGCTGAAATTTCCTTTAGATCAAAACCTCTAAATAAAAATTGCATTAGCTTCACTGAAATAGCAACCCACCACATAAACAGACCCACACTTATCTGCAAAAAAGAGGAACTGTTTGGATATGTATACACACACACAGACACACACACTCACGTGTATCACTATAGATAAACAGACAGGGGGTGATAGTGTTCTGCTCTTTCACTCCCTAACAGGAGCCAGAAACTATTTGTGTTTACAATATTTATCTCAGACTGTTTTCTCTTCCTCCTTTTTTATCCCGTTAATCCCTCCATCCCTTGATGTTTTTTTGTGAAGCCCCTGAGTTGAAAAGCAGGTCATGATAAACATCGGAACAGCTCGTTCATCAATGGGAGAGGCGGCGAGAGCTTTGAAGTCTCTGACAGATTCACCAGGAGTTTCACGCACACACACACACTCGCGCACACACACAGAAAGGTTATGGTAATGCAAAAAACGCACAAACATACACATTAGGGTGATGTCTGATGCTGCCATGCCACACGCAGCGTGAATCTATCAACCCACAGGTGAATATGCAAAGGCAGAGAGAAGGTGCTTTGTAGCAGGACCAGCTGTGATAACCTTTCATTTCACATCTGACGTGCTGCTCATTTGATGCTCTGGATGGAGGAAAAATTAAGATATAACTGGGAATTACAAAAACTAATGCCGTCATCAAAACACGAGTAACTTGATCAACTAGTAAAAAATCTCATCAGTGCCAAGCAAAGACGAGCAGAACCAGCAGCCTATAGCAGGGCCTGCTTGGCTTTTTGTCTGCGTCACAAGGTCTGATGGATTGCTTCACAGCACAAAACAGAAACTGTTTCGGAGTGTTTCTTTCGCAGTCCCAAAGTTTTGATTGACGGCCAGAGATTGTCACTTTTGTTCACTCTCATTTCCAGCTATTTAAATTTCTGAATGTGCATTGCCAAATTCTACTTTAGCTAATCAACAGCAACCAGTAGCTGATGTTTGCTCTCACAATGAGTTTCAGGCATTGTTTCAGTGCATTTTGCAGCTGTAAGCACTTTTCTCTCCAAAGATATAGGAGATTAAACTTCAAATGTGATATTAAAGAAAATGCAAACTAATGAGCGCTCTTGATTTTATGTGCAAATTTCAACACTTATGTCACATTATGATTCCAGCTTCAAATTTCAATATGAAGCCTGTTTTACTGGGCTCTTAGCCCAGAAAGATGTTTGATAGGCACTTTATTGATCCCACAGGGGAAATGACTGTATTACAGCAGTGTGATAAAGAATAAGAACGGTATAATCTGCAGTTGTTAAAAGTACCACAGGCCCACAGTGAAGGCTGAACGTTTAAAAATGTGGGGATTTGCAAAGACTAAGAGAAGAAAATCAAAGATCCCTCTAAGTGTGAAATCCAATACTTCTATAATATTACATTTCAGGGCTACCCCTTTACAAAAAAGTATAATGTGGAGTTGATCTTCATTAAAAAGATCAGCTGCATGTGATACTTATCTCCTTCTGGTGCTATTTTAGTCATAGAAGCACGAGGCAGGCGCTTTAGTGAACGTGCCACACTCAGCAGTCGTCAGAAATGGTGCCAGTTATGTTTTATATAAGATCCACTCTGGTTCGTCTATAAGGAACTCCTGGATGGAGGTGGCTGATGCACTTATGCACAAAATCTGTCAGTAAAGAGAATACACGACAGCATCATAGGATGTTTCCATGAATGAATGAAGCAGGAGTCAAACATTACTCATGAAGAAGAATGGCAGAGCCACAACTATCATGCAGTACTGCTTACTACAAATAAAGGCTGAATAAAGATGAATTATGAGCATTTTACGTAGCACTGTGTTCTTAAAGTTGTTTCCCTTCAAAGTGACATTTGTGTGTTTGTTTTCGTGTTTCAATAAAGCGTGGATGTGAATTATTAGCCCAGTATTCCTGCAGCAGCTCCTCCTCGCCTGCACCTGCGTCTGCTTCTGTTCCTCCAACACAGAGATGATTTTAGCCTCCAGAACATTAATTAACGTCAACAACATTAATTAAAAGGCAGATTCCCCAAACATGTCAAGAGGAGAAATATTTAGGTTTGCTTAGCTAGAAAGTTCTAAATCCAAATACTGCGTTTGTGTGACGACTTGCTCGTCGCGTCAGGGATTGGCAGACATCTTCATAGCAGGAGATGAAAAAAACCCTCGAGCGATAAAGAACTTGTAACATATTGAATTAAACATGCTACAAGTTTGAAAATAAAGCTGTGAACAAAACGTTGTTCGCAGCTTTGCAGCAGCATGAAATGCTAATTTTGTTGATTTTATAACAAACACTTGTTTTGATGTTTAACAACATGTATGCTCATCCTGGGAGCCAGAAGATTCAGACAGAATCAGTTCAAGCAACGATTTTTGTTCCACATGACACACAACAAGCACTGTTCTCATAAATCACACCTCACTGTCTAGTTTTAAATACAATACATTTTTAGTATTATAGGATAAAAGCTGGTGACTCTGTTTTTCCTGTACATTAAACTTGTGTGTTTTTAGACTGTTTCCGCCTCTGTAGCTGCTGTTTTATTATCAAAATCTTACCCAAGCCTCATAACTGACCCTAAACTTCTGTGATTTGTCACCTCATCTCAGCTTTGTTCCAATACTTTACCTTTAAACATTACGAAGTCTAAGCTGACCCCACCTCAGCCCTACCCCCAAGCCTAACCCTAACCTTATTTTTTGGAGAAAAGCAGCATGAAAAAAAAAGTATGTGTACATAAAATGTTTAAGACACACATAAAAAACTATTTCCAGTCCCACCAAAAACAAAAAGTTCATTTTTGTTCATTTATTGTCTCCTCATTGCCAAGAGAACTATTTTAACCCTCTGAGGTCTAAACCTAATTTTAACCCTCTTGAGGCAGGCGTTGCCGATTTGCAACAGTTAAAAACTAACAACCTGATTACCCCACATACATATTTTATGAGGTTTTTTTTACTCAGAAGTACCACTGCAGGACTTGGTTGTGCATTAGCAACAAAAAGTTTAATTTGAGCCTGAGAGGGTTAAGGTGGAGTAGAGGGAGTGCTCCACTCCAGGGCCTGCCCAGCTGCTTCCGGGGAGCTCTGTTGTCAGTCTTGTTGTCAGGTATGTAGAAAGTATGCGGTACAACCAGTGTGTGGGCCACTCTTGCTTGTGTTGTTGTTGGTCAGTCAGCCAACCCTGCAGGACAACTGAGTTCTAAAGTACAAAGCGTGACAACAGGAGACCCCGCCCACTTTTTAAATCTTGCGTAAGCTGAAGTTTATATCGTTCAACAGTCGAAAAATATACAAGTAGTATAATTTTCTGCACTCAGGTACTACTGAGCAATTAACCAAACCACTTCTTTGAAAGCTGTTCCAGTGAAACAAGGAGTTCTTAGAAATGCAGTCAAAACTTATCAATAAGGAAAGCCAGTCATAATTAAACAGCTGTGCTTTTATCTGCTTTTATGCAGTTTTCTGGTGAACAGGAAGCTGGCAGAGGTGTGGTGTGAAGTGGCTCAGATCCTTTAGGCCAACTGTTTACAGAGTATGTACTTTGGTAGTATGCATGAGTGTATGCATGTGTGGCTGTTTGCGTATTGCCCACCATGTCAGTACCTGTCAGTGTAGTGCAAACGCTACAGCAGAATTTGCATCACAATGAATCTTAATAGCCATGTGCAGCATTGTGTGCTGACCTTGATTTATTCCTTGTATAAGTGGGTAAATAAGTAGGAGCTGGAGAAAGCACATCCCTGTCCCATGCGTGAGGAGACTGTGAGGGAGGAGCACGGATGAGTGGGGGTTTCAAGTACAGCCTGGACGGGCCGGTGAAAGCTCACAGTGTTGGTGCAGCACTGGCTCTGAGCCCTCTCTGCTCCAATAAGGTAATTTTGTAATGCTGGGGAAAATATCTAATAAATCAATAAATAAAATCAATAAATCAATTCTGAAGGAGGAGCAAAATAGAAACATTGTGATGTTGTGTTAAAAGTCCAATGAACGATTAAAGGAAGGAAAAAACAGTCAAAATTTGATGAATCACATTAAAGTATCCTTACAGCACTGAGATGTGCATAGCAAGCAGTTGAAGTTGAAATGCATTAGTACGCTGATGGTCACACACTATGCCCCTCAATTAATTCTCAGCTATGCTGACTCCATTTGTTATTTCTTAATGGTTTTCTAGTAGAGCTTTTTGTTTGGTCCCTTTTTCTCCTGCTTAACTGACTGCTGCGCTGTACAAACGTCAAGTTTTCTTGCAGTGCCCATTGTGAAATATAGGCGCTAATTTTAAGCTCATTGCTACAGTCGTTTTTGTCTGTTTTGCTTTTGTTGCTGTTTGAATTGTTCTCCTTTTGCCTGTGGGTGCTTCAGTTTGCTCGCGTCGTAAAATCTGTTTGTTAGATTAATTGGTGTGGATGCAGGGTGACCAGATGTCCCATTTTATGTGGGACTGCACAGCATTTTTATCTCTTATCCTCCTGTCCCACATATTAAAGATGTTGCCCCACATTTTATAGGCTCCAGTTTACAAAGGTCAAATCGCATCTCAAAAGAAACATGTTGTTCAAAAACAGGTGTCATCCCTGCCATAGCACCCCCACTGAAACCCAAAGATGGCAGCTTTAAAAAACCTAGGGTTACAGCTTCCGTAAGTGTTTCCTTATACACTTACATATCCAGCGCTGATCTCTTAAACCTTGCAAAGCACTGACCTTATAATAAAAGACGCAGTCTCCAAAATCTAGTGATAAACTTTGCCAAAGGCTTCGAAGCTGCTTCCCCAGGGAGCAAATGAAGGCACTAACAAGCTGCTGAAGCTGTCTGAGTGATGGATGAACGTGCTGGTAAGATCAGCTTTGTAAATGGGACACTCACCATCCGCACTGTCCCTCCTGCTACATCAATAGTCCAGATACCAACAGCTGAATAGCTGCACTACTACATCTCACTGCACACTTTAAACGGGGACGTCACCTTCCAATGTGAGGTAAGCTCGATATACTTCTAACCCTGAGCAGAAAATGGATGGGGCTGGTTAAGGATCATTTAAGGACATTTAAGTTATGAATGGGTTCAGCTGAGCTGTGTTGAGGTCAAAAGACAGCACGTTTTTTAGTAAAACAACGGATTTTTGACCAATCCCTGCATTAACAGGTGCTTTAGTATATCTGATAGAGAAAAGATAGTCAGCAGGGTCACAGTAAATGTGAGGAAACATTTATTAGAGCTTGAACAAATGAGACCAAATGCTGTTAAACCTGCCGACTGGTTTTGAAATACTGCTGGCCATTTAACACCACAGCCCAAAATAAAAGGAAAAACATCCACTGGAGAAAAATGGCCAGCTTTACAGCTTCCGAGTTAAGAGCATTTGTTTCTCTGACTGAGTGCTTTGTCTTCCCCTGGCAATATGATCCAAACACACATTTAAAGTCATCTGTCTAGTAATTATCTGACCTGAGAGAGAAACTGTTGCTAGAGGGAAAAAAGGACTCAAAGCAAACTAGTTTCATGATATTGGTTTAGATTATCGGCTGTAACTGCACAAATGAGTTACCAGCATTTTACTGAGCAATAAAGTTTGCCAGGACCCAGTTAACTGTACAGTTTGCTAATCTTTTTGCTTTTAGCTACTAAATTAGATGTCTGATGTCAAATTAGACATCAGTGCTAATTTCATTGACCAATCCTTTTCGTCATAGTCTTCATCAACAACCTTTGTTTTTCCCGATGAGAACAAAAACTAGATAAAAACCTGTGCACAAAGAAAAAAATTATAATGAAGTGAATTATCAGTTTCATCAGCGAATAAAAGTGAGATAAAATATTCTCTGATACTTCCTGTTTCTCATGAAAATGTGACAGAAAACCTGTAGCTTTTGAGGCGTCACACCTACTTCAGTTCTACGATGTTAACACAGAGCTAGCAGCAGGAGATCCCTGAGCCTGACGAAAACAAGCTTGATTTTACAATGTTAAGAAGTAGAGATCTACAGGAGTTTTCCTTGAATAAATCCACTGCCATCAGCTCTGTGGGCTGTCTTTCACCATCAACACAGTAGTGAATAAGCTTGTTAGTTCTTTTACACAATTTGCTTTTTGTAAATTAAAAAAGAAATATTTTCTTATTATCAACTGGAAACTGGACTAACGTCACAAATGTTCCTTTCTGAAAACAACAAATGAGTAAAGGGATGGATTGCTTTTTAAAAAACTAAGCATCATGTGTGATACATTGCTTTCTGTGAGTAATGACCCCTACACTTTTGTATCATTATGCTAAATGATACAACTGATTCCTCTTTTGTTGTCAACATTTCTGTAAGAAGAACTGATTTTAGAAAAACTAAGACAAATAACAAGTATGGCGTCGATGTCTTCAGTCCCTATACGTTCCTGCCTCCCCTCAGCTCGCCGTTGGCCTCCACGCTGAGTTCAAATCAATTCCATCAATGAAGCCATCACGAAGGGAACATTACCACAGTGTTTTCCTGTGGAACAGGCCTGGTAATTACAAATCAAACGAGACAAATACATCCCGGTTAATGAGCGTTAAACGGATGTTAATTATCCGATTGAATGGCTGTCACCATTAAACTGTGTCTAATGGAGGGAGTGGGAGGAGGAGAGGTGGGAGGGGTCGAGAAGAAGGGTAGCTTTTAAAAAAAAAAGGGGGAAAAAAACAGGCATTCTGAAAGGCATATTAGCAGCAGATTGAGAAGATCAGACAGTGTGAAGCGCGTGTGTCGGAAACGCAAGCGAGAGGGGAAAGGCGTGGGGAGATGCAGCGGAGGGAGGGAGGAGGGGCGGGGAGGCTAAACTTTCCTCTTTTTCCGACATTAGCGATCGCTGCGACGCATCAGAGGGGAAATTAATCAACTGTTTTTGATTATTTATATATTTGAAAAGGACAAAGCTTGCGGGAGGAGGAGAGCTGAGAGGAGGCAGGAGTCACACTGCGCTAATGTGGTCACAGCCGGTCTACCAGGCAGCTCCAGTCAAAACAAATCCGTCACAGAAGGGTGGAAAAAAAGAAGAAAGTTCACACACTTAACATTCAAAACAAGGTACGACCCCTCTGTGATTCATCAAGAATGTAACAAGACGAGAATCTGGATTTGGATTAGCAAGTATGTACTGAACAACTAACAAACTGCTGTTTCAGGATGAACGTGCGTGTGTTTGAACACAAGCATCGTAAAAATCCTCACGGGATAAACAGAATTCCTGTCAGGAATGAAGGATGCAGGTCACCAAGTGCTGAGCTCGTCGGAACCATTCAACATCACCGTCACCCTCTAATAAATGCAGTTGTTATAAGCATGTTTGCTAAATTAGAAGTTTTTCACAGCTCCAGGTGTTTCGCTCGTGGAGGTCAAAGGGACAAGTGAGTTTCATGTTCTTGCATCTGCAGAGGATTGCTCCATCATTAAAAGGCTCCCCGTGGGTATTATTCTTAAGCTTTTTGGATAAAACATTACCCTAGTATTAATAGCAGCATTATAGTTATTTTATTATATTAACAAGCGCAGTCAACGTCCTGGAAATATCCAGGCTGAGCTTGTTTCCGGACATCAATTAATGCCGTTTTGTCAAAGCCGCTGATGTGGCTCATTTAGGCACATGGTGGCCTTTGATGGTGGAACTTAACACACCAGGTTACAGCATTAAGGTGACAGGTCTGTCACTCCCAAGTCATCATCGTTCAGTGAACCGGGTTGTTGTTGTGAAGGAGCATATTTGAACACACATCACAATCTTTTCCTAAACTTCAGCAAGTGGAGTTTAGTATCTAAAACTAACCAGGGAGTGATTGCAGCACTGAAAAAGTTCAGTCTTCAGTGGGCTCTACCAGAGCAGTGTTGGTATACTGCAGTGTCAAACTGTCACTGCTTTTTCTCTATGGCTTCAGCATAGAATATGAAGGAAGCACAGCTCATTCTTAATCATTAAAGACTTAAAAATAGCATGAATAATCTTAATTACTACTGATGACAATTAGAATCTGAAAAAGCTTTTTCTGACACCGCACTGATTACCAGCTGTGCAAACTGGCCCCACAGTGGATTGTAGATATATCGCAATACATGCTTTAAAAAAACATTAGCGAGTTGCAGTGTTGCACATGCTGTGTAATTTATTTTAACTCAACTACATGTGCATTCACTAAAATGGATTTAAAATGTCATCCACTGCTCAACATAGGCTTAGACTTACTTTGTGTAGTTTTGTGCACTAAAAAATTAAAGTGATCAGCTCTCTGTTTATCATTTTTTTTAACAGCGCCCATATTTCTCACCTGCTTCCGAAGTTTCCCATTGCATTTCAAAATAATGTTTTAAGGAAAGGCCTAAAAAGAAACAATCATAAACTATATGACGTGATAATTTATGGCATATTATATTTGAGTTTTCAAAAAGAAAGTGAAAAATAGTTTATAAACTGATATAGGAGTGAGGATGACGATGATTGTTTTGGTTTTTTTAACATGGCTATTTCTTTATTTCTCTCACTGTTGGCACTGAAATGCAGGCTTTTCTTTGAAAAATCATCGTCATTAAGAGAGAAAAAGCAGCTCATTAAAAAACAAACAAAAAACAAAAAAAAACAAAATCAAAGCTTCAGAAATTTTGTGGGGAAAGAAATGAAGAATATAAAAGGATGAAAACAAATAAAGCTCAGATTTTCACCTATTTATTGCACCAAAAGAAAGAAAGAAATCAAATAAAGCTTTGACCCAACTTCAATCTCCACACATTTGAGCAAAAGCAGACAAAAAGCGAAAAGTTTGGCTCGGCTCGGGAACGAGAGCCAATTATGTGGTGAAGCAACGGCATTAGAGCCTCTGTGACTTTGAATAAGAAACGACAGATTACACAACATAAACTTTCTGTATTTCTATAGTCTCACTTCTATTTATCCAAGCAATCAACTGACATTGATGGAGGAGTGAAATTATGTCGCAGCTGGTTCCTCTACTTGAAATGCCAACATCATTGCAATTCACGGCACACACACACACACACACATACATTGGAGCACGCACATCCATACAAACTCTCATCCCTCCAGCGGAGGCCGTGAAAGAGCGAGAAGTAAATGACAGCGCCCCGTGTGCACATCAGTTTAACTCAACAAGAAGTCAGGGCAGAAAATCATTTGAAGAAGTCCCGCAGTCCCTTCAGATGGAGGCTGCCAGCTTCTCAGTGATCTGCTATCATGTTGCCTGTCTCTTTACTGTCAGCACTAATAGCTCTTAGACACTGGACCGGGACATGGGTGGCTACTGCAGGCCAAGGGTGGCACACACTCAATCAATAATGTAGCCAGCAGCTTCCCGGCCTTTTGTGTGCATATTTTCAGCCCTGAATTAAGCATTCATATGGGCTGCACATAAGAGGATTTGTTCGTGCCAGTGTGCGTCTTTGTGTTGCCGCTAACATGGGTATGCAAGTGTGTGTGTGTCTGCAAAGTTGCTTTGTGTGCTGACGTGCAGCCCTCTGCACCTGCTGTGGAGATAGGGCTTCGGCCAATCGCAACAAAGATTGGAGGGAAGTTTGAGTGACACAACTGTGCTGTGGCTGGCTGAGATACGATTCATTCTGTTATCTTTCTCTCTCTCTCTCACGCACACACACAAAGAGTCATGATGGCTTAACAGAATTAGATGTTTAATAATGCCAGTTATTCTCTTCCACTGATTCTCCTCTTTCCCCTTCTTTCCTTCCTCTCATCTCACCCATCTTTTCAGTTCTTTCCTTCTTCAGATCTTCTTTTCTCATCTCTCCTCACTTCTTCTACTCCATCTCCTTCATTACCTCCTTTTCTTCCCTATATTTTTCTATACTTCTCTGCTCTTTTCACCTGTTCTCTCTTCCCTTCTTTCATTTTTCTTCGCCCCACTTTCTTTTCATTGCTTGCTCCTTCCGTCTCCCGCATTTCTTTCCTTCTCCCCATCTGCTCTCTTTCCTTCACGCCCGTCTTTTAAACTCTTGTGTCTTCCTTTCTTAAGTCCTCGATCCTCCGACTCAATTTTCCTCTATCTCATTTCCATCTGTTCATTACTCTTCTGTCTTTCCTCTGCTGTCCTCCTCCTCCTCTCCTTTTCCGCCTTTCAGTTGTTCCAGGTCCTCTCCTTTTCTCTTCTCCTTTGTCTCTCCTTCTCTCACCCTTTCATCTACTTTCCCCCTCTTTGCACCTCTCCTTCCCCTCCTTCCTTACTTTGTTGGACATCCACGGGCGAGGACCAACCGGACCAACACAAAAACACTAATTAGTCTTGGCACGGCAACAGCAAATCCCTCTCCACTGACGCTCCCGCCCCTTAACAAACAGATGTAGGCTGCTCACACGTTTGGACTCACACATTTGGACACATTAATGAGACTCACACATTTGGACACACGCACACACATTTGTGCAATAACACACAGGGTCCCAGTGCCTGGTTTCCCAAAGCGCAGCATGCAGCCGCTGCAGCTGTGACGGCTGTTGTTCGGCGCTTTTGTGAAGGGGTTTTTGTTTGGCAACATCAGTGTGGCTGACGTGAATGTGATGAGTATTTAAATGTAGCAGCGTTATTATCAAGTTGAATATCCTAATTTGGCTGATTGAAATGTTTCAGTTTTGCCTCTTGCCATGCCCCACCAATCACAGCTCTGTGCTTGTCTGATTTACTCTGGAATATCAGCAAAACAATGGATACGACTATCATTCCCGAGACATTGTTGCAATGTTAGTCAAGATATTCCACTTTCTGGGCTCTGTTTTTCAAAAGGGACGCTGGTGACATCATCGCCAGGTGTTCCGGATTTCTTTCAGCTGAGAAAAGCCAGGAGGGATATTAGGTTTTCAAAAAACGTTTTTTTTTTTGTTTTTTTGTTTTTTTTGGATAAGTTTACAGAATATGGAATACAGTGATTTAAATATATGGTAAAAAACAACAACATGTCAATTAAGAAATACACAGATATTTTATTTACTTGAAATTAATCTTATTATTATGTAATACTGTTACATTGTCACTTTGTGGTTAGTTAAATCTTGTATGTATGAGGGGAGGTGCATATACGCTGTTGTTTGTTCGATTCCTAATTTTACTTGTTTATAATCAGACAGAAGTAAAATAAATGAAAATAAATGAAATGGCATTTCACAGGAAACAGGATTTCGTGGAGTTACAGCATGAAAAAATACTTCCATCAGGTAAAGGTTTGATTTTTTTGAGGGGTTTGAGATAACAGATATTAGTGTAAAACGTTAACATAAGAAGGTAACATCATCTAGCTCCTGAAAATTTGCCTCTTTAGCATGCGGCTGAAGTAAAAGTGACCTGGTGGATGTAAGGAGGTTAGAAAGGTGCACCACCCGGTGCCAGTGTAGCTCACAGGGTGAGCAGGTGACCATATGCCACAAGGCTGCAAAGGGCCAGCCCGGGCTCCAGTCTGACCTGAGGCCCTTTGCTGCATGTCTTCCCCTCCTCCATTTCCACCATCTAATAAAGACAAAAATAATACTAAAGAGGAAAGTAGTGCCATTAATTCAGCATGTGTTTAAGGTTGTTTTATTTCAGTTTGGCCATATTATTGATATATTAAAAAAAAAAAAAGAGTGGTTGAAAAGCTCATGCAGATGTTTTAGGGATTAAAAAAAATTCCATCCCAAATGAAAGACAGACAGCAGCATGGAAAGGCAGCAAGTTCAAGGTAATTCCAGAAAAAAGTGATGTGCTCCTAAAAGTTCTGTTTATTACTCTAAACCACCACAGACATTAAAACCAAACCAAAACGATGGTCATATTTTGTTTTTTTCCCCTTCCAAAACAAAGTGCAAAGTCCAAGTTTCATAGCCAGCTGATATCTCATCCTTTCAGCAGTTTGCCTTGTGTGTACAATCTTCCTGGAGATGAAAAAGAAATGTTTTTCAGCTGCACAGATACAGATCCCCGGTGGATCGGCTGTGTGTGCGTTAAAGCCATATTTGTGAGTGAGTGAGTGGATGTGCGCTCGCACCGGGCAGCTTTCCCACCCCCAGGCAGCGAGTGTGGGTGTTTTTCTGGAGCCTCTGTGTCATTTGCCTCCAAACAGTAACAATGTTGTTGATCAGCAGTTGTTTACAAACCGCCAGGAGGATGGAACTAATTTGTTCACTGTGTATTCCCCCGTCTCTCCCACTCTGGAGACCATTTCAATTTGAGCTCCTTATATGTTCTCGATAGCGGGCTGCCACAAGTTGATTCTGACAGCAATTATGAATATTGTGTTCCACTCAAGTGGTCGTGAGCGGGAGAGTAATGAAGTTCTCACCAAATCATCTGTTCCCCAAATCACTTAACTGCATCTTCATTAAGAACACTGCAGCGTAGAAGAAATCATCAGATCATCAGATTAACGACGTAGCAGCTCAACGTCACGCGGTACGAGCCAAAGAACTATAGTGTTGCCTAGCTGTCTTTCCATCTTTCCGTACATACATACATAGATAGTCTCAGACTTTCAGCCTTTAAACTTGATCAGGGCTGTCAGCAAACACGTGAAACAAAATGAGACACATCGTTGTGAAATTTTATAATTGGTTGTCGGAGGGGGGGGCCATCCTAGCAGCAGCCTTTGGACTCCTGAGGGGCACAGAATGCAAAGCTGGCTTTTCACCAGAAAACTTGTTAGACGCTGCACTGCTGGGGTTTAACAAGGCACTATGCATACTGTGTGTGTCTGTCAAGGCTAGACTAGAGAGAGAGAGGGAGTTGCAGTATTAGTGAACCTAAGCAGACAGATATCGGTTTTGCTAAACAGTGTTAGGTTTTTTTTTATCTGTGTGATTTTTTTTCTTGTTTGTTTCATACGTGTGCACAGATGTAACGAGTCTGTGTGAAAACTTGCCTGAGGGAAGGTGGGAGTCATACCGTATTTGAAAGGTCGGATTCTGTGTGGGGCATTTTGGACAAATAATCAAACTTTATTATTTTCCTGTTTTTTGATTATCACGAAAAGAACAAGACAGCAACTGAAGATTCCCAACAACAACACACACATTAACAGAGGGATGCTCGGGATATAAGAATGAGTGGAGTGTGTATAATGTGAAGAGAACTGCTGTGTAAGTAGTTTTAACCACATTCCCTCAGTGATCGAATAAATAAATGCATCAAACTTGGTTTTGATGGTTTATCCATGTGTGAAAATTTAAAGTGGTACTTTGAGCTCCTTCACCTCAGCTGACACGTCGGGTCTTTTTCATATCAAAACTCAAATCAACACTTAACATAAATGTTAAGAGAACGTCAACAGCTGTGAGTGTTTCCACAGCACATCAGCACATCAGCACATCCTCCAAACACAAACACATTGTTTCAGGACACTGTGAGCCAATAATATGGAAGCACGCGAGCATTAGCAAAGTTACATGTAAGAAGTCTGACACTGCTTCAGTTTGTTGCATTTTTAAAAAATGATTTTTATTCTCTTTCCTTTTAATTCCAGCACTTTTTCTTGTAGCCACGTTTAATTTGCACTGCCTTTCATTTCACAAAAAAGCCGTCTGTTGTCCTTGTAAAGTGTTTTGTGACTCCTGTGTGAAAAGCCCTTTTTAATTTTTTTTCTTTTTGCATTTTCCTGAAAAACAACCAAAAAAACTTTTGTAGTTTTCTGATTTGCTTTTAAATCAGTGAATTGACTTAATTGACAGACATTTTTTAAGATATTCACCAGAGACCAAGTGATTTGTGCAAATTCCTGCAAATTGCTTCTTTTGCTCAGTTTCCAATTATACCGTTCAAAATTCAAAGTAAAATTTTACTGTAAGTTGTGTGAACAATATATATATATATATATATATATTGATAGATCTCGATGGAAAAAACATTTTTCACCAATAATTGCATGCTGAAATTATGCCGGCTTTTTATTTGATAGATAAAAATGGTTTGAATTATTATATAATATGATATTTGATATACACAATTATACAACAATTATCCACATGCTGAATGACAGGTAAAAAAACCTTTGGACCTGTGTGTGTGTGTGTGTGTGTGTGTGTGTGTGTGTGTGTGTGTGTGTGTGTGTGTGTGTGTGTGTGTGTGTGTGTGTGTCCACCTGTGTGTATGAGCATCATGTTGTATTTCTGAGGTGGAAAATAAAAGCTGTGAGGAAGAATGACAGCAGAGAGGAAGGAGGTACTCACAGACAGAAGCAAGGACAAAGCTCCTCACCTGCTCTGCGTGTGTGTTTGATGAAATAATAAATATATAAAAGAAGAATATTAAATCCTCCTCGTCGCCCGCTGCTGTCATCCTCTGATATTTCTCTACGGTGCCACACTGACAGATAACGATCACATTACTTCTCCCATTCGACTTTGTTTCATAATCTCTGTGACTCAAACAAACTGTATGTTTGATTATTTTATTTCGCCCCCTTTTATTCTGCTTACCTTTCCCTTTATTCTTTTCTTTCTCTGGTCAAACCTCTGCTTAAGCCCTCACCAGCTAGCCCTCCACCCTCACAGGGAGAACAGTTTGCTGACACAAGAGTCAAAAAAGGCCCTGAACAATCCTACAATCCCTCAGCGAAAGGAGGAGCCAATAATTGTTGTCTGCTTAAGAGGGAGAGGTGAGGAATTTCAAGAGCTGCCAGGGTGGCACACTGTCAAACACACACACACACACACACACACACACACACACACACACAGTTTAATCACATACATCATTTGAAGGCTAAAGCGGGAGAACTGAGTCAGGACGTGCTTTTCTTTTTCAGATCAACACATTTTCCTGATCATCATCACTCACGACTAAGATGCGTCACATTACTAGAAATGTTGGTGGTTTTCAAACAATCTCAGTTTCAGCACGAATGCCTGCATGTTTTTGTGATTAATGTATTTACATAATTCTTTTGATAACATTTTTAATATCTCTTGATATTAATTAATCTCCAGCTCACCACGGAGGTAAAAAGCAGAGTAAGATAATCCTGTCAGATTTAAATGTTATCAGACACTAGAAATAACCCTTCTTTTGCTCTGCTGGCTCTGAGTGACATTGCAATTTCCTAAATCTGATTATTCTTCTGGTCATGATTTTATCTTTACAAAGAGATCAATTTAAGCCGAGTATGGGGGACAAAAAATCATTTAAAGGAACAGTTCACCACAAAAGTACAGTTTAGGTGATATCAGCTTTAGAGACTTTGTCTTCAACGTAATTAAACAAAATTTCCTTTGATTTTCACAAAAGATCATAAAGAAATTCGACACAGCAGTAATGTATTTTCTTACAAAAGAAAGAAAGAAACACAAAGCTTGCTGTGGTTAGACGTAAACAGGAGAGAGCTGTTTTCTCTCTCCTGTTTACGTCTGTCACCCATGCTGCTAGCTAACAGGCCGACTCGGCTGAGGAGAGCTCCACTAATGTTTGCATCCTGCTACTACTGTGACCTTGTTGTCATGAGGAGCTTCACGAGCTCCTCTGCAGAGTGATACAGCTGGCAGCTGTCGTTCAGTAAAAAAATAAAAAGTAGAAAAGACACTTCCACAGTGCAGATCAGCAAAAGTGTGCAACTGACAGCAAACACAATCTAAACAACATTTGATGTTGCTGTGAACGCTCCCTTTAAAATTATAGACATACATTACCGTGGCGAAAAATTTAATTAAATAAAATCCATCAATATTTAAGTCTTTTTTATGTTATTTCTTTATCTTTCATTTTTCTAATATTTCCTTTCATACGGTGTCTGTATGCTACCATAAATAACAGGTTGCAAATCCACATTTCTGGATTTTAAATAATAATCATTTAATAATGACACACAATGATGAAATAAATCCATGAAGGGATTTATAAAGTGTAAAAAATTGAATTATTAATGTTGTTAAACTAAAGTGATCTACAGACAGACAGAAAGATCAATTGATGGATATTATAATTGCTTAGATTATCGAGTGTAATAAGTTGGACAAAGTTTACAAAGCAATATTTCAGGTGTGATTCTGTTTTTACTGTTTCCTCTCTGACAATGAAACTTTGTCTTTTTCACAAATGAAACTAACGTAGGTTATACACTGCTGAGTCTGTAAAGAAGAAAGTGTTTTATTTTTAGTGGCTTTAGCATTTTAAAAAAGAAAACAAATGTGGCTACAATTTGGAGGAAAATTCCGAAAATAATCTCTGTGCAGAGTTTGGTGGTATCGATGCTCCACTGGGGATTTGGAGGTGGGAAACGAAGGCTGGAGCAACATGAAAGATATTAGTTATAAAAACAGCAATTATTCAAATGTGTGTCAGTGAATTCTTAGAGAGCATGTCAGGAAGATCTTTAAAAACTTAATTTAATCTGGAATGACAAATAAAGAACATTATTGTTGTTGCACATTTTAATGATGTTTTGGGGATATGTGAGGAGGACAGATAAGGAAAAAGGCATCATCACAATATCACAAAAAAGTGTTAATGTATGGATATGCATCACATCAATGAAATGTAGAGTAAACCTGTCTTCTCTACACGTTTGACTTTACGTCGTTGCAGCTGGAACAATAAATCACCTGAAAGTATGAGAGGTACAGCGGAGTTCTCAGAGTAGGAGGACGCGTTGTGGTCCACTGACTGAGCAGAGCTAATACACATCTGTGAGTACGAACCCTCCCCTTTGCTCTATCTGTCTTGTTCTCCCACTTTCCCTTTGTATGTGTGTGTGTGTATGTGTGTGTGTGTGTGTGTGTGTGTGTGTGTCAGGGTTGGATGGCCCGACTGAGCTGAGTAAATGTGACCAGACTAAGTGTGTGTGTCTCATATCAGTGTGTCCTTGATCGCTCTCACTGTATGGGGCACTTTAGCCCATTCTTCACTGGCACCGGGAGGCATGCCTCTCCACACACACGCAGACACACACAGTATCCACCTGCACACATGCATGCATGTACAGCTACACCCACACACACTCAGTGTTTTGATGTAAACGCAAGTAGACGAGGGGTCCAGTCAACCGCTCCGCCTCCGTGTCTCTCCCCCTACCCTCCTCTCTTTTTCCCTTCGTCTTTCATTGCCTCCCTCCCTGTGACATTTTTAACGGCATGTCACGCAACCCTGTGCTCATGCACACGCACACACCATGTCGTGCTCTCTGCCAAAGCTCTGCATCTTTGTCTGGGGAGAGCCACTTAAGCACGCTCATATACGCACATATTCAAACACAGTCATGTCTGATTTTTTTTCCCTTCTGCACACACACACACACACACACACACACACACACACACACACACACACACACACATACACACACACACACACACACACACACACACACACACACAAGCAACTTAAGCCATCTTCCTTTCACCATCTCGTGCCCTCCCTCCTCTCTGGGTCTCGTCTGGTCTCGTGTGTGCGTGACTGTGGCTGGCTGTGGTGAGGGCAAATTAGCACAGCGACCCAGTTTGGTACCAGAAGAGTCAAGACATCAGCGGAAGATATACTGAAAACTCTCCCTTTCCACTGCAAAAACTCACTTTGTGCTCTGACACAAAAAAATACAGGGTATAAAGGAGCACCTCCAGCTGAGGATTATCACAAAGTAAAAGAATTCTATTTTCTCTTCCTTTTCATGTTATTTCCTCCCTTTAAAAGATCCTATCTCCACAACCTCAGAAAAAGTACAGCAGTGTGTTACATTAAAAATGTGGATAAAATCTGTTCCATAAACAAAACATGAACTCACCGTGGGTTTTCCCTCCACCCCTTTCCTCTGCTTTCTTTACTGGGCTCTGTTTTGCATTTCTCTGCTGCTGCTAATTGCCTGCAACTAATTATAGAAGGTCTGTATGTGGCCCTCTGAACCGGACACACACTCACTCACACACACGTGCACACACACACACCGTTTCCTATGCTTTTAAACACATTTTGACAAGTAGCTCTCACTGTGTCGAAGTGAGAGGGGGTTTGCCGCTGGCCTCAGACACAACATAGATTTGTGGGTGTGTGGATGAGTGCGCGTAGATGATGGGAGGAGGAAGGCTAAAAGGAGGGGGATGCTAGCAAACCGGTGTTGCGTGTCTCGTTCGGCTCGTTTAGCTGACAAACTGCTTTTAGCGTTTAATTATCCAGCGCTGTATGATTAATAGATTTTAATTACTGTAACCCAATTGCCACCTGAAATATGTACAGGTCTCTGAATGAGGTCAGCCTATCAAATCCCTGGCAAGGGAAAATCAAAAAGGACAAAACAAACTGAGTGTGAGGGCAAACAATAGCAGATCAAAAATCTTTCCATCTTAAACCTCTCACTTGTTTTTTTTCATCAGTGAATGAAAGAAGAAAAGCAAGCTCGGGCAGACAGGCGGCTGTTTTCATCAGTATTTACCTCCTTGAGGAAAATGTTAGACCTCTGAAAGGCTTTTGACCAGACCTTGAACTTTTTCGTTTCATTTAAAATTTTCTTTACATGATCTGCAGCCGGAGCTTCAAAGAGACTTTTTGATTCGTTAGAAAGGTTAGAACCTTTCCACATTCGTGCGTTGCTTCTAAGGCTCTTTGCATTCTGCACACACGCTGCTGCTGATGCTCCGAGGAAATGTTCATATAGCTAATTTACTGTGGAACTGCAATGCGTGCACAATCATTTTCCTAATCAGAAGACTGAATAGCACTGATAATTTAAAAAGCGATCTGAAATCTATTAGTAGTTACTTTGTAACTGAAGCTGCCTTTTACACAATTACTTTGTCTCCATTGCCAACGTTGAGCCCAAACAGCACTTATGGAGTTTAGTGTTGACGACCTTGAAGTAGGGTTTGTCCCAGCTGACGGGAAACTAGTGACAATTCCAGTTAAATGAGGCAGTGCACGATGAGTTGTTGGTTTATCAGACATGGTGCTGTGAAAAGAACCAAGTGCCAGCTCCAGGTCTGACAAATGAACCTAAAAACTGCAGTGCTTCTGATGACTCCAAAAGAAAGTCCGTTCCCATAGATTCCCAAGTTACTTTTGATCATTACAAGCATATTTACACCCTATAGTTTCCACATTCATACAAACTGTAGATTAAAGTTTTCTAACAGCTCATCCATAAGGATTAAAGTTTTGAAATGAGCTCAGCAGAAAAGGTGTCAGACTACCGTGAACATGCAATCAGAGCATGAAAGAAAGTAACAGTAGCGAGTAGAGTGAGATTTTACTCAATTCTTCATTGGCTCATGTATAGTAGATATATTGGATAATAGTTACATTGTATAGTTCTAAAGTTCATATCCCATAGTAACAATGGTTAATATGTAATAAACTGGCAGGTTACTACATTTCAGTTAACTATCATTTACTGTACACAATCACTAGAAAAATTCTTAATGGTAACCATTAACATTTGTGCTTGCTCTAGTGTTTATGAAACATGTAAATAGTTAATAAACTGGAATGAATTTGATAAAATTGTAAAGGATACATATAATACCTTTAATATATGTACAACAATTAAAGAGCACATTCTAAGTAGGCAGGTAGGGTGGAGTGTAGTCGTGGTGGTCTGGGTAGCTCACTGGCATTTTTCTTTCACTTCAACTTTAAGCTGATGAAGTTTAGTTCAAATTACATTCTTTGATAATGAAACCTTGAATAGAAATTGAATAAAAAGTAATGCACTCATGTCCTGTATGCTAATTAATCTTTAGTTTAACAACAAAACTTGAAGCAAAGTCGTTTTCAATTAAAATCACATACCACAAATTCAGACATACAGATTAAATTGGTCAGTTGTGACACCGTGCAATAGGGTGTAACATTTAAGATAACTTTAAAGAAAAAATGTGATGCGTGTTCATAACATGCAATGTGTTTGCCTTTGCACTATCAGAGCATCGATTATTACTCAAGACCAGTGTTGGTCAAGTTACTTGAAAAAAGTAATCAGTAACTAATTACTGATTACTTCCCCAAACAAGTAATCCCATTACTTTACCGATTACTCATTTTCAAAAGTAATTAATTACTTAGTTACTTAGTTACTTTTTAAAAACACGATTTACAACCTGAAGAGGTGATAAAGCGATAGAGCTTTCAGCCCAATTCTACCTTTTCTGCATAATCCATCATACAAAATGTAATCAAATGGAAAATTATCTTTTTTTTTTTAACTTGTTTTATCAGTTTTAATCTTTTAACTTTATGCATCAAGCAAAATTTTAATTATATGCAACATTCTCTGACTTGAATAAATGAGTTTAACATTTAAACCTATTTTCTGCACATTCCAGCACATAAAATAAAATATTTTTTGTGTTTACACTCAGTCTTTCAAATAGATGCAAGTAAAACACAGCAGAACATAAATAAAGTCCTGTTGCTCTATTTTCACCTGTAAAGCAGGACTGGGGGTAGGCGGAGGTTTACCCTGGTGCAGGTGAAGAATCCGTGAGTTTCTCTGTGAATTTCCCATGACGTCGTAGCACACTCGGTGCTTGTTTAGAGGTTTTGTTCGCTGTAAAAAGAAGTTTTCTTCCCACGCACAACGGACGCTAATGTTTTGGTCACTTTTTATGGAATCAAACTCAAAGTAAGGTCAGTACTTCCACGCTTTAAACGCTGCACGCTCATACTCTCTCCTGCACTCGATATATGATGCACTGTTGATCTGCACACAGCTGTTGTCACTAACGGTGCACTCGCTTACGTCACTGTCGTGAGACATTCTCGCAAAAAAATCACGGTTTTAGTAACGCAGTAACGCAGCGTTCCTACGGGAAAGTAACGGTAATCTAATTACCGTTTTTGCAATAGTAATCCCTTACTTTACTCGTTACTTGAAAAAAGTAATCAGATTACAGTAACGCGTTACAAGTAATGCGTTACTGCCCATCTCTGCTCAAGACACCCAAACAGTAGATGTGAACCTGTTCTTCGCCTGTTGACATCACATGTGCAAGCACGAGAAATAAAAGTCGAATAAAAAGCAAAACACCTGGAAACCAGCAGCAAAGTAAAAACCACGAGCTAATGGCAAACTGCCATGTTTTATAACCCACTTCATCAGGTTTAAGTGCACAGCCCCTGCTGAGCAACAGTTCACCTCTCTCTGATTAACTTTGTTCACCTCCAGCTCTCTCTGGAGAGTTAACAGTGTGGGTCACCCTCATCTCGCCGTCCACCATCTCATCCTAACGCAACAATTCCCCTCGAATACTCTCTGTTTTTGCAGCATTTGAGCATTCTGTGGTCTGTTAAATGGATTTCCAGTTTTTGTTCAGGAACAATAGCAAAGGTTTTAAGTTGACAGTTTTTATATGGAAGTACAAAAAATATACTTCTTACCATGGATACTATGACTGCACAGTTAAATAGATCTCTTTGTAAAGTAATTCCTTAATGGTTCCCACAGTTGGCACATGTCATGAAGGCTGACCTATAACTGAAACCTTGAATGCATGTTAACCTTTCCTAGGTCGCTGTTTAAGATTAGGGTTAGGTTCAAATCTCTCCCTTTATACCCAGAGAGAAACTGTGCAGCCAAAATTCATGTCAGAAATCATATTTCAACTCTAACATCTTCCAGGTTTGAAAACTTGCCGTTTATCACGAGGTAAAATGCAGCATAACAGAACCTTCCAGGTACAGTTATCGGTGTCTCATGAGGCAGGCTGTCTACTAATTGGAAAGTTGGTGGTTTGATCCCTGGGTTCCACATGTTGAAGTATCCTCAGGCCAAATACTGAACCCTAAGTTACCCCGGAGTGGGTTTACTGGAGTTCACTGGAGTGTGAGTCTGTGTGTACATGTATGAATGTGTGTGTGAATGGTTGAATGAGACTTGTGACTTGTGAAAGTGCTTTGAGTCCTCAGATAGAGTAAAGCAGTTCTACATAAGCAGCAATCCATTAACCATTTATCTAAGGTTAGGGTTGAGTTTTTAGCTTTTGCTAAATTGGCTAAGAGTTGGAAACTATCAGATCAATTTGGTGAATAGGCTTTTTTTTATTAAAGAAAATATAAACAGTGTCTGATGCCCTTCACTTAGAATGGTCATTTTCTTTGTTCCCTGATTTTCAAAACATGAAATAAGGAATAAAATATTTTAAAAATGACACACTATGATTGCTCAGAGCAGCAGCTTTGCCTCCACTGCAAAGCTCCAAATATAAATACTACCAAACCAAAAGTGCAAACACACCATGCACCGTAAAGACCTATCGTCAGTGGACTCATTGTAGACTTACCTATGCAGGAGTCCCTGTGCTCCTCAAATCCAGCCGAGCACACGCACCTCCCGATGGGCACCAGCCATTCCCCCTCTGCACTGCAGTACATTTTGGGTGTGTCCCTCTCCTCAGCGTGATCCACACACTGACCTCTGACCTCTACCAGAGATGATGAGTCAGCCCCCGTGACCACGTCAGTGAACACAGCCAGGTTACGGTTCACGCCCACACAGCGTTTGTAGTACACCCTCACCGAGGTGAGGGCAATGCAGGCGCCGATGTCCTGGAAGGCCAGGTAAAAGCCCCGCCTATTGAGAGGGCCCACACCGCGCACCTGTAAGAAGACAGGACAAGCAATTTTTCTTAAAAGGCAGGATGCTCTTAATTTTGCAGGAACTTTCCTGTGCACAATTTAAAGCCCAAAGTGTACATGAGCATGCATGTAGTAACTTTCTAGAGTTTAGAAAGTTGTTTTATTTATTTATTTATTTTTCATAAAACATAAACAGTGGTTGATACAGAGGTTTCTTAACAAAACAGGTGGAACAGTATGAATGCAGCTGTAATTTAATCTCTGGACCCGTGTTTGGTGTTTTGCTTTGGCAGCAGTCATTAATCAACTGCTGTGCTTCCGACCACAATGAGCAAACAGATGATTTTACATTTTTATATGCTTGTTTTTCATAAGATATCACATCACAGTTGACTATTGTTAACACCAAGGAGCTAATTTACAACATTATTTTAAACGTTTGCAGCAAAAGCATCTAAAAATAGGCAAAAACCTTGTTCTTAATAGTAGACAGATAGAAGACTGGCCACCCCCTCAGTTTGTATACTCTGAAACAAGCTGGGGTGGCACCTTTCCCTTCAAAGCCACTTACACTTTTTTTTTTTTTTTAGATTGGTTGCTTCTCACAAACATAAGGTTTGTACAACATGTGGCTCGTTAACAGTTTGCTCGTTAACGTGTTGACGCCGTCTAGCCCCATGCACGGGGCAATCCGTGGTAGCTCGTTAACGGAGATTTGCCGTGTTGTGGCGTTAACATCATTTCAGATTAACGCTGACAGCACTAGTGGGAACAAAATGAACATGACTGCACATTTACGCCGACATCATCCTAGTGCAAAGACAAGTGGAAGCAGACAAAAACAACAAGCACGCATGCTACAAACTTTACCCGAGTTATTTAGACAGCCTTTAGCACATGATTCTCCTTATTGGTACCTGATATGTTTAATATGCTGCTAGAATATAGCCCAGAAGAAGCGTATAGTATAGCTTTTATTTTGGAAAGAGCCATTTCTCTGTAATAAACTCTCTTTTCCAAAGATGAGTGATTTCTCGATCAGAGAGATTTTTTATTACTTTGTTGTTTCAGCAACATTAAATTTAAAAACTGTACTTTTGAGTTAAAATATATATTTATAATTTTAATAAATGACAAATTAAAAAAGCATGAAAATTTTTTTCATCGAAAAGATATCGAACCGAATATATATATATATATATATATATATATATATATATATATATATATATATATATATATATATATATATTAGGGGTGCAACGATATTCGTATCAATATTGAACCGTTCGATACAGTGCTTTCGGTTCGGTACGCATATGTATCGAACAATACAAAATTTGAAATTTATTTTATCAACTTTCCTTCTGACGATGCTGTCTGTGTTGAGCGCTCAGTGAATCTGCGTTCGACTACTCCGCCTAGGGTCGACAGTGCAGCCTAGGCGGAGTAGTCGAACGCAGATTCACTGAGCGCTCAACACAGACAGCATCGTCAGAAGGAAGAGCGCAGGGCAAGCTAGCGAGACAGAAGTTAAGCTCTCCTTACAACATGGACCTCCCCCACTCTCATTCAGATCTGGCGTTTGGAATTATTTTGGTTTTCATGTGACGTATGACCCTGAAGGTAAGCGAGTCATGGACTAAAGTAAAATAGTATGTTGGATGTGCCATGCAATGCTCAATTACATGGGTGGGAGCTAGTGTGTTAGCGCAGTTAGCTCGTTAACGTGTTGGCCGTCTAGCCCCATGCACGGGGCGATCGGCGGTAGCTCGTTAACGGAGATTTGCCGTGGCGTTAAGGTCATTTCAACGAGATTAACCTGAAAGCACTAGTGGGAACACAACGAATATGACTGCACATTTACGCCGACATCATCCTAGTGCAAAGACAAAAACAACAAGCATGCTACTAACTTTAGCCGAGTCATTTAGACAGCTGTTTAATATGCTGCTGAGAATATAGCCCAGAAGAAGCGGATAGTATAGCTTTTATTTTGGAAAGAGCCATTTCTCTGTAATAAACTCTCTTTTCCAAAGATGAGTGATTCCTCAATCAGATACAGGGCTCGCAATATCGCTAGCCCAACGTCCTGGGGCTAGCGATTTTTTCAGTCGGGGTACCAAAATCTATCTCTGCCCTGCCCGTCGGGCTATTGTACGAAAAATATATGTCAATGCTTTTGCATTCTTTCGGAAATGTAGCTGGGTAATTATGTCATTGGCATCGGTGAGCCACTGTCAATATGTGACATATTGAAATCGCGTTTGAATTTGCGCTTGTTTTCTTGCTTTCACTTTGCAATCGAGCGAACTGTGTATAGAGAGCGACAGCACTGATCTGTGAGTGATGATAATTTGCGCACCAATTCCTCTGACATCGTCTTATTAATCGTTAGCTTACTATGCAAACATGACAAGTGAAATCTCCCGCAGCTTAAACATGTGAGAGGTTGATCGCGCAGAGAATCGCTGAGCTTATGTGAGTCCGTGTGTAAAAGCAGCAGGATATATATTTTAGTTCTGCTGAGCCAAATAAGACAGGTCAGGGTGAAGAAGTGACAGCCAAAGAAAAGCTTACCACAAAACGGAAAAGTTATGACAAATCAGATTATAAGGCAAAAAGAAAGTGCAGCTTTATGGTTTCATGGACAAAAGAATTTCTGTGGCTGCAATATGACGAGCTAAATAACCAGGGCTGCACATAAGTGGTCCGCAGGTGCGCATTCGCTGTCAAAATAAAAAACACGCACAAGGGTTAGGGTTAAATTTAAAAACTGTACTTTTGAGTTAAAATATATATTTATAAGTTTAATAAATGACAAATTAAAAAGGCATCAACATCTTTTTGTATCGAAAAAATATTGAACCGTGACACCAAAGTATCGAACCGAACCGAACCGTGAATTTTGTGTATCGTTGCACCCCTAATAAATATATATATATATATATATATATATATATATATATATATATATATATATTTTTATATATATATATATATATATATATATATATATATATATATATATATATATATATATATATATATATATATTTATATATGTATATATATCTTAATTAATGTTAATGTTGGTGGCATCAGTTAAACAATGGACCTTGAGCCAGCACAACCGAGCCAGCAGTGCACGGAGAGGAATGCATTTCTTACTTGAAAATTCTGACACCACTTCATATTTCACTAGCTGGGCCCACGTCCTCATTTTAGGTTTAACAGCGTTTTAGTAGGTAAAAGTGAACGCTTTGACATGAATTGAGCTACGGTTTGGGGAAGGCCTCGAAGGGGACTGCCGATGGCTCCCGGGCCTGGCAGAGCCCCATGCATGAAATAGAAATGAAGAAGTTAAAGAATTGAGAACAAGGACGGAGGGAAGGTGGGGCATGTAAACGAGAATGAACAGCTTTCAGAACTGGGGGAACCTACATAGATGACAACTGGAAGGTGAGTATTTGGAGGCGTGGTCCTGCTCCTGGTCCTGCTCCTGAAATTCCGATAGATAATCTCCAATTAAAGAAGAAAGGGACGGGCGAAATCTGATTGTACAACCAAGCTGCTCTCAGAGTCAAAAGACTCCACCTCAAACCTAAAGAAACATCTGGAAGTAAGTTCTTGTTTAAAAAGTAACATTAGCCTACTGCAAGTACCTTGTTTTAGTTGTGGTAGCTATCTGGGTTATGTGCCACTTCAGTATCTCCGATGTATTATTGCTGTGTGATTTATTACTATTACTGAAGGGTACTCACCACCGAGCTAACACTGTTAGCTGACGTTAGCTGAGGTTAGTTTTGTAGTGGAATACTGCTGGAAATGGATAGAACATTGGTGTACTCGGACACTTATTCAAATTCTTATACTAATGCAAGAATGTAATCACATTGTTTATCATAGAGAAAGTGAGATTTTTTTATGTCCCAGCTATGCCACCTAATTGGCTGGCATGGTGTTAGCTTATAACCAGCTGTTGTTGTTTAGCTGGCTCACTGTCAGGTGTCCAGAGACAGGAGGTTTGCATGTCTAATAAACTGAAAGAGCTATTGATTATAAGCTATACTACATATGTGGCTGGTCTCTAGCTACAGACATAAAACACGGTGGATGGCGCCATGTTTGGCGATGGCGATGTCCATCTCAGCCACTGTATTCAATATGACGGGGAAACATGGCAGCCTCCACAAACCTGCACTCGCTCTTGATTATTTTTAATGGATTAATTCTACATTCATGAGAACGCATTAGCTCAATTTTCATTTTTTCTATTAAGCAACCTCAAAACTGACTTATTGTGCCTTTAAAAGGGACATGTCTAAATGCTGAAAAACCATCACTGCTGCACAACCAGTAGCTTTGTTTGCACACCTAATTGATGAATTAAATATGCATTTCACCATCAAACAAACTCATCAAGCTTATGATGCATCAACACTGTTTGCTAATTAGTCAGCTAATTATGAGTTTTGCTGCTCTTTCCAGGTTATCTTTCCAGGGCTGCTTCTGTAGCTTTCTTGTAAGAATTAAACATGTGCTGTGCAATCATGGATCAGCATTTGTCATGAGGCAAAAATTATAATTTTCCTGTGTGCTAATCCTCCCCACTTAAACATAGATGCACATTAAGTGATCAAGTGATCGTTTACTCCTCACCTTACACAAGTCTAGGATGGTTCATAGAGGGGATCGGGCGTTTGCGGTTGTGGCGCCGAAAATGTGGAATGATCTACCTCTCCACATTAGAAAGGTCCCAACTGTCACTCTTTTTAAATCCCATCTTAAAACATATTTTTTCACTTTGGCTTTAGATACTGCATGAGAGTTACTAATTATTTTTATCCTAATTTTCTTTGAATTTTCTTACCTGTTGTTGATGTTAATGTTATTATTTAATTATTACTTTGTACAGCACTTTGGTCAACTCTCTGTTGTTATTAAATGTGCTGTATAAATAAATAAAAAATAAAAAAATATAAAATTACTTCTTTGGATTCATTTGTGAAAGTCACAGATTCTCTACAATATATATCATTAAGTATAATTATTATAATGTAATTCATTTATTTTTAATGATCTAGTAACAATATTATTGGCCACAATAATATTTGTAAAAATAAAAATTAATATCTACATGAAAAAAGAAACTGAATTTAAATACTCTAATTAAATATTTCTTTTAATCTTTTTCCTGCTGCAAGGTGATATGGTGAGATGACCTGAAACAAGGCAAAAATTCAGCTTTAAATTTCTAAATCTAAGATATAAAAAGACTACAGTTCCTGTTGTGGAACTTCATACACACTCCACTGTTCTGAATCCTAACCTCAGTCATGAAAATGACATGTTTACACCCAGATAGAAAAAAACATTTGGGCCTGTTATAAGCTTCATATAAAAATTATAGCTAAAGCTCTTTCTGATAGCTAATTTTGAGGCTAAGTCACACCACACTACTGGCTCTCTCAGCTGTGTTAATGTGGTTGTTATATGGCCTTCTAAGATAAGATAAGATAAGATAAGATAAGATAAGATAGGACTTTATTAATCCCTCGGGTGGGTTCCTCTGGGAAATTCGACTTCCAAAAAAAGCACAGCAACGACCGAAATTACAGTTACAGAATTGTTATATATATATATATATATATATATACACACACACACACACACACACACACACACACACACACACATATATAAATACAGAGACAAATATAAATAAAATATACAAAGGGGATAAATAGAATAAATAGGAATAAAAAATAAAAATACAAGTGAATTGCACATTTCAAGTATTGAATCTATTGCACTGTTGACTATTTACAAAAAGTATTGCACAAGGTATTGTACAGTGAGGTGAAGAGGCACTACAGCTTAGTTGTTCCCCCCTCCTTTGTCCTCCTGTTTCCCCTCCCTCTCCCCTCCAGAGAGGAGTTAAACAGTCTATGAGACTGTTCTATGAGACTCAGAAAAGGCTTCAGTATTGCTGAGTAACATTCTGTTTGTATTAGTACAATTAGAACACTGTATTGCATTTATACAATGGTTTCATGAAGCTTGCTAACCCAGCTTGCTAGCGTTAGCTGATAACTAAGTAAATGTCCTAATACTGATTGTTCTGCTTCCAACAGAGTTAGGTATCAATAATAGTGTAGTACCACTATCCTATATCAAATTTGAAGCTGTTGTCAATATCAAATCACATCTGAAAACACTGAGCCAAGTGCTGCTATTTGTTTTCTCTCACAGCTGTGCAGACGCGAGCTCAAAACAGTTTGAGTGACGTGACTGGAAGAGGCTCTGCTGTGGATGTGGATGCTTCCAACTTGTTTTGAACTTGTGTGGAGGTGTGCATGCTAACTTACAATCCAACGTGAGATTTTGCTTTGAAAGCCTGGACTGACATTCACCTGTAGTATTGCTGAGTTACTCGTACCTCTGTGTTGAGTTTGAGTCGTCTGACTCCCAGGTCCACCCCTGTGAAGCTCTCGTCAGCAGCGATGGTGTCAATCTTAATGAACTGGTTCTCCCGTATGGCTGAGCCCACCGCTCTGTCAGACTCGTAGTAGTACAGGTTGAAAGTTTCCTGCAGAACAAATATGGTGTCATAAGTACTGCACACTTGTTCATCATATTACAATATCAGAGGTATGTTGGAACCATATCTCCATGCTTTGCAAAAGCCAAAATACTGATGTAAGGTTCACATAGTCTGTCATTTTCCCTCCCAAAGGTGGCATTTGGAAACACTTTCTACAAATAATGTAGTCTTTTCAGTTCCTCTAAAATTTGTTATTTTCCCTCCCAATGCAAGATGCTATCACCACCACAGTAATTCAAAAATGTTGTTCTTATCTTGTTCTATTACCAGTCCAAAAGTCAAGTTAAGGACTCATGTACATAAACAGGTTTGTCAAGTCTTGCTAGCATTGGAGCACTTTTGTGTTGAGAACTTCTTGTTGATAAATAACTAAGATTTAATAAGTAAAATTTGACTATCAGTGTTTATTTTATTAGCATCATTTTGAGTAAACTTCACAATAGTCCCATTGTTACTTCTGGTTAGCTTCCTAGCTATGGCAAAGCTTTCATAAGTCTATATTTAGGTCATTCAATGAAGTAACAACACAGCCTCAGAGCTGCAGCTGGTTCTCATTTTCTCAGGTTTCGGATGGTCATAATTAGTGTTGTGATGAAAAATGCTTTAATTTTAGCACATAAGACAGACCACCAGATGGCAAATGTTTGATACCATTACTCTGAGTTGACATAATACTCAGAATAATGAGCATACTCAATACAGTGAACACAAGTTACTCTGTGTGCATTTTCTTTGCCAGCTTTAGTCAACAAATGTTGGACTTCACGCCCCCCCCCCCCCCTCCCCTCCCCCCCTCCCTTCCAGTCTGTCTGTTACCTTGCAGGTGCCCAGTACTCCAGGCATGCTGTTACAGTCTCTCAGGGTGAACTTGACCTCGATGTAGATCCTCCTGGCTCCTTCCCGAGGGATCCAGCCTGTCACCAGCCAATTGTTCTGGCTCGGGCTCATCACGTTACAGACCTAATTCAGAGGAAGATCTGTTGTCATTTCACAGCTTCTATTTGGAACATGTACATAAAAGTCATTTGCCTTAACATTAGTTTAGAATAAAATAAATAAATAAATAAGAATATTTCCACATAAGAATTTTAAATGGGGAATAAAAAATGATTATTTTTATTGCTAGCTCTGGCAGGCAATTTTCTAATTTAATTTGTTAATGTTAATTAATATTTAAGAGCAAATAATTAGTATTTAAGTAAGCAAATTGTTGAAATTTTTCATTTTAATAAGTAAACTCTAAAGTAAAGTGTTTATAAACTACACAAATGTCGCACATATATTTGCATTTCGTTATTCTTTTCTCAATTTGAATTAATTTCATTAGCTGGGACCACGTCCGTCCGGCCCCATTACACCATTCAGGTAAGACTTTCAGAAAAAAACTGTGATGTGAGTTGAACGATGGAGAAAAACAAACAAAAAAACAAAAAATAGTCCCTATATTATTTAAAATATTATTTAACAACATCTAGAAGTCCAGGACTGGTCACTTAACACCAGACCTTTTGATGTAAAACATCTCGGCATCTACAGTTACGGCTGCAACAGTTTGGCTCAAAGTGGCTGTTCCTGCAGTCATGATGGGATTGCTCAGATTTAGCCAGTATATAGAAGTCAACTCAGAAAAAAATAATTCTATCAATATCTTTGTCGAATAAATGATTGTATAAGCTGATTTCTCTTATTGTTCGAGTATAATAGCTTTATCTATGGGAACTGTTTTATAAACAATAAAGTGTCCAACTATGTCAGGACATGGAATATCAGCCCTACTGATATACTTTCCTAGGATTTCATTGGATGTTTTTGTGAGTTAAAGACGATGAATGAAGACAAATACATGTCAAAGTTCCATCTGTCAAAATCATTCAGGTGCAGACTGAAAACTTACAGATAAGTTAAAATTTTTCAACTTTGGTACATAATGAGGAATTGTAATTTTTGCAGTATTAGTAGTGCACCATCTATATAACCTAATAAAATAAAGAACTGATTTATGATTAATTAATTCACAGTTTGTGTTTTAAAATCAAACTTAATTTAGATGGAAAAATCCCAGTTTCCCCAGGATCAAGGTAAAGGTCTTATAACAGTTAATCCTAACACACTCAGCCCCATATGGCGTTATTTTTGTGCCACTATTCTGAGCGCACGTAAAAAAAATTTGCAGGTGCAAGTGTTGCATTTTGAGGAGAAATTTATTTTGAGCGAAGAAAAGCTGAATTTGAGTGAACAAAATTCATTGCTGCATGCAAAAAATGTATTTCAGTGTTTGCTATTATCCACACACACAATAGCAGCCCCTCTCGCTCAGTTTTTGCACTTGCGCTCGCTCGCAATGTGTCGCTCGGGCTCTCAACATTTCAGCCCGTGCGCGCTCAACTCGTTCTGTACTAGAGATGGACCGATCCGATATTACGTATCGGTATCGGTCCGATACTGACCTAAATTACTGGATCGGATATCGGAGAAAAATAAAAAATGTAATCCGATCCATTAAATATCACGAAAGCACCTCACAAAACTTGCAACACGCCGTAACTCACCTCAGAACGTTAGCAGTCGGAGCAGTATGCATCACGTGATAGAGCGGCTGTGGCATGCGGGACCTGTCGGTGGTCTGGATAGCATGTGGAGCTTCGCTAGCAACCCGCATTTCATCTCCGACAAAGTTATCCCCGAGAGAAGTAAAGCAAGTGTGTAAGTCCATCTCTGAATGTTTGTAAAGCATTCCTGCCTTAAGCTTAACAAGCGATATATGGAGCGACTGCCTCTCCTGCTGCTACTTCAATCATGAAACTGCTTAACGATCAGCTGATCGGCTTTTCTGTCGCGAGTCCGTGTCTCTAGTTTGCTTTTGGCCCACTTTGCACCAGAAAGAGGAAACCAGCGGCTGAACAACAGCAGCACGTTTAAGCTTGATCAGCTGTTGTTAGAATGTATTTAATATTACTTTCTACTCGAGGATCTTTTTCTACGTAGCTTACGGCTGTAACTGTGCAGGGGCGGATCTAGCAAAGTTTAGCCAGGGGGGCCGATAGGGCATTAACAGGGAAAAGGGGGCACAAAGACATACTTTTCTTTCTTATTCTCATTTAAAATGTCGAGCTTTTAATAAATAATTATCTGACACCCAAAGTTTTAATTTTATGTAAAATGAATAGAAGTCAATTACTGTATATAGTGACTATTAAGTCTAATATATATACCCTAGTAAGCTATAGTACTTTTTCCTTTGGGAAGGTACCATCTGTGCAGTCTGCAATTTTGTTGAAGAAAGATGTTGAATCTATTTAATATTTCTTGAAAAATAATTGATTTCTGTGCATTTTTTTCACACTTTATCAAATTAAGGTTGATTACGTCGATTAAGCATCATGAGGTGGAGCGTGAGGGGTGGTTCCCTATTTTTTATTTTTTTATTTTTGTTGCTGGGAGTTGGAACCCTATTAGTTAGGTTGCTTAATATTTACGCTAAGTACTCTTTAAAATACCAGAATAGGGAGGATGGTGTAGGTCTAAGTTTATTAGATTGATCAGTATTGCTGAACTATGAAATATTTTTTTTGTATACAGGTATAACAGAATAGCTTTAGTGTAGTTGTTGTTTTAAACTTGAGTATGAACTTGCAGACTTGCAAAATGCAGCAAGATATTTTAAAAAACAGTTTTGTTGATTAAAAAACACTATATCGGATTCATATCGGTATCGGCAGATATCCAAATTTATGATATCGGTATCGGTATCGGACATAAAAAAGTGGTATCGTGCCATCTCTATTCTGTACACCGTTATATTTGTGCCACAAAACCAGCCAATCACAGACTTGGATGCAAAAAAAATCTGATTGGCTGTTTTCGTCTCCAACCAGCTCGAAATGACGAAATGCAATATCCCAGAATCCATTTCGTCCAAAGCTCAAACGAGGCAGTGGCGGAGGAACACAGAGTGGCAGAGTTTGAAATATTACTCTTTGTGGGTCACAAAATAAACTTTTAAGATATTTTCATGCGAGAATGGTACTGTGTAAACTTCTAATATCTGCTCGATTTATCAAGACATCACATATTTGCATAAGTGCTCTAACGTTTTTGGAGATGCCTGTTACCCACCAGCTGACCGAATACCTGGACTGGCCATTGGGCATTTACCCGGCATTTGCCCGGTGGGCCAATGGTGATTTTTCATTTTTATGTTAGTTTGTTTGTTTTTGTAATGGTATAAACAATGAAAGGTGGTGGATTAGCCAGCTGGTAATAATCAACTCTGGGCTGGACCAATTACAATACATCCGTATTGAGGGGAAAAGACTTCAGCGAGAATAAAAAAGACACAAAGCTGGAGTTATTCTGTGTCTTAGCTGCCTCTTCTCTCCTCATTCTCCCTCCCTCTCCTGTTGCTACTTCAATCATGAAACTGATCAATGATCAGCTGATCGTCTCTCTTGTTTGTTTATCTCCCACTTTGCGCCAGAAACAGGAAACCAGCGGATGTTGCGCTAAACAACAACAGCAGCACGTTCAAAATTGATCAGCTGTTGTTAGAATTTATTTAAAATTAATTTCTAGTATCAGCTGATGTTTGCTGGAGCCACAGCTGTAAAGCTGGAAACATGAAGGTGATACAAATCATACATATATACCAACAAAACAGTGTACATCACTGTCACAACAGCGTTTGTTTTCGTTCAAAGGCTTTATGGTTTTTCCAATAATACCTGGTGGTGTAGTCGGTGATTTTTTTGTCAGTTCAGCCTTATATATTATGTTTAACCCGAGTTCCCACCCGGTCAGCTGGTGGGTAACAGGCATCTCCGAAAACGTTGGAGCACTTATGCAAATATGTGATGTCTTGATAAATCGAGCAGATATTTGAAGTTCACACAGCTACATTCTAACATGAAAATATCTTAAAAGTTTATTTTGTGTCCCAGAAAGAGTAATATTTCAAACTCCGCCACTCTGTGTTCCTCCGCCACTGCCTCGTTTGAGCTTTGGACGAAATGGATTCTGGGATATTGCATTTCGTCCTTTCGAGCTGATTGGAGACAAAAACAGCCAATCAGATTTTTTTGCATCCAAGTCTGTGATTGGCTGGTTTTGTGGCACAAATATAACGGTGTACAGAAAGAATTGAGCGTGCACGGGCTGAAATGTTGAGAGCGTGAGCGACACATTGCGAGCGAAAATACAAAAACTGAGCGAGAGGGGCTGCTATTGTGCGTGTGTATATGGATAATAGCAAACACGGATATACATTTTTTGCATGCAGCAATGAATTTTGTTCACTCAAATTCAGCTTTTCTTCGCTCAAAATAAATTTCTCCTCAAAATGCAACACTTGCACCTGCAAACCTTTTTTACGTGCGCTCAGAATAGTGGCACAAAAATAACGCCATAGCCCCACAGTACAATACAAACATTACACACCTGGTATGTGTGGATAGGACTGAAGTACTCGTCCATCTCATTAATGGCATCCCACTGTGGAAAGAGAGAGCACGACAGAGAAGCAAACATTCTCAGGTTAGTCAGACGTTCCTGCATTTCTCAGATTCATAGTTTCTATTTCCTATATGATCATGCATTCTTTTGTGATCATTAGTTTTGACATCAAATAAAACATGAGGCGAGTGCCGTCACAGAGGCGGCAGTCAAGCAGCAGATGCGTCATGTGCTGTATATGAATCTCAGCGAATGTGAAGAGCAAGGTCTCAGTTTCCAGATGATTGGTGGTGATTTCAAACCTCATTATCTTGTGCGTGTGTTGGAGTGACAAATGTTTGCCAGTCAGAAAAACCTGACCTTCACATTCTTTTTCTCTGAAAAGCATCTTTTTTCTCGTTTTTAATCTGTTAAACTTAAGATTTTAGATGCTGATTCATTCCACCTGATCGTGCTGGTGCACGATACACACATGCGATCACAAGATCTACATTTCAGCATTGTTGGAATTCACTTTATGGAATTCCGATGGGGAGCATTTCCTTTAATGTAATCCGCCTCATGTACATGCATGTGATCTGATTTACACTGTTTACTGAATACCGTTGGTGGGTAATTATAGCATTACAGGAGGAATAGTAAGTGCAATGCTTTGGTATTTCCAAAAGTGCTTATGTGTGTTACACTTCCTTGCATCTACATTCAGCCTTAGATAGAAAGTCAATCACAGGAAGCCCCTTTCACTTCTTTCCTGTATGGAGGAGGCAGATATACAGTACCTGTCAGCTGAACTCCTAAATTCGTCTATCTACAGATACCCAGAAAATGTTCAGTTTTTATGAAGTACAATAAACAAGAATATTAAGTTCAAAATCATGTATTTAAATGCACCATTGGGCACTGTTCTGCATCTTTCCAAGAAGAGGCCTCTGCCTTACTAAACATACCGCTCAGACTATTTTTGTATTCACAAGCACAACAAATGTAAACGAGGCATTTTAATTAGCATCCATTTGCATTTCATTTCACATGCAGATATGCCTGAAACTGTATAGCTGGTTGACACATAACTGTCAAATCCCACATTTTTAGTCAAATTAGTCAATGTGAGGGTCTAGAATCAGATTTCAGTGTAGGGTGAAAGTCCAATTCACCTGACTTTATGATAATGATGAGTGTACAGGTAAAATACACTTTACAATACTTCATAAGCAGCTAAAGAGAACAGAGACACCCAAAGCACATATATAAGGCATTGGTACACTTTTATTTACAAAGCTATGCTTGGATTGCTGCCTCCTTATATTTGAACTTTGCTCACAAGGACAAATAGTGGTTCTTACTCCTTGCGTTCAAATGATCAGCTGCTGCTGTCTGTTCCCCTTGCCCGCACAGAGCTGGGTAAGAAAGCCTTTGTCCACTCTGCGCCTTTTTCGTGGAATCTGTTACAGAAAGACTGGAAACTGACTGAACTGTTGTCTTTAAATGTTTTTAAAACTAAACTCAAAGGCCTACAGACTGCCTCAATAATGTGTAATTGTTTTGTGTAATTTTAACTTTGTTTGTTCGTATGTATTTGTTTTGAAATGTGCTGCCTCTTGGCCAGGACTCCCTTGAAAAAGAGGTTTTTGATCTCAACGGGACATTCCTGGTTAAATAAAGGCAGTGTTGGGAAGGTTACTTTTAAAATGTATTCCATTACAGAATACAGAATACATGCCCCAAAATGTATCCTGTAACGTATTCCGTTACGTTACTCAATGAGAGTAACGTATTCTGAATACTTTGGATTACTTAATATATTATCATGCTTTTTACAACAACGTGAATGTACTATTGTTGTGTGATTTATTACTATTACTGAAGGTCCGCGACTCCGAACTGTAGTAAAGGGACCTCTGACTAATACGGTGGGGTCCCTGTCGGCTCGTAGCCAAAAATTAGCTTTACTTTGTTGTCTGGGTCAACTTTTATTGTGAGAGACAGAGAGAGGCGTTGAAAGGCTGAGATGAGAGAGGGTACATATCATCCTTCTCGGCTCCTCTAATAGAAATAAAAGCATCCCCAGACTTTCATTGAGGAAGTGGGGATATTCTGTCAACTGGTTTATTCATGGTAACATGGAGACTCAATTGTGAGATGTCAAAACTTCATGCAAATAACCAGAACTGTAGGGGAATGTGATTTTGAGAGTAGCTTTCTTCCTTTTTCATGCTTTTGTTGAAAAAATATTTTTGCATGTTACATAAAGCAAATAGAGGTCCTTATAAAGGGTGAATTGTTCACAAGGGTGATTTGTATGGAATGAAATGGGTAATTTTATAAATAAGAAATCAATTTAATTGTAACTTTTATGTGAGATCTGCCATTTACCACTATTCAAACTGATGATTAACTATGTAAACTCCCCATGGCATAGATATCCATAATAACTACCATTGAAAAACACAAACAATATCAAAGACAGAAAACGATCTTCTAAACTAAAGGAACAATTGGTGCCATAAAGCAGTATGTCAGCAGTAGACACTACTGCTGACATACTGCTTTATGGAACATTACTTAACGAATGAACACCACATTTGCAAAAGATATTTTGCAGCTTTTCTCGCCCCAAGACAGCTGGGATTGGCTCCAGCCCCCCCACGACCCTGAAAAGGATAAGCGGCAGAGAATGGATGGATGGATGTTGCAGCTTTGATGAAGATGTTGTACAGCTCTTTCTAACATCTATCTACCCTTGCTATGATGGCAGAATGGAGAAAACTCCCCTCCATGGCCGACTGCAGTGACGATACCCTCTGAAGAGACAAGTGGACCCACTTTATCCCACCAAATGCACAATTACACATTATTACAGAGCCACATTATAACAGAACCAGGTCACTAGCGTTCAGTGATGGTGTGACTGCTAATGGTATGATACATTTTGAAGTGTACAGGGCTGTGCTCTCTGCTCTTATTCAGATGAATACTGAAAAATGCAACCCGCACGTCACAGTACAAATAGATAATAATCGAAAGTGTACTGCAAAAGCAACCCAAGAGTTTCTCAAGGCAATGAGAAAGAAGATTCTTCAATGGCCAAGTCGGTCACCTGAACTGAACCCAATGAGGCATGCTTTTTAGTTTACTGAAGAGAAAACAGAAGGGAGAGAGACCCACAAACAAGCTGCAGCCAAAGGTGGCTGCAGTTAAGGCCTGGCAAAGCATCTCAAGGGAGGATACACAGCGTTTGGTGTCCATGGTTCAACACTTCAAGCAGTCATTACTCAAAACAATTCTTTAAGTTGTGATGTCAGTTTTTCCACTTACTTTTGTGTCTCTGAAAATGTGACACTATGTATTTCCAAAACAGTTATTGACATACTATACAGTTTAAAATCCACTCAATCTGTACAGAAGCAATAAAAAACAAAACAACAACAAAATGTGATTGTCCATTTGCTTACAGCCCTGACTATATGTTGACCAACTGGCACCCATATTTCCTACACTACTTCCTGGGTAAAAATCATACCAGTTCACACTGTAATTGCACACGACACTTTGAGACAAATTTTGAGTGTAGCTGTCAAACTCAGCAGCTATTGCAAGCTTCTTTGTTTTGCTAACAAATATATACTTTTTAATCTTTGTGCCACGTCAGCATCAACAGGAAGTATTTACTTGTCATTTGTTATCCTGACCCTAACCTGTGAAACCTTTTGCATACAATGTGACTATCAAAGAATTTTAACTAAACTATGTGAGAAATATTTGTATAATTCCAGGAGAGAAAGATTTTTAAATCTTTATTTTGTTGCGAACTTTGAAAGTGTTTTATTACATGGTGACCACTGACATTAATGTTCACTCAGGTAACGCTTCTAAATAACTACTCAAACAATGACTTCCTCCTTCACCAAGAGAATAGAAACTCTTCCCATGAGCTGTTACATCAGAGGTAAAGTTGATACGTTTGAATCGTCACCACGATGTCACAGAAACTCAGGACTGATCATTCCTAAGTATCACAAGCTTGAGTGAAGCCAATTTGTATGCGTGTTTGAATTAAGTAATGCATGTGTGTTTAACCCCCGGGTTATCCATGATCCTCCTGGGCTGAGAATCCTTGCGCAAGTGGCGAAGTAATTGAAAGGGAAATCGTTGACCCCAGGAAGCTTGGGGCCGACCCCCAGCTGAACTCAACCTCGGATAAGACGTCTGGGTTTTCCGTAGAAGCCCTTCAACTTCTTTCCTCATCCTGAACTCAATCTGTGCCCTCCCTCCTTTCCCCAGATTCCTCAACACATGCCCCCCCCCCACCACCACCACCACCCCACCACCACCACTAGATAATTAAGATGTAGAAAGCCTCAACCAACCTCACCCTTCCCTGCCATCCTCATCCTCTCATCTTTATCAGTTAAATTGAAACTGTCCTTGAACTTGTAAAGACCCCAGCTAATTAGCGGGGTGTATACCTCTCTACCTCCCTCATTATTCCTGTCTTGCCATCACTGTGCTCTCAACCTTTTTTTTGGTTCCACTTTTCTTGGGAAATCTCAGAGTTTAGCTCCTGGTAATTTTCTTCTAGCGTGAAAAATCACAGCAGCTGACGGCAGACTGTCAGGAGGTTGGGAGCAGTTCGGCAAGCAGGGAGGGAACAAGATTGAACCAGATTGCTTGTACTTTAGTTTGGAGAATAATGGAAATCTTTGCAGCTATTCCTCAGCAAACAGACAGGGAAAAGAAGAAGTGAAAGATTCAGCAGGGCATGTTTATCTTTCTGAGAGCACGATAAGGGAGTTTTCTATCACCCCAACAACAGAAATGCAGTGCTTCACAAAGCGGCCAGCTGACAGTGTGGTGTAGGTGCGCGTGGCATTGTGTGTGTCAGACAGAGTGAGAACGAGTGTGAAGTACAACAGAGACACAAAATGCAGCAGAGAACAAAATTAATTGGCTGTAAATCACACATCTGTTTCCTGCCTTTCAGATCATCAGATCTCTCATCAGGAGGAAGCAAATGTGACAGACGGAGAGTAAAAAGCCACTCGTATTTTCTGAGGTTTTAGGTCAAAGTACTTCTGGACTGCAGCATGTATCAAAATGACAAATGTGGCAAAATTCCTCTCCAATATAGTTTGCTTAATTTTAGAAATCCAGACAATGTACGCCGGAAATATTTAAAGTGCCATGCCACGGTTTGACTGGATTTTCTTAAAGCACATTTTTTAAACCACATCAAAATAAACATGACCATCCTCCACATCGATAACTGGGGTTAAAAGGCAAAACTGCTCAGGTTTGTTCAAGTGATAAAGATTTTAAAAAACTATTTCTCTCATCTGCGGAAAGACAAATTTCCATTTTCTGAACCAAATTTTCAGTGTCCTGAACCCATTTATTAAATAAGTCACTTTTTAGATAAGCCTTGAACAAGTTTCACCTGTTAAGACACTGAAATATTTAATGTTTTTATAGAACTTTAAACACATTCTCACTCATTCAAAACATTTTTTTCCTTGAGTTTTATTCACTTGAGTTCATAGTGGTAATCACACTTAGTGCCAATGATTCAATGAAAGCCAGGTCAGCACTGGCTGAAGGGGTGGAGATTAATAATTGCAATTGTAAGAGGCTGAAGAAAGAAAGAAAAAACCCAGTGACAGTTCTTTGAGATGAAACTGAGCTACTGCAGTAGAACATGTTTTTATTCATGGTTTGACAGCCCGTTACTTTAAGGTCTGTGAACTTTATCTAATGGGTTAAAGCTTTGCCAAAAGAGTAGCCGATTCAATAAATTAGCTCGGTGGTGGTGACGATTTGATCCAGAGAATATAAGTTGGCACTGCAACAAATCAGAAAAAGTGTAAGTTAACTGAGGAATGAATCTGCAAATCCATAGAGGTGCAGGGAGGACATGTGTGGGAGGAGGAAAATGGTCTAAAGTTTTTCATGAGTAGAGATTTGGACATTAATCTCATTTTTATGGCGAAAAAAGAACTAAATACAAACAGCGTCCAGGACAGAAAGAACTGTGTTGTCTGCGTGTTGGACTGTAGCCTCAGGTTTATACTGTTAACTGGTAACTATGAGACAATGTGTTTGATATCATTTAATGGAATAACAATAAAGAAATGTAACCGCCAGTGCGAGTAATTACTTTTTCTGGTGAGTAATGTGTTGTATTATTAAGAGAAAAGTAATGAGTAATGTGTAATCCATTACTCTTCTTGAGTAACTATACCAACACTGATAAACAGTTTGATACAACAGTAAACAGAAGCGATAAGGCAGAGTGCTTGATAAACCACCGACTGTCTGTACCTCAGTCCACCGATCTCCAAAGCATGCCCTGAAAGGACAGATAACATGACTGATATATCACTTCTTCATTAGGAAAAATAACAAGCAAAGACAAAGTGATAAAAAAATCCAGGCTGGTGATAACTTCTCCTTATTTATTGCTAATTGTGTTTCCAATCAGGATGTCATGGGGTCACGCAGTCAAACAGCTCAGCCTCTGCTAACTCTGCGGCAATTATTTCTTCCCTGATCCACATTCTTTGATTTATCCAATTCTTTACACTCCCTTTCTCTCTTTAATCTCAATTTCTTTTGTTTGTCTCCGTCCATTTACTGTTTCCAAAGAAGCTGCCATCTGAGTGGCCGGGAGATCAGAGAAGCTGTTGTTAAGCAGAATAAAAGCGTTTGTTAAAGCAGTCGTTTCTAAGCTGCCGTCTACACCTTGCGGGTTTATTCTCACAGAAGTTGGACGTCCTGTACCATGAAATCTATATCAGTCTATTCATAATGTGTGATATGAAAGAGAATGGATGCTGAAAAAGATAACAGAGAGAATCAAAGGCTGACTCACAGATATGTAGAGAGGAAAGGAGTTGAAAGGAGGGGTTAATGTGTGCTCATGACTGTAGCATAAACACACATGCTGTCGCAGGGAGTCTGCTGTGCTGATGAATAATACGTCCTGCTCAGTTTCCACATCTCATACAAGTTTCCAACCAAGTATGCTCCAGGCTTCAGACCACACAAGCAAACAAAGTGTTGTTGAACTGATCGACGTCTTAATGAAAAATAAAAAGAAGACTGAGGCAAAAATGACACAAGTTCTGTTTCTCACTGTAACCTATCAGTATGTCCCCTCTTTTTGTCCTTATTTGTATTTTCCTCCAAGCACCCATGCTTATTTACATAGACCTCCATCCATGTGGTTACAATGAAATAACCTCAGATGCCCTGTTCACCCTTATATTCCATTTGTAGTTTTGACTAATCCTGTAAAATCTGCAAAAACATAATCAAAATAAACAGTAATAGCAAAGCATGAACACCTTGATTGACACTAATGTGGCAGCTGTTACAATGAATTGAATTAATTTTTAATGTAGGTGGGTGGCTGAACTGGATTTTTCCCCATTATATGAAACAGACAATTTAGCTAAAAAGCAGAAAATCTAACGGAACTTTATTAACTAGGAAATTGCTGCAGTTCCCCTTAGTTTGCATGAATGTCTGCAAACTCTCCCGATTCACTCACCAAGCTGTAGTGCAATGTGAACCATGAACACAGAGCATCTGCCTTCAGAGTAAAAGTTGTGGCTTCATCTTTTACACTGGTCTCCATTTCAAATTTGTGTCACACTTTTTGCGGTTGGAAGGGAGAGGAATGAAGGTCTGCAGCAGCAAGACAGAACGTGTGTGAATGAGAGAGAGAGACAGGTATAACAGTGAGGAGCAAGGAGCAGAGCTAATAAAGGCTGATGAGTTCAAATGTGCACAAGAGAAGTGAAGAAGAGAGTGCAGAGAGGTGGAGAGGGAGGAGTTTCAGGGGGGATTTGTGACAGCATGGACAAGTTAAGAAATGAGTACATCAGAGGAACAGCACAGGTTTGGAGACAAAGTTAGAGAAGCAAAGGCAAGATGGTTTGGACATGTGCAGAGACGAGATTGTGGATATTATTGGACAAAGGATGTTGAATGTTGCAGGAAAAGAGAAAGACAAAGGACGTTTTTCTGAAAAATGTCATGACAGACGACATGCAAGCACCCTCCTCTGGTGTGACAGATGAGGGTGTGTAAAGGCAGATGACCTGCTAAGAGAAAGAGTTCAATACGACTTGGAGAGTAGTTGGAAAGTGTTTACAGGCAAGTTGGTGTTTTACATCCAACCTTTTGGCAGTCGCTGTAATCAGCTTTTTTTGGCAGCACCATACAGTTGTGGTCAGAAGGTTACATACAATTTGGGGCTTTAATCATTTCTTGAAACTGTTCTTTTTCCCCGGGGGACTGATTGTACAGCATACATCTTAAATCACTTTAGAAAACAAGAATCAGGGGCACACGTTTTCATTTACTTTGGATTTTCTCTAATCCACACAGGGTCAAAAGTATAGATTCATAAATTATAGATTCATAAATCTGTTTAGTAATGAGGGAACATTTGGGCATTAAGAAGGGAGCCAGCAGCAACAAATATAATGTGTACAATTAGCAGTACGAGCTGTGTAACTAATGAAGATCCTGTGATGCAACTGCTGGAAATAGTGAGCAGCAGTACTCTGGCAGTTGTGCCTGTGAGCCGTGACTGTTCAGAAGTGTCATATATATGTCTGCATGACAGTTATTAACTGTGTTCAATATTTAGACAATGTGTTAGCTTGTTCCATTTTTACTGCAAAAGTTGGATAATGGAACAATGTGTTGCTTTGCTTTACTAAACTGGATTGCACATCTTTACTGGCTACTAAAATCCACAGATTATTGCCATGCCCTGTGTAAAATACTAACACACTATCTGTCAGACTTCTGCACTTAACGGCCAGACTATACTAATAATATTTTACCCCACTCCACAACCTGCATTAAAGCAGACACAAGTTTTTAGAAGAGAAATGAAAAAAAAAAGAAAAGACAAAGGAGACACAGCTGATGAATGGTGTCTTCCTTGAGAGATCTAATTTCAGATTAGTATATTTGATGGAGCTGTGGACAGCCAAAGAATGGCAGAGGGAGGGGAAACAAAAAGAGACGCTGAAGACTAAGAATAAGTGGAGTCTGCTGGCTGGCTAATACTGTGTGTGTGAGCATGTATGTGTATGTGGAAGCTCATTGGTGGCATTTCCAGGCTTAATGCTGGGCTCTATGTGAAGTAACAGGTCTGAATATTAACTCAGTGGAAATATCAGGTTCTGCCCCGCACCTTTCTGCTTCTCATACTATCAGCCACACAACCATAACAGACTTAATAACTCCTGTGTGCGCATCTATGTGTGTGCGTGTGTGTGGGTGTGGGTGTCTGTGGGCTCTTTGACAGCGATAACCTTTCTGGAATAGGAGTGTTAATTGCACTGGTCTGGGATCAGTAGGGGAAATGGTCTAATTGCTATTAATATCTATTCTGAGATGCAATTTTTACCAGATTCTGTGCGCAGCTGTGTGCAAAAATATTCAAACAAACGTGAATTTGTTATACAATCGTTTTTCCAAAGAATGTATGAAAAAAGTATCTACAGTGGCAGCGTCCACGGCAGAGGTCCACAGCAGTGTCAGCTTATGGTCTCAGTTCACTACTGCAGCCAGCAGGAGAACAGTTCCATCTTTGATGATATCCGTTTCACAAAGTGCTTTTGCATATTTGTCACACCTAAATGATTCAGATCAGACAAATTTTAATATTAGACAAAAATACCCCGAGTTCAGTTTTATATGCCACACCCAGGCCTAGTTACTGCCAGACCTGTTGTATTAAAAAATCTCTTAAACGGAACCTGTCTGTGTAATTAGATTGACCCTTCGCCCCACAAGTGCATCAGCCCTCTGGGCAAATGCCGGGAATGCCAGATTGCCAGACCAGCCACGCCCGGAGATGTATCTGGATTTGTCTGTGCATACATTTTCATGTTTCTCATCCTTCCAAACTCATTTATTGTTTGTTCTATACAAACAAGAAATAAATGTTAATAAAGCAAAATTAATTTTCAAGCCAGCTGACCAGGAGCAAAACACTGTGTGAGAATAATGTTTTGGCAAACAGCGCCTGGGTAATAAGGGGAACTTATGAGCTAGACAGGCCTCCAATAAGTGGATAAATACATTAGATTTTAGAATGAGCAACTATTAGTTTTTGTTAGTATTAAAATTATTATCATTTTCTCAAAAAGCCTTTTTTTAAAGCTAAAGGTAAATCACATTTATTACTAATGAACTTAGAAAAAGAATATCACAGTGAACAAATTCTTAAATAAAACAGAGCAGTTATATTAGCTCCTTTTCATCCTTTCTATGCTAACGAGAGAAGAATCCAACATGTGTTTGTGAGAAGAATGTTTTATATGTTCTGTTTTCCAGGTCAGAGGGTAACGCTAACCCTAACACATTTTAGAGAAAGACTAAATAGAATATTTTTATCTGAATAGTTTTTGTTGTGTATCAGTTAGAATTATTATTTAATGGCAACATGTGAGAGAAAATCAAACAGGGTTAGGGATAGGGTTCTGGTTCTGGTCAGGGTCATCAATGATGACAACTTCGATATCACAGGGTCAATCACAGGCTAAAAGAGCAGCTACTGGTTTACTTTTTCTCAAGTGAAAATTGAGATAATACAGTACAGAAAATCCATATTTGTGTAGCTTGTCAGAGAGTGAGTTTCACTGGAACAGGCAAGATGATTTCTTCCAACAGTTAGCATTTTTAAAGCTATCAAAAATGCCTCATACATGTTCAGAAACTGCTGAAGGACTTGAAAAACCATTGCAACATACATGACCAGTCGAAAGCTTTAGAACACCCCAATTTTTCATTTTTTTCACTGAAAATCATGCAGTTTAATGCCTGATTGCACTCTGAAATTAAAGCATAGTACAAATAAGTAACTGGAGTTAAAAAAGAAATCATGAAATCAATTTATAGACCAAAATGTATTTTAAACATCTGACTCATCAAAGGTAATCTGATGGGCTTGAACCCATATTTGGGTCATTATCTTGCTGTAGGATGAACCCCTGACAAACTAGACGCACATACCAGAGGGTACTGCATGGTGCTGCAAAACGCTGAGGTAGCCGTTTTGGTTCAGAGTGCCTCACTCTGCACAAGTCACCGACCCTGGATCCAGCAAAACAGCCCCAGACAATCACACTTCCTGATGGTGATGATGCCACACACTGTGGAACCATCCTTTCGCCAACTCGACGCCTTATAACGATCCTGTGTGATGAACCGAAGATTTAAAAGTTTGATTCATCTGTCCATGATACCATCTTCCAGTCTTCAGTAGTCCAATCGCAGTGTTTCATGGCCCAGGCAAGCCTCTTTGTCTTACTCTGACGTCTGGCCTTCTTGCTGCAACTCATCCTGTCAAACCTGCAGCTCGAAGTCTTCTTTTCACAGTTGAAACTGAGACTTGCTACTATGACCACTATTAAGCTGTGCTTGAAGCTGTTGTCCTGTCGCCTATCACACAAGCTGTTAACTCTCAGAAACTTGTCCTCTGATTCAGTTGTGGCTTTGGGTCTGCCAGATCTTCCTGTCAGAGCTTGTTTCTGAATGCCTTTTGATGATGAAGGAAACTGTACTCACTGACACCTTTACTTTCTTTGCAATTTCTCTGTAGGAAAGACCTACATTTTTAAGTATTATGATGGTCCGTGTCTCTTCCATTGTTAATTGCCTTTTTCTCGCCATTTTTGTAGCAACACACTACTTTCTGCAGTACAGTACTGTTCAACTGATGCTCACGAGGGTATGGCACCACAGTGTGTTCCAACACTGCTTTTATGCAGACAGAGGAGGTTGTAAGTAATCCAGAAAATTTGGAACACTTGTAGGAATTAGTAGCTTCAAGGCTTGATCAAACGCTATTGCTGCAGAACAGCTTTAAATTTTTACCCATTTTGTGTTTCCTGAAAAAGGTCTTTTTGTATAATTCTGAAATGTACATTATTTTTTGGTAACTTTACCTTCCCCCATTACATTTGTACCATTTCAAGCTATTCATTGGACTTGAATGACTTGAATTGCAATAAATAACTGGAAAAATTGGGGTCTTATAAAAATTTGGGGGCAGCACTGTTGCCACACAGCAAGAAGGTCCTGAGTTCAATTCCACCATCAGGCCGGGGTCTTTCTGTGGATGCGGGAGTGAGTGTGAGTGCGAGTGGCTGTCTGTCTCTGTGTGTTGGCCCTGCGACGGCCTGGCGACCTGTCCAGGGTGTACCCCACCTCTCGCCCTATGACAGCTGGGATAGGCTCCAGCGCCCCCCACAACCCTGAAAAGGATTAGCGGAAGCAAATGGATGGATAAAAATTTTGACTGTTAGTCGATATGACTCCAAAAGGTATTTCCTGAATACATTGCACAACAAACTCATCTTCCACCAGGTTCATTGGCACTCCATTTAAGGCCAGCCTTAGGGGTATGGGCAGGCTTTGGGTTAGGTTAACATGCATCTAATTTCATAGAAAAGGACACCAAATGGAAAAACCTTTCACTTAGGGTAAGGTTAAATTGAATGTTTGAGACTTCATTAAGAAGGTACCAGCTTCTACGTTCTAAAAACTGTGGCTGAAAGAAAACCCAACTTCTTTTTTTAAGTTATTTTAATGCATTAAATGGGTTTAGGTATGCTAGCAAAGTGTTTTCTGTCTAGAAAACACAAACTAAATGTAGAAGCAAAAAGAAAGAAAAAATTAAGATTCCACTGGTGCAACAGGAGAATGCTTTGACTCTCAGATCATTTCACTCTGAACAGATGATCCCTGCTGCACCTGTTAAAGCCAGCAACACAATGGTGGCATCCTGGGGAGCCTGAGCTACTCAAACACCTGGGCATTCAAACCACGAGAGGGTCTTTACCAGTGATCCAGCACCTGTGGAACATCATTGCCTTCGCCTGACATCTTTATTAAGAGAAATATTTCCAAAGAGCTGCTGCAGAGGTGAGTAAGCTCCACCACCATCCAGCAGCAGTTTTGCTGAATTGTAGGATGCTACTGTCTCGTGGGAGGTTGTCGAGCCAATTACACTGTAGCGGATGGTCATCGAGAGGGTAGCAGAGATAGTTCAAAGACAAGCTAAAGGTGTCTTAAGGAAGTATGCAATCAGGCCTGGAGAATAGTCCTGCTGATGGCAGCAGAAAAGCACCCAGAGGGTTAGTTTTCTCATTGAGAAAAGCAATTCTAAACTAATTTAACTGTAATATCATCAATTAAGTCATAACACAGTACAGTGAAATTCATTTTTTATGAGAAGCCTTTTCCTGTTTCAATATAAATAAGCAGGAGCTTAATAACTTGAATTACCAATTGATTTACTTATTATTATGATTAAAATGTGGTTAAATGAGTTGCAATCATTAAAAGTTTAGCATTAGCATTTTAAGAACAGATTTTCACTTTTAGTCGATTTTTTGATCAAATGAATGGGAATAAAAGATAAAGCTATGTCAGTGACACTGCTGGATATGTATGGTAGTGTTTCTGTTTTAATGCATTGGCACCAGCTCTTATACAACTTTCCTCTTCTGCCCTCAAAACTTTAAATTGCATCTTGTCCTGCTTAAGAAGCTTCAATTACACTCTGGTGAAAAACAGTTAGTGTTATAAGTTAGTGCTCATTTTAACTTTTCTCTCTATCTTAATGTTAATCAATTCAGCTTCAGGAAAACCTCTGAAGCAGCTGTAAACTCACAAGACAAGGCAAGAGCACTAACGGTTGGATTACACGTTTACGCTACACTTTGAGTCTGCTAGCATTCCCTGTTACTGAAACAGAGAAATGCAATGAAAAAGCTAATACTATAGTACATTTGGTGTGTATACAAGAAGATACGTACAGGGTGTGACCTGGCAGAGGGGATGTCCCTGGCTCTTCTAAATTATTTGGTCGCAGCAGATGGCGGCCCCTTCCTGAGCCTGGAGGTTTTTTCCTGTTATAAGGGAGGTTTTCCCTCCCACTGTCGCCAAAGTGCTTACTCATAGGGGGTCATATGACTGTTGGGTTTTTCTCCAAATGTATTATTGTAGGGTCTATCTTACAATATAAAGAGCTTTGAGGTGACTGTTGTAGGGCTTTTCTCAGTTTTTGACCAATAAATCATCTAGCTGACTTTGAAATACTTGATGGATGTAACCAAATTTTTAATGGATTGTTAACAAATTATTAACAGAATTCATTCAAAACTGAAAGGCATGAAAACATTACCAAGAAAAGAATCCCTTTGGCAGAGGTAATTATCCATCCATTCATTGTGCTCATCTATATTTCATATTAAATACTAAAGTTAGGTGTCAGCCCTGGAAAAATGTGAAATCGAGGTAGCATGTTGCATCTGCCATGTTACAAAGCATTTCATCTGTTGCACCGTTGCGTGTCATTGGATCACCACGGTCTGCAAGAGGAAACCATGAGGCTGAGAATACTGTGCATATTCATTTTATTTTATATGTTATAAATATTCTTGAAATGCACTTATAGATTGTTTAAGGGTTTGTAACTTTTTATTTTATACACCTCTGACCCATTTGGGCATCCTTTAAAGACCTCTAGTGGTCTTTCAAGTCACTTGTATGTACTACACCAATGCATGCATGTTTACCGGTTCCTACAGGCTTTCTTCTTGTGCTGGAGAGCACCTACTCTGGTGTAGGAGCTACAGCACCCTCATAAAAGACAGGGTGTTGAACTTTGAACTTTAAACGGCAGGAAGGATTTCCTCCAGAAGTTATAACTATGGAAAGTTCAAAAGTGCCTACTGGGTACTTTTTTCCAACTACCACAACAATTATATAGCCAGCTACAGTGAGACAGTGTATGCTATTCCGCTCTATGCCAGGGTTTGAATATTGAATCCTAGAAACAGAAACTAAAACAGAAATGTATGGTTGGTGTAAACTGCCCAGCTGTTCTACTCAGCCACATGTCACCAAGTGGAAGGTGCTGTGAAAAAAAAGTATGTAAATGTCAATGTGCAATGTGTGTGTGTGTGTTCATGTGCATGTGTGATGCATGCGTGTGAAGAAAACAAACACAAGGAAAAGGAGAAATAATAAGTAATGGCAACAGAGTGTTGGTTTTTGACACTTCAGCTCATCACTTGCTCATACACATCATGGCTTTCCTGGCTGAAGTTAATCACACTCGCTCTCTGCCTCGCTCTCAGACACACACACACCTACACACAGACACTGTACTGTCAGCTGTATCGATTGTGGGGTGGCCGGCGGATGAACCTGTCATGGCCAACATAGACCGGACTGGAGGATAATGAAGTCTTCCTGCCCTATTTGACAAGCTCCAAGAGAGTGTGTTAGAGATTGAACGAATGTCTGTGTGTGCGTGCGTGCGTGCGTGCGTGCGTGCGTGCGTGCGTGCGTGCGTGTGTGTGTGTGTGTGTGTTTGAGAGAGAGAGAAGGCAAAACAGAGAAAGATGCTCCTGGGACAGCCCAGAGGCGTCCTAACATTGCCTGAATAAATTGGATGGAAAGAAGCCCCTTGAGTTGAAGACGTGATCTGTCATGATGTCATCTAAACGAGACTTGCAATGGGAGCGGTCAGGGTGCTAATAAAGACATAACCCCTCAACACACACGTGCGTGTGCAAATGCATCCCCACATATGCACGCACACACTCACAGACACATCGATTGAAGAGTAAGTGCGAGCTGACATTCCCCAGCTATTTTGCTGGGAACATTTTAATCCGGCTGTAACAGTGCTAAAATATTCTACTCACCTCTTGCTGTCTCTCTCCATCATTTCCCTCTATCTCTCCGTGTTTCTAGAAGCAAAACTTTAGTCTTGTTAACTAATTTACTGCCTTACTTATATAATAAGGTTATTTAATATTTGTTATGAAAAATCCTATCTCCATTTAATGACTGTAAAGAACTTAGTGTCAGTTAAGCCAATTTGTAAGAACAATCTGTCTTATACACCAACCCTTTGCAACATTAAAACTTCTGACAGATGAAGGAAATTGAAACTATCCAGATCTCCACCTGAGCTAAACAGTGAACAGAGACGCCATGAAATTCACAAGATTCAAGAGATCTCCTGCCAGACAGTGGAGGATACCCCCAGAGGTCGTGTGTCAGTACCCCAGAAGCTGTTTAGCTCCACAAAGGAAACACAGTCAGGTGGTTTTCATTTTGTGTCTTAATGGTTTGTTTATACAATCTTATTTTTATTTTCGTTTTTAAAGTTGTTCCAGGAGACAAAATTTGATGTTCACGTTCAAACGGCTTCCAAGGCAAACCTTAAAGTAACTACTGTTTATTTTTTATTAGTATTTATCTGTAAGTATTAAGAATGTTCACAGAACCACAAGGTCACCCACCATGCAACCACCCGACAGAATTATAACGGTCGCCTTTCAGCCACCAGCTACTGCTGCTTGTTGTGTACACGTACGTGTAGGTTTCTGTTTGAACTTTACCTCCCTTCCTAACATCTGATTTAATTAAACCAAATTCAATCCAATTTGATTTGCACACAGCACCAATTCAGCAGCAGTGAAGCTTACATCTTAAACTGAAGAGCCTACATTAACAGAGAGAAAACTCCAACAATCACGTGACCGCCTGTGAGCAAGCACTTGGCAAAAGTGGGGAGGAAAAGCTCCCTTTAAACAGGAAGAAACCTCTGGCAGAGGTCTTCCTACATTCAGTTTTTTCTTCCAATAAAAAGATGCATCCTCTGTTGGGTTAACATCAGGTGACTTAAAGGAAATGATGAATATCACATTTTCTTGCAGTGAGAAACTCTTGGGTTGCTTTTGCAGCATGCTGTGGGTCGTTATCCATTTGTAATGTAAAACACTGTTTGATCAGTTTTTCCAGCACTTGGCTAAAGCAGAGTGCCAGGAGGAAGGGTTAGAAAGAGAGGACCCAAAGGCCCATTTCAGACAGAGCTTGACATGCCCCCTTTTAAATCTGGAAACAGAGGTTGACGGGCAATTTGAGCTGATGAAGAATTTCAGTGAAGATTGTTCAAAAACACATTTTACAGGAAATTAAAAGAAAAAATATTTCACATGTCAACAGTTATACCATTTAAGCAGATATCATGCATCATTCGTACATAATTTAAGGCACCAAATCAAAGGGAATGAATCTGACTGTTGGCGCTGCATCCAATCTCTAGCCCTCCGCCTAAAAATGACTCCACATTCAGGAAACCGCACAACGACAGCTTTAATCCATCTTCCTCTGGCATGGACTTGACACTTATTCCTCCTGTGTTCCCTGTGGGCAACCTCTCTATTTCTCCCTCTCACCTTTGCCTTTTTCACTCACTCTTAGTGACACGTGTGTCCCTTCCTGAACAACACTTCAAGATAAAAATAACATAATTGAGCCAGCAGACTATCAGCAGATCCATGCTTAATGCATTTGTTATGTCACAGTACATTCACACAATACTGCTGAATCCAAACTTCTCACCCACTTTGTGAGTCAAACACGACTGTTCATGTAGGAGTCACGCTCTGTGCAGTAACAACAGCTTTTTGTGACACAGTCCTTCTGCTGCACTTGTATTTTCTCTAAACTAAGAACATCAGAAAGCTGCTGTGCCCAGAACCGGATGCTGCTGGCATGGCACATCCATAACACTGTAAACTGTCAGGATGGCAAAAAACGACCTTATCCTGTATACGTGCTGCATGTGTGTGCGTGAGAATGTGTGTATGGAAGTGTGACAGCGAGACAGGGAGAGTTAGAAAGTGTCAAAATATACTTATCAAAGAACCCACGAGGTCTCACTAATCTTTTCCTCTCTTACACTGTGTCTCAGTTAAAAGTCAAGCCGGACTATGAATACACATATTATTATTACCATAACATTATCATCATCAGATATTAAAGCAGAAGGTTTGGATATCTTAGTTTGTATTAAATTTGAAGGAGTGCAGGCTCTGGTTTAGCTCACTGGGAAAAGGCGGCCACATGCTGCTTGGCGCAGAGCGGCCGGCCCGGGTTCTGCGACCAGCTCTGTCCCGCATGTCTACCCCCTCTCTCTCCCTCTGCTTTCCTGTCACTCTTCACTGCACTATACAACAAAGCTGAGAAGGTCAAAAACAGTTACAGTTACAAACAAATATTAAGAACAAAGTGCTGCACAACACCAGCAACAGTATTGCCAAGAAGCACAGTAATGCACAAATGAAGCACATCTCTTGTCATCGCGATTTTATCGACATATTATATAGGTCACAGACAGTTTGCAAAGTTACTACCCCTGTACCTCTACTCTGATGTTAGTAACTCCACAGAGACGTCCTTCTCCTCACACACAAGGTCTTGTGCTTCTCATGATGCACTAAGAATTTCTTCTTCATTCTCCTCTTTTCACTCTGCGTGCTTATTCACCTCTCTGCATTGAATCATTAGTTATTATTAATCTCTGGCTCTCTTCCACAGGATGTCTTTTGTTGTCTCTTCCTCTGCTCACCCCCAACTGCTGCAGCTCCCTGAGCCTGGTTCTGCTGGAGGTTTCTTCCTGTTAAAAGGGAGTTTTTCCTTCCCACTGCTGCCAAATGCTTGCCTCATTGTTGGGGTTTTCCCTCTGTTATTGTAGGGTCTCAACTTTACAACATAAAGCTTCTTGAGTCAAAGAATATAGTCCCTCAACTTTTTCTAGCCACAAACATAGCCCATATTTACCAGCTCATGGTGGCAACAATCAGTTCATAAAACTACAACACGAAGCAAAACATTTATGGTTTATGACACTACAGTGCTCAGTCAGTCAGTTGATGTAAACTGTTGATCTCAATTTTACAATCTAGGCACCACTGGAAGCTCATATGCAAGAACACTGGGCTCTGAGATTGTCTGCCACTTACTAAAATAAGTTTGGTCGGCTTTCCTTTGAAAATCTCATGTCGCAGGCTTGTGCATTCAACTGTTTATCAAAGAATCTGATAATATATATAATGATAGTAATGCAGTCAAAAATTACATGTTAGTATTGATGATTTAATGAAGACAGTTTTGTATCAAAGCAGCCCTTATTCTAGGATTATGAGCGATACATTAGTCACTGCTCATCCAGTCTGACATGAGTACAGTAATCCATTATTGTCATGGCTAGACGGTCTTCACTGATCGTCTTGCCAATTTGTTGTGGTGTTTGTGTGTACTATGTCGTGTTCTCCTCTCCATCCTGGGCATGTGTTTTTCTGCTGGAACATGTACTTCCGGAAGCCGTGGCACGGAACGGCAGTTGACCGGAGGGGAGTGTACTCAGCTAGAATCATCGCACCTGTGCAGAATTACCTTGCCAGCGTAGACCTATTTAACGGGGCGATTGAGTCACAACCAACGCTGGAACGTTGAACTAAACCGGGTAGCGTAGTCATGATTAGCATACCCGGTTTGTGAAGGAGAGGACGTTTCGTTATTGAGCGTGTGTTTTTTCTCATCTGCCTCCAGGGTTCAAGGATTGGAGGAGGAGCCGGCACCAGGAGTTGTTGTGGATTATTACTGCACTGTCACTGTGAGGAGAGGTCGCCGTATCACTGCACTGCCCTTTTTTTTGGATTATGGACTTGAACTGTTAACTCACTTCTTTCACTGTAAATAAATCCACTGTCATTCTGCAAGGAGTCTCGCACCTGAGTCCTTTAATCCAATTCACCATGACAATTATGATGCTTACTCATGCTTGAGGCAGGTCTTCATCTACACCACAGGTGGAGCTGATCAGAAAAAAAAATCACTTCTTTCTGGCAAGAACAAGACAAGAAGAAATTTAAGCAGGGAACAAAATTTTCTGAAGAAGGTGTCTTCTTATTTCACCGTTGCAGCAGTACCCCCACTGTGTGTCCTGACTGCACGAGATGCTAATATATCATAGAAACACCTATAAAGTCGTGGCATGCTTTCACATTATTGCCTACAAAAACTCAGGTGTCCACGTCTACTCAGTTTGTCTAACAAGAATGACATCAAAGTGCACCGTGAGCCAGCAGTCGCTTGTGGCACAGCCCACCGTTTCCAAGAACAACCGTGAGCACCAACCGGTGTCAGGAGTGTGAATCACCTAACATTTTCAGTGCTTCTCCTGCCATAGGGTTAGGGTTAGCCTAACTCTAACATACCATACATATACCATGTGATTCCTGTGCTGAGGTACAATTGATCAAATCGCACCACCACTTGCGCTCATGCTCACAGTTAACCTTAGCCCACCTATTGTAAACAGCTGTGCATCAGGACCTCTAAATTCTTTATCATTTATTGAGCCATACTGTATATTTATTCTGGTGCAGTCCTAGCGAGGAGACTCAAACCATTAAACATAGGTACTTTTCTGGTTTTCACTCACCATGGCTGAAAAAACCTGAAAGCAGAAGCTGACCCGCAGCAGCAGTAAGCACTGCTGCTGCTTCAATAGCTTTGCTGAGGAATCATTTTGAATGCATCATTATCAAGCTCAAAACATACACACTCTACTGTAGCACTTACTGCTCTGAGTATATCAAACCTCCCACACGGAAGACAGCAGCTCCTTACTTACATTAAACAAGCCTAGCATTTTCTGTGCCCAGACTCACAAATGACAAAATCCAGCTGGAGGCCATCAGTGGTGAAAATACAAACAACCTTAATTCTATGTATGCACAGTAATGTGTAGTTGATAGATTTGTGTGGCAATATGAGTCTTGAATATTTAATGCCAGCATGCCAGAAATACCAAGCGCTGGATACGCTCTTGATCTCAGGTAACTTGTCAGCAGCATGATGTGTATTTATCCAGCTACAAACATTAGTTTTGTCTTACACAAACGAGCCGTCAGAGAAATGCAGAGCTTCTCTCAATGTCAAAAAATGAAGAGGAAATGCCAAACTAGAGAAGTTGCATCCTCCAACCTGTGGATCCTCGATACGTTTGAGGTATCACATCCCACCAAATGCCAAATGCAAAACAGTTAGAAAAGTTGAAGAGGGAAAAATGTCAGTGGTATGTAAGACCATCCCAGTTTTTAGGGTTGTCTCATTGTTGTTGTTAATGTCATTAACACCAAAGCAGCTGAAACTGTTAAAGAGCACCCTCTGCTACCAAACTGACCCGATCAATATCCCAGAAGTTTGATTGACTTGGTCAAGTGTTTCCTTCATTTTTTCAAGTTGAGTATTACTGTTATATTATAAGGCTTTTTGTAATTCAAGGCATGATTTTCGGAAACACAAAATTATAATTAAAAGATCAGAAGAATTTTTAATCACACGTGCAAATGGGTCAGTACAGTCAATGGAGTGAGCAGCTGAAATGGGCTGGAACAATCCACAACAAAATCCCAACACTGTCAGTTAACAAGTAATTAAATGTGATAGACAGTTTAATACTTAATGATAGCAAGCAAGTTCATTCTCCGTCAGCTGCAGGCTGGCACGGTTTCCAGCTGATGCCATGAAGTTACTCATCAAGCCTGAAAGTGATGTCACCCTACTGCACAATCTGCACGCACACACCCTTTCCTTCGTCTCATCCCCATCAGGTGGGGAAGGGCAGCGAGCATAAACTGAATTACTTTTTCTTCAGTGGCAAAAAAACCCCTCAGCAAATATCATCAAACACACAAGATGTTTCTGTGCGACTTGGCCAACTGCCTCACTAGCCTAAAGGTGCAGTAGCAGTATTTAAGGGGAAAAAAATACGTGTGATAACTTCACTCTCAGAGATGGAGAAAGATGTGAGAAACTGCAGACAGTAGAGGAAGGTGAGAGATGACTTTTAAAGGTACAGACTGCTCAGCAAGTGATATTTGATAAACTGGAAACCTAAAGCTTACATGTACTTACTCTTTGTATTTCTTTTAAAGTCGGGCAAAATCGTGATCTGTTCATGATGAGTTGGAGAAACAACAACAAATACAACTATTTCACCTAATTCAAATGGGACATAAAATGAATAATAAGGACACTGGTTTGCTGTGGTGTCCAGTCATCATAATTTGGATTAAATGTAGAAGAGTAACAAGTCGTCACTTTGAACTGTGGATGCTCTTTGGAAAAACTGCAGATTTCCACCTTTAAACTAGCTTGCAAGGTTGGGAAGCTGCTAGGACGGATGCAACATCTGCTTATATATTGTAGACTGGAACCTCAGAGCCAGCAGCCACACGGGTCAGCTGATCCAGCCCGTCCGCGAAAAAAACAAATTAAAATAGTTCATAACACAAAGTACTGTGTGACCTATTTCTAAATGAGTCTTTTCCCTGTGCTACACACCTACCCAATAACTTCAGATTCCCTCATCTTCCAAATCCCATTTTAATCCCTGAATACAGTATATTAAAATAACAGCTAGCCAGCAGTACAGCATGTAATGACTATGTTGTGATATTTTAATGTCTGTGAATCTTTGGGGAGGGTTTGTATTTATGTTTTTGCTTTGTTGCAACTTCATTTCCACTGAGGAAACTATTTTTATTAAAAGGATTTGTCTAGATAAGACTTAAAAATTGATGTGTTACCACAATTATTATTCTAATAATAATAATTATTGTTGTTATTATTTTGTTTTTCCACTGTTTTTTGGAGAAGCTGTCTGCAGGGGAGATACAAACATTACTTTTTATTGCACAAAAGGCAACGAGTGTGATGGTGAAAAGCAAAGTATATCCAGGCTATATGTGCATTATAGTGATAACAGCACAGACAGCATGTTAACACAAAGTTAGCCATGAACCCAGAGAGATGTTAAACCTAACAACCAACAGGTAACACAAAGCAGTAGGCTGCAGCCTCCGTTTCTACCTGTTTAATTTCTAAAGTAGATTCGCCCCAATGATCACTTTAAAGTCTCTTTATGCTGGTTTTCAACTTTGCTCTGTGCTGTCGGCTTTGTATAAAATGGGATTTGTGTTACTGTATGGAACTGTTGGGTAATTATGAGACAATGTGTTTTGTAATGAGAAAGTAATGTAACTAGCAGTGTAACAAATTACTTTCTCCGGCATGTAATCAGTGATTTTGCAAAGTAGTTTCTTTTATTTATGATTCATAACCTTAACCTACAGGTCGTGTTTGCTGTGCATGAATGGATATAAATGGCCTGAGCTCCCCCCAAAAAGTTCAAATGAATTCACACCATCTGTGTTTTCATTGACAATCATGTAATCATAGTGTATGTAGCCTGACTACAGCGCCACAAAGCTGAACTCCTACTCTACATCTACTCTGCCAAGTGTTTGTTCTGCAGGAGCAGCGAGGAAAGAAAATCTCTCTCATCAAATTATGAGTGAATATTTCCTGCATATTGAACCAATTAAATGAAACACTACAGGCTGAGTTTATGTAATCTAGATGTTAGAACATGGACCTGTCAGGATGGAGGAGACTCACTTCTCACGCTGGTATCACGCCGAAGGAGTGATTTCACTCAAAGCTCTAATCCAATTCTTCCAGCTCTTTTCTCAGGACTTGAAAGACAATCCATCTGTTCCTCCTGGCCGCCGTTCAATCACACCGCCTTCTGTTGTGTGGGCCGGAGGTGAGTTAAATGTTTCTAGCACTTCGCTGACAGCCGAGGGAGTCAGGGACACGGTGGCATCTCTCTGCTATAAAGATCGCGGCTGGAGTCCTAATTCATCACCCCAGGCATCATCATGTGGCATTACAATATGCTAATGCGGCGACGCCGTGCCCTCGCTCTCACCTCGTTCTCTCTTTCATCTTTTTCTCTCCTCCCTGTCTCGCTGGGGGCTGAGCCACCTCCACCCCAAATCCCACTCTGCAATACGCACCTTGCTGCCAGTATGTGCAGGGGGCTTAAGAGTGATGTCAAAGCCAATGTTGGAATTAGGTGAGTGCTGTGTGTAGTTGTCTGACTGCAAATGACGAACATGTAATTAGCCTTTCGTGTCAGAGTTACAACTGGATCGCGTTTAATAAGAACAGGCTTCCCCACCAACTGGAAAATCACCTCACATGCTTTCAAATGGGAAAAAATAGAAATAACTTGCAAACAGGTATTTTTGGGGTTTAAATTTATGGACTTGGGATTAAGCGCAGACGCAGTACAAAACGACTGCCCTGCAAACATGCCGGTATCAGATGTCATTCTTACCCCATGTGATGGATATGTTAGCCAGCCCCAGTCTCCTGAGATTGTAGTCGTGTCCAGTAGATTCACTGCAAAAGAGAGAGAAGAGAACAACACACCGGAGGAGGTAAGTGGTGAACTTTAAATGATTGTTTTTCCTCATCCTGCCCCATCCATCCTGTCCTTCATAACTATCCTCTGTGTGCACTGGCACCCGACAGAGCACCCCACATACACACATACACCTGTCTGACAGGTGTGACTGATGAGCCGGGACGGTCGTCACGGCAACTCTAAGCCAGGTGTCACATCCGTGATGTCACCTTGACCTGTTTCACCCATCACGGCGCCTCAGAACCTCAGTGGTATGAGCTCAGAATAGAACAGGACACGAAACACTGCTTTTCAGAGTGGAATAGAAACACTGCATTAACTTGTTTGTTTATATGGGTGAAAACCACCAATCAGAATGCTCCATTTTCATATGTGTTTTAAGTCAGGAAAGAAGTGGCATGTAAAAGGCAAGTACCAAACACCAGCATGTAACACATGGGACGGACATACAGAAGGTTAACAAGAGTGCAAAACAGTTTGACAAAACATTACGGCAAAGTGTCACTCCAAGCAGGCGGCGACCAATCAGACACTGTTTGCCTGTCTCTATTTTTCATGGTACTTTTGTTTATTGCTTGTTGGCTGGAAGTTTCAAGGGCAGCACAGTGGTGCAGTGTGAACATGCCTCACAGCAAGGCTGTGGTTTCAGACCTTTCTGGGGCCTTTCTGTGTGGGTTTCCTCCCACAGTCCAGACATGTACATGCTAGGCTGACTGGTGCTTCAGTATTGGCCGTAGGTAAGGATGTAGGGTGCGTGAATTTGGCTTACAGCGCAAACCACTTTTGTTTGGTCAGTAAAAGTAAAAATACCAGTCCAGTACTGCAGTATTATTTGGGCATTTAAGTGCAGATTTGTTCTGTTTGAAGCCAATTATGTCAGACTGACTAACACTTAACTTATCTTTAGCTTTGTTACAGCAAAAAAACTGAAATGAGAAGTTTTTTTTCTCTTACCTGGTAGTTAAGCATTTGGTGCATGTGTTTTTTCCCTGTTTGTTTGCTTGTTTGTTTAATTGTTTTTGGTTTTTAAATGAGCCCAACCTGAAATAGCTAACACATAGCTGAACTCTTTTTTACCATCATAAGTGTTGTTCAAATGACTGTAACTCCATTATGCTCATTGTTTTAGAAAGTTGAGAAGACGAGCTGTACGGGATATTCGGTGTGTCACAGTAACACAAAGCATTCACAAAGTACTGCTGTCTGAACACGGGCAGCATAATCAGCTCCACCTTGCTTTTGGCAAATGGCAAACCACGTTCCCATAACTCCTCGATCATTTTGGGCTAGAGAGAAAATTCAAATAGGAAGCCCGAGCTAAATGTTAAAATAAAAGTAAAAAAAAAAAGGTTTTAGAGAAAGTCGTGTCACAGAAATAGCAGCAATTTTATAAATATTTAATATAAACATAATTTAATAACTATAATTATATAATAATTCAATTTGGTAGCACTATATAATACAGCCCAGGACCAACCCAGTAAGCTTGTTTGGTCATCAAGCTTTTAAAAAGTGCAAACAGCTAACTTATGACATTTTAGAATTTGAAAATAAAAACCTCCATTTACTGTGAATGACCTGTAGCAGCATCTTCATGGAGACCCACGCGCTTGAGTCATGTTCACTTCAAATGGAAGTTAAAGTATTTTCAGCTCACACAGACTTGTCCTTCTTCCTATAATTTCTGTATGTTTTGTGTCTTTATCCGATACAGCTGCATCTAAAACTCACTCCACATTCGATCAAAACACATCTGAGTGACAGGACTTTACAAGATGGGATGGACAGCTGAGGAAAAATCTTGGTGAACTATTAATTCTACACAGCAGCAGTGTCCATACAGTCTGCTCAAGCAGGTATGTGTGTGTATGTGCGTGTATCTCACCCCTCCAGCACTTCCAGCTAATATGATCTCTGCCCCAAGGCTGCTTGTCAAGCAGCCAAGTGCTGTTCCCCATATTAGAATGAGTTTAACAAAACACTTCACACTTCTTAGCTTTCGGTCTCTCATCTTCATCTCTCTGCTTGACACTTGCTCTCTTCCTGTCTCTCTTGCTACCGTATGCAACCGTTTTCCCTCAAAGCAGCAAGCGAACTGCCAAGGCCTGGCCTCCTCCCCCTCAGCTGGCTGAGTTCATGCTTTTTACTCATACGGATAATTTTTCAGAAAACAACCGTGAGGTGATCTCTGTGGTTTCCTTGGAAAATGCTGCAAAGTGAAAGTTCAGAAATGATGACACTGACTGTTCAGAAGTTGCGCTTTTGTGCATTTGCATGTTTTGTAGATGGCAGTCTGCCGGCAAAAAGGAAATGATGACATTTACATATCTTCCTCTGTGATAGTTCATGAGTAACTATGATGTCTGAAAACTAGAAAAGCACCACAGAGAGACATTTCATGCACAGGAAGAGATGCGCAGACATTGATTGACGATAAGTGACAGGAAAAAAGCTGATGCGCGTAATGAGCACTTAAAGCGTCTTACACAGGTGTTTTCTCTTCTGCCTGATTAGATGTCCTCTCAGAACTGTGCGAGCACTTTGTGCTTGACTGACGTCTGGCTTTCTCCATAACTTTAACAACAAACACTCCTACATATCTTTTCATAATACTGCAATAAATATGCAGTATATATAATATACAGTAAAAAAAAGACTATGGAAATTTCTTTCAAATTCAGCAGACACAAAAGAAAAAAGCCAAGATTAGTCCAGTATCAGCTCTAACACTAACGTCAACACTGTCTGAGGAAAACTGTATCTGAAGCATCCTGCTGCGTTTTTTGTGTTTATCAGAGTTTGTTCACTGAAACAGTTGCTTGTCGCTGCTGGAAACACGGCTGATGAGAGAGCAGAGACTGGTTCACATAGTAAATGTGGCATGGAACAAAAATAAGGGTGAAAACAAAGAGTGAAGTATCTATTGTGTCTGCAGAAGTGCCTGTAATCATTAAAGTGCCTCTGTTAGCCTTTATATAGTAATATCCCTTTTTTTGTTTCACCCACCGGTTAGTTTGATATAGCCACAAAGAATATTTGGTTAGGTTAACAAAAAAACACACTCTTTTACAGCGTTGAACATCTTAGAAGGCTCCATCTTCTAGCACGAAAGAAAATCTTTTCCCTCCACATCTAAAGGTGTCAGCACATTTATTACAATAAGAGCTTATGTGGTCTTTTTTTTGAATACAGTCCTATCGGAGGTTGCCCAGTGACTACACTGAGCTTTTCTGGTTAGTGTTAGACAGCAACTGATTTTTAAATATTTACGGCAGTTAGTCACAATATTATCACAGATTACATGTAACTCCTGACTTGACACTACAAAGTACAAATACTTTGTTACCGTACCAGAATGTTCAGGTTTCTGTACTTTTACTTTTACGCCCTACTTTTTTAAACAGATATCTGTACTTTCGACTTCTTATATTTTCAGAACAGGCTCGTTACTTTTGCTTTAACAGATTTTGAGGGGAGTTACTATTTGACGTCCCTGCAAGCCTTCAAACATTAAAACAAATATGAGAGTGAACAGTGACACATGAAAGGCAGTCCTGTTTCAGTATTAATCACCAAGTAAAAAGAGATGAAAGAAGCAAAATTGTTTACCAAATTCAGGGGTTAAAGTGGCTCGGTGTTTTTAATTACCAACTCCAGGTCTCCGTAAGTTATTCTTGCAGTACTTAAGCAACTAGCAAGCCCTACTGGAGAGGAGCGCACATAAAGAGAATTTATTTTATTTAAGTAGGTCATTTCAGTGCAGCATTTCTATCAAACATTAACAAACGCACAACCTGTGTGAAGTTTGTCTCACGGTGTGTTGCAGCTAAAGGTCCAGCTGCTGTATTTCACAGGGAGAGAAAAGAAAGAAAGCTAACTTTACTCAGAGATGGAGAAAGATAAGAAAGACTGGACAGGAGAGGAAGAAGAGAGCTTAGATTTAAAGGTGAGGACTGCTCAGTGGTGTTAAACTGTAAATGTGAAGCTTATATGTAAGTCCTCATGTTTTTAAATCAGATATTGGGTCTGTACATGTGACATTAGGGTTTTTTCTTATATTGTGAAACATGCTGAGGCCGACTAACTGTGTTATTTAAAGGTTGTATGAAAATCCTCTGCAGGTTAGTGCAGGATAAACAGGTTAGTTTGCTGTACCGTGAATGTTTCAAAGGCCTTCCCACCTGCTGGATCCCATTTTAGCCTCTTCTCTACTAATATTCCTGTTAGAGGCAAAGTCACTCTCTACAGAGTAGGAAACAAAATAGAGATATTTTTTAAATTCCTTCTTTTTCTCTGTTTATGTTCTTTTTTACTTTTACGTGAGTAAAGAAGTTGAATCAGTACTTCGACTCTTACTGAAGTATTTTTTAACACTCTCTGTACTTCTGCTACTCTATAAAAGTACAGAATATCTGTACTTTTGCCCCCTCTGTCAATAGGAGGCTGTTTCTGTTTTAATGCTGTTTTAGTGTCATCTTGATGCGCCAAAATCACTCTGAAGATGGCAACTGACTGCAAAGCAATTATTTTATTTTTATTATTAACTGTAATTTGTGCTGATAATTATGTAATAATTATGAATTAAGAGCAATAAGATGCTTTTCAGAGTGTAGTGACTTTCGAGTCTCCTAGCATAGTTGTTCCTAACTGTAGCCTGAAGAACGTTCTAATTAGGCGGAATCATTGAAAACACCTGTGTGGGTTGACAGCCCTTCAACGCAAATGATGCGTGTGCATACACCCACACACACACACGGACATGCACAAAATCACTTATTTTGCAGCTCACTTTATTAAAATGATTCTGGGCTGTCTGGCTCTTTGGTGGCTCCAAATAGCAGGAGTCAGCCATTCTTAGAAGTAATGAAGAGATCTAATCTGGGTTAGTCCAACTCTGAACAGTGCTTACTGGCTGCTGTTTTGCAGAGGGAGTTGTGTGTTTTGCTCTCAAGTGTCAATTTGTGGCTTGCAGTGGGTCAAGAACACCCACAATTCATAGAGGCAACTAGGATGAGTGCAAAATGAAGTAATGGGGATGGAGCACTCTTCTTCACTGAAGCTCCACTTCATGATTTAGAGTAATAAGACACAAGTATTTTTCCATAAAAATCTTGCCAAGTGGAGTCTCGTCATCTCCTAATTTCTCTGTGCAAAGGCTGTAGCTTTTCTCACGTGTTGCAATTAGCTGGTGTGTCACTCCTTCTAATTTGGGCATTGGGCCGCTGTGGAGGGCAGTGGGTCAGAACACACAGACAGATGGCAGTGCCACCATTCGCTCATCCCTCCATCCATCCCTCCCTCATCTCCCAGCCTTCTCTCTGCCTCTCCCTCGCCAAGGCGCCGACATCCCATTGCATCGTATCGATGATGCGGTAGCCCCTTGCGCTCTAGCCAAGGTCACAAATGGATGTCGCCAATTACACTCCCCTGAGTGCTCTCCGCCGGCCCGCCAAAGTGACATAATGAAAGCAGCGTACCGGTGCAAGTGGATTTAATAATTCTTCGCTGCACCGAGGGAATTTTGCTCCACTATACTGTTATTATTAAAGCACAAAAAAATAAAGACAAATAAATCCACTCCCTGAATCTGAAAATATGTGAGGCGGCATGTTATCACTGCCGCAGACCGTGTGAAGATTCACAAGCCGTTCCCAGTGGTATTAATTTAATTTCCACTCAAATGAGAAATCCCTCTGTCTTTGAAGGTGGTGGGAGTCATTTATCTAATTTGCTCTGGCTGCCTGAATTATGACTCGTATACAAGCGATAGGGTTTAGTGGCATGTCTGCTGCTTTGCTTTAATGTGACGGCAACTGTGTGAATAGAAGAGAGGACAGGCAGTAATTAGCACTTTGTATACACACACCCCAACACACACACACACACACACACACACACACACACACACACACACACACACACACACACACACACACACACACACACACACACACACTTTGTCTCATCTTGTATGGAGGAAAGCGGAAAAAAGCTCAATCCTCTTTTTTTAATTCTCCTTTTCTTCATTGCATTCCCACCTCCACCTTCAAGCGCTGTTTTCACAAAGTTCTAAAAGCAGTGCTTTACAAGGCTTTTGAGGGAACAGGCTGACCTCCAGTAAGCTCCAGCAGCAGAGCTCGGTCTCAAAAGCTCTGCAGCAGTGAAGAGGTTAAAAGCCTCTGTTTGGCGTTGGCCAGGCGGAGGGACCGAGAGTGCATCTCCTTGAGGACCCCCGGGCTTGAAATTGAGTTTGTTCCTGTTTCACAGCATTCTCTTAATAACAGGAACACAAACCATCACCCCCACCTACACCTTCACCAATTTCTCTCTGTGCTGCTCTCCTCCACATCTCGGGGAGCGCCAAATGAAAAAGCTGTCCGCCAACTTGGGAGCTTGTTCCCACTCACTCAGAGACACAACACATATTTCCCAGGGCGGCGCTCAACTTTTTCGGAGTGCCATTTCTTTTCCCTCCTCTCTCGCCCCCACGACTCCATCGGACTGGTAGGTTAGCGCCGGGGCTCGTGCCTGAGCGCCTGCGGCCTGGCACTTCATGTCACAGGCATGTGTCAAATCAGCCAGGCCTTCCGATGCCTCTGAAAAGGCAGCAGTGGTCGTGGCCGGCTGAAAGTGGGCGCATGTGTGGCTGGAGTCAACGTGGAAGGATTATGGGCTGTCACAGAACGGCTCGCCTGCAGCGCTGTCGATGGCTCGGTATGGCCAATAGCAACAAAGTTGTCTTTATATATATATATATATATATATATATATATATATATATATATATATATATATATATATATATCCGTGGTAATCGGAGCACTAGGTGCGGTGACTCCCAAGCTAGGCGAGTGGCTCCAGCAGATCCCGGGAATAACATCGGAGATCTCTGTCCAGAAGAGCGCAGTCCTGGGAACAGCTAAGATACTGCGCAGGACCCTCAAGCTCCCAGGCCTCTGGTAGAGGACCCGAGCTTGAAGGATAAACCGCCCGCAGGGGCGTGCTGGGTGTTTTATATATATATGTATACACACAAACACAAAAAAAGAGGGGAGTATAGATGGAGGAAATGGCAAAACACAGCTCAAAACTTCATTTCCACCCCAAAAGACATGGTCATGCATTTCAGAAAGGAGAGTGCAGCCATCACTCTACACAAAGTGTATCAGCACACACACATATAGCATGTGTACATGCAGAGAAATAAAAGGCAACATTCGATGGCAATCAAAAATGTGCATAGACCAACGCATAAGTGTACATCCTTTCAAGCAAATATGCACACTCACACATATGTACAGACACACTCATTGATGGCACAGCTCTTGTGTGAGACAGGCACAGTGACAGCTGTGTAATTATCTCATCAACACCTCCCTGCTCTAACAAGCTTCTCCTTCTCTTGTCTCTCTTCGAGCCGCCTGTAACGCTCCTCATAGCTGCTGCGACCACGGACGATAAAAGCCTTCACGGAGATGAGAGGAGCTTCACCAAAACACCGAACGCTGGCGCTCGCTTTTTCTCTTTTATTTCCTCTTAGTCTCTCTCTCACACACAGACGCACACACTGGGACACACAGAGCTATTGTCTGTCCTTTCTAGTTTTGTTTTTAGAATTGCTTTGCAGTCCCAACACCAATTCCATACTCTCCAATTATAAGAACAAGTCCACATAAATTACTGCCTCTCAAGAAAACTCAAACCAATATGAAATAATTTACAAGCATTCTTTTCATCGCCAGCGCTCCCCTCCTCTCCTCTTTACAGATGCAAGTGTATGGGTTTTTTTTTAAATGCTCATGATGAGCAGTAACAGTCACAGGGAGGTGTGCTGGTTCAAGTCAGGCAGATGAAATGAAGAAATGAAAGGTGGAAATGAATTAAGGGAGACTGATATGATTCCCAAATTGTTCATTTGGTGCTCACAAGCAAAGAGAGAGCACATTATTAGTAGATCGTGTTAATGCACCACACCAGGACACTTGAGTATCCAATGATGGTGGGTGATTAAAGTAAAGTAGTTTTCAGGCATTTTTGAGATTGAAAGTGTGAATCCTCGGTCACCAATGAGTTGTACAGCAGTCCAGATCCAGACCCAGATGCCATTCTTTGCTGGTTATTTCAGTCTGGCACAGCTGTTCTGAATGGGTTCATGAATAAGGTAGATGTTAATGGATATATTCAACAGCTCTGGTACACAGGAAACACACAGACCAATCACATGCTTTGTGAGTCATTCCATGTGATGCTGCTCAGCCAATCAAATAATTTATTTAGAGTGCATGTGGGAAAACAGAAAACTCCACGAGGAGATGAGAGAAGCCTGAAGAAGTAAGTCAGGGGAGCAGCAAGAAAAGAGGGGTTAAAGCTGAGATGGGTTACATGTGAAGGAAAAAGAAGAAAAGGGGAAACGCAGAGTACAAGTTTTCCTTTTTTTTAAATTAAGCATTTAATTTTAGGATAGCTTTTTCTAAAAGTTATTTTTTTTAACTTTTGAATGCAAACCTTGATTAACTTTGAATGAGAAAGAATTAAATATATTGAAATATCTTGCACTGAATTCTGAAGCAGGTGGAACTTTATGACATTCTGGAACTTTGTTATTTTCTTGAACTGGACCTCTTTAATTTTTAACTGACAGTCCTGCTGTATAGAAAAGAAACGTACAATCATGGCTTATCAGGCACAGCTATGCTGCAGAGTGAGAAAAAGAAAGAAAGAAAATGTGATTTTATTTGGGGTAATAAGTTATGAGCTGGAAGAAGTGCAAATAGATTTATCATGATTGTGAATGTGTTTACATTTTATTTTTACCTGTTGAAAGACGTTTCATTCAAATACTGGCTTCCATTTTAGCGATCTACGATGGAGGAGTGCTGGCAGGCTATACACTAAAAATGTTACGCCTGTAACATCTGTTCCCTGAAGGAGGCAAACGGGGTGCAACACAAGGTTGCCTCCCTGTGCAGCTGGGCTCGATGAGCAGTGGTTATCGAAATGAGGGAGAACTGTGTTACAGGGCTGCTCATAAGTCATCACAGTTCATCTCCCTATCATGTTTTGAGTTTTGAGTAGGGCTCATGGTATAGTTTTGGTTTATGAAGTTATTTATGTTCCAGTTATTCAGTATTTCATCCGCTGTATTCACTCTGTTGTTTGTATCCTAGTGTCATGTGTGTGCAATTGTTTGTATAGTCTGTGTCTCAGTGTATGTCCTGTCTTATTGTGATAGTCCTGTGTAGGTGATGTTCTGTTCTGCTTCCCTGTTTCGTCAGTCAGATTATGTCCAGCCGTGTTTCCTCTCTGCCTGGATTCCCTCTTGTGTATATAATGTCTCTGTCTCCTTCTGTCCAGTGTTGTGATCTCCTTCTTGCTGTGTTTCCTGTCTGTATAGTAATTCCATGTATAATTCTGCCTGTTTAGGATCTCCCAGTTAACCTTCCCGTTTAGTTGTTTACCTATAAACTCACAGTCCTGCCTGTGAGTCTGCACTTTGGGGACATAACTCTGCCTAGCACACAGATCCACTAACACTGCCTTAAAGGCATGAATAGACATGTCTTCAGCCAAGACATGTGGGGCTATGACATCCCATAGTATGTGTTGTACCGAGTGCATCAACCGAAAGAGAACATATCCTCCAGTACCAACTTGGGTCATCTTTGCACTCCACAACTCAGTTTTGGAGTTTTCCATTAGGTGGTAGTACCTGGTACCAGGTACTGTCTCTGTAACTGCTTGGGGTTCCAAGCGATCTGAGGTGATCCAATGTGATGTCAACAGTGGGGTCACTCGATGAGTCATGAGAATGTCTCCATCACAAAAATCAAAACCACCATTTTTGAAACCTGACAACAAGGGAAATGGCTACACAAAAGACCATGACCGAGGTTCCCAAGTCTGACACAAAGCCATACACCACATTTGCCTTAAAGACATTGTTGTGGCGTTCATGTTGCATAGGTACTAGGTACTAGTGCAAAATAATAATTGACTTTAGGCCATGAAAACAGATCAGAGGGGAAAATGAGTGTAAAGTGTAAGGGTTAGGGTTAGCACATGTTGGTAAACTTCAAAGGGCTGTTCAACTTTCAGTTGTCATGTCAAGACCCAGATTCACAGAATATAACCTTATCAGAATTAGCTTGAATCACGGCCCTCTTTAAAGATTTTCTTCATAGCAAAGCAGCTTTTTCTTTGCTTACTATTCCAAGACTTATCTTAAAGTAAAATGAGTCTGATGAATGTGTCAACATTAGATTCTTCTCCGTCACTCAACTGAAGTTATCTGGGCTGCTTCACTAAATTTCCCCAAGTCTAGTTTTGTTTGACAAGATTTAAAGAGGGCATCAGAAGAAGAAGAAAAACCCTGTAAACTGAGTTCTGTAAAGTTTCTTCAGCCAGTATTGACTTTCATTTTACAGAGAAGGGAACAAAATCATGTGGCTTCCTGGATGACAAATGAGCTGTAAATAAACCACAACACATGGGAGCAGAACTCCAGGCTGGGATCACACCCAATACATAACATGTTTGTGTTGCTGCAAATGCTTACCCACAACATATGTTACTACACATTATGCCAGCATTCTGTGGTCATTTTTCTTCTTTTCCTACCTTCTTGCTTAATACTATTTTGATAATTACTGAGTTAATAGTATTAGTAAATATTGTGTGTAATGCATTTAAAAAACCCTCATATAGTTTTTTGTTGTTGTTTGTTTGTTTGCTTTTTTAAAATAAAACTGTTACAGAAAACCTATTTTTATTTTCAGGCTATAAGAATTTTCAAGCAGGCTCCAAGAAGGTTTGCATGTGTACAGCCTTAATGCTGGCTCTCATCCACTGTGTAATAAACTAAAGACTCGAGAAAGACAGAGAGATGCTCTCTCTCTCTCTCTCTCACACACACACACACACACACACACACACACACACACACACACACACACACACACACACACACACACACACACACACACACACACACACACACACACACACACACACACACACAGAGTTCAACACTGAATGCTCATCACTGATAAGAAGGTAGTGATCTGTGACAGAGTGGAGCAGCCATTAAGGGAAGGAACGACAATGCAGTGACTGCATCTTTTCTTGATGAAGTTTGCCTTTAAAATGTGGATTGGATTACAAACCTGAGTACATCAGCTAATTCCTTATTATAATGGTACATTTTTTTTAATTAATCTAAGCACATTTTAATGTATTTATGGTGCATTGTAAAAGCTGATGCCAGTTAACATACTTTCTGGTACCTTTTTGGCCATGAATAATTTCAATAATCACCTCCTCACCTAACAAACTGATTATAATAATTTTGAGTAAAATGTAACTGAAATGTATAAACGCAAAAGTTTATTTATTCACATAATTAATCATTAAGGAAAATATGCTTAGTATAAATTGAATGCATACCAATCCAATACATTTCATTTAAATTTAATGTTTTCCTTTGTACTTATGCAAAAAAATTACTTGAAGAATTTACATCAAATCACTTAAAGTCAGCATTTTGAGTGTAAATATTTTCTTCAGTGTGGAGTCCAATCACTTGGACCTGTAGATACATGACTATAGACTTTACCTCTATTTTTAAAACTGTAAACAGTAAGAAACCATCAATAGGAGAGAACACTGCCAGCCTACAGAGGAGCCCTGCTTAGTAGAGCCACAATAGAGAAACAATGATGTAACAGAGATATATGGGCTACATTTTTCTTTAAGAGAAAATGAATATTTTACACATTTATGCCTTCATTGTCCTTGTCGTTTCTTAATTTACTCTCAGCATGTTTTTCTACATATCCTCACATCTCCCCATCTGAATAAATACTCACTGTCCTTTGTGGCAGTTTTCCATATGTCTAACTTGCTGTAAAAACGGTGCTTTGTTCAATGGTGTTCAGCTCTTTTTTTCCATTTTCTTTCTGTGTTTCTTGCTGTGTCTTTTTAGCATTTGTTGCAGTGGCCCATTTTCCCCACAGGGATCATTAAAGCTTCATCTCGTTACCTCCACACCTACACTAACCTTCCTCCCTCTTCTTCCTCGTCTCATCTTTCTTCAGACTCTCCCTGAAGTTTTTCTCCCCAGAGGCTCTTCTTTCCTCCGAATGTCTCCATTGTGGTGTAAGCCTTTTGTCCTTGGTACCAAGAAAGCAGTACAACCGATGGCGGGAGAAGACGGCTGAGAGACTTATAATGACACGCAGATGCAGATGTTCCCTTTAGAAAAGACTTTGTTTCAACTTTTCACCCTCTGCTTCTGAACTCATATGATAAGTGCCACCAATAGGTTTTAAAGTGGTAGACAGAACAAACAAGTGGAAATGGTATGAAACAGTGTGGACACACGCACACATTCACGCACACGCATGCACACACACACACACGCACACACACACACACACACACCAATTTTTGGATAAAAAATAAAAAAATAATATACACTTGGTTTTTTTATTCACATTAAATATTTTGAATGGCTCAGATATGTTTGCATAAATTTACATAATTATACAAAAATTTTTTATTTTTGAGTATTTTGTCAAAAATTTAATCCTGAACCCGACTTTTTAATTTTTTGAATCGTTATTTAATTTTTTGGCCTAAAGTTCAGCGTTTAGTCAGGAAACAACTGTTTAATTTCTTGTAAACTTTCCTTGAATTTTGATAGATTTTAGTCTGTTGTTTCTGTGTTATTTGCATTGCAAGTTTTCTTTGGACATATGCTCTGAGTTTACAGAAACAATTACCACATTTAAATGGTATTTAAATCTGGTCCATTCCCCCCTGCTTTTTTTGTGTGGTATACACAAAAATGTGTAATCTCTTTTTTCTTTATTTCTGACATCGTTTACATATTTTAATTGTATTATTTGTATTTGCTTTATTTTGGACATTCATAACATTCAGTTATTAAATACTTATATAGAAACACAGTTATTCAATTCAATTCAATTTTATTTATACAGCACCAAATCAGAACAACAACACCTCAAGGCGCTTTATATTGTAAGGTAGACCCTACAATAATACATTACGAGAAAAACCCAACAATCATATGACCCCCTATGAGCAAGCACTTTGGTGACAGTGGGAAGGAAAAACTCCCTTTTAACAGGAAGAAACCTCCGGCAGAACCAGGCTCAGGGAGGGGCGGCCATCTGCTGCAACCAGTTGGGGTGAGAGAAGGAAGACAGGATGAAAGATATGATGTGGAAGACAGACAGAGATTAATAACAAGTATGATTCAATGCAGAGAGGTCTATTAACACATGTTGAGTGAGAAAAAAATAAAAACGTATTATTATTAGTTCCCAAATGGAGAGCAAAACTAATGAAAGTGGAACGAGCACATTAACAGAAAGTTAACTGGAAAGGAAAAGTGTGGCAGTCATCTCTGTTGTTTTATTTTCCTTCATGGGTCAACAAAAGCAGATTCAAGGATGAGAACTGGACTGAGGCTGATTACCAACTTCCTCATATCAAGCTACTCCTTAAACAGAGAGAACAGCTAAGCATCTTACCTGGGCTGTAACAGTGCCACATGCTGACTAATTGGTAGTGAAGTCAAAAACAGACAAACTGAAGGCCAATATCACACTAACCTGGGCTTCATCAGCAGTGCCAGAAGCTGACTGCCTCCATGCCATGCTGCACTGATGCAGTTTGTTAAAGGAATCCTAACCAAGAAACTGTATTGTCAATATTTTAACAATTTAAAACACTGGATTCCTTTTTAAAATACCAGCAAAATCATCAAAATTATAACAAAAAAGGTTAAATATTTTACTATATTGACTATACAATATATAAAAAATGTACCTTTTGAAGTTCTGTTTTTTAAGATCCACTAATATTTCGAGTCAGTCACAGGATGGTGGGTTGATGGTTTTTACTATAGAAAATGCCCCTGACAATAAGGTACGTAGAAATTTGAATGAAGGGTTTCTGCTTAGAATCTACTATTATAACTTTACTGTGTTAAATATGCAGGTCTGACTAGAGCACCAAAAAATGCTAAATTAAAAATATCAGTTCAGTGCTGCCATATTGAGGACATGACTGACTTTGTTAAGTTTAAAGTAAATGAATAAATAAATAAAAATCTAATTAAAACTGAGCCAGCCATTACTTGGTCAGAAATTGGTGTACAATACAGAGTCCAGCAGCTGTGCAATAATTCTACAGTCAAACAGAAGGTCAATATGCCTAACAAAGCTCATTTTTAACATTTAATATCCATGAAAATAAACAGATCCCTGGCACCATGTACAGCAGCAGGGCCCCCACGGGACTCCAGCAGACAGAGAGTGAGGACTGAAAACTCAATCTGTTAGGTGTACTAAAGTGATTTTTAGCATTATCCCAGAGTAATAGGATTCCCCCGCATGGTTGATACTTTTTTAATGCAGTCGTTACCTGGTTCATGCATTTTTGATTTGTTGATTTTTTCCAGCTCAGCGCTATAGGTGTCAAGTTTAACAGCACAAAAATGTGTTTTTTTTTCACTAAGGTCTTACTATCATCCTAACACTGGCAAGAATGAATAAGAAGGCTCTTAAAATAAAAACAAGTAAGGCAGATATTTATTACATGATTGATGAAATCGTAATAGTTGTTGTGAAGGGGAAAACTTCACCTACAGGCAGAAAATAAAAAATAAATACAAAATCCATAAAAAACATTTGACAGTAAATAATGCTTTTTCATCTTTTTAGTTGGGCATTTTTAGTCTATGGGAATAGATTCCAGGTAAAGCCAGCCTCTAGTGGCCACTACAGGAATTGCAGTTTATATTGCTTCCACACTCACCCTAACTTTAAGCCCTGAGTGCTGCTGGTTGCCTTTGAGGCATCTGTTTTCTAAACGGGGAAAAAAGGTGATTGAGGATTCTGTGTTGACTGTTAGAGCTGTAAGTCTTATATTAGCATATTAAAGATATCACCTCTCATTAACATGAAGACATAAGAGTAAAAAAAATTATCTGAAACTGAACGTTTAGAGCTTTTTCATGTCAGAGCTTTTGGCTCACAGGAATTATTACTGCCATGTTTAACTTGAGCATCTGCCACTTTAACAGTATGTATATAACAGAAGAGGAGACTTTAAACAACTACTAAATATGCTATGTGGGGGCGGGGGGGGGGGGGGGGGGGTGTATTTGAACACTGGAGACACAAGAAAGCTGTCATCGTCATCACTGCCAGAGCTTCCAAGATTGTTATGGAAATGAAGCATAGAAGTGTGCACTGCACAACTTTTTCCATATTATCAGCACAAAATGCACTGGACACAGCGCTTTTTCAACAAGTAAACAGCAGAATACACCGTAAACACGGCCCAGTTTACCGCTATCCACAAGCACAAGATTGGGTCAGAAAGAGCAGGCACAGTACCTGCTCCTCTGCTGGATGCTTGATGAGATGATGCAGTTTACTCAAACCCCACCCAGCACAATCTCTCACATCTTACTTTACCAGGTGCTCCCATGCTTGAGCGTGAGACCCTGCTTTGTATATATATCCCTGCAAGGCATCATGCTTGCTGCATGATGAAGGGTGGAGGATGCTCAGGGCCAGCGAGACTCATCCATTCCCAGAGGAGAGAAGTGTGAATAGCAGGCTATACTGCTGCCTGGGCCTGCCTGGCTTCCCCAGGGAAAACATCCAGAGGGATGTAGACGCAGCAAAGGAGAGACATGGCAAGCTATTTATAGAGCAGGTAAAGAGGAGTGGTGGGGCAAAATGAGAGGAGGGGGCAGTAGACAAGAAGAGAAGAGACATAAAAGTCTGAAAGCAGATGACAGAGTATGATATCTGTGGCTCACGGTGTCCACAGAGATCTGGACGGATGTTGTCTGCAGCACCTGCTGAACAGAACAGATCTCCTGACTTGTAGCTCATGCTGCTGAAAAAGCTGACCAAGTATGCTCAACTTATTGATTTATGGCAGAGAGAGTTCATGCAGAGGTTAGCTGTGTTGAACTGAAGAGCAGCGAGACAGAGCAGAGAGAATAGTTAAGTCAAGATGACGGTGATATTTTATCAATACGGACTCGACTTGCAGCCCAGCCCAGAGATCCCTGTGATGTTTCCATACCAGCTCCGTTCTCACCATGCCTTTCTCATTAATAAGTAAAATTACACTTCTTCTTTATTTATTTTCCTGCACGCTGGCTGCTCTATCAACAAGCCCCTGCGCTGTCAGCTCAGTTCAGCCCTAGTGCAGCATGTATGTCTCTATTTCAAACCAATGCCCTTTAATCATTTTCATCATTTCAGCGGGCTGACATTTTACATAAAGAGCTCTTATCATCCCTAGCTTATGCTTAATGATGAATGGTGATAATTACTGTCAGTCAGTGTGTCTAACATGCCATGGTCACCTCACTATGTCTGCTCTGGAGGGCCCATGCTTGAAGAGGGAAAAGAGACTGCAGTATCAGTAGCAAGATAACATTAAAAAAAAAGAAGAAGAAAGGAATTGGGGCACACATGCCCTGTACCGTATGTGTTCATGACTTAGTTTCATGAAAATCTTTATGTATAACCCAAGGTTTTCTCTGGTTTTCTGCCTCCAGGCTGAGAGCCTTAGGAACATTTTGGAGCCAGGCAATAAGAACACAACTAAATACAATGAATGACTTTTTATGCTACACTTTAGGCAACCATTGACCAGGTGTTCCCTCTGGGTGCGGGCTATATTTCCTGCCTAGACCAGTAGGTATCTGTAATTGTGGCAACCTGTCCATCAGTGCTGGCTGAGCTGCATTCCTGTTAGTTCCTATTAGTACAGGAAAATTACAAAACACTGTTTCAATAGAACTAAAAGCTTTAGGGAAGACATGGAATGAAATACGGACACCAGGGACATAAGGAAATATGTGGCACTCAAAGAATGTGGAGAGAATTTCATAACAGAAAATGCAGGGAGGGAAAAAACCTTATTATAGGGCAAAGTCCGGAAAATGGCTAAAAACAATTCAAAGATTTGGTTCTTAAATGTATTTTCTACTATACCTAAAATACTCAAAGCACTTTGTACAGCTTGCCTCATTCACACAAGTACATGTTCTATGCTTAAGTGATCTCTCTCTAATGTACACACACATTCAGACTCTTATGGATATATCAGAGAGCTATTTGGGGTTGGTATCTTACCCGAGGATATTAAGCACACAGACTGAAGCAGCCAGGGATCGAATGATCAACCTTTTTTTAGCAGATGACCTGCTCTTCCTCCTGAGCTACAGGACCCCACAACATCACAATGTCAGCATTGGACAGCTTGCAGAGCCGTTATTTATTTATTTATTATTATGTATTATTAGTTATTTAAAATTTGTATTTGTGACAGAATTTTGTTCAAGTCACCATTAAATATGGAATAAAGAGACAAACACTGCTCATATGGCAAGGTTTATATAATACTTCAAAGGATCTGCCTAAGTAAAGTATCACGATATATGTGAAATGGTAAAATGTTCAAGGGTATTTTTTATAAATGTAGCTTTTTCTATTCTACTACTCAATATATTGTAGGCAATAATGAGCAGAAAATTTCAAAACTTTGTCAAAAGAATAAAATCAAAATGACAAAACAAAATTTAAAATTAATATTTTGCTGTAAAATGGGCTCCATCTTTTCAGTATAGCACAATAACAAAATAATGATTTATATGTTCTAAGTTATCAGAAGCCTAGAGTAACCTACTAAGCAAGGTCAATTGAAAAGCACCTTTACATTATAAAGTATGTCTTATCTTGATAAAATTACTATTTTGCAGCTGATAAGATATTCAAAACAACATATAAAATGGGAAATAAATTTGCATAATCATTAAAATTATTATTTCTTTGGAAATCTGCAGCAGAATAGTGAAAACTGCTCCAGAGCTGGTGGACCTAACTGTCTGTGCAGCCCAGTGAGAGCTGTAGATTTGAATGAACTACAGAGTAGTGACTCTCTGCATCATTAGCCAGTACCAAAAAAAAGCAGCCTGAGCATGGAAACATCAGCAGCAGGAAGTAAGGTGCGCAAATCAGTATCAAACCATAATTTCTAGTGCACAACACAATGACATGCTGCTGTGTTAATGTGTTTGTTTTCCCCATGGAGCCATGCGTCGAAGTGCAGAGCGTTCCAGTGCAGAGAGCGAACTGGAGCTCGCAAAAGCCTGCAGCACGCCCTCTGCTCAGGGACTCGCAGGGATACACCAGCTTTGTTGTTAATCTAGTTTGAGCACAAGTAGATGAATGAGTTTATGCATTTGAAAAGGGCTGTTTTTGAACAGAAGACGAATGATGTCAGAGAACAGAGAGGGGAATAAAAGAGTGTTTGGACTCCCTGTTTTGAAAGAGTTAGCCACCGCACATCACCGAGACAGCTGTGCATTTCCTCTCCCCACTTGGCTATTCTTCTTTCTTTCTTATCTTTTTTTTCTTTTTGCTCGTACATTCACCTTAAAAATCTTTGATCTTCCTACATTTATACATTTATACAAGATATCACTGCACTGATTACACACTCACATCATCACACAGAGGTAGTTGTACTGGAAGAACATGGATCAAGAGGAGAAAAAACATAGTAGGTAACACAGCTCTCTACTGGCCCTTCCTCTTCCAACTCAGAGGTTTCAGATAAACTTCTTTTAGACTTTTCAGTGTAAGAGCTCAGGATCTAAAAATGCTGCTTCTGTGCTACTGATCTGAGTGATGTCATACACAGGCCAGGCTTGTTTGTGGTTTCATTTACTATCTCTATCTCTACTTTTAAGATTAGGCTTAAAAAATTTCCTTTTTGCTAAATATATATATATATATATATATATATATATATATATATATATATATATATATATATATATATATATATATTAGGGGTGCAACGATATTCGTATCGATATTGAACCGTTCGATACAGTGCTTTCGGTTCGGTACGCATATGTATCGAACAATACAAAATTTGTGATTTATTTTATCAACTTTCCTTCTGATGATGCTGTCTGTGTTGAGCCCTCAGTGAATCTGCGCTCGACAGTGCAGCCTAGGCGGAGTAGTCAACGCAGATTCACTGAGTGCAGGGCAAGCTAGCGAGACAGAAGCTAAGCTCTCCTTGCAACATGGCAAATTGAACCTCCCCCACCCTCATTCAGATCTGGCGTTTGGAATTATTTTGGTTTTCATGTGACGTATGACCCTGAAGGTAAGCGAGTCATGGACTAAAGTAAAACAGTATGTTGGATGTGCCACGCAATGCTCAATTACATGGGTGGGAACTAGTGTGTTAGCGCAGTTAGCTCGTTAACGTGTTGGCCATCCAGCCCCACGCACGGGGCGATCCACGGTAGCTCGTTAACGGAGATTCGCCGTGTTGTGGCGTTAACGTCATTTCAACGAGATTAACGCTGACAGCACTAGTGGGAACACAACGAATATGACTGCACATTTACGCCAACATCATCCTAGTGCAAAGACAAGTGGAAGCAGACAAAAACAACAAGCATGCATGCTACAAACTTTAGCCGAGTCATTTAGACAGCCGTTAGCACATGATTCTCCTTATGGGGACCTGATATGTTTAATATGCTGCTGAGAATATAACCCAGAAGAAGCGGATAGTATAGCTTTTATTTTGGAAAGAGACATTTCTCTGTAATAAACTCTCTTTTCCAAAGATGAGTGATTCCTCAATCAGATACAGGGCTGGCAATATCGGTAGCCCGACGTCCTGGAGCTAGCGATTTTTTTCAGTCGGGCTACCAAAATCTATCTCTGCCCTGCCCGTCGGGCTATTGTAGGAAGGAAAAATATATGTCAATGCTTTTGCATTCTTTCAGAAATGTAGCTGGGTAATTATGTCATTGGCATCGGTGAGCCACTGTCAATATGTGACATATTGAAATCGGTTTGAATTTGCGCTTGTTTTTTTGCTTTCACTTTGCAATCGTGCGAACTGTGTATAGAGAGCGACAGCACTGATTGGTGAGTGATGATAATTTGCGCACCAATTCCTCTGACATCGTCTTATTAATCGTTAGCTTACTACGCAAACATGACAAGTGAAATCTCCCGCAGCTTAAACATGTGAGAGGTTGATCGCGCAGAGAATCGCTGAGCTTATGTAAGTCCGTGTGTAAAAGCAGCAGGATATATATTTTAGTTCTGCTGAGCCAAATAAGACAGGTCAGGGTGAAGAAGTGACAGCCAAAGAAAAGCTTACCATAAAACGGAGAAGTTATGACAAATCAGACTATAAGGCAAAAAGAAAGTGCAGCTTTATGGTTTCATGGACAAAATAATTTCTGTGGCTGCAATATGACGAGCTAAATAACCAGGGCTGCACATAAGTGGTCCGCAGGTGCGCATTCGCTGTCAAAATAAAAAACGCGCACAAGATAAGAAGTTGCAACACGTGTTTGCATACATAAGATTTTCAGGAGGAGGACAGACATTTGTTTAGAACTCTTAAAGATGTCGAAGAAGCTCCTTTAAGCAATTACTGTGATGTTCCTCCACCTCCAAAGAAATGTCAGAAGGAGTCCGAACCACAAAAGAAGTATTCTCGGAAAAGTGGTTGCAGGAGGTGAGCTGGCTTCAAACAAATGATGAACGCACAGAGATGTGGTGCAGAATGTGCCGTGAAAATTTAATAAATGACAAATTAAAAAGGCATGAACATTTTTTTTTGCATCGAAAAAATATCGAACCGTGACACTAAAGTATCGAACCGAACCGAACCGTGAATTTTGTGTATCGTTGCACCCCTAATATATATATATATATATATATATATATATATATATATATATATATATATATATATATATATATATATATATATATATATATATACATATTTATTTATTTATTTATTTTTACTCTAAATGCTAAGGTTACTTCAGGAGAAGGTAATTCATAGGCTAGATGCTGATGCAAGACATTGAGATAGACTTTTCCAAACCTTTTGCCAAAATACCAAAATACTCTTCATTTAATGTATTCACTTTCTCCTCCTTTTATCTTTCTCCCCTATCTGTGTATAAAAGTAAAATATCTTGAACTGTTTCCTTTAGACTAACGCTTCACATTTTCCAGACATTAATATCATCCCCACTGAGATAACTCAGTTAGATGTGTGTGTGGGAGCATGCACATGTACATATGTGTAGCCCCGCGTGCAGAGTACATGTGTGTCTGGATTTTCATCATTCCCCTTGCCAGGTATTAATTTCATCAGGGCTGTGATATATGAACAGATTACTGGTGTAAAACGCATTATTTCCTTATGGAAACAGGCCCTGGGAGAGATCCATCAGCCTGTTTCATAGTTGCTTTGGGGCTTACTGCATCATACATGAGCACTTGGCTTACCTGCCGTAGTCACCGATGGAATGCACTCTCCCGCACTCAATATGAAATCAAGACTGGATCGTTTTTCAAACTCTTTATAAAAGAAGTCACTTTCATGTCTAAATAGGGAAGTAAATGCAGGTCTTCTATCTTTCTAGTTAAGTCGGTTAGTGATTCTAAATTCTACCTGCAGTCGCAGTCAGAGGTTTGGACTTTTAATGATTTCTTTGAACTATTCTTTTTCCAGGATGGAATGATTGTACAGTATAGAGTTTTGGCTCATTATCTTGCGGTAGGATGAACCCCTGACACACTAGGTGCACATACCAGAGGGTATTGCATGGCGCTGCAGAATGCTGTGGTAGCCAATTTGGTTCAGGCTGCCTCTCACTCTGTACAAGTCACCGACCCTGGATCCAGCAAAACAGCCCCAGACCATCATACTTCCTGATGGTGATGATGCCACACACTGTGGAATCATCCTTTCGCCTACTTGACAGCATACAGAAATCCTGCATCATGAACCAAAGATTTAAGAGTTTGATTCATCCAGCCATAACACCTTCTTCAAGTTGTTAGTAGTCCAATGGTGGTGTTCCATGGTCCAGCAAGCCTCTTACAGCTCGAAGTCTTCTCTTCACAGTTGAAACTGAGACTTGCTTACTACAGGGAGTGCAGAATTATTAGGCAAGTTGTATTTTTGAGGAATAATTTTATTATTGAACAACCATGTTCTCAATGAACCCATAAAACTCATTAATATCAAAGCTGAATGTTTTTGGAAGTAGTTTTTAGTTTGTTTTTAGTTTTAGCTATTTTAGGGGGATATCTGTGTGTGCAGGTGACTATTACTGTGCATAATTATTAGGCAACTTAACAAAAAACAAATATATACCCATTTCAATTATTTATTTTTACCAGTGAAACCAATATAACATCTCCACATTCACAAATATACATTTCTGACATTCAAAAACAAAACAAAAACTAATCAGCGACCAATATAGCCACCTTTCTTTGCAAGGACACTCAAAAGCCTGCCATCCATGGATTCTGTCAGTGTTTTGATCTGTTCACCATCAACATTGCGTGCAGCAGCAACCACAGCCTCCCAGACACTGTTCAGAGAGGTGTACTGTTTTCCCTCCTTGTAAATCTCACATTTGATGATGGACCACAGGTTCTCAATGGGGTTCAGATCAGGTGAACAAGGAGGCCATGTCATTAGTTTTTCTTCTTTTATACCCTTTCTTGCCAGCCACGCTGTGGAGTACTTGGACGCGTGTGATGGAGCATTGTCCTGCATGAAAATCATGTTTTTCTTGAAGGATGCAGACTTCTTCCTGTACCACTGCTTGAAGAAGGTGTCTTCCAGAAACTGGCAGTAGGACTGGGAGTTGAGCTTGACTCCATCCTCAACCCGAAAAGGCCCCACAAGCTCATCTTTGATGATACCAGCCCAAACCAGTACTCCACCTCCACCTTGCTGGCGTCTGAGTCGGACTGGAGCTCTCTGCCTTTACCAATCCAGCCACGGGCCCATCCATCTGGCCCATCAAGACTCACTCTCATTTCATCAGTCCATAAAACCTTAGAAAAACCAGTCTTGAGATATTTCTTGGCCCAGTCTTGACGTTTCAGCTTGTGTGTCTTGTTCAGTGGTGGTCGTCTTTCAGCCTTTCTTACCTTGGCCATGTCTCTGAGTATTGCACACCTTGTGCTTTTGGGCATCCAGTGATGTTGCAGCTCTGAAATATGGCCAAACTGGTGGCAAGTGGCATCTTGGCAGCTGCACGCTTGACTTTTCTCAGTTCATGGGCAGTTATTTGGCGCCTTGGTTTTTCCACACGCTTCTTGCGACCCTGTTGACTATTTTGAATGAAACGCTTGATTGTTCGATGATCACGCTTCAGAAGCTTTGCAATTTTGAGACTGCTGCATCCCTCTGCAAGATATCTCACTATTTTTGACTTTTCTGAGCCTGTCAAGTCCTTCTTTTGACCCATTTTGCCAAACGAAAGAACGTTGCCTAATAATTATGCACACCTGATATAGGGTGTTGATGTCATTAGACCACACCCCTTCTCATTACAGAGATGCACATCACCTAATATGCTTAATTGGTAGTAGGCTTTCGAGCCTATACAGCTTGGAGTAAGACAACATGCATGAAGACGATGATGTGGACAAAATACTCATTTGCCTAATAATTCTGCACTCCCTGTACGACCACTATTAAGCTGTGCTTGAAGCTGTTGTCCTGTGAGCCACCTATCAGTTTGCCCCAGTTTCTGAGTGCTCACTGACACCTTGACTTTCTTTGCAATTTCTCTGTAGGAAAGACCTACATTTTTAAGTGTTATGATGGTCCGTGTCTCTTCCATTGTTAATTGCCTTTTTCTCACCATTTTTGTAGCAACACACTACTTTCTGTGGTACAATACAGTTCAACTAATGCTTACAAGAGTATGGTACCACAGTGTGTTCCAACAATGCTTTTATGCAGACAGAGGGGGTTGGAAGTAATCCGGAAAAGCTGGAACACTTGTAGGAATTAGTAGCACTAGTTTTCAAGACTTGATCAACCTCCATTGCTGCATCCTTTGTTTCACCTCTGGCAGTTCACCACTTACCTTTGTACCATTTCAAGCAATTCATTGGACATGAATGATTTTAATTGCAATAAATAACTGGAAAACTTCTGACCAGTAGTGTAAGCTGTACAATCATTCTAAAATTACCATGATATTCATGCCCATGATGACTGAATGTGAACCTCTGACCACAACTGTAAGTGTGAATTTGAAGATGAAGCTAAACAACCACCCATCCATTGATCAGAGACCCCAGTGCAGAGATTGCTGATGAAATTATGGTCTCAGTCTCCAGTTCCAGTTCATATTCTCATGCTGCAATGATAGTTATTTTGTACATTATGGTTCCCGTGAGAGTCAAACAGGACGGTAGGTAAAGCAGGGTGTGCTTTACCGTGCCAACTGATAAGTCACTAGTTTTATTGTGCGTACGGTTCTCATTCACTTCTGTTGAATATTCATTATATCTGGCCAAAAAGCACCAAGATTGTGTGGTGAAGCTCCAGGCTTCTTTACACACTTTATACAATCTGTGGAAACAAAGTTTGAGGATTGTCTATTTTGACTCTCATCCAAAGCCAGTTGACTCAGGAAGGTGCAACAAAGGAAATTACTTTGACACAGCAGCAGTGGCTGAGCAAACTGTTTCCACTTAGGTGGCTGGCCAGTGACCAGGGCAAATAGTCAGTAGGTTTTGGGTCACCGACTCTTTCATTTAATCACTCACACAACAGCGACTGCTCAATGAGCTCCGTGCCTCGTATTGCAAATACACATTTACGAGTCGTGTGGGCTTTTCTTTCATATAATCATTGCCAGATGAAGGTATTTGTGATACCCTTATCATGGTGAAACAGTGTCACTTTGATGAAATAGTGGCAACAGAAACTAGTACAGGTCATACTGGGGGACTGTCATTTATGTTTTTGTCTTTAACCTCTCTTTAATGTTGCTTTAAAGTATTCATCTGTTGGTGAATTAACAGTACCGTTTGAATGGGATGAAGAGCAGGAAGACATTTAGATGTACTTCCACCTTAGTATTGCCTTAACTGGTTATTCAACTAGGTAAGCATTTAATATTAATCGAGCATGCATCACTTTAGACAGCAGGAGGAACAGGAGCACACAGGCAAAAGCAGAAAATCCAAAGTTCCCAAAGAATAATCTGCATTTCAGTTTGACTAAAGTCATGCTTTAAAAGTGTTTTACCTTGATTTGGAGCAGCAGTCAAGCAAACAGAATAATAAATGAGCACACCGATATCAGTCTCCAAACGTTAGCATCTTTAAGCTAATGGTTATAGTGAACCAAATAAAGCTCTAACAGCAAAACTGTTGTGAGTAAAACTTTTTTAGTTTTGCACTGTTTTTCTTTAAATTAGTAAAAATATGTCTTTTAACAATCATCAAAAGAGTGCCTCTCTATTTTAAAATCTTAGGCTGATTCCTAATTAGTTTTGACATTAGTTTAGCATTTTAATAGTACTGCTAATGAGCAGATAAGACAAACCGCCTTGGTAGAAGTAAAATATCACTTTGTGATTGATGGTTCAGACCAATGTGACAGTGTGTTGAGGGCTGTAGTGGTAATTTCCTCTTCTTGACTCTCCTTCTTAACAAAGGCAGCAAAGCAGTGACAATGGTACTCCTCTAAGCGTCACATTCAGAGTGCAGTGACAGACAATGTCTTCCCATCTGAAGTGGTATCAGATCTAAAAATTTCAGGGTGGCTGTAGCTCAGGAGGTAGAGCAGGTCACTTACTGATCGGAAGGTTGGTGGTTCGATCCGTGGCTCCTTCAATCCCTGGGCAAGATACTAACCCCAAGTTGTTCTCTGATGCATCTATTGGAGCATGAATGTGTGTAAATGTACTTAGAAAACACTAAGTTCAGAGAATGGGTGTGAATGTGGCGTGTTGTATAGAGTGCTTTGAGTACTCCGGGAGAGTAGAAAAGCGCTATATAAGAATCTGTCCATTTACCATAAAAATTGAAAAGTGTGTGTATTTCATGGGTCATTCGGAACAGCACTGAAAATAATCTATTTTTACTTTCTACTTTAGAGGACATGGATTTACTCTCTCTCAGCTTGTTGCCGTTTGAGCTGCTGTGACTCAGAAAATTCTCTTCACAAAGTGAGCCTAGCACAAACTTTGAGTTTGACCTTATTAGTTGGATGGCTCTTTGTTGCAGCAGCAATTTGAACAGGTTGGCAGGTTTGCCAGCGTTTATCAGAGCATATTAGACCTTCACTGGGCTTCTATTAAACTTAATGAACATTTAAATCCTTTAATGGATTGAAGGGAATTGAGAGCGGCAAATTATCAGCTAGACACTCTCCACTGGTGTTGATAAAGACACTCACCGGTGGAACTTGAAGAGACACATTTTAGACAGCAAGCCTCCCTCTCTTTTCCCCTCTTCGTCTCACTTTGTTCTCTCACTGTGACTCTTTCCATCCCTCCTCCTTTCTCTCCTTTCACATTGTCCCTTCCCCCCTTATTCCTCTATCACACAGTCTCTCTTTTGTCTCTAACACAACCTGTACGCCTCTTCCAGTCTATAACAGAGGAGACAAAGCTGATGCTCCAGAGCCAGATCTTCGTCATTCATCAGTCCCCATGAAGGGAACATCATAGAGGTCTCTCTCCAGGAGGGATGTGCTAACACAGCCACAACAGCAGCCCATTACAGAGCTGTCAAGCATCACCTACAACTGTCTCTCACTCTTTCACTTTATCTTCAGCCATCCCAGTGAGGGATCTTCGAGCACACATGGTAGAAAGCACAGAAATGTGAATTACCCAGCAACACGCCTCCAATCAGAAAGAGCAGCAGAGCCGGCACAGAGGCTGCTGAACTCTGCTCAGCCCAGCTTCAGCTCCTTTTAATGGGTGGAAAGGGCTCTAGAGAGCCCCCTGTTTTGTGAGGCCTAGTCGGCTTCAGCTCCAGGAGGGCTACAAGAGCCAGTTGTATTGATCTGAAAGCTAGCTCCTGTATTTCTGCCGACAGCTGGCTAACAAGTCTGATGTCTCAATAAAGACTGGTGCCTGGGGGAGAACTGATATGTGTGTTGGAGGGGGGGGGAGGGGGGGGGCTGCTGGGTCAGCCAACAGCAACCTGTTAGAAGGCACACCAACAGACAAAGGAATGGAGCAGTTCGTGCCCTCTCTGTTTTTAAATGCACTCTGACAGCACTCCCCTGCTCAGGATGACACTGTAAACTGTACTGAGCTCAAACTCAGAAGAAAAGGAGAAGAACATTTTATGCTCACTTCAAATGCAATACATTAAAGTAAAGTGCAGTCATTTGCTGTTAAAGCATAATTAATAAAACTCTGACTTCAAAGACTGTTTTATTCCTCGTTTTCAAGGTAAAATCGTGACTAACTAAAACAAAGCTGTGTTATATATCTCTTAATGCTCCCCACTCCATTATTGATCGGGACCAGACAGCTTTAAGTGATAGAGCAAAACAAACAAAAGAAGAATGTTGGTGAGAAAGAAACACAACATGACAGACTGATTGATTGGTGAGGCCGGGCTTGTATTTTTTATGCATGAGACTTCAGGATATAGTTTGGCCGCTTTGTGTGGCAAAGGGCTGGAAGGAAATATCAATAAAAAGGCTTGCAAGATAAAATATTGTCTGAAATTCTGTCTGCCTCATCAATCAATCCGTCTGTCATGTTGTGTTCAAGTTTACCTGTTTTATGTATGAGGTTTTGAATAGACTTGCACCATATCCTGGGAATTAATTGATTAATTGAAAAAATGGACTGTGTGGTTGGCACAAGGACCACCACTAGAGGGGACTGTGAGGTAGCACAAAAGGGCACTATTTAGACAAACTGTGCTGACAGTAAAGGGAAATAAATGTGGGAATAGGTTACCAGCAGTCCGCGACCCTGAGAAGGATAAGCGTGTTTACACTCACTCTTTCAAAGAGATGCAAGTAAAACACAGCAAAAAATAAATAAAATCAAAGATTCAGCAGTCGCTCTTAAATCTGTTGTCACCTGTTTAGCAGGAGTGGGGCGGGTGGAGGTTTGCCCGGTGCCACAGCGGTTATGTCAGTGGGAGGATCCGGGGGGTTCTCTGTGAATTTCCCATTCCCGTGGGATCGTGCTTGGCGCCAGCTCAGATTTGAAGTTAAATTTTTCGCTGAACAACCAAGTTTTCTTTCCACACAGAATGTACAGCAGACGCTAATGTTTTTGTCACTTTTTACCAAATAAAATTTAAAGTAATGTCAGTACTTCCAAGCTTTAAACGCTGCATGGTTGTACTCTAGCTGAACTCCATATGATCCATTGTTGATCTGCACACGTTGCTGCCACGGACGCACGCACGCTCGTACGTCATTGTCATGAGACACTCTCACAAACAAAATCACGGTTTAGTAACGTAGTAATGCAGCGTGTTTATGGGAAAGTAACTTTTTTGCAATAGTAATCCCTTACATTACTTGAAAAAAGTAATCAGATTACAGTAACGGGTCACTTGTTACTAAACAAGGTCCATAAAGACATGGATGAGTAAGTTTGCTGTTGAAGAAGTTGACTGACCAACAAAGAGTCCTGACCTCACCCTGACAGAACACCTTTGGCATGAATTAGAGTGGAGACTGCGAGACAGGTCTTCTTGTCCAATATCAGCGTCTGACCTCACAAGTGTGATTTTGAATAATGGTCAGAAATGACCATAAACGCATTTCTAAACCTTGTGGAAAGTCTTCTTAAAACGTTGACTTTCCCTGGGACACTCTAAGCCTTAGATTTGTTCTTTAACCCATTCAGAGGTGGACTCGTTGGTTCGTTTGTGATCATTGTCCTGCTCTATAACCCAAGTGCCTTTGAGCTTCAGGGTACAAACTGAAGGCAGGACGTGCTCCTTTAGGATTTTCTGGTGGAAAGTAGAACAAAAGCAAAACAGCCTCAGATCATCACACTATCACCATGTTTGACTTTTGGTATGATGTTGTTTTAATGAAATGCAGACCCAAGACATGCTGGAGAGATTACATCTCTTGGCAGGCCTGTGAATGCCTCTGTGCCCCCCAGATAAACTGAAGGAGGGAGGTCTGAGCTTCTCGCCTTAGACTCCTCCCTCTGCGAGTCGACCCAAAATAAGTAGAACAAGATGAATGGATGAATTAGTTTTACGTGAGATGTAGGGGCACTCAAACCTTGCAGAAAATTCATCTCGTCTGTCCACAGAATGTTTTCCCAAAAGTCTTGGTCATCACAGTGGTTTTTTGTTTTTTCTAGCAAATTTGTGTTATTTTTGCTTTCTTATTATTGAATAATGAACACTAATCTAAACTGAGGCAAGTGGTGGCTGCAGTTCTTTGGGTGTTGTTCAGGGTTCCTTTGTGACCTCCTGGATGAGTCGTCAGTGCACTCTTGGTCTAATTTTGATCATTTTGGGTCCTGTGAAGATTCACCTCTGTTCCAAAATTTCCAAAAGAGTTTGTGGATAACTCTCAGAGTGATTCAGTGGAATCACAAAGCCTTCGACATATCTTTGTAACCTTTTAAAGTCTAGACTTTCTAGACTCAGTGACATTGTTACTCGTCTGTTACCTTATATAAAGGTGTGTTGAATTTTGAGTTCTTTTAGCTTTAATTTTACTTTGCAGGCGCTATTTAAGTGATTTTTTGATTTAACACTTCTGGAAGTAACAGGCCTGGGTGTGTGAAGTGAAACTGATCTCAATACTGTAGAATTACTTTTTCACATAGTCCCGAATAGGTGCGGGTAGTCCCCCCAATCTTAATTAATTAATCATAATTTAAAACTGCATTTTATATTTTATTAAGTATTATTTTATCTTAATATCAAAATTTGTTTGATGGCCTGAAATATTCAAGTGAGATAAATATAATAAAAAATAAATACAAATAAAATAAAAAAAATAAAAAATAAAATAGTAAAATAAAATAAATAAATAAATAAAAACAAATTATAAATAAATAAAAATTATGAAATAATAATAAAATTAAATAAAATTAAATTAAATAAACAACTTGGAAATCAGGAAGGGGCAAACACTGGAATACAAAACTAGAGGTAATTTAAATCAAGTCTCCGGAATTTATTTTGACCTTAAAGTTGTTCGAATATGAGATTTATTTTTTGGGTATCCCAAATAATAAAAAGTAAATAAACACATAAATAAATTGATATGAACAAAGCTCAATTCCTAGCACTTTTTCTAAAGCAACAATGTTTTATTGGTTTCTTTTTTTCCTCCCTCTAAATCCAAAAGATCAGAACCCACTTGCGGGTAGCGGTACATTTTAGCCACATGCTAAGAAGCATAGTTTCAGAAACTGTATGCTGCTACCTTAAATTGGGTCCCTTGAACATATTTGGGCCTCTGATAGGAAACATCCACTTGGCTATGTGAAAATAAAGGCACAGACGAGAACTTAACCCTAACCCTGCCTTTAAACTGCTCTCCAGCAACCTGGTAGATGTTGGGAGCTGAAGTAGCTTCAGTGCTTAAATCTAATAGCAACAATGCTTTTTCTTAACTCTGTAATGTGTTATAGAAAGGTTTCCTCTCTAAGCTATTAATTCTGTCAAGTCGTGCTACGTTTTATTTCCGTGTGATGTTGACAAAAAATGAAAAAGCGCTACATTCTCCATTGAGTGAGGAGAGATCAATATAAACAGCAGAGCTGACTCTAGCAGTGATCAAATTCAAAAGCTTTTCTTTTCACACAAGCAAAAATTTGTTTTTGCCTTCTATTGCACAAAGAGAAGCAAAAACAGCAACTCCCAACACTTCAGCTGCTTTCAACTTCTCCTTCTTCATTTCCTTTTTTAAATTATGTGCTCAAATTTTTCAAAAGTAAAGCAAAAATAATCCTGGCTGCGACTCATTGTTTTCTGCCTCTGGCTCTCGTTTCCCTAGCTGGTCTTCCTGCAGCAGAGGTATGTTGTAATAATCATCTACCTACAGTTTGCTCATTAGCAGTGAGTCCTGCTCTCTGCATGGGTCTTTTCATGTTCCTCAGTACTGACAACTACCTGAAGGAACGCTCTGTGTCCTCGATGGGAATGCGACAGTGTGAAACAGTGTGCCGGAGTTGAGTCAGGGACAGTACTCACAGACAGGATAAACTGCGCAGGGAAAACCACCACCCCCGTACAGGCAAAAGTTGCAATAATATGTGGGAGATGCAGCAAAATGTGTTGCTTCCTGTGCGAGTGTGTCTGTTTGGCCTATAATGACTTTTCTGCAGGCAGATACAAATACAGATGATAAGTATTTTGTGCCAGTAACTTTAATGTGGTCATTTTCATCCCTCAAAAACCTGTCAAAAATAGGTCAGTGTTTCCTCTGTGAATGGATTCTTAGAAAGCTTTATTACTGCAGCAAACAGCTCAAAGTTAGAGGAGCGTCTGCTGCTGGTGTTGATGTTTACAGCTCACAGCTTCAAGAGACTTGCAAAAAAATTATATAAAAATAAACACACACTGAACATGAACTGAAAAACTTAGTGTAACCACACAATTGCAAATGAATTCAATTTGAATATTAAAGACGGATATTTTTCCTCGTTTTTTCTGGTTGCTCGTTCCTACAGACCAGTGACCATCACATACCTGACTCCAGCTTGTTTGTCTTGGTCAACAGAAAAAAAGTGATGAACATGATAAGCATGAAGAAGTGTTATTCCGAAACACAATCAGAATCTGGAAATTAAAAAATCACTTTATGGAAAAAAAAAGAATGGAATAGAATACAAACGACTTTATGTTTGACAACATTTCATCATGAGAGGAGCTGGTGGGTTTAATAATTCACTGGAACATTTCAAAATCATATAGATTCTCTGTATTTAATGTAATTTAAAAATAATTGTGCTACTTAAAGTGTTTTTTTTTAACTTTGGCTTCTGTATATTACACAGAAATATTAAAATCTCAAGCATTAAAGATAAAGCACGCAACATTAGAGATAAAGATATAGTGCTATTTTTAATGATTGCTTCATTACAATAATTTGAATAATTTGCTTAAATTTTTTCTTTAATTTTCTTTTTTATAGGTTATATTCAAGATTAAAAGGAAAATCAAAAACAGCGCTCACCTGCAAGACTGCATCTAAATTGTGTCAAAAGAAAATCACGTCTCCAAAGTTGTTTACTATTGAAGATTTGTTTTTATGTTAATTACTTTTTAACCAATTCACTTTAGTGTTGCCTGTGTACCAAAACTATTATCACTGTGCCATAATACCATGTTGTTTTCATAGGCACAAAGTTGTACAAGCTGCACAGCCTTTTCACACTTTACTTCCTTGCTTTATGTGACTCGTGATATTCTAAATTCCATCTCTGTAAATGAAATACGTTGCTAAGCATACAAGCCGTACATCGTGGCAGGTTTGCCTACAGCTCCTCTTTTTTTCTGCCTAGAAAACAGCAGTGATCGGATTCTATAATAATTACTGTAGCTGTCGGGCACACAATAGATTCGGTGCAAGATTCAATATTGCACATCTCCAGCTGAAGAACATCCAGACACATGAGATGTCAAAATATCATTTGCTTTCCCTTTGTCTCTTTGTTCCTCGAGGTCTGACCCCTCCTAAACACAGATCCACGCACACACACAAACAGAGTTGCTCCAAGTAACTAAATGACGATGTTTGAAGGACACTTAAGGTTTGATGAGCTGAATATATACAATTCAAAGTCTCACTGTGTGTGAAAGCGCAGGCAGCCTCACATACACACCTCTGGCCATTTGTATGGATCTGCACACGATGAATACGATGAACAAAAACAAAATGGCTGGCCCTGGCTCGTGCTCTGATATACGTACTCAAGTCAGTCAGAGCTCTGCACGGTTGCAGTGCCCGCTCTTTCAACAATGTAATTCTTAGCGCTTTATCTGCATTTTTAGCTATCTTTTCCATGTACATGTAATATCTAGAATTGCCCTCAGGTCAAACTGCAGAAAAGCAAAGGAGAGAATTAACGTTTCATCGTTTTAATTCTTTTTTTTAATTCAGCGGGATACAGACAAAACTACCGAAATAAAAAAATTGTTATCTTTTTTGCATCAACTTCTGACTTGAGCTTAATTGCATGTCTTTATTTCGATAAATGATGATAAGACCATAGGATTTCGAGGGATGGTTTTATATATATTTGTATAGATAGATAGATAGATAGATAGATAGATAGATAGATAGATAGATAGATAGATAGATAGATAGATAGATAGATAGATAGATAGATAGATAGATAGATAGATAGATAGATAGATAGATAGATAGACAGATATTATCACCACTCAGAGGTCCTCTTTAAATAGAGTGAGAACGTCTTGTTGTGAGCAGGAATCATTTGTCCTCTGACTGAGATCTTGAATCGCTCAGTAGAAGCAGCTTTATTCTGAGCTTTTCAAACTTTGCTGTGACAGAACAAAGACACTAAGTGTACTAAAGGGAGAACCAGAATAAAAACACTTACTGTCTATCATAACATCTGTTTCCGTGTTTTCTAAGCTTCTGCACCATCTGAATGGGACCTTTAAATTGTATTTGTTAGAAGCAGTGGGAATAAGAGGAATAACATTTACTTTAAAGCATTTTTAGGGGGGATTTCCAAACATGATCGTCTTCATTGTTAGGCAAAAAATACCAAAGGGATGCACTTCTATCATTTTTTATTTTTCCCACATTTCCTGTCAAATTAAGCCAAATCTTCTAAGAAAACTAATATTAACTCTTACTTCAGCGAATTGGAATATTAGAATATGAAACCATGTTGATTTAAATGGGTTTGCACTGCGCCAGTATTCTCAACAGTTTTTTATTAAGGTGGATTGAGACACTTTTGGACCTAAAATGATGGACAGTGAAACTTTTGTGAATTTCTACCAATTTGGGGGGAGCGTTGTTTGGGTTTTTTTGTTTGTTTGTTTGTTTGTTTTGCGTTTACATTTAGATTTGGAGTGAGACGGACAAGTTCTTAAATTCAGTTAGCATATATGTCTGAGCAATGGGCTCCAGTCACCGTGGGCTGAATGTCAAGAGCAAAGGCACAGGAAGAATGGGAGTGCTTTACATGGAAGTGGATATGAGCGAACACTGTGGTCCAATCAGCACCAATCAGGACGGGACCGCCGAAGGATGGAGAGGTAAATAAAATGTGACATGCAGATATCGCAGGACTGAACGTGTCTCACCTCACCCTACTTGACTTCATACTGGATACTTCTCCACCACTGAGGCAATCCCGCCCCACACACTCTCACACACACAGTCATCTTTTTTTGCTGCTTTTTTCTTGTCTTCCTGCAGCAGATAAAGCTCAGTGTTGTCACGAGGGGTGAAGAAGAGGCCCTAACAGTTGAGCCGCTGCTGTCACTCAGCCTCCTGAGATCAGACCTATGTCAAGGACCGTGTCACACTCACAAACTAATATAAAGGAAGGTGTCGGGGGACTCTGTGGCGTGTGCGCGCAGCATTAGTTGAACAAGTGATAACAACAGTTTTCCGTCTCATGGTGGAAAGATGAAGGACAAGAGGATGGAAGAAAACAAACCCAGGCTGGGCTTTAGGGAACAAAGTGTGTGGAACAAGAGTATAGGACACACACACACACACACTTTTTCAAGACGCTCACACAAGTGAGGATTCATGAAAATTTTCGGTTCAGATAAAAAAAGAGCGCAGACACACACACTTTCACGTCACCGCCTAAGCCCTCAGCAGACACATGCGCCGTTACTGCAGCTGACACGCAACCCGGCCAAATATGAGCAATGTCAAGACGAGTTCATACGTACACATGCAGACATCAGGCGGATTTCCTTGAGTTGCTCCGCAAAGCAAACTTTGATGTCTTGCCCCTGGGTTGAGACATCCTCTCTGAAGTGTGTGTTTACATTTGTTAATGTGTTTGTGTGCGTGCGTGTCATGCATTGACTCATTGTCGCTGTGTTCTTCACACTGGAGCGCCACATGTATGAAGTTAATCCCCGCTGTCTGACTATATGCATTATTTAATTCTGTCTGTTCAAATTAACACACACACACACAAAGACTCTCTCTCTCTTTCTTACCTTCATTGCTGTTACTTCCCGAGGTGCCCACAGCCTGTAGTGATATAGTCCATAGCAGCATCGCAGCCAGCCCCGGATCTGAAGCCATGGTGTTCTCCCTCACACCCCGCCAGTCTCCCTCTGCCTCTCTCTCCCTCTCTCCTCTCTTACTCCCTCACCCTCACTCTCCCTCTCTGCAACTCACTGCCTCTTCCTCTCTCTCTCTGTGCTCTCTCCTCCTTCTTCTTCTTGTGTCCCAGGGTTGAAGAGAGAGTGAGAGCAGAGCGCTGAGGAGAGATTTTGCGTGTGTGTGTGAAGGCTGTGAGCTCATTGGGTTGGAGTTAGAGGCTGCCTCTGTGGCTCTCTTCAATCTGCCAGCTCCCTCATGCACACACACATACATAGATAGAGTTTCGGCAGGAAGAAGGAGGGAGGGAGGGACGGCCGCGTCTGTCAGAACGGTGGCAGCCAATTAGAGCGCGGCATTGGGAGTGAAAGCTCTCTCGGAACGCCACACCCTCCCTGTCCTACCTGCCTGGCCAACTCTCACTTTCTGTTTATCTCTCTGGGTCATGAGCTGGCACAGTGCTACACCCCAACTCCTCCCTCTCTCCCTCTCTCTCTCTACCTCTATTTACCCTCATTTGTCATTGGCTCGCCTCTCCCCAACAAACACACACTCTCACCTACCCAGTGGCAAATATCTGACTGATGGGATAAACTGAAAACAGCAGCATGTCTGCAAGGCCCAAGGACAATGATCGGTTATCGATCATCCATATTGCATTCATAAAGCTATTACCTTCACTATGACCAGGTGCAGCACAGCGCAACTTCACATATGTGTGTCTGTGTGTGTGAGAAGCACTGTTATTCTAGCACTGTGATCAAGCATTGATTCATGCGATGGTGGGAAATGTGCAAGATCACGGCACGTGTCCAGGTCAATGATCTTTTTTTCCCCGCACTCTCGATATGCTTCGTTGCAGTGACCTGAGCCACAGTAAAGTAAAATTGCTGCACATGCAGAGGCACATGTGCGTGCAAACACTGGTTTAGAAGGCTGACAGAAAAATTGATTTTATTGGTCAGTCTGTCAAATGTCACTTTAACCACATTTACATTCATGAGGTGTGAATGCAGTGAACTGATGTAAAACTAACAATATACAGCTGACAAAATATCCTTAGCAGTTCTGGGTCCGCTCATGTCGCATGTTTTGAAAACTGGAGACAAGCTGCTGAACAGACCTTGAGGTGAGAGTGTTTGCTCAGCTACTGTTTCAATGTTAACACGAAGCACCAACCTCTGGAGCTTAAAAATGAAGCCAACACAGGAAGTGCCAAAAATTGCAGGTCCTCCAACCTTACAGCATTAAAGTGCATGTTTACACCCTGGTGCGTAGTGTTTCCTCCCTACTGAACAACTCTACAATAGGTGAAGTGTGTTAAAAGTTGTATTTTGTTCAGGCTTAAAATTAGAGACCTGCCTGCTCAGAGAGTTAGCTGTAGCCAGTGGCTGACTGTTAGCTCTCACCTCCGCTAACTAGTCCTTACCACCATGTCTGGATTTTTGGTGCCTTGTGAAGGATTTTAATGGACTTACCTCATAAATATTGTAGTTTGCCAACCCACTCAAGGGGTTCCTGTCTGACAGACGCCAAGTGGTCAGACTGGGCAGCATCACCTCATCCCCCGTCACACTGAACACTGGTGCTCCACAGGGGTGTGTACTGAGCCCTCTCCTATACTCACTCTACACCTACGACTGCACGGCCACTAACAACTCCAACATCATTGTGAAGTTTGCGGACAACACTACAGTGGTGGGTCTTATCACCAACAGTGATGAGACAGCTTACAGGGAGGAGGTCAGCGCCCTGACCCACTGGTGTCAAGACAACCATCTCACCCTCAACGTCGCAAAGACAAAGGAGTTGATAGTGGACTTCCGGAGGTGCAGAGAAGTACACACCCCCATCACCATCAACGGCGCTGCTGTGGAGAGAGTGAGCAGCTTCCGGTTCCTTGGAGTACATCTGGCTGAGGATCTTACGTGGTCAGTACACACAAACAAAACAGTGAAGAAGGCCCAGCAGCGCCTCTTCTTTCTCAGGAGACTGAAAAGATTCGGCATGAGCCCCCGCATCCTCAGGACCTTCTATCACTGTGCCATTGAGAGCATCCTCACTGGATGCATCACCACCTGGTATGGCAACAGCACCGCCTACAACTGCAAAGCTCTCCAGCGAGTAGTGCGGTGCTCTGAACGGATAATTGGAGGTGAGCTTCCCTCCCTCCAAGACATCTACAGGAAGCGCTGCCTGAGGAAAGCGGGGAGGATCATCAAGGACTCCAGTCACCCCAGCCATAAACTGTTCAGACTACTTCCATCAGGAAGGAGGTTCTGCAGCATCCGGTCCCGTACCAGCAGACTGAGAGACAGCTTCTTCCACCAGGCCATCAGACTGCTGAACACGTCATAGACACCTCAGCTTCACTACTGGAACTTTAACATTATGCACTCCATACTGTACAGTAATGCCACTGTTTTGCACATGTCTCACTCTGTATATTTTATTTTATATATTCTATTTATTGTTTACTCTATTTAATTTGTAAAATATGTGTACACAGACACACACACACACACACACACACACACACACACACACACACACACACACACACACACACACACACACACACACACACACAGACACACACGTAGAAAAATATTTAGTATACACATCCAGAAATGCATACACTATTATATATTGTACATATATTTATTAGTTTCAGATGTAGCCATTCTTGTATTTTGCTTGTTTACATTATTGTATTTTGCATAACTCTGTTGCTTGTGAAGCTTGCACACAAGAATTTCACTCACATGTGCTGTACCAATGTACCTGCACATGTGATGTGACAATAAAAGTGATTTGATTTGATTTGATTTGATTTGAAGTGAAATTCTTGTACTTTATTAGCGTGCTACTTACCACTAATTAACAGCTCGCTAACTAAAATAGCTAATCTTAGCTGCCAAATAAGGTTTGCTCCGACTCCACTAAAAAAGGAAATAAATAAATAATCAGTAGTGAGAATTTTTTTCTATACAGTCTTTGGTGCACTTTCATTCGCTGTGTGTCTACTGGTGACAAATAGCATCAAACCTGTTTTCTATTTATTGTTTTCTATTTATTAATTATGGATAATTAGAGTTTTGTTCTTAGTTTCCATTTCTTCTAATAATATAATAATAACACTGCTTACTCTACTACTTTACTTTTTTCCACATAAAAAATTGCAGCTAATTAAAAAAAAAAAACAGACGAAAAAAAAATTTAATGGACGGGCATAATAACAGACGCCTTGGCTCCAACCTAGCATGCCAATCGTAGCACATGGAATATAAATAGTGCAAAAACTACATTATACTATAAAAGTGAAAAGTTATCTTTTAAATTAAGACGAGAGAAAGTCTACAGCAGTAACTGATGATCCTAAAATGCTCATAAAAACCAAACAAGATTGCGGACAAGAAACAGGGTAACTATGTGAGAATGCTGTTTGTTGATTACAGTTCAGCGTTTAACACAACAGTGCCCTGCTGTCATGGTCCTGGGCCATGTGGGCCCAGTATTCTTAGTTTTCATGTATTTTTGTATTTTGTTCTTTATTTAGGCCATGCTTCCTGGGTTGATCTGTTACGTTGTTCCTTATGTGTTTTCCCTTCGTGACTCTTACCCCCTGTGTGCCCCTCTGTGTATTTATGAGCCCTCGTCTCTCTTTGTGCTTTATTCTATGTTTTCCCTAGCCCGTTATGTCTGCGTTCTTCCCGTGCTCTCTCTCCTCCTGTCTGAACCTCTGTGCCTGTACCCGTCAGCGTTATGTTCACCCCGCCCTGTCTCGTTATGGTTATCTGTGTCACCTGTGTTCCCCGTGTGTTCCCACTTTCCTCGTTAACCCTCTGTGTATTTCTGTCTGCGTCTTCCTCTGTTCGGCGTCGCGTTCTCCCTCATGTTGTGTGTAATTCTCCCCGTGGTTCGGTTCCTTGTACAGTTCATGCGTTAGTTTTCCCAGTTTTAGTTTATTCTGTATTGCTTCCCGTGGCCAGCAATAAAGCTGTGTTTTTTGAGTTTATCTCCGTGTCGGTGAACCTGCATCTTGGGTCCTTCCCCTGCCTGCCACACAACGTATCATGACACCTGCAGACTGTTCACAAAGCTGAGGGATCTGGGACTCAACAGCCGTCTGTGTGCATGGGTGTTGGACTTCCTCACTGGCAGAACTCAGGTGGTGAGGGTGGGTAGATGCGTCTCTAACAGCATCACCATCACCATCAACACAACACAATCCTCTCACCACTGCTCTACTCCAGCTACACTTCAGACTGTGTGGCCACCCACGGCTCCAACACCATTGTTAAGTTTGCTGACGACACAGTGGTGTTGGGCGCCATCTCCAACAAGGATGAGGCAGCCTACATGGACGAAGTGAAGAATCTGGCATCATGGTGCCAGGACAACCATCTCCAGCTGAACGTTGGCAAGACCAAGGAGCTGGTGGTGGACTTCAGAAGGAGTCAGCACAGAGACTACAAGCCCATTATCATCAATGGAGCTCCAGTGGAGAGGGTGCAGTCCTTCAAGTATCTCAGTGTCCACATCTCTTCAGACCTGACATGGTCTGCCCACATTCAGGTCCAGACCAAAAAGGTTAGGCAGCACCTGTACCACCTACGACAACTGAGGAAGTTCAGGATCTCGCCAGAGAGCCTCACGATTTTCTATACAGGCGCTGTGCAAAGCATCCTCACACAGAACATCACATCTACATCAGGAGATGCTGGACTAGAGCAGCGCAGATACTGAAGGACCCGTCCCATCCTGGCAACAAACTGTTCCAACTTCTGCAATCTGGTAGAAGGTTCTGCATCTTCCGGGCAAGGACAGAGAGACTCAAGAGGAGCTTCTATCCCCAAGCCACCCCCCCCCCCCCCCCCCCCCCCGCCTACACACACACGCACACACCCGCCCTCTCACATCATCCATGTGACTGAGACAGGACTCTCTTCTAGACACTCTAAACCCACCGGCATAATGTACATTTCAAATTCCTTTAATTTTAAATATGTTCATATTGTCTATCCATCCATCCATTCGCTTCCGCTTCTCCTTTTCAGGGTCGCGGGGGGCGCTGGAGCCTATCCCAGCTGTCATAGGGCGAGAGGCGGGGTACACCCTGGACAGGTCGCCAGTCTGTCGCAGGGCCAACACATATTGGCCATTCATATTGTCTATTCTTATTTAATTCACCTAATGTACAGAATTCACCTGCTTGCTGCTTACTTGCTACTACTGCACATTCACCTCTTTTTTTTCCACACATAGATTTAAAAGAATAATAATAATTATATTATTATATTTACTTGATTACTCATTATACTGTTATTGTTACTATTACATCTGTACTACTTCTTAAAATAATAGTAATATTAGCAATAAATCATAACAAATCATGTTATGTGTCAGCTATTGTCAGTGTTAAAATTACTTGTACTTGCTTGGTTTTCCTAGCTACTACTCCAGCTTCAATTACTTGTAGTAGAGTATTATAACAATGTACAGTTATTTTTACTAGTACTGCTACTGCCGTCACTAATGATCAATTTCTATTATTTGTATCAGTGAAAATAATGATATATCAAAACTGTCAGTCCTATTAATGGAGATAATACAAATAATAACTAATACTACCATTAAGTAATTCTTCCACTGATAAATCCAAAAGAGATTATAATAGAGATTTTTGTTAGATATAATTTGCACACATTATGATGATGATGATGATTATAATTATTATCATTATTATTATATTACAGTTGTTAGTAATAATAAAAATAACATGACTTTCATCAATAAATAAAAATATTGTAATTCTAAAAACCTTAAAAATAATTATTGGAATGTTTTTGAAGACATCACTTCAGTTAATAATAGTGCTTCTCAGTCCAAATATGTTTTATTGTTAAATTATGAAATAAATAAATCTAAGTAAAGAATGCATTTCTCTCCACAGTCCCCCTTTGCACAGGGCCAGCCACTCATCCTCCTGCTGTAGCTGTGTTGTGTGTCACAGAGGTCTGCTCAGGGGTCTGCCAGCCCTGCTGCGTGCTGAGTTTCCAAACAGAACTGTACGCCCCGTGAGCCCTGGGACATGGCAGCACAACACTGTCACAGCTTGGCTGCCATCACGACAGGGCTTCTTCTTCTGCTGCTGCTTGATTGGCCTTGCACACACACACACACACACACACACACACACACACACACACACACACACACACACACACATACAGAAGTAAACTATTACTCATCCTGCAAAATATTTAAGGCTTTAAGTGAGGCCTGTCCGTGAATGTTGAGTGTGAACATACAGACAGCTGGCATACTAAGCAAAGAGGATGGAGGTTAGTTGACATGAGTGTCAAGGCCAAACTGAGGCAGTGCTGCACCTGCCAAACGCCTGCCTCCACCCTCCTCAGGCCTGGAGACACAGGGGTGTCTGTGTGAGTTCATAATGGTTCTTCCACAGCATGTATAGGGGAGCTTTGTGCCTACGTGCAACGTCTGGCTGGAGCGAGACACACATAAACACAAACACACAGATGCGGATGGATGTGCATCATATTTCAGATGCTGTTATGCTCTATAGCTGAGTTGTCCCTCGTCTGCAGCGTTTGTGTGTGTGTGTGTATGTGTTCGTGTGTGAGGCTTCGTTTCTTTACCACTAGGCTGCACTGTCAGTCTGCCTGTCTAATAGGCTTGCACGCTTGCGATGACAACACTGTCATCTTCACCCGGATGCTCCAATCTTCCAAAGCAGAGCAAAGAGTGCTCTCTGAACCTTTAAACACCATCGACATGCCAAAAACACCAAAACAAATCGCTGATTTCTGTCAGATTCTCCAGGGATTTGTAGAATAAGAGGCTGCATTGTAACCAGATAACTGACCAAACGAGTTCAAAGATGAACACATTTCAGTCCACACTTTTTTATTACCAGTTAAAAAGTACAAAAAATACAGTATTGTAGGATCTTAACCTTACAATATAAAGCACCTTGAGGCAACTGTTGCTGTGATTTGGCGCTATATAAATAATACTGAATAGAATTGACTTGAATTGAATTTACAGCAGAAATTTATGCAAGGCTCTATGGTACTGTTCTGGAACCATGTGCGCATATGCAAATTCAGGTAGAGCACATCTACATGAATTTACATATATACAGGTAGAGCAGCAGAAAAACACTCGTATCCTATATGCTGTCTTACACTCATATACTGTCATATCGACAACAGCTATGACTTAACATGAGCTGAGGTTAAGGTGGACTGCTGAGTGGTTTGCAGATTTGCAGCAACTGTGGGAAGACTAAAGCAGATGAAGTAGTCCTTCCTAAAGGGTCATCTGGTATAACTTTATGATAGCAATTGATAATAAATGATAAAGTAATGATTAGTTATTTTAGCGTCTAATCAATAGTAAAATTATATTTTATGTTTATGTCATTAATTTGTGTACAAAAAAACCCGAAACAATTTTATTTGAACCCAAAACCACTGTCTATCAGACTTCTGTGTCCAAGAGTGAGATGGGTCGCACTCTTGGGTCATTTTTTTAACCCAACCGTACTGCCTAAAAAGAAATAAATAGCTATCAAAATTTAAAAATGGGATCAAAACTAACTAGTGAGAGAAACAGCTCGTAGGTTTATATAAACCAAGAGCAGGTCTGTATAGCAAAAAGAAAACATATTGATTTTTATTTTTCTTGCTAATGGTAAATAACTAAAGGTGTTTAAACTATCAATTTATCATTTGTTACAGATAGTTAATATAAAGTGTTCACAAGATGTGGGAGGGTGTCAGCTGAGCCATATGCTGACGTGGGCTGGCACTTAGATTGGCTGACCTGCCAGGATTGTGGCATTGAGCTTGACTTGGTGCCTGGGCTAACATTATGTTTGAAAATGTGTAAGCAGAAAACAGATCCAGAAAAATCCCACGAGCTGCTGTCTCGGTCACCTTTTGCATCTTTGGCAGTTAATTTTCAAGCAGTCGTGCACCTGTGTAAAGTGTTCTTTCACTTCTGTCTAAAGGAGGTGGTAGTAACCACCAAAAAACCCCCCCAAAAACAACAATAACAACAACAACAAAAAAAATCCATCCCACAGTGTGTGAAACACAGCACTCTAAGGGGCCAGGTATTACACGTATAAATGTGTGACTCAGAATATGAATATAAATGTGAGCGCAAACAGGAGCAATACAAATGTTGTCGGGTCATTTTGTCCTTTTACCATAATTGAAGGCGTGAGGGAGAGAAATGCATGATAGATGTGTTATATACACACTCACTTCGATGCCCCCCCCCGACACACACACGCACACACACACATGCACAGAATTCCACATCCAAGCTCATTAAAATGGCTCCCCATAGCTCTCTGCTCTCCCAGTAAGTCTTTGAAAAGCCTTGTTGTTATATACAGTATATGTATCCACCATAATGAGCAAATTCACTAACAACTCTATTGCTGGAGTCCCCCTCCCGTGTATGTGTGCGTGTGTGCGTGTGTGTGTGTGTGTGTGTATGTGTGTGTAACAACACCTCATGACGTGAATCTTAATAAGTCCACCTGGGTTTACCTGGGGGGTCTGTGAGCAGCAGTTGGCGGTAAAACCATAAGGTGTGTGTCTGTATACTTGTGTGTGTGTGTGAAAGAGAGAGAGTGAGCAGATGGTGGGGGTCAGTGCGCGCTTACTGTTTTGGGGCTTGTTGGTGTGTGTTGGCTAAATATAGCGCAATAGTGACAGAGCGGCTCAGAGCACAGTCCCTGACTCGGTGGCTATTCCCACTTTAATTTTTTGATCAGTTCAGCTCCTTTTATTTTATCTCAGTGTAATCAAATGGATTTAAACCAACACGGGTCAGATCAGGTAAAGTCATCTGGAGCATAAACTAACAAGAATGACACTAAAAGCACAACAGATGTTGTTTAAAAACAGAAAAACATCAGTGTCTTACTTTATTTGTGTTACTTTAATAGATGTCACTATGCTATACTGTGAGCCAAAATACCACAAGAAGCCTTTATTTACTTCAGTTGCAGGAAAACATTACACACGTGAATGTGTCCAATGCAAAACTGTTGTGTCATGACACCAAAAAAAAAGTTTCAAATTGTATTTCTGCTCAAAAAACATAACATAACAAACATTCTTCTCATTCTATTGTTATTCTTACATTGTACTCAATTGATGCGCTGTAGTGTAAATGAGCATCATAATTTCCTGCATGGATAAGAGCTCATATGACTTTTTTCTGTTTTTTGTTTATATAATTGAATTTAATTTGTAGATTATCCTCAAATATATTTTCTGCAATTGGTGCATTAGCAGCAAAAAGGCAAAGTTGTCAGTTTACTGGTCTATCTGTGCAGCAATCAAACAATCCAACAGAAAACCTTTGGAATGTGGTGGAATAGTAGATTTGCATCATGGATGGAAACCAGACAAGTCTGCACTGTGTGATGCTATCACATCAATATGGGCCAAATCTTTGAGGAATATTTCAAACACCTTGTTTAGTCCATGTCACAAAGAATTGACATGATAGCAAAATAGCGTCCAATCCAGTAATAACAAGATGTAACAAATGAAGTAGCCAGTGAGTGCATGTCCCCAAGCAAAAATAAATACATCTTTGCAATATCAGAAAAGTCTCTATTTTTTATTCTAGGTTTTTTTGTTGTTGTTGTTCTAGTTCACTTTAATAGAGAGACACTGATTGAAGCTGTAGCATACATTTTTATTGCTATGCCAATGATACCAAGCTTTATTTATCAATTATGCCAGATGACACAGACACACAATTAGTTAAACTGACTGGCCTGGGCTGGAGAAACTGAACTTAGGTTTCCAAAGATGTGATACACCACAGATAATTTATGTGGCTGTAGCTCAGTAGGTAGAGCAGGTCATCTACTGATCGGAAGGTTGGTGATTGGCGGTTCGATCCCTGGCTCCACCTAGTCTGCATGCCAAATATCCTTGGGCTAGATATTAACCCCAAGTTCCTCTCTGATGCATCCATCAGAGTGTGAATGGTAGTTAGAAAGCACTTCAAAGACAGTACTTGTCTGAATGGGTGAATGTGGCATGTTGTATAGAGTCCATGAGTGGGATGCTGGACTCTGTTGTCCTACTGGGAGACTTCAGTGCTCATGTGGGCAACAACAGTGAGACCTGGAGGGACTTGACTGGGAGGAGCGGCCTACCGGATCTGAACCTGGGCGGTGTTTCATTACTGGACTTCTGTGCAAACCACATGTTCGAACAAAAGGGTGTCCATAAGTGCACGTGGCACTAGGTTGCAGGTTGATGATCACCAGACCATATTTTCTGTGCACTCGGGTGAAGATCACCACCTGGTGGTGAGTTGGATCAGGTGGCAGGGGAGGATGCTGGACAGACCTGGTGCACGTAAACGTATAGTGAGGGTGCAATGGGAAAATCTGGCAGATACCCAGGTCCATGACAACTTCAACTCACACCTCCAGTAGAGCTTCAACATTATTCCGAGGGAGACTGGGGACATGTTCAGCGCATCCATTGCTGCTGCACTGAGCTGCGGCTGCAAGGTGGTTCGTGACTGTCGTGGTGGTAGCCCTGGTGAAGGGAGCCATCGGCTGAAGAAGGAGTCCTATCGGGTTTGGTTAGCCTGTGGGACTTTGGAAGCAGCTGATAGGTACTGACAAGCCAGCTGGAAAGCAGCTCGACAGTGGCTGAAGCAAAACAACTATTGCAGAAGCTTGGGCCGCATAGCCGGCAATAAGTTGCACTCGTTTCTGGTGGGTGATGGGCTCTGCCAGGGATGCCCTTTGTCATCCATTCTGTTCATAACTTTTATGGACAGACTTTTTCGTTGTAGCCAAGTGGTGGAAGCCTTTCACTTCTTTTTTCTTTTTTTGCCCGTCCCGTTTGGATCTTTAGCCATCAGAATTGTTGTCTGAAGGCCAAGAAAGATGCCAAGTGGATTTACTTTACCAAGTGGATCACCATGGCCTTGCCACATTGGTCCATTTGATTGACCTTTATTATAATTATGTATTTATTTTATTTTCGTTTTTTAAAGACGGGACAGACATGACTGGGGGATAGGACAGAGAGAAAGAAATGAAAGAAAGAGAGGGAGAGAAAGAAAAATAGACAAGAGAGGAGATGGTGAGAAAGGGGGGAAGAAAAAAAAATAAAAACAAACAAAACACCTGGATCACCTGTATGGAGAAAAAAACAGAAGAGAAAACAAACAACAAAGAGCAACATAATAAAAACGACACCATCACAATAAACTAGCTAACAATAGATAACAGTAGATACTTTTTTAATTTCCCCTGGTTGAGAATGAAAAAAGAAAACAAGCAGAAGAAAACGAGAGTAATAGAATAAACAACATCACGATGATATATGGGAATATAATTGTAAATACTAAATATTAAACATCATTGTGCAGCACGTAAGATCAACAGAACACAGTGTGCTTTGAGGTACGAGCCAAAAAGGGTGTAGTTTGTGGGTGTGATCACCCGTGTGTACACCTGTGAGCATGGACGCGCTTGTTTTTAAAAGGTTCCTTCATGTAATGATCTGCTAGAGGGTGTGGGGGGGCCACAGCCCCGTCCTCCAGGGCATGAAGCAGGCATGGAGGAGATCAAAACTCCAGACATCCAGAGGCCCCCAGAACACAAGAGACCAAGGAAGACCAACAGAGGGGCAGCCGCGCCACTGTCCCAGAAAGAGCTGAGGAGAGTCCCAGATGAGGGCTCACTCAGCAGCCGCGGAGCAGAAGCCAGGGGGAGTTGCAGTGACGCGCCCGTGAGCTCCGCCAGCAGCCAGCTGTGCCAGAGTGACCGAGCCCCAGGCCGAGAGGCCAAGGGCACCCCACCCCTGAACTGGCCCGAGTGAGCCCCAGGCTCCAGGCCCCGATAAGCGGCCGCCAAGGAGTGAGCCGGTGTGTACCTGGACGCCCATCCCCGGACACAAAGAACCACCAACGCACCGATGTCTGAGGGAGTCCGCCACTGGTAGGGGAAGTGGTGGTAGGGGGAGATAGGCCTCCAAACCTTGGAGGACCTGGGATGTCCCCAGAGAGGTGGCATCTGATACCCGACCTGACATATGGACACAGACAAACAGGCACACACAGATACAAACATCCATTCCCGCCCTCATGCTCTCATATGCAATTACTCAACACTCACCCAACGTGGAGACAAGGTCAAGGTCAAGGTCAAATTTATTTATATAGCACATTTCAAACAGCCGATGCTACACAAAGTGCTTAACAATATAAAAATGGTATAAAAAAGCAACAATGTAATACAATAATAACAGTAAAAAACAATAATAGGACAGTAAAAGAATTAAAACAATAACTAAACTAATTCAAATAAGACCAAAATGCTTGGGTCATAGTGTGTTAAAAGCCAGGGCATAGAAATGTGTCTTTAGTAAAGATTTAAATTGCTCAAGTGTTTGTGCAGATCTAATATTTAAGGGGAGACTATTCCAAAGTCTGGGACCTGCCACAGAGAAGGATCTATCACCACGGGATTTGAGGTTAGTCCATGGGACAAACATAAATAGACACTGTACACACAATCACACTCCCCAAGCGTACTCTAAGCCCCGGGTCTAGGTACCCTTGCTCCTGGAGGGGGAAACTGCACCCAGACCCAGGTGGTGTTACCATTTTCCCTGGGGTGGAGAGAAGCAGACTGCCCCGACTCAAAATGGTCTCAAAATCTCATCTTTGCTTTTTGCAGATGATGTGTTTCTGTTGGTTTCATCGGGTGTAGGCCTCAAGCTCGCACTGGAGGGGTTGACAGCCAAGTGTGAAGTGGTGGGAATGAGAATCAGGAAAAGGGTGAAGTGCCCACTCCAGGTCAGGGCCGAGTTTCTGCCCAAAGTGGAGGAGTTTAAGTATCTTGGGGTCTTGTTCACGAGTGATGAGAACACTCGCAGATACTGTACCAGTCCATTGGGGTGAAGAGAGAGCTGAGTGTAAAGGCGAAGCTCTCAATTTACCGGTCGATCTATGACCTATGATCATGAGCTGTGGGTAGTGACCGAAAGAACAAGATTGCAGATAAAAGCAGCAGAAATGTGTTTCCTCTAAAGGGTGGCTGGAGGAGTTTGGCCACTTGGAGTGGAGCTCAGAGTAGAGTCGCTGTTCCTCCACATCCAAAGGAGCCAGATGAGGTGGTTCGGGCATCTGACAAAGATGCCTCCTGTCAGGTGTCCTGGGCATGTCCCACCGGGAGGAGGCCCCGGGGCAAACCCAGGACACGCTGGAGGGATTATATCTCTCGGCTTGCCTGGGAATGATTGGGTGTTCACCCGGACAAGCTAAAGGAGGCAGCTAGGGAGAGGTAAAGCTGCGCTTCTCTGCGTAGGCTGCTGCCCTCGAGACCTGGCGATTGATCGATCGATCGATTGATAGATCGAGATAGAGAGGCAGGCAGGCAGGCAGATGGTTTGTCGGGTCACAAATTTTAAAGACAACACGATAGCCAATGAGGTTTTGGTGATCCAGCTTTTTAGATCCAATTAAAATTAAATCACTCAAAAAGATCCTCTGGAAAAGAGTGAAATTCTTGAAGCATATATGTCATATGAACAGGAAAACAGTACATCACAATACACAGAACAGCAAGACAACATGGAGCAAAACAAGAAAAGCAAAACCTCAGGGTGTAGAGCCTTTAAGCACATACAGCAGAGACCCACAAAGACACATACAGAAAAAGCAGGTGGGGGCATATCTGCCCCTCCTTTAAGGAGTCCAAAATCTTTCCTTATCGTCCTTTTGACAGTTTTAAGGTTTAAAGTGAGTTCAAAAGTTTAAACTTAATGACTGTTGGTCCAGCTGTAAAGTAAAAATGATGAACCTTCTCGACACTCTTAGAGCAAACAGGGTACATCAGCACGTACTCATTGAGTACGCAGCCTTATGATATAAAGAGTCATTCCACCAGTGGTGCAGACTTATGATATAAAGACTGAACGTAAAATAAGTGAAAAAGTAGACAATGTTCATAGTTCAGCCAATCTTCAATTTCCTCCTTCTCCAAATAACTTTTTTGAAATGCCCTGAAAAAGTTAATGGAAATGATGGCCAGTGAACTCAAGTTGATTTTATCAAAACATGCCAATTGGGCAGATGATTTAAATGTAGTTTTATGGTAAACAGGAGAGTGATTCATTATGTGAACAATAATCAGAATCAGAAAGGGGTTTTATTGCCAAATGTTGAGCAGGTTTACAACATTAGGAAATTGCTGCGGTGCTTCAGTGCAAACATACTGTCATAAATTGCGCTTAAATAGAGATGAAAAAATAGAAGTAAGAATAAGAATTAAAAGTGCTACGTAGAAAGATATATGCATGAGATATACATGAGATATATACATGAGAATAAGAATTAAAAGTGCTACGTAGAAAGATATATACATGAGTGCAGGTGGTGATCAGTGCCAAAACATGGAATGATGCAGTGAACACAGCGTAGGGTCATGTGTTAGTGGTGGGAACAGTCGTACGTTTATTGTTCATGTGTCCAACAGCAGAGGGGAAGAAACTGTTCTTGTGGCGAGAGGTTCTGGTGCGAATGGACCGGAGCCTCCTGCCTGAGGGGAGCAGGTCAAACAGACTGTGTCCAGGGTGAGAAGGGTCAGCTGAGATCCGAGCTGCACGCCGCAGTGTCCTGGAGGTGTACAGGTCCTGCAGAGATGGGAGTCTGCAGCCAATCACCTTCTCAGCAGAGCGCACAACACGCTGCAGTCTCTGTTTGTCCCTGATAGTGGCTCCAGCGTACCACACGGTGATGGAGGAGGTGAGGATGGACTCGATGATTGCGGTGTAGAATTGCATCATCGTCCGTGTTGGCAGGTTGAATTTCTTCAGCTGCCTCAGGAAGTACATCCTCTGCTGGGCTTTCTTGATGACGGAGGTGATGGTGGGCTCCCACTTCAGGTCCTGAGTGATGGTGGTACCCAGGAAGCGGAATGAGTCCACAGAGGTGATGGGGGTGTCAGTCAGGATGATGGGGGGGAGTGGAGCTGTGTGCTTCCTGAAGTCCACAATAATCTCCACTGTCTTCTGGGCATTCAGCACCAGGTTGTTGTGGCTGCACCAGGACACCAGACGTTCAACCTCCCTCCTGTAGGCAGACTCATCCCCGTCCGAGATGAGCCCAATAACGGTGGTGTCATCTGCAAACTTGATTAGCTTGACAGACTGGTGGGTGGAGGTGCAGCAGTTGGTGTACAGGGAGAAGAGCAGAGGAGAAAGAACACAGCCCTGAGGGGAGCCGGTGCTGATGGTCCGGGAGTCCGAGACATTCTTTCCCAGCCTCACATGCTGCTTCCTGTCCGTCAGGAAGTCAGTGATCCACCGGCAGATGGGATCAGGCACATTCATCTGGGAAAGCTTGCCTCGGAGATGGTCTGGAAGGATGGTGTTGAAGGCAGAGCTGAAGTCCACAAACAGGATCCTGGCGTAGGGCCATGTTAATGGCGTCATCTACAGACCTGTTGGCTCTGTATGCAAACTGCAGGGGGTCCAGGAGGGGGGCCGTGAGGGTCTTGAGATGGGAGAGAACCAGGCGCTCAAAAGACTTCATGACCACAGATGTCAGAGCCACGGGTCTGTAGTCATTTAGTCCAGTGATCCTAGGTTTCTTGGGGACAGGGATTATGGTAGAGGACATGAAGCAGGCAGGCACATGACATGCCTGCAGTGAGGAGTTGAAAATGCCAGAAAACACTGGGGCCAGCTCGTTTGCACAGTGTCTGAGGGTGGCAGGAGACACACCGTCTGGGCCGGGAGCTTTTCGAGCATTCAGACTCCTAAACTGCTTCCTCACATCTGCTTCATGAATATGAAGAGTTGTGGTGGGAGGAGGTGGTGTGAAATCCTCTTTTGTGTGGGGTGAGGAGGGGGGTGTTGTAGGTGAAGTGTTTGAAGGTGGTGATGGCTCTATGGAGGGGGGAGAGGTGGGGGAATTAGTGTCCAAAGTGTCTCTATTGTTGGGGCCGTTGGAGGTGTGAAGGCTGCCTGATGGCTCGTCAAAACGGCAGTAGAAGTCGTTGAGGGTGTTGGCCAAGAGCAAGTCATCAGTGGAGTGGGGGGTTTTAGGCTTGTAGTTTGTGATATTCCTAAAACCTTTCCACACAGAGGCCGAGTCATTCTCTGAGATCTGCTGCTGCATCTTCTCAGAGTGCTGATGTTTAGCAACGTCCACTTCTTTAGTGAACCTGTACTTGGCCTCTCTGTAGCAGTCCCTGTCTCCGCTTCTGAACGCCTTTCTCTTTTCCAGCCACAGCTTTTTGAGTTTAGGAGTAAACCAGGGTTTGTCATTGTTATAACTCACCCTGGTGCGTGATGGCACAATGCTGTCCTCACAGAAGTGGATATAGGAGGTGACGGTGTCCGTAAACTCGTCCAAGCTGTTAGAAGCAGCCTTCATTGTGTCCCAGTCTGTAGACTCCAAACACGTGCGAAGCTCCTCCACAGCCTCGTTGCTCCACAGTTTTTTGGTCCTCACGACAGGTTTGGAGAGCTTCAGCCTCTGTCTGTACGCGGGGATTAGGTGGAGTACTTAAGCAGTACTTATTTTAAGTTATATACTTTATAATCATTTCAGTGTCTTAATTAAAGCGTATTCTAGCTGACATATGGCAAACGGTTGCTCCATAACACAGCCAACATAGAAAAACAGACAACTACATACTTATTAATCTAACAAGGATGTCTTTGATGACTTGGATAGGAAACCCACAGAGATACAGAAGAAACATGCACCCTTCCCACAGAAAGGTCACAATCAATCAATCGAAGAACATTTGGCTATGTTAAATATAAGCTATAGTCCTGTCTGCAAACTGCTTCCTCTTGCTAAATTTTAGTGATAAGTGAGAGCAATTTTTATATTTTGTTGCCATGCCATTATGGTATACACAGGTCCTCAACCTAATTTTTCAACCAAGACCAGGTCTGTATTTGTTCATGCTCCTGGCTATTATGTGAACACCAGTTTTTACTTAAGACTTTATGGCACAAGGTTAAAGGCAGCACACACTGTCCCTACAGAAAAGTGTTTAAATTAAGTTGAGATGGATTCGGTCTGCACTATACCCCTAGACAAAAGTAACCACAGTACATGTTTGTAATCATAGAGTCAGCCAGTTGAATCCGCCGAGACCATCATCTCATCTAATCTTCCTCTCATCTGGATAGCTTGTTTGATCAGACTCAGCACTAGTGAGAATCTCCCACCCTACAGTCCACTCCAATGCCCTGACATATTCAGCTTCTTCGAGATAATCGTTTTCAATTCCCCTCTCTGGCAACAGTGGGTATCTGAAACGCCTGACTGTAAAGATACTGCTTACTTCTTCTGTTTTTTTGCATCTCCTAGTCTGTTTTGCTTGTCATCTCCCAATTCTCTGCTTCCCACTCCAACACAAAGGTCAGTGAACTCTTATCAGGGTGCTGTGGCTTACACAGCTGAGGGGCAGAGGTGCTGCACTTAACAGGTAGGCTCACAGAGACAAGTTTAGTCATAACGTGCTGAAAAAACCTGAGGCTAAAACATTCTGGATATGACTAAGCTTGATACAAAGATAGTTCTATCAAAAAAAGAAGGGAAATAATAATTAATGATACATATAAATCATTTTTAAAGATACACTCAAGATCATTTTTTAAAGCAGTTTAGTGTAAATCAAAAACTGTAGCTTATTTAAATTTCCCTGAGCTCATGTTCCACGTCCATCACATGCACCTTTGGACCTCTCTCCATATATATTTATTACTGCACAACAAAATAATTCCCATTTCCTTTGCAGTTTTTATTGGAGTTATTCTTTAAAGCAGTGCCCAGTACCATGCAATACAGAATGTACAAAAAGGCAAATAGAGACAATGTACTGCACACACACACACACACACACACACACACACACACACACACACACACACACACACACACACACACACACACACACACACACACAATGATTAAAAATTAATGAAAACGAAGGTGGTGTATTACCAAAATAACTTTTAAACACGTTTAAACTTTATTCATTTGATCAACCAAGTGATTTCTCAAAGATGCTAATCTGTAAGCGTTGATGGAGCCTGTGCTTGAGTTCCCCTGTCCATCATCAAAGCTTCTTATTGCTATCATGTTAAACAAGCTATTAAATTTTTTCTATATCAGCTTGACGAGTTTCAGTCATTGTTACTAGGACACGGACATGCCCATGAGAACACCTATCAGTACCAATCTGTACTGGTATCAGTTTCAATCGAAGGGCATTAATTAGGGGGTATTAATTCTTCTTCCAGAAACAATAGCCAACTATAGACACAAGATGACAATGATTTAAAGGATGGATGTTGCTGGTTCGATCTAGTCTGCATGCTAAACATCCTTGGCCAAGATGCTATCAAAATGTGAATATGTGTCAATGTTAAATAGAAAGCACTTACGCTTGGAAAAAAATGCTTGTTTGAATAGGTGAAAAAGGCATGCATATAAAGCAATTTGAGTGCCCAGGTAGAGTAGGGAAGCACTATATAACCAGTCCATTTATCTATTTTTAGATTTCACTAGACAAGCACTGGCTTGCTTTGCTTGCCCTGAAGGGATGACATTGCCTCACGAGCTAGTGAATGACCACATTTTCATTCTAAATAAATGTAGGAAGGTCAGTATTATGATTGAGAGTCATAAAACTACTACTTAACTGAACAATTAACATTGCTTGGTTAGCACTGCAATAATATAACAGTGATGTGGTTGTTTAACTTGTTCATGAAAAAGGCTAACATTGAGAATCTAATCACCAAATAGCACATATTAATTACCATATCAATAAATCATGTTCAGTTTCTCTTATATCTCCTCTCTTCTTATTAAACTGTATTTACTCATATTTGTTACAGTAAGCCAGTAGAATTCAACAAAGCAAGTGGACTCTCAGGGCTCATTAATAATGGCATAACTACTTAGTGCAAGTCCTTTTCTATCATTTTGCAGTTGTTACTTAGCGGTGAGTGCTGGATCTCAGTATACCTATTATCATTTTTAGAAAACAAGAGTTCCAGAGAAGGGGTAAGGCAAACGATAATTGCCGATTGTGTTTTCATGGCTAAAACAATTATTTTCAGTGTGCTGTCTGCCAGCACAGGGCAGCAGGCTGGCTTGCACCACACTTTAGGTCATTTTCTCCTTCAGGTGCCTTAGGATGTAGAACTCCACACAGACAGCATCACCCTGAGGGACAAATCCACAGTACACTACATTGTGAATGTTGGAAAAAATAACAAGCAAGCTCCAAGTCTCTCTCCTTACCTGATGCTTCACCCTCGGGCTTGGAAACTGCGGACTCTTCAACTGAAATCTGCTGTAAATTGCTCGAGCTTATGTAGAGACACGCCTCTCATCACAGGTAACGATCCTCACACAAAATTCTAATCATTTTGAAAGAGTACAGTGGACTGTCTAATAATGAAATTACAGAACACACAGTGCAAGTGGGTAGAAAAGAACTTCCAGGGAGTGATCTAAGTATAACAGTTCCAATGCAAGCTGTTGGGACACACCCACGAAGACTATTATGAACTGTGAGATCTGGCAAATTTAATGATTAAAATTTATATGATTTTTAATTTTATTGGCCTGTTCCTGAAACTTTTTGTGTACACCTGATACAGTATCAGTGAAAAAATGAGTATACCAAATCATTCAAATACAGCTTTTATATAGGCTGTTGTTCCAGACAATATTTTCAGTTTTGTACAATGTAGAATGACACTGGAGTTATGTAAATAGCAAATGGACTGTTTGTCATATATCGCTCTTCTACTCAATTTGAGCCCTAAGCATTTTATACAAAGTGGCTCATTCACACAAGCATTTTTTCTACATCTAAATACTTTCTATCTGCTTTCATGCAGACTGGAGCAGCCAGCGAATAAGGCACCAACTTTCTGCCTTGCTCCACCTCAATCATCAATCTATAGGGACCTATGGATGCTTCGATACCCAACATTCACAATGATGGCGAAACAACTAGTAGCTCAGTGTTCTAACATTCAAAAGAAGGGGCTGCTCTCACAGCTAGAGATTGACGAGGTACAACATAAATGCTACGGCAAGGAGGAGCCAGGATGCCAGGTCAGGGGGGAGATATCATCACCCCCACCCGAGATTGGGTACCAAGCCCCAAGTGCCATAGGAGAAGAATCGTTAAGTGCGAGAGGAACTGACCTGAAAGATAAGATCATGGCCAAGCTTGAAACCTGGACCCCTTGTAACCAGTTACCAAGACTACGTGAAGTACCCTCAGAAGGTCTGCTAGATGACGTTAATGCAGCACTACGGACGATACCTACGGCCACCAAATCAAATCAAATCAAATCACTTTTATTGTCACATCACATGTGCAGGTACATTGGTACAGCACATGTGAGTGAAATTCTTGTGTGCGAGCTTCACAAGCAACAGAGTTGTGCAAAATACAATAATGTAAACAAGCAAAATACAAGAATGGCTACATCTGAAACTAATAAATATATGTAAAATATATAATAGTATATGCATTTCTGGATGTGTATACTAAATATTTTTCTACACGTGTGTGTGTGTGTGTGTGTGTGTGTGTGTGTGTGTGTGTGTGTGTGTGTGTGTGTGTGTGTGTGTGTGTGTGTTACCGAGACACACATTACCGAGACACACATTACCATTACCGAGACTAACAAGCTGATCTACAATACGGCGGCAGTGATGCTTGGCTACAAGTTGAACAGCCACAAGGGGCAGTACCCTCCATGGAGAAGGAGGTTAGAGGCTAAGATCAAGGTAGCACGGAGGGAGGTTAGCCAACTAACGGAGTTGCAGAAAGGTGCAATGAAGAAGGTGCCTAAGAAATACAGCAAGCTGTCCATACCTGAGGCCTTGGAAACTACCAAGCAAAGACTCACAGCCTTGGCCAGCCGCTTGAAGAGGTACACCAGAGAGATCGAAGGCAGGAGAAAAAACCAGCTGTTCTCCACAGAACCAGCCAAGGTGTACACTCAGTGGTAGGGGGAAAATATGAGAACAGCACCACCAAGGCTGGAGACGGAACAATACTGGAAGAGCATATGGGAGAAGGACGCAACCCATAATGACAATGCTCAGTGGCTAGTGGATCTGAGGGCAGACCAAAACAACCTCCCTGAACCAGGTCCAGTAACCATGTGGCAGACATCCAAGAAAGGGTCTCCAGTATAAGCAGGGCACAGAAAGGGATTGGCAAGAATACAAGAGGCGCAAAACACCAACTACAGGTAGACTGAGCAGTCAGCTGAGACTGCAAGACTAGGATGACCAACCTGTGCACTGCCTGGATTGATTACAAGAAGGCCTTTGACTCGATGCCTTAAACCTGGATCCTGGAATGCAAAACTATACAAGATCAACAGGACCCTAAGAGTCTTCATCAGGAACTCAATGGGGATGTGGCAGACAACGCTAGAGGCCATCTTCAAGCCCATAGCACAAGTGGCACGGTTGCCCCTCTGTTAGTCTTCCTTGGTCTCTTGTGCTCTGAGGGCCTCTGGATGTCTGGAGTTTTGATCTCCTCCATACCTGCTTCATGCCCTGGAGGACGGGGCTGTGGCCCCCCCACACCCTCTAGCAGATCATTACATGAAGGAACCTTTTAAATACAAGCGCGTCCATGCTCACAGGTGTACACACGGGTGCTCACACATACAAACTACACCCTTTTTGGCTCCTACCTCAAAGCACACTGTGTGCTGTCGATCCTACGTGCTGCACAATAATATTCAATATTTAGTATTTACTGTTATTCACATAGGTCATCGCGATGATGTTGTTTATTATATTGCTCTCTTTTTTTGCTTGTTTTCACTTTTTTCTTTCTCAACAGGTGATCCAGGTGATTGATATATGTATTTTTTGTCTGTTTGTTTTTTTTTTTTTGCCCTTTATCACCATTCCTCTTCCCCGCTGTTTTTTCTTTCCCTACCTCTCTTTCTTTCTCCCTTTTCTTTCCCCCAGTCATGTCTGTCCTGTGTATAGCAAGTGAAAATAAAATAAAATAAACAATAAAAGCAAAGGTGAATCAAATAGACCAATACAGCAAGGCCGGGGTGGTCCATTTGGTAAAGTAAATCCGTTGGGCATCTTTCTTTGCCTTTAGACAATAATCCTGATGGCAAAAGAATCAAACAGGACAGGCGAAAAAATAAATGTAAATAGCCCCCCTCTTTAATGTGCTTCAGAGAAACACAGGACTATAAGTGACCCAGATTTTACATCCAAAAGAAAGTGCTTTATCAATGTCCATGTGGAGATACTGAGCTGGCCAATAAAGGCTTTGACCAACTTTCATTAATTAAAGGTAATTCTAATCACTAAATTCATTGTTGGATTTAAATTGTCTCTACAAATTTATTTCCTCCGACTGAATCTTTTTATGGGCAGTTAATGTAACTACATGTGACCCTGCAACACCTATAAAAGCATTCAGGTCTGCTGGACCTAATGAGCTAACATTGCACTGTTCTGCAGTCTTCTTCTGTTAATCTGCAATGCTTCCTTTGAGCAGCCAAACAGAATCCAGCTGTCAGACGTGTCTGTCAAGCCAAGCTTGATGTGCAGTGAGATTACATTTCTCTGAGGTGATGTAATCTGCTCTGAAATCAGTTTGCTCAGGCAAGACAGAGACAGACGTCTCATTCTAATTAGTATGTTATACTTTGATTAATTCTTCTTTGATTATTTGTTCTAATTTACCAACATATGTTACTGATTGCTACTTTGCTGATTTGAGTCAGTGTTTTCTTGTGGAGCATCAAGCACCCCTACAATAAAATAAATAAATAAACATAATCTAAACATATGAAATATTTATTTTATATATACTTCGTAAGTCTCATGATATTCTTTATTTATTTATGTATGAGACAAATGTGAAGAGGGCATCTTTATTGAGTAACTCATATAAGTTTTACAGGTATTGTGAAAAAAAAACCAACCTTTTAGCTGTTTATGTTTTTGTTCTGTTCCTTTTAAATATGAAATGCTTAGAAGTCTGTTGCTGCTGGCTTCATCATATCAGAGGTTTAAAATGTTTTGTTACAATTACCTCGCTAAAAAATTTAGTTTGAATTTTGAGAAGTTCACATGCACTCATCATGGACATGCATGCCATGGTAATTTGGGGGGAATGGAATAATTGCACTGCATACATCTTTAGTGACATTAAAAAACACAACAAATGGGATTACAGGTGTATTGCACTAATACGCAGTTTTTGGCATTTCTTTCAGAGCCTTTTGCCGCAGGCTCATTACATTATACGAACCACAGCTGGTATGCGCAGCTCTCCAAAGAGAATTCCCTTTACATGATTTGATTTTTTTCTTAGTTAAAAGTAATTTTAAGACCTTTATTCATTCCATCTCATTTTCATTTGAAATTTTACTTTTTATCTATTGTGAAGAAGTGTGCATTTACTTGTCTGCCTCCAACTTCCCTTATCTCTAGCATCCTCTTTTGTCCCAACAACCCTCTGCATGTCCTTCTTATAATAATCTTACAAAAAAATACTGAGTGATAATTTTGTAATTTGGTGCTAGCAAGTTATTGAACATTTTTGTAGTTTTCTTTTTAATGAACTATTCAAAGAACACGCAGCAATCATGACATCTCACTTTTTAATGTATCTTATTTAACTGAATGAAACACAACAGACTGTAAGTTGCTTCACTCCTGTTTACCATCCTTATGTAAGTTTTTTTCTTCGTAGTATAATTGTAAGTCATCAGTAATCAGATTACTGTCACAGAGCTGGAATGGTTGCTGAGATTGAGTTCGTGGCTTGCTCGGTTAGTACAGCATCAACAAGATTACAAAAAAAAAAAAACCATGAAGGTGATCAAATAATTATAAAACATACCTCATAAGGATGATATACATTTCCTCAGTTCTTTATCCAATAATCATAATACTATCACATTATCATGCCTACTAACCTGCTGATGTTGTGCATTTAGCCGATACATTTTATTTTAACCTACTTATTAAATACTAAACACTTCATTAATTTCATCTTTGCTCAGCCTTTTACATTTGATCCATGTTCTTTCCTTTGAATTACTCTAGCTGTACTAAAGGTGTCATTTGGATGTAGTTTAAATGATTGAGATGTATCTTCTTTATGAATAAAAAAACCCTGGAAGGCTTTTAATGGGAAACATCTTTGCATGAAGTAGTGAAATATATTTACAAACTAATTGTGTTAAAAAAAAAAAAGAAACCTGACAGTGGTGGATTATTGGTATTAAAATATATGCTGATTGTATTCTCCAAATTATTAATACTAGTTTCAGTATCTTTTCTGCTTCCTTTATTTTCTGCCGTACATGAAATGGACAAAAGTATTGGACAAACAACACAATACACCGACAGGAGCTGTTCGGCCATGAAAACCAATGCTAATGTCAGAAAGTCAGCAGTGTTGTTGAATCTTATGCATTTCAGCACGTTGCAACACTGCTCTGTAACTTTATGTGAACTGCCACTTCCAGCATACAATAATACTACAGGGTGGGCCATTTATATGGATACACCGTAATAACATGGGAATGGTTGGTGATATTAAAGTCCTGTTTGTGGCACATTAGTATATGTGAGGGGGCAAACTGCTCAAGATGGGTGGTGACCATGGTGGCCATTTAGATGTCGGCCATCTTGGATACAACTTTTGTTTTTTCAATAGGAAGAGGGCCATGTGACACATCAAACTTATTGGTAATGTCACAAGAAAAACAATGGTGTGCTTGGGTTTAACGTAACTTTATTCGTTCATGAGTTATTTACAAGTTTCTGACCACTTGTAAAATGTGTTCAATGTGCTGCCCATTGTGTTGGACTGTCAATGCAACCCTCTTCTCACACTCTTCGCACACTGATAGCAACACCGCAGGAGAAATGCCAGCACAGGCATCCAATATCCGTAGTTTCAGATGCTGCACATCTCGTATCTTCACACTATAGACAGTTGCCTTCAGATGACCCCAAAGATAAAAGTTTAAGGGGGTCCGATCGGGAGACCTTGGGGGCCATTCAATTGGCCCACGACGACCAATCCACTTTCCAGGAAACTGTTCATCTAGGAATGCTCGGGCCTGGCACCCATAATGTGGTGGTGCACCATCTTGCTGGAAGAACTCAGGGAACGTGCCAGCTTCAATGCATAAAGAGGGAAACACATCATCATGTAGCAATTTCAAATATCCAGTGGCCTTGAGGTTTCCATTGATGAAGAATGGACCCACTATCGTTGTACCCCATATACCACACCAAACCATCACTTTTGTTGTTCCAACAGTCTTGGAGGGATCCATCCAAAGTGTGTTAGTGTCAGACCAATAGCAGTGGTTTTGTTTGTTAACTTCACCATTCACATAAAAGTTTGCCTCATCACTGAACAAAATCTTCTGCGTGAACTGAGGGTCCTGTTCCAATTTTTGTTTTGCCCATTCTGCAAATTCTGTGCGCCGATCTGGGTCATCCTTGTTGAGATGCTGCAGTAGCTGGAGTTTGCAAGGGTGCCATTTGTGAGTAGCTAATATCCGCCGAAGTGATGTTTGACTAATGCCACTCTCCAGTGACATGCGGCGAGTGCTACGCTGTGGGCTCTTGCTGAATGAAGCTAGGACAGCCACTGATGTTTCTTCATTAGTGACAGTTTTCTTGCGTCCACATTTTGGCAAATCCAACACTGAACCAGTTTCACGAAACTTAGCAAGCGGTTTGCTAACTGTAGCATGGGAGATGGGTGGTCTCATAGGGTGTCTTGCATTGAAATCTGCTGCAATGACCCGGTTACTGCGTTCACCAGATAGCAACACAATTTCGATCCGTTCCTCACATGTTAACCTCTTCGACATGCCAATGGCTGTGAACAAAGAGAAACTTGTAAATAACTCATGAAAGACTAAAGTTACGTTGAAACCAAGCACACCATTGTTTTTCTTGTGACATTACCAATAAGTTTGATGTGTCACATGGCCCTCTTCGTATTGAACAAACAAAAGTTGTATCCAAGATGGCCGACTTCTAAATGGCCACCATGGTCACCACCCATCTTGAGGAGTTTGCCCCCTCACATATGCTAATGTGCCACAAACAGGACTTTAATATCACCAACCATTCCCATTTTATTACGATGGTTCCATATAAATGGCCCACCCTGTACTTAAAATTGATCATGGAATATATAGGGGGGATATAAATTTCACAAATTGACTTTTGTAAATATAGCATTCTATTTTAGTACCACGAGCTCTTTAGAATGACCAGTTCCTTCACAAATGTTTGTAATGGCAGATTACATGGCTAGGTGCTTGATATTATATTCTCGAGACAAAGCAAGTAAAAACACCTGAAATGAAAGATTGAGTTGTGGTAAAGTATTTTTTTCCATGTACTGTATATTCCCATATTATGTTTACTTATTATTATTGTGTACTGGGAGTAGATTGATGGGTAAAATAATCCGACCTTTACCTATTTTATTTGAAATATACATAAAGTATCTTTTTCAAGTGACTCTATTGGCTAGCTTTATGTTTGAGTTAAATAATTATCATAGACAGTATTTTATCATTTAAGGAACTGACTCCCACAATATGTGGAACTTTGTGTTTGTGATACATTGTTGCAATTCTCAAATACCCATCTTTAGAAAATCTCTATATTTCATCCCATTTAAAACAGCAGTGATTAGTGTCAGGGAAAAAATCAACATCCCTGCCCATGATTACTGAGCCCTTGAAGCAGAAATAACAGGGTGTTGAGTTTTTAACAATAATTGGTCACTATATCTGTGTGGGGTTTTTATTCTGTGAAGTCCAGAGTAGCAGAGACCGTGAGAGTATCTTAACCAAGAAGAGCATCAATAATGAGGTCATATTCTGTGTGTGTGTACATTTAAGAACAAGGCTCAGCAGGGGTCACGGTTCTTGTTGCGTTAATACAGTTTAGTTCTAATTAGCCAGCTGCCTGTAAGCCTCATGTGCAGTCTCACAATACACACCAGTTCCTATCAATCAATTTTCATGAAGACATGAATTAGTCCTAAGACAGCCTGATGACCCACAGTCTTTATTTATTTTTTTTCACCTTTGTGTTCTTTGTGAATGTGACATTTCTGCATAAGACTGGCATCCCAAAAGACCACTAGCCAAAAGTGATGAGTTGTCTTGTATCTTGTCTTCAAGAAAGCTTGTCTTGGCTTGTTTGGAAACCCCGAGAGTTGACAGACTGACAGGGGATGTCTCCACTGAGACCCTGTCAGACACTGTGAGTGTGTTTCTGTTCTGTCCTTCGTATATGTGTGTGCTCGTGAGGGTCAGAGACAGTGCGCATACGACACATTGCTTGTTGTAGCTTAAATCAGGAAGAGAGAAAATATGGACAGAGAAATAGATCGAGCACTATCAGGCCAAAATCCTAGTAAAATGGAAGCTGTCAAATAATATCAATCTAAACTCACATTTTCCAGGTAAGATACTGTAAATGACACAAAGGTCTTTCCATCACCTTTTAATCAAATACATAAATAACTTTTAGGGGTCTGTATCTGAGAGTGAGAGGATCGGTATCAGCCTCACAGAGCTGAAGCGTGAATGAGGCAAGCATAGAAAAGGTCCTTTGACGTGGAGAAACACTTAGTTCGTTTTTAAAGAAACAGTTTCTTTAAATTTGTATGGGTGCCATTACGGCTCACCTAGTTGTGCAGGTGATCGTATCTACTGCTGAAGGGGCCTGAGCTCAAGTCCACTGCTGACCTACAGCTATTGAAAGCTATGACAGCAAAGATGAAAGTTAATTATGAGAGCCGTGAGCTGTGTTGGCACTTGATTGAACCATGAAATAATTGCCAGAAAATTCAGCTTTTTTGAAAGTGGAGTGTTTATTGAATAATCTGACACATTTAAAAAAAGGAATTAAATATAATTTTGCACATGTGAGTACTAATATGTATCATTTTTGCTACATCAATCATTTTTGCTACGTCAATCATTTTTGCTACATCAATCATTTTTGCGCAGTTTATTGCTCCCAACAGCAAATCTGTGTGCAACTGTACATGTCAGGTTTTTCAAAATGCAAAAAATCATACTGACGATGGTATCAAAGTCGTTATGTCAAATATGATACATTTGGCATTACAGGGTTAAATTTTTCTATCCTTTCCTTTCAGCAGTGGCAATCTCTCAGGACAAAATGTGAAAATAGACTGAAATTAAAACATAACATAATAAGGTCATCTCTATCCTTACATCTCAAACAGCGCTGTCATGAACCTCCAGGCCTTTTCCCATCTAGCCTTTACATTACTGCCATCTTTTGGCTGCATTAGCTATTCTGACTGAAAACACTTCTTGTTTAGCAGTCGTAGGAAACTGAATTGTCTCCATTTTAGGGGCGTATCTGTCTCCCATTAACAATGACTTGAGCTGGGTAAACAGCAGTTTTTTTCTGGTGGTTTGCATATTGTGGCTAAATTTTGGTCTTTAAAGTAAACTGATATCAATTTGATGCGGACTCTGCTTTCACAGATCATTTCCAGTCTTCACTTTGTATGGAAGCACTCCTTAGCACTTATCGGCATAATAGTTATTGTTGTAAAGGCTCACCTTCTAGCACATTCACTTCACCAGATGCACCTTGTTTCTTTTCCTCACCTTTAATTGGGTGTGGTGCTTGGCCTTAATTGCACTCACCTGTCACTCGTTATATAAGGACTGCACTCACCTACCCCTCACTCTTTCTTCACTCCCACATGGGGCGGCAGCTGAGGTGAGTTTCTCTTTGAGTCTCCTGAGTTCATGTATCATTTTGAGTTACTTAAATCATACTTTGTCCTTTTTAGAGAGAGCAGTCCATGTGTGTCTTTCTTTCCTTCCTTCTTTGCCTTATTGATTTGAGTTGAGAATAAAAGGAGAACCCTGTGAATAATTCTGAATCAGATGGCTGCTTTTTCTTATTCTAACCGGATGAGCCCATGATGCTGATTGCTTCAGCCCTGAACCTTCCTTCCTTCAAAACATGGTCCTCCGAGCCGGAGTGGTATTAGCGTCATGGATTCAAAGCAGCCATTGACTGAAGGTTTGAGAAGATCCAGTCGTGATAGTCGACCTCCTGCCTACCTGCAGCAGTATGACGTTCAGTATCCTGGAGCTAGAAGAGCTACATGTGAGACAGAGAGTCAAACCGAATGCCAGCACAGTGACAAAGACACACATGGGCTGCAAGATCCTGTCGGAGAGTCAGAAAGGCAACCAGAGACATCCCCTGCTCCTTTACCCACCAATCAAGATGAGGTGATGAGGGAACTCCTGATGACAATGAGGGAGATTAGGCAACTCATGATTCAGTTATCTCCTCCCCATTCTCGCAGTTCCTCCAGATCTTCAATTCACACTGTCTCTGATGAAAGCAAATCCTCTGTTTGCGGTTTACAAGCCATTCCCCAAACACATCAGCAACATGAGCAGTTCCCAGTGATTGATCCAGCAACATGTCAATCACCCTCTCAGCCCCCCCCAGGTTAGCCGTCACTCTGGTGCAGTTCTGGCTGCTAGCCCTTCTTTCCCTAATTCAACAATATTAGATGCTGCAGTTCCTTCAAGTGGTTTGCCTAGACCAGTTTTTCCTACACCAGATGAGACTCCTTTTAATTTCCTGGCCACACCACTGCAAGGTCCCCACCAGATTTCATGTGTTCAACCTGCTGTTCCTCTAGATGAAGACCCTGCTCAACCTCTCGTTTGCATTCTATAACCAAGGCAGCACCCTCCTGTAAAGCAGCAACCAGCTACATCTGATGGTTTGCATGCACAAAACCCTTCAGTACCCATTACTGCTAGTTCTAGTCACCCTGTTAGCACTAGAACACATGTGTATAAACTTGAGGGTCCTTCTTTCCCAGACCTTACCAGAGAAGATGAAATCCAGTATAGGCTGTTACGAATGGCCCTTACTAACCTGCTTGACCCTCATGACACAGAGCATTTCAAATATCATGTCCTTCTTGATCATCTGAAAGTAGACCAAGCTAAACAGTTAGCTATTTCCTTTTCCTATGCTCCTGACCCATACACTCAAGCCATCAAAGCTCTTGATGAGCGTTATGGGCAACCAAGACAGCTAGCATTGAAAGAGCTACGGAATATACTGGAGCTTCCTCCTATCAGAGCAGGTGATGGTCGGACTCTGGATAATTTTGCTCTTCGTGTACAAGCTTTAGTTGGTTTGCTTAGCACTATGGGTGATCAAGGACGGACAGAACTAAATTGTGGCTCCCATGTCGATCGCCTACTTGAAAAGTTGCCCGCAGAGCATTCCAGTCGCTTCAAACGGCATATTTACAGGGAACAAGGAGATATGATGTATTTTTTTTTTCGCCTGTCCCATTTGGTTCTTTAGCCATCAGAATTGTTGTCTGAAGACCAACAAGGATACCCAATGGATTTACTTTGCCAAATGGATCATCGTGGCATTGCCGTATTGGTCCATTTGGTCGATCTTTGTTTTTATTATTTATTATATTTTATTTTCAGATGTTACAGACGGGACAGACATGAGTGAGGGATAGGAAAGGGAGAAAGAAAGAGGAAAGAAAGGAAAAACAGAAGGGGAGAGGGACAGTGAGAAAGGGGGGGAGAAAAAAAATAAAAATCTCCTGGATCACCTGTTGAGAGAAGAATAGAAAACAAGCAAAAAAAAGACAAAAAAAACAAAGCAACATACTAAACACAACACCATCGCATTAATCTAGCTAAGTGTAAACAGCAGTAAATACTAAATATTCAATGTTGTTGTGCAGCACGCAGGACAGATGTGCTTCGAAGTAGCAGCCAAGAAAGGTGTAATTTGGGTCTACGAGCAGTGAACACCCGTGTGCATACCTGTGTGGATCAGCGCGCTTGTATTCCAAAGGTTTCTCCATGTAACGATCTGCTAGGGAGTGTGGGGGGGCCACAGCCCCGTCCTCCAGGGTGTGAAGCAGGTATGGAGGAGATCAAAACTCCAGACATCCAGAGGCCCCCAGAACACAAGAGACCAAGGAAGACCAACAGAGGGGCAGCCGCGCCACTGTTCCAGTAAGAGCTGAGGAGAGTCCCAGATGAGGGTTCACTCAGCAGCCGCGGAGCAGAAGCCAGGGGGAGTTGCAGTGACCGAGCCCCAGGCCGAGAGGCCAAGGGCACCCCACCCCCGAAGGGGCCCGAGCGAGCCCCAGGCTCCAGGCCCCGATAAGCGGCCGCCAAGGAGTGAGCCGGTGTGTACCTGGACGCCCATCCCCAAACACAAAGAACCACCAACGCACCGACACCTGAGGGAGTCCGCCACCGGCAGGGGAAGTGGTGGTAGGTGGAGATAGGCCTCCAAACCTTGGTGGGCCTGAGGTGTCCCCAGAGAGGTGGCGTCTGATACCCAGCCTGACATATAGACACAGACATACAGGCACACACAGATACAAACATCCATTCCCACCCTCATGCTCTCATATGCACTCACTCCACACTCAACCAACGTGGAGACAGACATAAAGAGACGCTGTACACACGATCACACTCCTCAAGCGTACTCTACAAACTGGGTCTAGGTACCCTTGCCCCTGGAGGGGGGAACTGCACCCAGACCCAGGTGGTGTTACCCTTTTCCCTGCGGTGGGGAGAGGCAGACCACCCCGACTCCGTAGCAGCAGGGAGGCCCCACACTCCAGACCGCAGTCGGACAGCCAACTCCACCTAGCCCTCCCGCTCCAGCAGGCCGCAGAGAATGGGGGTGGGAGAAGACTCCAAACCTCCCTCCACCCGCTCATTGTAGTGTTGATGCATGTATGTTCTAAGGTGCAATTAAAACCCAGGAGGGCATGGAGCTACCTGCCAAGGAGCAGCAGGTAAGCACATAGTCCCTCCTGATAGCCCTCAATGTCTAAGTGTGTTTAAAATTGAGAGGTGGGCAACGACGCCAGGGGTGAGGTGTACACCCTGATGGTAATTTGGACTCCGTGATTGTGCCCACCCCCAAGATCCTATATGTATGTGTAATGAGAGTGTGAATAATGTGAATGTCTAAGTTGTGGGATAAAATTGAGGCAGAGGCAGCCAGAAGGGGACAGAGGGGGGGGTAGCCTCCTCTGCACCCTGGTGACATACCCCTACTCCAAGGCCCTGCATGTGTGGGTGGTTGTGGTGGAGCGGGAAGAGGGAGGCAGCTGGAGATGGGGAGGGAAGGAAGGGAGGGGCAGGTAACCCCTCCCTGGGGCCAGCTCCCCCACTGACCCCAGTAGGCACTCCCACACTCTGCGACCCGCCAGGGAAAGGGGGCCCAGGCCCATCCAGACCGGGGCCCAGTGCAGCAGCGCCTCCCGGCCCCGCAGAGCCCGGGACAGTCCACCCAACCCCACCACAGAGAAAACTGCACCCACCCCACCATCCACTCATCTTCCAGACTACATAAGACAGTAAACGCCCAGGCTGAGATCTTCCTCCACCTCTCCTGTATCTCCCCCTCCTGCAGAGAGAGTTCCTGAAGAGAGGAAAGCTCCTGCAAGATGTGACCATCTCCCCCACCAGTTGAAGAGCCCCCCAGGTGGTTCGACGCACCGGCGGCACCCCGCTCCAGGGCCGGGCCCCCATGCACCCACCCGCCCACAACCCCGGCAACACACCAACCAGAACCCAAGCCCCCGAGGCCCGGCCCGGGCCCCAGCCCAGAGACGGAGCGCCCCCAGAACCTCACGCCCATCCCGGACCCACCCAGGGCCAGCCAGGCTACCAGGTCAGTAACCAGGAGATATGATGTATGACTTACCTTTGTTCTCATCCTGGTTGCAAATTGAATGCAAGTGTCAACCAAGAAAGGACAGTCCTGTTTCATCCTTTAACCAGCCACGACCTGCCCATAAGTACACCTCTCCACTCACAACAATATTACATGGAACAAATGCATCCGATCCTGTACAGGCAGCACAACCCATCATAATGACTAAGGCTAGATGTGCATATTGCTGCTCACCTGAACACCACATTAGCAAGTGCCCTGAGTTCATTAACAAGACAAAGGATGAGAAAATAAACTGGATAAAGAGAAACAAACGGTGTTGGCGTTGTGCTAGAACTCATCAGGCTGCGAAGTGTGATCTGAGGAAAGCATGTGCCACCTGCATGGAAAGACATCTACAGATCCTATGTGAGGTGAATCAGAGACCTAAAACTGAAACTAATCCTGTAGTGAGGACACTACACTTTGATAGACCTAGTGATTGTCCCAGTGTCCTTTTAAAGGTTGTGAAAGTGCTCCTGCGAAATGGCAAAAGAACTCTTGAAACATATGGAGTACTTGATGATGGCTCCCAGCGTACCATTCTTCTAACATCAGCTGCACAGCATCTCAACCTAACTGGGGAAGCAGAGAGATTATCACTTAGAACGGTCCGTCAAGAAGTTGAAACTATTCAAGGTTCTTCCGTAAGTTTCAAAATCTCACCCATCGCACATCCAGAGAAAACATACACAATTAATAATGCCTTCGCTACAAGTCACTTAGCACTTTCAGACCACACCTACCCCGTATCCTCTCTTCAACGGAGATACAAGCATCTTCAAGGTATCCCATTAACCTACTAACAAAGCAGCTCCCCTACTGCTCATAGGCTCTGATCATACCCACCTTATTGCACCAGTTAGACATGGACCATTTGGATCTCCTGCAGCAGTCAAAACCCGGTTAGGGTGGACACTCCAAGGTCCAATCACAGACTTCCAACCCCAGAGCAGTTCCACGCATGCCCAATGTTTATTCACATCTTCCAGTTCAGGTTCAGGAGAACCGCTCCAGCACATCCTTGTGTCCGCTGATGGCTCTGAATTCATTCAGCCACTTCATACTCTACCATCAGCAGTACCTACGTCGTCACCGGCAGTGCCACTATCACCAGTTCCACCGCCTGTGGCTGCCATCCCGCCAGTGGTCAGGGCGCTGCCTGCTCCTGCATCACCTGGTCCTGCCTCTGCCAAGCCCCGTACATTGCCCCCAGCACCTGCAAAACTGCCCAACGGTCTGCAGGTCTGGGCCTGCCGCTGCATCCCAGGTGGTTGGCATTTGGACCTGCTTTGCCGCCACCGCTGGCTACATGGTCGGCCCCCTGAACTGTCTAGCCTGCATTGTCGACCTCTAGGTCGACCCCCTGGTAGTAGACCTGTAGCATGTCTGATTCTTCTGCCCCCGCTTTGTGAAAGGAGCATCTCTGATCCTTTGAACATATTTCTCAGTAGAAATATGGGGGCGGCTGTTGTAAAGGCTCACCTTCTAGCACATTCACTTCACCAGATGCACCTTGTTTCTTTTCCTCACCTTTGATTGGGTGTGGTGCTTGGCCTTAATTGCACTCACCTGTCACTCGTTATATAAGGACTGCACTCACCTACCCCTCACTCTTTCTTCACTCCCACATGGGGCGGCAGCTGAGGTGAGTTTCTCTTTGAGTCTCCTGAGTTCATGTATCATTTTGAGTTACTTAAATCATACTTTGTCCTTTTTAGAGAGAGCAGTCCATGTGTGTCTTTCTTTCCTTCCTTCTTTGCCTTATTGATTTGAGTTGAGAATAAAAGGAGAACCCTGTGAATAATTCTGAATCAGATGGCTGCTTTTTCTTATTCTAACCGGATGAGCCCATGATGCTGATTGCTTCAGCCCTGAACCTTCCTTCCTTCAAAACAGTTATGTTTCCTCTTGCTAACCACCTTGGCCAATATGTGTGATGCAGAGAAGATGGTGGTTAGGTTGTTAATAACTCTTTTAGTACAGTAACAAGGAACACTGATGATAATCAAAATCACAATCAGAATACTTTATTAATCCCTAAGGAAATGATGTGATGGAAGGGGATGCCAGCTCGGACCATATCCTAGCTGCCATCCCAATGGCAGGCTCAGCAGTTCATCAAGGTCAAGATCAGAGGTCAAGTTTTCTGAAAATCTTGTGAATGCGACAACTCAAGAAGGATTTTCAAAATGACACCATGGATGCATCTTCTAAAAATCTTTGATAAATTCTAATTTCATTTTCTGAAAACCTTGTGAACGCTATAACTTCAGAAGACAATGAGCTAGGCTTTTGAGATTGTTACCATGGGTCTGTCTACTACAAGCCCAAGGGACAGCAGTGGCAGCCGCTGGTCTTTTTTACGAGTGCTGTTACATTCTGGTATTTTACTCATTTAATCTTCGACTTATAACCACCACAAGCCTGCAACCACCTGGTTTGTGTTGTTCATACAGCAAACCATAAAGGCTTCAGGTCTTGAATGTTAGATAGAAAACACTTAAGTATACAGGAATGCGTGTATGAATGGATGAATTTTCTATATACTATATTATAACATTATAAGAATAATATTGTCACAATCCACAGTTCATGATAGCAGCAAAATCATCCAGTCATAACACTTAATAGTCTTTCCCTCCTGCTTGTGCCGCCTGGTTGTTGAGCAACATGATTTGGGTTTTTATTGACTAAAATGAATTCACGTTTTGTGAGGACTAAATTTGAACAAACATCAGGTGCCAAAATTAACCCCACTTTTCTCTGCTGTTGCTTCCAATCTGTCCCTAACTGACTTAACTTAGTTATCACAGCCAGTTATCTTATCTGCCATTTATTCTTTGAAACATCTGCACCTCGTTGTTCTCACTCACCATCCCCCTTTTTTCCATCACCTCATAAGCCTGCCTCCACAGCTGAAGCACTCTGGTGCCACTGAAGAGTCTCTAAGATAAAAATTAGACTAGATCTTCCACGAGCATAAATTTTATCATTACTCTACCTAGCATTCAGCACTGACCACATTAATTACACAGTTGCCTGCAAAAACTAAAAAATACAAATAATGAATCAACCCTTCTCCAATTAGCCTCAGAGTCGTGTTCTTTCTCTTGCAGCCTTTCTCTAAATCGCACCCACAGCTCCACAGTGAGTTGGTCATGGATGGATTAGAGATCGGAGTAAAGTTCACTTTGCAAAATTACACCAACACCTGCTCTCCAGTTAAAGCATCCTGTTGAAAACTATTATTATTATTTCAAATTAAGCCATCTCATGAGCTATACAGGCGCAGAAAAATGTTCAACGCCTGTCTAAAACCCATTAACCAGCTTCACAGGTAGCTTAAAATAAAGACAACTTATAGCTCTCATTTGTAGCTTGTGTAACGCAATCTGTACTTACGCCAAACCTTTAATGCGTGGAAATCAGGACTGTTGACCTTGGGCAGTTCACTAGGTGTCGGTGTCATCAATTTCACCCCGATGTTTAACCCAGAATCACAGTTTCTCTAAAAATAGGTTACAAGAAATCAAATGTATCCCAAATATCTATATCCTGTCAGAAGCTAGTTTCGTAAAGGAGATTGGTAGTAGCTGCTCCACCACAGGAACAATAAGGCTTCCAGCACACAATGGACACCACACTTACTTAACATAAACACATTTATTAGACACAATTTTAAATAATAAACCCCTTTTTTTTTGTAGTGTCTTTCCACTCAGTGTCATAAGAAAAATAAAATAAATAAATAAAAACAAATATGTATCCTTTAAGGTCCTTTGGCCAAAAGAAAATCACCTGAGCTCAGGGAAAAATAAAGCGCATCGTTGGGGCCCTTTGAATTGTTCCTACCGCTCTGTTGGAACGGTGTAGCATCCAATAATAGCATCCAGCAAGCAGCAACGACCATCTATTTGCCAGGACGGTTCGGCAGAGTCATCAGATGAGGACTTCCACAAGGCAGTTCATCCAGTAGGATCCAGGGCACCAAAAGGGCAAACAAACCAGCCTACACACAAGTGTGCAGAAGAATTAACTGAAATGTTCATAAGTCTCAGTACCACTGACTCAGTGTCCATGTCACTAACGGCTTATTTAACAGACTTACCATTATAATAATACAGGTTTGTCAAAATAAAAATATAACAGAACATAAATGCAGTTAACAATGCTTATCAATGCTGTTCTCTTAGGCATAACATAATAACACTGTAACTGACCTCGTGTCGGCCGCCATTTCAGGACATTAGCTAGGCTCACTTAACGGCTAGCTTGCTAACAGTCAGCCAATAACACACGTTATACAATATTTAGCCTCTTTCTTAACAACATGACAGCAGTAGATTTGATACCTCGCTGCAATATAATAAGGCACAAAACATTTCATACGAACATGAGCTGCACGCTAACTCACCAGAGGAGTTCGTGTAATGGCGAATGCTGTCGGACTCAGCTCCGCTTCACGTTTGTAACCGCTACAAGACTTTTTCCTAACAACATATTAAATCATTAGCTTCACATATAAAGGTTTTTAAAACTATTTACAGCAACTCAAATGTCTACTGTACCCGAATTTCCAGCTCGTAGAGGGCACGAGAGCAGCATGCGCCTCATCGGATGAACGGAAGGAAAAACTCTGTAGCTGGACTAGAGAGGGGCTATGCGCACGGCACAGTGGTGCGTTCAGTGACCACAAATAATCAGAAATCCCATACTCAACCAATGATCTGGGTTACACTCTCCCCCTCTAAAGTGCATGAGTCTCTGCATGCACACTTGACTTAACAGGTGTGTGAAGGAAAGTGCTCTGAGAGAATACAATTGCGAAACTCTGACAAAAAGGAACTGAGAGCCAAAATTAAAGGCTCACCTAACTCATCATAAGTTAGTTTACGAGGTTGGCGTCTCTCTCTCCCAGAACGCCGCAACTCTACTGTCTCTGGCTCTGAACTCTGCTCAGCAGTGTCGCTGCTTTCTTGATTCATTTCAACAGGTTCTGTTTGTTCAGGAATGTCAATAACAACCCAACCTGGACCTTCATCAGATGGAATGGGAGATGTGGTCACCTCATTGCTTTCTGAGTGTAACAAAGGCTCAGGTTCAGAAACATGACTGGGTGTTTCTCGTGCGTGTGACTCGTCTTGTGGCTCTGCACGGGGCAAACTAGAATGCACATCCCCAGTGGACAGCTGAGGTGTGATAACCTGCCTTTCAGTCTGGATAAAAGGACCTCTGGTTATTATTTCTGGAACCACAAAAGCTGGATACACTTCGTCCTCATCACTGTATACCTCATCTTCCTGACCATCAGGGTTATCAGAAGATTGTACTTCTCTTTCGGCTTTGTTCCTCAGTTTCTTCCCTTTAGAGGACCCATGAGATCTGCTCCCTGCTATTTCTTCCACAGGTAAGAACCCACACGGTAGAAGGAGATCCCTGTGTAAGGTGCGTTTTGGTCCGTCTCCCAACTCGGGTTCCACAACATAGACAGGGCCATCATTGATTCGTTTAACCACAACATGTACTTTCTGTTCCCACCTGTCTGAGATTTTGTGTTTACCTCTGATACTCATGTTCCTAACCAAAACCCTGTCACCTGCACAGAGCTCGGCCACTCTAATCCTCTTGTCAAACCTAACTTTATTCCTTTCTCCGATCTTCTGGGAGTTTTTTGCAGCTAGGGTGTAGCTCTCCTCCAGACGTTGACGAAGGTTGTTCACATACTCTGAATGAGACTTATGGTTGACATTTTCAGGTTGGATACCTAAGACTAAATCAATGGGTAGTCGGGGTTGTCTGCCAAACATCAGTTCATAAGGAGAGAAACCAGTTGTGTCGTTCCTCGTGCAGTTATACGCATGAACTAAGGGTTTAACAAAGTCCCTCCAGTGAGATTTGTCTTCCTCTTCCAACGTACCCAACATATCAAGAAGCGTCCGGTTAAACCTTTCCACCGGGTTTCCGCGAGGATGATAAGGTGTAGTGCGGATTTTGTCTGCTCCTATCAACGCACATAGCTCTTTGATTGTGTGAGATTCAAAGTCTCTACCCTGATCACTGAGTAGACGACTGGGAAACCCATAATGAACTATGAAGTTCTCCCACAGAGCTTTTGCAATGGTCCTGGACTTCTGATCTTTAGTTGGCACTGCCACAGCAAACTTCGTAAAATGGTCAGTGATAACTAATATGTTCCGGGTGTCTCTGTTGTCTGGCTCAACTGACAAATAGTCCATACAGACGAGTTCAAGCGGGTAAGTTGCTATAATATTTTCAAGAGGCGCTGCCTTCTGAGGCACTGCTTTCCTCCTGACACAGCGTGGACACTGTCTGCACTTCTCTTCTACAGACTTTGTCATCATTGGCCAATAGAATCTGGAACGGGCAAGATGCAGTGCTCGTTCAAAACCAAGATGACCAACTTCATCATGCACTCCACGCAACGCTTTCCCTCTGAACTGTTCAGGTAGGACTAACTGCCATACAGTGTTGTCTCTATTTGTCCATTTCCTGTACAATACTCCATCTCTCATTTCGAGTCTTCTCCACTCCTTGAGAAGGAGCCTAACATCAGGAACTTCAAGGTTTGTTTCTCTGAAGCTGGGCTTTTGAGCTCTTTCAACGAAGGTAATGACACGTGAGACAACCGGGTCATCCCTCTGAGCTTTATACCAGTCAGAGCTTGTCATAGATGGTAATGTGTCTTCTCCAAATACATCCGCAACTGTTGAGGGATCAACAGCAAGAGACTCTACAGCCAAAGGTTGTTCTAGATTTGAACAGTGCTCGATCTTTGACACCACAAGATGGCGTTGACATAAGGCAGATACCACCTCGTGACTCATCTCGTTGCTCACCTCTAGAAGACGGTTTTTCATGTCATCAACTCTCTCCCTTTCTTTGATGAAATCCTCATCTTCAAAAGGAGGAGCTTGTGGTCGTCGGGACAGCCCGTCTGCATCGCGATTGGCATGACCGGCCCTGTACTTAACGGTGAACTGATAAGTAGACAGCGCAGCTAACCAGCGATGACCAGCAGCATCTAACTTTGCAGATGTCAGTACATACGTGAGAGGATTGTTATCCGTCACAATGGTGAAGTTAGCGCCATAAAGGTAGCTGTTAAACTTCTCACAAACTGCCCACTTCAAAGCTAGAAATTCAAGCTTGTGAGTGGGATAGTTTCTCTCACTTTTGGAAAGTCCTCTGCTTGCATAAGCCACAGCTCTCAGCTTCCCGTCCTGCTCTTGGTAGAGCGCTGCACCCAAGCCTTCACGACTGGCATCAGTGTGCAGGACATATGGTAGCTGTGGGTTGGCAAAAGCAAGGACAGGTGCCGATGTCAGTCTCTCAATCAAAGTCTTAAACGCATTTTCACATTCAGGTGTCCACTCCTCTCCAAAAGGTAAGTTAATGTTTGATGGTTGTTTGAAATGTTCTCCAAGATACACTTTACCCCTCTTTTTGGGTGAGTAGTAACCAGCCGTGAGACTATTTAAAGGCTTTGCGATCTTTGAGTATCCATCAATGAATCTCCGGTAATAACCGGCAAAGCCTAGGAAACATTTTAACTCTCTCTTGTTTGTAGGACGAGGCCATGTTTTCAAAGCTGAGATCTTATCAGGATCTGTGTGAACTCCTTGGGCATCAACCACATGGCCAAGGTACTTCACCGAGGGCCTAAAGAAATGACATTTTTCTGGGGACAGCTTCAACCCAAAGTCCCTCAACCGGTTCAGCACCCTCATGAGTCTCACCTCATGTTCCTCCAGGGTGTCTGAAAACACAATCAGATCATCCAAAAACACAAGTACCTCACTCAAGTTCAAATCCCCAACACACTTCTCCATCAGTCGTTGAAACGTACTTGGGGCATTTGTAACGCCCTGAGGCAGGCGATTAAACTCATAAAACCCAAGAGGACAGACAAAAGCAGTTTTAGCTTTATCTTCCTCGGCCATCTCAACCTGATAATAGCCTGATTTGAGGTCCATGACCGAGAACCACTTGGCACCACTAAGGGCCGTGAAGGTCTCCTCAATGTTTGGGAGGGCATAAGCATCCCTAATGGTCCGTGCGTTCAACTTGCGGTAATCAACGCACAACCTGATTGAACCATCCTTTTTACGCACAACTACTATTGGAGATGCGTAGGGGCTCTCTGACTCCCTAATAACCCCTGCATTAAGCAGTTCTTTGAGGTGTTGCTTGACAGCTTCTCTGTCACTTGGATGGATGGGCCTCGACCGTTCCTTAAACGGCGTGTCATCATTCAGCCGAATGTGGTGTTTTACCACAGTGGTGTGACCATAAGACAGATCATCAACCGCAAACACTTCTGAAATAGACTTGAGCTTGGTGGTGATGCGCTCTTTCCATTCTTCAGAGATGGGTGACTCATCAAGATTAAACTTAAGCTTCTCTCCATCAAACTTGTCATGAGAAGAAGCATTTGAAACAGGCACCAGGGGTGAAATGTGCTGGGCTACACATACCTGGGCAACTGTACTTCCTGGTTGCAATACAATACTATGCCCACTCAAGTTCTGCAAGACGACTGGAACCTTACTCTTAGCTTTGTAAGGGATGTCTATCAAAGCAGTTTCAAGAAATAAACCACCAGGTAACTTGTCGTGTTCATTTGGTTCAAGGACGAAACTTACGTTAGGAGTGTTCTTTCTCAGCCTAACATCGCCCATTAAACAGCACTTGTGGTTGGCAGGGATGGTGACTGGTACTTTCCCGTGCAACCTCACTGGGTGTATGTGGCAATCATCCATTTGTTTAGCCAAGTGCTGGAGAACCAGTGCTACATCTCTGGAACACAGTCTGTGAAGGAAATCTGGACCGTCACGTTCAGATAACTTATCATGGAGTCTTAACAGTGCATTGGTACCAATCAAAACTGGTATTCTGCTGTTAAAATGGCACTCAGGCACAACAAGAGCCAAAACAACCAACTCTTCCTCTTTGCCTGTAATGTTGTGAGGAAAAGTGATGTGGGTCTCAACATAACCAAGGTAGGGAACGTGCTGTCCACCTGCACCCTCAATCTCAAGCAATGCTTGAATGGGCTGAATGGGGAGATGTGCCAGCTTATCCTTGTGAAATGATTCGGAGATTGTAGTGACTTGTGAACCACTATCCATGATAGAGTTGCATTGCACACCCTCAACCAAAACAGAAGCTGAACAACGAGGACCTATCAGACCGGGTGGCAAGCGGGATTGGGAACTGAAATCTTGAACCGTTGTCTGGGTCTTTATTTTGCTCTGAACACCAATTCTTTGGTCACTTGAGGCGGGACTAATGCTGGTCTCAGCTCCTGGACGTCCCACAGCAGGAGCCGCTACAAGTTTAAAGCAAAAGGCTCAGTAACCTGTTGGGCTTGGAACCTTCCTTGCTTTTCCTTTAACTCAGCATTCTTCTGGCGGACTAGTGCCTGGTTGGGTTCATTTGGGCATCGAGCGGCAATGTGGTTATCTTCACCACATCTAAAGCAGAACCATGCTTTTGGCATAGAGGGAACCTTAACTGGTCTCCTGGCACTGCTATTTCTTGCCGCAAGGAAGTCTTTGCCACTATTATTCTCTTTAGGACATTTTTGGTTCTGAGTGAGCTCTCTGAGTTGTTTAGACAACTCATCTATTTTACTTTCAAGTTTAACAGTTTCTTCTTGTCTCTGTTTTAACACTGCACTAAGCTCACTGTCAAAAGGAGAATTCTTGGACCTTTGACTCAGTTTCTCTACCTGCTTTGAAAGCTCATCCATTCTCCTCTCAAGCTTAGATGCTTCGCTCTGCTTTGCAGTCTGTGTCGGAACGGGCTCATCATCATAGGAGGGTACATCAAAAATGGAGTGGGCATGTACAGCTGCTTTTGTAGCACCCAGATGTTTTTTCATCCTGTCTAGCTTTGCAGATCTACGACCTTCCTCGGTCCTCAACATAAGGAGTAGATCTGGGAATGTTGGTGGACTGTTCTTTTTGTTTTCTAGTTGGAGAGCTATAATGAGACTCTGGTCCCAGCAGCCTCTAATAAACTGTCTGAGTAGATGTTCGCTCAAAGTTTCGACAGAGACTCCCCCTCTAGAAATAGCTCGAGTAAGGAGGCTATGGAGTCTGTTCAAATATGCTGAGGGCTTTTCTCCGCTATTCTGGTTGGAGCTGAGAAAGGTTGCAAATAACTCTTCTCCGTCCTCTACAACACTGAAAGCGGAATCGAGCTGCCTAACATAAGCCCTGGGTGGTGAGCTCACACCAAGCAACTTAACAACATCGGCTGCTGGACTTAGCAAACTTTCAAGTATTTTCCTAACCTTTTGCACATCACTAAGAGAGCAATCACTGACAAGAAGGTCCACTTGTGTGCGCCATGTTTCATAGTCTACCTCACCATTGGGCCTAGGAGCACGGCCAGAAAAGGTGCGCAGTCTGGTTTGTGTAGACCACGGGGCTGTTGAGTCATTTCTGATAACGTGCTCAACGACAACTTTTTGAATCTGAGGTGGGTTAAGGAGACTGCGGTCGATATTAACAGGGTTCACCACAGCACTATCAGGTGCATTGTGGGTCTGTGTGTAGTGATTAGGTTCATCATGATCACTAGCTACAATGTCATGGAGGGATGTGTCACCATCCTGAGCTGTGTGTGGCCGTGTGTCAGGAATCTCAGAGTTATGTCGAACTTCTTTGACCTCACTCTGAATAACACTCAAGAAACCTGCTTTACCACTATCTCCAACAGCCTTCAGTTCTTCTAAATATCTACGAGCTAACTCCTTGCCTACCTCTTCCTGAGCAACATCTCGAATGGTTTTGACAGACCAACCGATAGCAGGATCCTTGGGGCTCGGCAAGTCGCCTAAGATCTGGGGGTTGATCTTGGAAATGGCTTGATTGGACAAATATTGTATCAGGACTCTACCCTCTGGCTGGTTTGATTCATCTGGAATTCGAACTATCCGAGAAACTTTACCATTTACTGAAAAAACACTAGCAATGTCATCATCTGTGTAAATCCCTTCAACGCCAGTCACAAAAAGTGAGCACTGGCCATCTACATCAAAACGTCTGCAAAGATCCATGTCCAACACAATAGGGTCAAGGAAAAGAGGTAGGTGTTGTGAGCTGGAAAGTCAAGGTGCTACTTTTCACCAATCTCCTGGCTGGCTCGCCACTTGTAACGCAATCTGTACTTACGCCAAACCTTTAATGCGTGGAAATCAGGACTGTTGACCTTGGGCAGTTCACTAGGTGTCGGTGTCATCAATTTCACCCCGATGTTTAACCCAGAATCACAGTTTCTCTAAAAATAGGTTACAAGAAATCAAATGTATCCCAAATATCTATATCCTGTCAGAAGCTAGTTTCGTAAAGGAGATTGGTAGTAGCTGCTCCACCACAGGAACAATAAGGCTTCCAGCACACAATGGACACCACACTTACTTAACATAAACACATTTATTAGACACAATTTTAAATAATAAACCCCTTTTTTTTTGTAGTGTCTTTCCACTCAGTGTCATAAGAAAAATAAAATAAATAAATAAAAACAAATATGTATCCTTTAAGGTCCTTTGGCCAAAAGAAAATCACCTGAGCTCAGGGAAAAATAAAGCGCATCGTTGGGGCCCTTTGAATTGTTCCTACCGCTCTGTTGGAACGGTGTAGCATCCAATAATAGCATCCAGCAAGCAGCAACGACCATCTATTTGCCAGGACGGTTCGGCAGAGTCATCAGATGAGGACTTCCACAAGGCAGTTCATCCAGTAGGATCCAGGGCACCAAAAGGGCAAACAAACCAGCCTACACACAAGTGTGCAGAAGAATTAACTGAAATGTTCATAAGTCTCAGTACCACTGACTCAGTGTCCATGTCACTAACGGCTTATTTAACAGACTTACCATTATAATAATACAGGTTTGTCAAAATAAAAATATAACAGAACATAAATGCAGTTAACAATGCTTATCAATGCTGTTCTCTTAGGCATAACATAATAACACTGTAACTGACCTCGTGTCGGCCGCCATTTCAGGACATTAGCTAGGCTCACTTAACGGCTAGCTTGCTAACAGTCAGCCAATAACACACGTTATACAATATTTAGCCTCTTTCTTAACAACATGACAGCAGTAGATTTGATACCTCGCTGCAATATAATAAGGCACAAAACATTTCATACGAACATGAGCTGCACGCTAACTCACCAGAGGAGTTCGTGTAATGGCGAATGCTGTCGGACTCAGCTCCGCTTCACGTTTGTAACCGCTACAAGACTTTTTCCTAACAACATATTAAATCATTAGCTTCACATATAAAGGTTTTTAAAACTATTTACAGCAACTCAAATGTCTACTGTACCCGAATTTCCAGCTCGTAGAGGGCACGAGAGCAGCATGCGCCTCATCGGATGAACGGAAGGAAAAACTCTGTAGCTGGACTAGAGAGGGGCTATGCGCACGGCACAGTGGTGCGTTCAGTGACCACAAATAATCAGAAATCCCATACTCAACCAATGATCTGGGTTACACTTGGACAGAAGTAAGAAGCAGTTATATTTTTAAACTTCAGTCAGTATTTTTACTCTTTAATCAATTTGTCTGGATTAAATTTTGTCCTACATATTTTAGATCTAATGGATCATGTACAATGCATCATGAAAGTATTCACAGAGCTTCACTTATTTAACATTTTGTCATATTATTCCAATATGGAATAAATTTAAAAAATGATTTAATCCATTCTTGAAAAGGCTGTAACATGACAAAATGTGGAACAAATGAAGCGCTGTGAATACTTTCCAGATACACTGAAGAAAATAGCTAAAATCCACGTCTTGAATGGATCATGGATTTAAGAAAAATGGTTCATCTCAAAAAGAGGCTGCAGTTGAACTGATGCAAGTGTATGTATACAGGAAGAAATATCTGCCCAGAGATTACCAGTGAAACTACAGAATGACAATGACTTTAACAAAGTTGTCATGGCGAGGTACGCCAGTGTGATGATGAAGTGGCTGTTATATAACATGAATACAAAACTCAAACGCAGGTAAACAGGGGCGAGAGCTAACTGAAAACCTAAACTGGGTAAACTAAAATAACTGTGACAACTGAGACCGATGAACTATGAATCACTTATGGCAACTATGATGACAGCTATGATAACTGTGGCAAGACGTGGAGACAAGGACAGAATGAGAAGACACAGACTAAATACACACAGGAGGTGATCAGGAGAAGTGGAAACACACGGGAAACAGCTGACAAAAATGAATATCATGACGCCACAGGGAAAGGTAACACTAAACATGATGAATATAGAAACAAGACTTTCAAAATAAAACAGGAACATAAACCACGCAGACATGAAACACATGAAGGGCGAGTGGGACTTAAACACAGGGGATGAAGACACAAGGGGAATCTGATAGATAATAAACTAGAACAAGGCAACCTAGGCAAAATAGAAACGAACTTGGAATATTAAATGAGACTTAATGATAAACAATGAATATCAAAATATAAGAAAACTCAGAAACACTGGGTCCTGCGACCCAGGACCATGACAAAAGTTCACTTGGCTTCCATTTTTTGAAACTCCCCTGGGCAGATATTTTTAAGCCCCTTAAAATGAAGTAGAGTAAAAGAGTAGAGACCCTCAACGTTACATCACTATAGTCTCTGCATCCAAGGAAACACTAGTCAGGATTCACTGAGCACCATGTCTGCTGGTTATAATAGATCTGGATTTTAACAAAGCCTTACTTTCTGCTAAAGAACTTGAAAGGGAATTAACGATTTGTCTTACATGCCATCTTGTAGCACTGACTTTTTTAGATCAGAGAAGCATCATTACTTTCTAAACACTGAAGATTAAATTCCCATTTTACCATCTGAGGGGGGCTAACAGAAACTCTCTGGTTTTGAACCGATGTGATGACATACCATATATGCTTCCATATATGACTTATTGTCTAGAGACATGGGGTAATGCATATAAAACAAATACGCTTCCTAATTTCAAGTTACAAAAAAGAGCTATAAGAATTATAAAACACTCAAACTATATAGAACCAACTAACATTTTGTTTATTAATCTGAATACCCTGAAATTTTATGATTTAGTTGAATATAAAATGGCACAGATAATGTATAAAGCACAAAATAACTTGCTTTGCCACAGTACTCAGAAGCTGTTTGAAGTCAGAGAGAGTCAATATGACTTAAGGGGAACAGATTTCTTTAAAAAAAAAAAAAAAAACAAGATGAGGACAAACATAAAGCAGAGATGTGCTTCTGTTAGAGGAGTTAACTTGTGGAATAGTTCTGACAGTGATTTAAAAAGGTGGAGTTCATTTTCTTTGTTTAAAAATATGTTTAAAATAGAGTATTAGAAAAATATATATAAATCGAGAATGAAAGGAGCAAAATAATAATACTGAAACTCTTGGTTGTTTTGCTTTGATTATGTTCATGAAATTTAATTTAATGTGGTTACTTATCTAAGGTGGAAAGTTTGTTTTGTTTTTTGTTTGTTTGTTTGTTTTGTTTTGTTTTACTCTTTGCTTCAAGCCCTGTGTACATGAGCTGCATGCTAAAAGATCTTTTGTTAAAAGGGTTGGCGTAATAAGCAAATGCTTCAGCCAATACCTTTTGATTAGTCATGTCTCGTGCTTTCTTGCTTTGTGGTAGATCTTTATTCTGTATTCACTGAGATATTTGAATGCCAATCAATAAATTAAAAAAAAAACATATCTGCATATATCTCAAGCAAAAAAGTGACAGCTCAGGGAAAAAACTTTACTTTACTTATGTATTTTGTTTTTTCTCCTATTCCCAGATCAGGTGCAACAAAACTGTAAGCTCTCCCCCTGCTACCATGACAGCTACGACCCCCCACAGGACAACTGGCGGTGTCTGTGGGCTCTTTGTACTGTTCCTTACACCATGCTTTTCCTTTCTAGTCATTCACGCTAACACAACACCTGTCACTAGTTGTAATAAAGTTGCTGTTTAAACCCTAAATCAGCACATGGAGTTGTTCCCTCATTCTCAGTGACTCTGCTGTCGGGTCTTTCCCTCACAAAAGAGGCAAGCAGATCACTCGACAGACTGTTTGTACAGACTGTATTTCCCTGTTCCCTGTAGGCCCATATCCACAGATTATCTGTTTGGGTAACAGACTATAAAACTAGTCTGTATAGAGTTAGTATTGCTGTGAATGCCTCTAAAACAAGGTAAACTGATGGCAGTAAATAAATAATAAAAACTAAAAAGCATTAAACAAAAGCACTAATAGCTGACCCTCCATGCAGCCTTAGAAAACCTCCTTCAGCTGTACTGGCTGACCCTAACAACCAAATGTGACAAGGTGACACAAGAATAACTGAAACACTGATATACAATCTCTTGTCTGTATCCTCGAGTCTGCAGAGTAGTTATTCTCCTGCTTTCATTATCTCTGTTCTTGTCCGTTTCTGTGCCCTTTGTTCTCTATAAATCACATTGTGACAAAAACACTAGTTTAAGGAGCACTATAAATAAAATTGACCTACACAGTACAATGATATGGGGACATATAATGCAGAGAAATGGAAAGGGCTATACTTTGACAGGATATTGTGTTCATGCTGCATGAAAAATAAATTATACTTAAATGAAAACGCAGCAGTCCTGGCAGCAGCGCCAGTGTTGGAGATTGCCTTTGTTGTGAGAGAAACAGCAAGAATTTGAAGCTGAAGCTACATGTTCGGTTATTTAGCCCTTTCACCGCCTGACTAGCAGGTTAGTTAGATGGGATCAAAGCCTGGGTCAGACCTTAGACTGCACGTAATAATGAAGCAAGACATTTGTTTTCTGTTAAACACCACTTACACTGCAGCAGCAGGTGGCAGGGCACCAGATGTGCTCCTGATACAATTGTGTTCTTTTTTTCATTGTTATTTGTTCCTTTTTTACTTTTTGCCTCTTTACAGCTTTTTCCCCCTGTGGTGCACATTTTTACATATTTTAAAACGGAAACAGATTACTGCTCTGTATATTTTAAGTATGTATAAAACTTCTTCCACTGAACTTCAAAGATGTTCAAAGGCTTTAGCTAAACCTCTGACCCTCATCATTTACAAAACAGCTCTTGTTCAGCATGCATGTAGCCTTAAGCTGACCCAATCCTAACACATCCAACTTTTACAGCAGATTCTCATGCACTGAGGAACTGTAAAATCTAAATTCAAGGTCTGGCTGTGTTTGGATTTAGACAAAAGCATTTTCTTCTATCTGACATTTAAACACAATCAGCTGAAGCAGCAAGCTTTTCTTCTAAACACTGAGGACTTTCTAAGCAGAACATTTTACTTGAGCACATCTTTAGGCGCACTGATCATCTGTATTATACACAGCTGATGGGGAGTGCACTTAGGCACTGTGCTTTTGTTAAAAGACAAAATCATGTGCGAGTCTGGAGGATCCAGGCTCGCTTCATTACTCTAGTGTTCTAATGGGCAGCACACATGGAGGGATTATGTCTTTCCTTTTGGATAAAACTAACACAAGTGTTACAGGCTGATTCTCCTAGGTGACCCATGATGCACTCTACCCTCTTTCACTCTCTCCATGTTTATTTAGCACTATTAAATAACATTACGTGTGTCTCCTCTCTCTTCCTTGTTTGTACTTGGTCTTCTCTGTCCTCTCGTTCCCTCTCTGCCTCTTTCTGTATCTTTTGTTCCAGATCTCCGAGTTCCTGATCCTCCTCTGACCTTACCAACCTGAAAACTGTTTATTTATTCATTTTGTCTGTCTGTCTACTAGGTTGATGCTGCAAATCAAAATGTATTTTTCTCTAGAGCTCTCTTTTAAAATGTATGTGTATTTTTAAAGATACGAATAATTTTATTCAACAAATTATATTTGGATCAATTACTTAACTGATAATTGGTTTAGTTTACAAGAAGGCTTTGTGTTAGTTTGTTTTGGTTTGTCTGGATCACCTTAATATTCATCTGAATCACCATTTAAATATAGGATCCGAATAGTTTGTCCTTCAAACTTCTGTTTTAAGGTCTTAAGGAAAGTGTTTATTTATTTTTTGTTTCTCAGTGTTTTTCTTTTCACTCACTGATTGAAGCAGACCACCAATGTAAAGCTCCCTGACAAGACATTAGTACTAATGAACTAAAATCAAAGTCCTCCATACTTTGCATGCATTTCATTTAAAGACCTTCATATATATATGACAGCTGGGATAGGCTCCAGCGCCCCCCCGCGACCCTGAAAAGGATAAGCGGAAGTGAATGGATGGATGGATGGACCTTCATATATATATAATCCCATTGCAGTTTTGCCTTACACTTATATTTGGTGTAGTTGGTGAGTTAATCTAGTTGGCTGTCATCAAAGGTCGAAAGCATAATTACATTTAAAGCTAACTTTAAAACATATTATGTCATCGCAATCAAGAATAAAGAGGAAATGAACAAACACTGTTTATATGACAATATCTCCCAAAAATTAAACAGATATTTGTTTATTAAGTGTAATATTGCTGAGGGAATAGTTGTGAGAGCGAGTTGCGAGGGAGCATAATGCTGAGGACAGCCTTTAAAAATCCACTGATCTGACTGGTGGGCACCTCCTCCTGTCATCTCCAAAGACATCTCCTTGCTCATTTCCACTTCTAAAGGAAGCCTGCCTCCCTTACCAGTGCGCTGCTCGCATGTATAGGTAAGTATAGGCATAATTACAGGGAGCCATCCATCTTTGCACCCTTGAGGTTTCTTTTACCAGCTAGAAACAGTGATGTCAATTTCATGATTCTCCTTTCATCAGTTTACATTTGAGGCATTAGAATCAATATGGGACACATGCAGCTGATAAACTGTGACAGCCCTGTTGTGTGTGTGACCCATCAGCTCTGAGGCAGCACAGAAACACGCACACACGCACACACACTTTCTTGAATAAAGGAAGACAGAAATAGATGTTCATGTATTGTGCAGCTTGCAGCAGAAACAACAGGGTCGTCCTCACTCAATCCTAGTCTGTGTCTTAGGAGCGCTTTATCCATGACAGACTCTCTCAGAGGGGTGGTTTATAAAAAAAAAGAGCAACAAATAGGGAGAGGAAGAGGAGGAGGAGGAGTGAAGGAAGGTAAACAAGGACTGTCACCAAACAGCCCAAGAGCTCTTTGTCACTTTGAGAAACAGAGCAAACAGCCCAGGCAGAAAAACGACTGAGGTGTGTGTTTGTGTCAGCATCTCTGCACAGAGTGTGCGTGTATGTATATGTGTGTGTATATCTTTGTGTGGGTACTAATTGTGGAAAGTCATGGTAGGTTTCTAGGAGCGCTGCACGATGGGAGGTTGGGGTCAAATAGAGTTCAGAGCTGAGTGTGTTGACCCAGAAGCATTGTCAGGATAAAACATGGGATAATGAATCAGTCCAAAATTTAGCATCTTGGGGGCATAATTCCTGCGGTGCCTTAAAGCACTGGGTAAACCCGCAAACACACACAAACATACAGAGGATGAGCTTATCTTGCCTGAATGTAGGCTATTCATTTGTTTGCCAAGAGTGTAGATAATGCAGAGGGATGAAAAACACCAGATACTCTAAATCCATTTATGTGTGAGGGAAGCGAGAACGTCTGTATGTGTGCAATGCACATATTGAACATGCATATAAGTTCCATCAATTACTCATCAGCTGAATTTGTAGATGGTTTATAAGAGATGAGTATAGCTTCTGAAAAGAACTGTGTAACTTGTGTATCTTAACTCGTCATTCTTCACATTAGCCTGCAGGGGGAGGAAAAGAAAATGATCAACGTACAGAAGGCTGAATTCAAAGACACCAACATCGGGGTAATCTTCTGTCCTGGGGGTTTTCCTCCCAGATCTGGACCAGGGCAGACCTCTCTGGTCTGTAGAGGTCTGTGTGTCCCCTCGACTCCATTCGACTATCACTGAGACACGAGCAAATCAGCCATTCTGATGTTCTGGGCAGCATTCTCTACATCTTCTTAAGTCCCTTTAATGTCTGTCATATGTGCTGTAGCTCAACCTGCTGTCATCTGTGAAAAGAACAAGGTGCCAGTGGTGGACCTACCAATTCTGGTATCCTGCGCCAAATACCAGTTGGGCTCCATGGTACAGGGCGATGAGCAGTGAAGGTTGTCGGGTCCTGTTTTAGAAAGATAAATAATTCATTACTTTGGACTTTTCAATAATAATAAAATAAAGGGCAAGTTTGCTGTACATTCAGCATTCGTTGTCTTGCTTTGTGTATTCTTTATCTTTATTTACCATAATCCTGAAAAACGAGCTTCTCATATTTTATTTTTCTTCGTTTGTTTGTTTGTTTTTTATGACCAATACAATATAAAGGTAGGAAATTGTTGTTGTGATTAGTAAATTCACAAATTGACTGCAAAAACTAAATTTGATCCTAGTTTAGACAAAGCTGCCTTCCTCTCAAGTCAGTAGGAATAATTCATGTACAATGTCGCTAGTATACTGAATTAAATATGAGATGACCTGTTATTCTGTTTTATGAGAAATCAATTCTTTTTAAGCTGGGAAGCTGTTGTATACATGTACCACTGCACAGGTTTTCTTGATAATCACTAAATCTTTTTAAACTCTTTAGACTTTTTAGAATCTGAACCTTTAGCATGTGGAAGACCATCAATCCACACAGTGAAGGTTCAAGAGAAGGTATTAGGGATATGCCTGTATACCCAAATTGCTACATGTTTAACATGTTAACACCTACTAGGTTCCCAGGAATTACATGTACTATGGTTAGGATTCAGTTTTGTTTTAGCCACATGCTAAATGCACAATTTTTCAAAAACAAGTCCAAACAGTCAACGTATTATTTATTTTTATTATTATTTTCTGTTAAAAACTGTATTTCTCATATATTATTATTATTTGTTGTTTTTAATATTATTTGCTGTTTTTAATATTCTGCAATGAGGACATAGTTTCTGTCTTCTGTGCTGAGTCTGGAAATGTGGCCAAAAGCAAATTTCCTCAGAGCACAATGCTATAATATATCTTTATCATTTAGCTCTCATTGAAGTCTGTTCTTCGGTATTAATAACATATCATAGGTATTAAATTAACTTTTACATTAACTTGCTTTGCCTCCCCTAACCTGGGACCACACTATATTTGTTTTCAAGATATCAGCCTCCTATGCAAACTGCGATTAGATCAAAGGCAGATCAAGAGAACATTTTCATAACATGTGCTAATGCAAAACGTGATAGAGATCCAGTATTAAGACCAGCTGTAACATTTACTAGTCTAAAGCATTAATGTCATAAACAACCCATAATACAGATAAACACAAAATTGCCGAGTCCTCAAATATAAGACTATCCTCAGTATTTCAAATCTAATTTCAAGAGATGGTAAAAGGTAAATGGACTGGTTCTTATATAGCGCTTTTCTACTCTGAGCACTCAAAGTGCTTCAGGTGATGCTCCTCATGTCCTGAGCTTTCAGAGATTGCAGCACGTAAGAATCACTGTGGATGAAAATGCTGCACAAAGCTGCAGTGTAGATGAATAAATCTTGTTTGAGGGGCAGTTTTGAGGTCGGGGACATATCATCAATGTCTTGTTTCTGGAAGAAGAAAAAAATATCAGTACAAAATGCATGGTCAAGGGTAGTGTGTTGTCACCCTGTTGGTCTAATTGATCTGTTCTGACAGCAGTGGAATTGTATTACCATCAGTTTTAGGTCCAGTGCTCCCGAGACGAAGAGTCTGATGTAATCATACAAACGTGACAGAAGTTCTACTTGTTCAACATTTGAGTTTGTGACAGGCTGAGTCTAATAGCGTCAGTAGTCCATTTCTCCCTTTGGATACTCATAAAACTCGGACATTGCACCAACTTGGGGTTATTCAGTCTGTATTTGTAACCATTTTATGGCCGTAAGGTATACTGCTGCATAAATGGTAAATGGTAAATGGCCTGTATTTGTATAGCGCTTTTCTAGTCCCTAAGGACCCCAAAGCGCTTTACACAACCAGTCATCCACCCATTCACGCACACATTCACACACACGCATAACTACAGACTAAAATAACAGTCTTGGCCAAATTAATCTTTATTTTACATACCTTGTATTGGCATTAAGGGAAGATATTAATTGAGTTGTTTTTGTTACTTTAATACCCAAAGGGCATTTCCCAGCTAGAAGCACTCAATAAAATAATGAGGCCCTAAGTGACCGACAGGTCCCTGCTGTGTGGGCTACCCTTGATCTTCAAATCTCTAAACACATAACTAATATTCTAATGCTCAGCATTCACATCCTATTCTGTAAACTAGCCTGTTAGTTATGGCTACCAACTGAAGTCTGACATGGCCTAAAATAGCCACTGTACAGTGATTAATAGCTTCTCATTTAGTGACTGTACCCGATCAAATATCAGTTTTTTTCTTAAAAGTGGTAACAGGCAAAAAATATTTTTCTTCTATGCAGCATTCTCTAGTGTGCACCAAGGATTAGAGTTGTTTAGGGCAGAGCATTAAGTGCTTGAGCCACCCAGACGAAGAAAATAATCATTATTTTAACCATATTGCATATCACCATTTGGGATCTGTTGGCATCTCAGAAAACTGAGTGATAAGTTAACTAATTCGTCACATTCACTGTGGGATAAACGGTCATGTGTTAAAACCTGAGTAAATCTCCCATGGGCCAAAGTCTTATAAAGTCTTATGAAAGTGTGTACCAGTTAACACAAGTTCAAGTTGGAAGCAAAAATGAACCAGGTAAACATAGTTCTTCAGTTTGTCCTCAATTAAGAGCGTTGGAGTAAGAAGCCTGTAGAAGTACTAAAAAGATAAAATTTTGTTATCCAGAATATGTATGAAACATAAAACAATATTGTGAATAATTCAGACCCTACACGACATTAATTGGCTGTTTTGCCACTTTTATTTAGGTGCGCGCACACACGCACATTAGGGTTCGGCACCTAAACGTCATTGGTGTGGTCAGCTTTTCAGCTGACTCCACACTTCTCTCCTGTCTCTGGTCCCTGGCGACATTAAAAAGGGAAGAGAGCTCATCAGCCTGATTACCTCCACCTGGACCTCAGCCTCCCTGGCACTGCCCCTTGATGCAGCTGCACCACCCCTCAACCGCAGCAGAGAAAAAAGACCACCCCTGCTACAAATCCCCACTGCCTGGCTGAGGCCGGGGGCTTGACCACCCACCAGATTGCCAGACACTCCTACTCCACAGTGCGGTACCACGTTTCTCATTTGGTCAGCTTCCGGTTTATGTACACGACTGGTCAACCCCCCTTTACCTGCTAGGACAAAACGGCCCCCAGCCCTCTGATCCTCCTTTTTGGTTTTGGGGAGTGGGCAGGATGCAATGGCGGCTGTGTTCTTCTGGACACACCTGCCAATCTCCCAAGTGGTACCCCAGATACCATATCTCCCACCGTCCAACTGCACGCTTTTTTGGTTTAACCATGAGCCCTGCCCGCCTAAGAGACTCCAGGGCCGTGGCCACCCACTGCACATGCTCTGCCTAGGTGTTACTGTGGATGATCACATCATCCAGGTAGGCGGCAGCATATGCAGTGTGCGGCAGCAACACCCGATCCGTGAGGCGCTCGAAAATGGCAGGGGCTTCCGACCAAGCCAAACGGAAGTTTGACAAATTGGTACCAACTGTACAGAGTGGAGAAGGCTGTCTTTTCCTTGGACCCTACACACAAGGGAATCTACCAGTAGCCCCTCGTTAAATCTAGTGTCATGAAAAATTAAGTGGTGCCTAAATGGTCCAGGAGTTCGTCAGGTACCAAACCTTGACACTTCATTCACCTTGCAGTAAACAACACAGAACCGTACAGACCCATCTTTCTTCACAACCAGAACTATGGGGCTACACCAAGCGCTGCGCAACTCTTCTATTGCCCCCATTCTCAGTATCTTGGCCAATTCCTTCTGAACAATTTACCGTTTATGTTCAGTAACCTGTAGGGTCGTGAATGCCTGTACGCCTGTACTCGTACGTCCAGGCAGGTGGGAGAACACATTCGCAAATCCCTTTTGCAATGCAGCAACATCCACTCTCTCGGCCTGTGTGAGATGGTTGTCACAATGGAGGGAAGCGGGAATTGTGGAATTTGGCACCTCTGGCCCCAACTCATCTCTCTCCTCCACCAAGCTCACCATAGAAGTGGTTTCAGGATCTCTCCATGCTTTAAAGAGGTTTAGGTGATATACCTGTGTGACTCCTCCCCTGTCTGACTGTACCACCTGATAGTCAACATCACCTACCTGCCATGTGACCACGAAGGGCCCTTGCCACTTGCAGAGTGCCTTTGAGCTGGAAGTAGGGAGTAACACAAGCACTTGGTCTCCCGGTGAAAATTGCCTGTGTCTAGCCCCTCTATTGTACAGGCACTGTTGACATTCCTGGGCCTGGAGCAAATCCTCTCGTAATAACCTACCCAGCAGGTGCAGCTTTGCTCTCAGGTCCAGGACATACTGAATCTAATTTTTCACCAGACTTGGACCTTCTTCCCAGTTTTCCTTAATTAGTTGTAACAACAGTTCAAAGGGAGAAAATCCCGTGGAGACCTGGGATACCTCCTGCACTGAGATCAACAGAGGGTCTAAACAGCAATCCCACTGCATTCATCCTCAGGAATGAACTTATGAATCATGGACTTTAAAGTTTTATTCAGATGGTCCACCAACCCATCAGTCTGAGGGAGGAAGAAACCGATCTGAATATATTTAATAATTGATTGAGCGTGTGAGACATGAACAACATGCCCTGGGGAGTGAGCACCTCTTTTGAGATGCCGATTGAGGAGATCACCTGAAACAGCGCCTGCACCCCACTCTTTGCAGAAATGGTGGTCAGAATATTGCATAATCCACTGGAACTAATACAAAGCAATATCCCCGTGCACTCAGGTGAAATGGCCTGATAATGCGCTCAAATGCTTTTGGGCGCATTGGCATGGACGGCTGGTTAACCAGCTGAAACTCCGGGCAGGACACGTACCATCAGCGCACATCCGCTCAGATGCCTGGCCAATAAAATCAGGCCTTTATTAGCTACAGAGTTTTATCATATCCCATATGCCCTGCCATGGGGCTATAATGAGCTGCGTGGAAAATCATTTCCCAGTGGCTCTTAGGCATCAACAACTGTGTGTGTCCCTCCTCTGTGCGAGTGTCACGACTCACTCAATAAGGCCTATCACTCAACAATACAACGCTCAAGTAGGTGCACATGGTTTCAGGGCACCATGACCAGCAATTTTTATCACAAGCATAGAGTGTCATCACGAGACTGCTGCATTGGTAAATCTTCAATCGGCCAGACCTCACTAGAAGGCCCTCCCGTTCATCCCCCGCCTGTCTTGGTGCTGATACCACAAGTCATTTTCAGAGGTTTTGTGTAGTCCAAGCAGATAAGAGCAGTTGATTTTAAGCGCCAGCAAAAGAAACATGGGTAGCATCTTGATGCATGCTCAATCAGGTAAGGAAATCCCAAAAAGTGGATTCTGTTCACTTGAACAGAATCCACTTTTTGAGAAACATGGGTAATGTTTTTGATCGTCTTTTTTTTTTATGTCCCTTAAAAAATTTAACCATTTTCTCAACCACTTATCTAATTTAGGATCATTGGTGGTAGGAGCTTATACCAGTTTTCATAGGGCAAGGAATGGCGTACACCCTGGATACATCAGCATGCCATCACAGATTCATCACAGAATGACCAAAGAACATTACTTGCAAGTCTAGGGACTATGGCCATGCATAAATGAGAGGGCAACATGTGTACCTGTCAACAAAATGTGTTTTATCTTCTACTGTTCTTCAGTTAAATAGATGTGATGCTGAATAGACAGTGCACCCAAAATTTTGTTTCATGATCTATATATATTCTGGATAACAACATTTTATCTTTCTACTAATTTATTTTGCTAGTCTTCATCAATACTGTTCCAGGCTTCTTATAGGATAGTCCAAAAATCTTTGCAACTTGGTTGCCTTTTGTTCTTTTTTGGTCAAGATGATTTCCACACTGCTTCAATAAAGCAAATATGGAAGCAAAATATACAGAAATAGGGACTGTTCAAGACTTTTTCACAGTACTTTATGTCTATGACAGTCAAGTCAATAAATGCCAGTCAAAGGCAGAATTCGGGCCATAACATACCACTGAATGACACTCATGAGAGAAGATTTAAAAGTACAGTAGGAGCATACAAAAACATGTCTAAGACCATGTTTCAGCACATACTCCTTTACAATACCACTTTTTTCTTTTGCCAACTGAAGGAATCTGTCCCTGTTGGAGATCAGAGTTTAACTAGGCTTAAGGCACTTCCATACCAGCTTTGCCTTTCAGACTCAGAAGCTAAATTCATCTTTTATATAAAAATATTGATGCATTCGGACTATCACAGTGCAAATAGAGAAAGGTATAACACATCTGAAATACTTGTTACAGACCTGCAGCCATCAGTTATCAGTTAAAATGCATTTTGTTTTTTAACTCTGGGATGAAACAGGACCACAGAGAGACACAGAAAGAACTTGCAAACTCCATACAGAACGCCAACCCAAAGGTTCCAACCAAGAAATTATTCTCTATGGCAACTGTTTTTTAACCACCATACTGCCCTCTGTTGTTACCATCTCATGACAAAAAATCAAGTTTTGATCGGTTTATTTTTTCTAAAGTGTCTGGTATGATTGCCTCTGCAGGACTCTTCAAGTTTTCAGGGACTGAAAGAGAATAAAACCATAAATGTATGTGCCCGCGAGCGGCTTGAATTAAACACACTGCGTGGAGAATTGACTTGTTAAAATAGGCTTTACCGTTATTAGGCTTCAACAGACAAACCACAAACAAGCGTGGTATGGGGCATGAGGTTGCATCCACAATCACCCAAAAAAGTGCATGTGGCTTTGAGAGATAGTTTAGAGTAGCAAGAGAGAAATTTCAAATTGCATATTGTCTAACACTTCAAAGGTCAATTAATGCGTAACCATCATAATGTGTATTCAAAAGTAATGGCCATTACATGGTCATTATCCACAGTTTTTCTCCAGTTGTTTTGGTGAGTGAATGTCTCAAATGGTAATGAGGCTGACAACATCCACATGTAATTCAAATTATTATTACAGGCTGCTGTGTACTTCAGAATTGCATAAGAAATGTTAGGGAAAAAATGGATCTCTTGTATTGTATTCAGACTGACACTAGGTCTTTGCTTTTCTTTGAGTCTCAACTTTGTGACAGCCCCTGACAGTATATTCCCTGGGATCACAGGGACACAAAACCCCTCCAACATGATAAGATGGTTATTCATGCTTATTATCACAAAATTTTCTGCAAGTGCTCTTGATACCAGCGCACACCTGATTGGTCCCAGTTGGACTAACTCTGATTTTGAGGTCTATGAAATAAGAAAAATCAAGTTTACGCTGTCTGGGACAGGGTTACTAGGACCCAGACTGGGCCAAAGCCTGGTTAGATAGCTAGAGCGCTTAGTGGTCAGAGCTTTGCCCATGGAGCTTGGCCGGTCCCCCAAAGAGTAGCCTGAAGATCTGATATGGACCAGCTCATAAAAATGCCCCTCTTCACCAGATTGTTTGCCTATCTATGGTGGTAAAACCGGCTCAGTCAAACTCCCTTTTTTCCAACTGTGAAGGACCAGCTCACAATGAACCCCCTTCATTCAAGGAATTAGTCTCTTTAGCTCTTTGCATAGACAGAGAGTAAGAAACACGCGGCCACTTACCAGACTTCTGCGCCCTCTCACGCTACCACCCGCGGTGCCGCTCAGCGGTCCCTTTTCCCCTCGACCAAAGGACCCAACCGAACCCATGCAAATTGACCAGTCGAGGCTCACTCTGGTGGAAAGAGAGACAGGTATTTTTGCACTCAGGAGTGCTTATATTGCGGCCGTGCTGGTCATTTTATTGCCTCCTGTCCAGTTCAGCCAAATAGTCGCCCAGTAATTTTGGGGGTACTGGTGGGCGATTCTTCCCTGCCCAAGTCCCGCCTCTTACTCCCAGTGAAACTCTGTCACCAACACACCTTTCACCCTCTCTGTGCTTTTGAGGATTCTAGCTATGCACTGAATCTTATTGACGCTGAAATAGTCCATCATCTGGACCTTCCCCTGATCCCTCTCCAACATACTCTCCAACTTACCTGCCACTGTTCCAAATATCAAGGTTTTTGACAAGATCACTCACTAGACTGAGCCTGTGCAGTTGGTCACTTCTGGGAAACAATAGCATTCTACACAATCACATCTCTAGATATTCCACTCATCCTCGGATTTCCCTGGCTGGAGAATCATAAACCCCATCTGGAGTGAACACACTAGAGTTTATTCTGTCACACCTGATGCCTTAGATCTGCTCTCCCTTCAGGCCCCGCCACCACTGATCACCTGTGCACCACTCCTTCTGGCCTCATTGGTACCCAAGAAATATGCCATCTTTAGAGGGTTCAGTAAAGAGAAGGCTCTGTTGCTGCCCCATCGCCACTACGATTGCTCCATTTATCTCCTTCCTGCCACCACACTCCCCTCAAGCTGCTTGTACAACTTGCTGCGGCCTGAGAGGGAGTCCATGGAGAAATACATTCAGGAGTCTGGTAGCAGGCCTCCCCGGTAGGTGCAGGTATTTTCTTTGTCACCAAAGAGGCCCTGTATAGCTTAGCAGGGACTTAATGACATCACTGTAAAAAACAAGTAACCCCTGCCTCTGTGTTTGACTAATTCCAGGGGGCAGATGTTAATGTTAAGACAGAGAAGTGTGAATTTAAGACCTCTACAGTCTCTTTTCTGGGCTTTGTTATTTCAGGAGGGCAAACGAAGAGAGAGCTTCAACATTTCTTGGGATTTAGCAACTTTTACCCTTTGCTGTAAGGTAGCTTCCCCACTTTCCAGTTTCAAACCCCACACGGTTTCGTTTGTCTCACATGGCATTAGACTTCCCTCACTGTCCTCCCTCCGCCCAATGGTAAGACTATCATCCTTGTAAATTATGTTTTCAAACTCCGTGGTATCCCCAATGAAATATTCTCAGACAGGGGACCTTAATTCATCTCACAAACCTGGAAAACCTTCTGTTCTTCCTTAGGAGCCAAGGTGTGCCTCAGCTCTGGTTACCATCCACAGACCAATGGGCAAACTGAGCAGCTGAACCAGGAGCTCGAGGCTGCATCACCTCTCAAAATACTGCCACTTGGTCCCAACAGTTACTCTGGATTGAATACACACACAACTCCCTTACCTCCTCAGCTACAGGTCAGTCCCCTTTTGAAGTATCTCTTGGATATGAACCCCCCTTATGCCAGTGAGGCCTTGCTCAGGCTCAAAATAAAAGGTACGTCACGCACCAGCACCAGATTACTCGCGAGGACAAAAGGTAAGGCTGCCAGAAACATCCCGTGTAAGGTTCTCAATCGGAAACTTTTCCTTGTAGCAAGACTGGACTCTTCTTTGGTTGAATTCTTGCATGTGGGACCATAAATTCTTGATCTATGTAACTCCAAGGCGATGTCTATTGCTATTTGGCTTGGTTTAGTTTTGTGTTTCTTTGCTTCATACACGACTCAACATTTTTTATTTATTATCACACATTACTCACTGACACTACTGATTTGAATACTCAAAAATTATGAATAAGTAAATCTTTGAATAAAAGTCATCTTTGGCTGTCTAGAACTTACCTTTGAGATAGACTTTGACAAAAAAAAGGAATTTAATATATATATCTATATAGATATATAAATATATATATATATAGTCCTTTTTTTCTTTCTGCATTGACTTGATTCTAGCTAAATTGCAATAGATGGCATTTTGACCAGACAAGGAAGAATTTGTAGCAAGATAACAATTATCTTTGTGGGTTCAAGCAAGGTCAAAACCAACTCATACATGGTCCCACAAGTACATGCGACTGTGGTGTGTAGAGCTTGTAATCAGGAACAGTAATGTTCCCCAGCAAACAGCTGCTAAGTGACAACAAAAGGCCTGTCACTGTGATTAATGACAAGGGAAGTGTCCCAGTGTGCTTCCTCTGTGCCGCACTGTAGCCGCGGCTCTGAATGGAGAATGAATGGTGCATGTGCACCTCTGTTGCTCTCTTTCTGTTTCATTCCACAAGTTAATGCCTCCACTTATCTCCGACCTTGCAAGCTCTTTTCCCCTCTCTCTTGCAAGGTTTTCCCACCCCAATGCCTTATATAATTTGTTTTAGGGAAGTTAAAAAAAGGAAAAGTGTCAAATCTGATGAAAAGACAAAGAATGGGGCAAAATCCATTGTGACAACATGACATATTAACCAAGGTGCAACAGGTTTTCTTGCCATAAAGTTGTTTTTCCATGTCAGTGAGGGTGGACTGCTGTTTAGTTCACTTGTTTTGAGGAGAAAGAAAAGGGGGAAGTCAAGAAGGGGGAGAGTCTATTGATTAACGTTTCTGATTCTCCTATTGTGACACAAGATCCAAAACCAGCTGGGGTAAAATCACACCAGCCATTGGTGCTAAATTGACGGCTCAACTCTATGGAAAAATCTATACTTTAAGGTTTATTTCAGCAATCTGGATGCACCGCACAGCAGTGCATGAAAAGAAGAATCCAAAAGAAAAGAAAGAAATGCTGTAGTGTTTTTGACCCTGAAATATCTCTTTTTAACTTTCTGTAAATGTTTTTTTCCTTTTACGCATATTCGTTTATGTCACAGTTCTGGGCCAGTTTTGACCCAGTATTTTGAGTTTTCATGTTTTAGTTTGATTTTTTATTTTTGGTTATTTTCTTCATCTATTTGATGATGATGTTCTATGTTCTATGCTTATTCTGGTTTATGTTTAGTTCTGCCCGTGTTAAGTCTGTGTTTCTTAGTCTGCGTCCTTGTGTATTGTTTCCTGTTTTATTTTGAAGGATTGTGTCTTATGTCAGTATGTCCAGCTTTGCTCCTCCTGTCTTGTTAGCCCCAGTTTCTCCCAGCTGTGTCTCCCTCCTGTTTCACATTCCCTAATCACCTCAGTATGTATTTTAGCTCTGTGTTTTTTCCCTGCTAGTTGTTGCGTCCTCCACGTTTGTTGTGTGCGTATTCTTCGTCGGCTGCCTTCAGGTTAGAGTCATTTGCATCTCCAGTCTAGTTAGTTTAAGTTGTCGTTTATGTATCGCCAAGTGTGTCTCACCAGCAAATAAAGCTGCCATTTAAGTTAATGTTTTGTCTCCGAGTCCTGCACGTGGGTCCAGCCACTAACAGTCACACAACTCATCGTGACAGTTTATAGATTTTTATTTAATCTCTTAACTTCCACTAGGTTGCAGCTAACTGTTATGTAATTTGGTATTTAGTATATGGAAATAGAGCAACTTGTCTAACATGTATCTCCAATTCAATATTAGTCCAAAGTAGTTCACCAGAAACCTGGTGGACATTAAGAAGTTATAGAATAATTTAGGTGCATTTTCACATTGTCTTCTGTTTGAATGGCACCAACAACATGATACAATATCATCTATTATATCTGGTTCTCAAGTCTTCCAGGACGGAGATGCCTATCCCAATTGTCACAGGGAAAAAAGCAAAGTACGGCCTTCACAGGTCACATATAGACAGAAAAACATTCACACTCATTTTCAAATCTATGGCCAATTTAGAATCACTAATTCTCCTAACAAGCATGACTTTGGACTGTTGGAAGAAGTCAAAGTACCTGGAGAGAGACCACAGAGCCAGCCAGTTGACTGAACCTTCATACTGTGAGGTGACAGTGCTAACCACTGCAGCACTGTCCTGCCCATATTGTGTCTAATAGCATTTTTGAAAAGAGCCCATCATGTAGACATAGCCTTTAAATCAGAGTTTTTGATCTTTGGATGCCTGATACGTACCTAATACGGAATGATCTTACTTTATCCAGGTGAAATAAATCACTATATTCATTTACATATCTAGAAAAAGGCGCTACATGTTACAAACAGTATACAATATAAGGTTGCAAGGGATTTACTAAATTCTAGTCCGGGGATCAACTTCATTTTACATTCTGGGCTACAAACAGCTCACTTTGATCTTAAATAGACCAGTCCAGTAAATCTCCCTTTCTGTTGGTGAAAAGAAGTTTAAACAGACATTTAATCCCTGATATATAAGGGGGGGAAAAGTGCAATGTCAACATTATGCCTTCAATTTTCCCACGTGATAAAGAAATACTGCTGCAGTTAATGAAATTAACTTAGCATGACTGTTTGGGCTGAAATTCCAAGTAATACATGCGTAAAATGTGTAGTTTATTGCCTAGACTGTCCTGTACTTTTGGTAAATTCACAGAAAATGTGATTTTAAAAAAAATTCATAACAGACATTTTGATAGTCAAGAGTGAAAAACAGGAAATGTAATTTAATTGTTTATTATTATTGTTATTATTGTTATTATTTTGTTGCAGGATAACTTAAATGAAGGATATAGAGGAGATCATATTTTCCTTTTTTTTTCTTTCTTCTTTTTCTTTCAGCTGCTCTCTTTAGGGCTCACTACAGTGGATCATCTGCCTCCATCTAAACTTCTCCCTACCATCTGCTTCTCCCTGACAGTTTCATCATCCAGATACTTTGTCAGATATATCCACTATCCCTCATCCAATGTCCAAACCATCTCATCTTTTAATCACTAACTTTGTCTCAAAACTGCTCAACCTGAGCACTATTGGTAATTCCAATAGTGCTCACTCTCAGTGAAAATCATAACATCTTCAGCAATGCCACCTCCAGCTCCACCTCCTGTCTTTTTGTCAGTGCCCCCATCTCCAAACCACGCATCATAGCAGGTCTCAATACCATCTTGTAAACCTGCCCTTTCACTCTTGTTCCTCTCCTCCTGTCAACATCTATATTCTGCTTGATGATTGCTGCTGTTGGGTGCAGCAATCATCAAGGACAGAGAGAGAATATTTATTTTTTATTGTTTTCCTGCTGCTTTGCAGAGAAGAAGCTGAAAAACCCCCAAAACAATTAACTGAAACAGTGGAATCAGATCAAAAAGTATCAGTTATAACTTATTTGAATTTTTAAGATCACCAGTATGTTTCAAACAAGATTCAAATTTTTGCATTAAGATTTTTATATTATTATTTTCTAGACGTTTCCTTTCTCATCTCCCTCATCTGCCAAAAAAATCTGGTAAATACCTGAGCAGTTACTGCGGTCCACTAAATCCAATGACTACAGTTCCAGGCAGAGTCCAGTGACTGAGGTTTGTTACCCATTCTGACACAAAATACTGATAAGCATGGAAGCTTTTGTAGGCCTTCATATCTCATCTGTATAACATGATAATGTAATGATAAGTCTTGCAGCATGAAGTCAGAGAGAGTGCCAGGCTTTAAAACACTCGGATAGAGTAACTGAACATCCATCTTCAGCCCTCCGTTGCCCAATTTCTCCACATAACGAGCACGATGCTTGCCGTGAAAATGTTTTTCTTCTTCTGAGAGTGAATATAGACTTGTTTGTTTACTTATAGTTGCCATAGTTCTCATCTACATAATGTTTAGCAGGTTTTTCACTCACTTGACATGTCAGGATAGCCCACTTCCAAAATGGCCAACAAGTTGTGGTGCACATGTGCACATGGTGAGCGGTCGCTTGTCTGCAAACCTCTATACAAGGAGGGGATGAGCGGGAAGGAAGCTGAGATCCTAGTGTGTGCAGAAAAAGAATGGAGATTTTCTATCATTCGATAGAGTGATACATTCTCGAGTGCATTGTACTTTGCAGCATCTGAGCTGGTGACACCAACAGACTGAGTAAAATGATCAGGAAGGCTAGCTCTGTGATTGGTTGCAAAACGAACGAGTGCCAAGTAAATGTTGAATGTGGAATTTTGGTAAAATGTAAAAAAAGATAAGGAAATGTACACCTTTGTACATGTATGATCTATGCATCAATGTAAACGAGGTAAAAATACAAAAGCATAGTCAAGAACTCAGGTCAGATTATAGAAAAGAATTAATGCAAACTGATTTTCCACAAAACGTTTTTGTGAAGCTGAGATATGTAGTTTTCAATCAAAGGCAGGATTTGTCACCTCTTCTTTTTCTATGGAGGGAAGAAAACTGCCATTGGCAGAGCTCTTTAACAGAACTCTGCATGGCAGCAGCAATGGCAACTGTCGGCAGGGTGGCACAATAACGAGGCCGTGGCAATGCTGGCTGTCCTCTTGCTCCGAACTGGAAAAGTGTCCTCTCCTAGAATGCTGGAGACAATCACAGGGGGAGTGAACTGTCTTATATTGTCCCACACGGACTCATTATCTCAATAATGAATCTTTTCCTCATGCATGCACATGTTCTCTATCTCTCTGTCAGTATTGTCTCTCTCGTGAGCACATCAAATGAAAGACGAGTGAGGAAAAGAGTGCAGGGAGAACAGACGACAGGAAAGTTTTTCCTTGACACACTTCCCTCCACTTGATTTAAGATGGTGGGGATTTTTCTCGAGCAGGTTGATCGCACTCTGCTCCTTTTGAACGCAAAACCTTGGTCAACTTCACAGGCGCAATCAGATAAAGACTACCTCCGACTGAAGTTCAACAAAGGGCCAGTTTCTCTTTCTTTATGCAAATTAGCTAAATTAAAGTTTTTGCTGAATGCTTTGCTGCCGCTCTGCTGTGAGTGTTTGGCCTGCGTCGCCTCTGGACACTGACTTTCTCTTGGCAGAGGTGCCGTTGGACAGCGTGTTCTGAAGATTCAAAGAATGCACGCTCCCAAACATCCTGTGCGCACACACTGCTGGAAGGAGCCGCACAGAGGGCAGCAGTACGCCTGAACATAATGGCCACCATTGTCGGGACTGTTGACAGCTTGGCTGCTGTAGAAAATGCTGTGTGTGTGTCAGTCATTGTGGCTCACTGTTTATGTGTATTATTGTGCAGAGCAGAAAAGAGCTTGCTGATCAACACAACACAGCTTCAGTCCCTCTATTGGCCCCTGCAATCACCAGGGATTCTGGGCACAATTAAAACAAGCCAGCTGCAATTATTAGCTGCCTTCCCTCCTCCTCATCATCCTTCTCCGCTTTGCTGTTTCTCTCCCCTCCCTCTTCTTTCCCTTTTAAAGCAGAGATAAAGCCAGGCCTCCTATGACTGTAATCTTGGGCCTTGCTATACTTCCCTGATTGGAAACACTGCAGACAGTAAGAAGGGAGGGAGGGACTGACAATGTTAAATATCAAATTTAGAGCGAACCAAAATTAGCCTCTGTGTGTTTCTTAAGCTTGTGTAGTAGATACAATTGCACCATGTGTATCTGTTGGAAACAAAAATATTTCTGAATAAAATGACTGAAATTTAAAATGCTCAAACAATGGGCAAAATAATGACCCGTGAATTTACAACAGCCGCAGTTATCAGTGTCATGTGTCTTACAGAAAAGGAAATCTATACAGGAATAGAAGGAAAGTGGTGAAGGGTTAGACTGATCCATCTATCCATCTATTCTATTCAATTCATTTTTACTTCTTTGGTTATTAGTTTTTTTAAATGTATTATTTATTTATTTATTTACATAGCCCAGATCACAAAAGCAGTCCCCTCAGTGTGCTTTATATCTGATGACCCTCCATGAGAAAGCATTTGGTGACAGTGCGAAAAAAATCCCTTTTAAGAAAGCTCCATCAGAACCAGGCAGCCATCTGCTGTGACTGGTTGGGGGTGAGGGGAAGGAGACAGGACAAAGACGCACTGTGGAAGAGAATCAGAGATGAATAATTACTAATTATTAAATGCAAAAGGGTGTATAAAAACACAGAGTGAAAAGGGGTGAGTGAAGTAGAAATACTCATCATGGGAAGCCCCCACCATCCTAGGCCTATTGCAGCATAACTAAGGGAGGATAGGGTATGATTCATCAAAAAGGAAAGTTTTAAGCCTGATCTTAAAAGTAGAGAGAGCGTATGTTTCCCAAACAAACTAAGAGCTGGTTTACTTGTGGTTCCTTGGGTATTTAAAATTAGAATGGGAGGCAGTCTGAGAGCAAAGTGCTCTACTGGGGTGCTACGGTACTGTGAGGTCTTTAAGATAAAATGAGACCTGATTATTCAAGACCTTGTATGTGAAGCAAATGATTTTATTCTGGATTTAACAAGGACACAAAGAAGAGAGGCCATTATGGGAGAAGTATGGTCTCTCTTCCATCATTGTATCTTCCATCCATCCATCCATCTTCTTTCTTCTACTAAATCAATTCAGGGTGAAAGAAGGGCCAGAGCCAGTTGCATGGCACAGTTCACAATACAACCTGCTGGGTTGCCAGTGCAACCTTAACAAGATTAACAAAGATGGAATAGATAACCATTCATGCTCACCTTCATAAATACGAACAATTTAGATTTACATTATCCTAACCCATTTGAGTTTTTGAACTAGGGAGGAAGTCGGAGAACTCACGAAAGCACAGAGAAAACAAAACCTCTAGATCAAGAGATTCTTTTTTTTCTTCCGCATACTATCAGTTTTTCAACTTGTCAAATACTAAGTGGAGTAGAAAGTGAAATCAAATAGCGCTCAAGTCCAACTACCTTAGAATAGTTTTAAAATGTATTTTATAAAGTAATAATGTGTGTGTGTGTGTGCGTGCGTGCGTGCGTGCGTGCGTGCGTGCGTGCGTGCGTGCGTGCGTGTGTGTGTGTGTGTGTGTGTGTGTGTGTGTGTGTACTCTTCCTAAACTAAGCTGGAGGCCTGCAGCTCTGTCGATCTCAAACTGTTTTGGAGAAGCTTATCAAGTACTCCACCCAGCCACTTCAAATACACACCTACACCCTGACTTCCTACCATTCCTCCATGAAGACAGCAGACAAAGCAGACAATGGAATGAGGGCAGAGCACCGATGCATGGACATCACCGGGCTATGATGTCATGAGGGAAATGAAGTGAGATTTCAGACACGAGGCTTTGAAGAATGCAGCAAAAGGAACAGCACGGTTGAAGTCATCCCCCCATGGAGGAACCCCAACTCCCTGCTCTCCCTTCCTGACTTCTCTGCTCCCCTCCTTTTTCTGCCTTTTGCTTATTTCTCCTTTCCTCTTTTTGACATGTTGTGTCTTTGTCCCAACCTCACCCAGCTTAACCCTGTCTCCTTCTTCTCTAGTCCCCTCAGCCTCCTCGATCCTCCTCCATCATGCGCTCCTTGACCCGTCCCTCACCCTCTACAGTTTAGCTTTTTTACTACCCGTCTCAAACTGTCACCCTAGAAAGCATTCAGGATGGCTTATGCTATGCTGCCTCGCTATCTTTGCACCCTAATGCAAGTATTCAGAGGATTAAAGGAAGAATGTGTTGACTGCGCCATAAGCCATTTCCATGGCTCTTGATCACAAAGTCAAGCTGACTTCTGATAAAAAAGGCTGACAAAAAAACAAAACGAAAATGAAAACATCACAACCTCGTCACTAATTCAGCTGGTATTGATGAAATACTCATGCACATATAAATATGCATACTTTAAATATGCCGTGAATCTTGTCCTGGCTCAGGAATTGAGCCCAGTTCATTAGTTCAGCTTACGCAAGTATGCTAATGAGGTACTGATTTTATTGGCCTCATTACACCACAGGGAACTGGCCCGATAACACAGGAGTTATGCAAGAGAGGAAAAAGACCACTGTTTAACATCTGCCCCTTTAATGGTAGAGAGCTCACCAGGCACCAGTCTGACAATAAACTGATAGAGACGTAGAGAGAGGGACACATCCCAGGCCAAATCCGAATTTGTCAAGCCTACACGTAGGAGGGTGCATGAGCGTCTAGGAGTGAGCGCATAGCCGATGTGCTTTTGTCTTCATCTTTTTTTTGTGCCTACTGCTTTTGCCAAAGCTGAAATTTCATGGCTGAGACTATCAGAGGTGATTCTCAGTGCAAGGCTGAATGATTTCTTTTGTGTCTGATATAAGCGCCTTGGGATATACGAGTGTGTCTGCATGTGTGTGCGTGTGTGCGTGTGTGCGTTTGCACTTCCTCCTGAAACATTTTGTCAGCCGTTTGTTCTCATTCCAGTGCATCAGCAAACACAAACAAGCACATGCTATGAAAAAGAGCCATCCAACTATTTGGCGTCTGCACTGATTCCACGCTGCATCCAGGCAAGTTGATACAGCAGCTAGCTGAGAGCTGCCACCCATTTGTGCTGTGATGATGATTACTACTAGATATTATCCTAGACCTTTTGAAAAACTTTGGATAATGCTGAGATGGCGTAAATAACGGTAAACGACTCTGACGCCAGCATTGCAGTGAGCTGGATTTCATCAGAAACTTACCCTGCAGCTGAGAATGTAATTACCAGATATGATGAAGCTGCGCCATGTTTGTCTCTACATGTGATAAGCAATAAACCTCTGCACAAATTCTCAGTCAGGTATCAAGAGAAATCTATCTATCTATCTATCTATCTATCTATCTATCTATCTATCTATCTATCTATCTATCTATCTATCTGTCTGTCTGTCTGTCTGTCTGTCTGTCTGTCTGTCTGTCTGGATATGGGTACCAGTATCGGCACCAGTTCTGACATAAACGGTAGTAACCAGACCGAAAAGCAGCGCACATTTCGGTGCTTTATTTCGGTGCTTTTTTTTTCCTGAGATGTCACACACTTTGGATTCTAGCCAATCATTTTACCTTTGGAAGCGTAGTAGGCGGGTATGTACGTTCTTTTAGAGCAGAGCTACAGATTAAAAATGCCCAAAGCGAAGCGGTCAAAGTCTGGCTGTACTTCACAGCAAAAGATGCAAACTCGGGGGTGTGGTGCCTGTTATCGGTCCCGGAGTTAGCAACATCCCCCAAAAACCCGAAGAATAGAGTCCTGGCCCCTAGCCCTGCCAGTGTAGCAGAAATGATGACGGATGATGATGCAGCAGCAGCCGTTCTTCTCTGCGTGAGTAGCTTAATGTTGTTCGTGTGTAATTTACGCTGAGTAGGCTAACCACGTTATTACATTAATGCATGTAAGGTGAACTAGCAAACATCATCATAGCTACATGCGGCTGTCTTCTTGTTTGATGGCAGATACTCCCTTCACCCTGGCCAAAAAGGCTAAAATGACCAAAGAAAAAGTGGGAAACAGCTGAACATGAGAGGTTTTTGGACAAAGTTTGTGTTTTTTTTCCCAATTGATTAAGCACTGCTTCCAGCCAAGAGTGATGCCATAAATCCCCTATAGCTGTGTAAAAGGCTAACATTGTTATCTTTTTACAAAAAAACAGCTAAACATGAGAGGATTTTGGACAAAGTTTGTGTTCTCCATTCTTTAAGCACCGGTTCGAGCACCGTTTAAGCACCGGCACCGTTTCAAAAGTATCGGTTTGGTACTGGTATCGGATAAAACCTAAACGATGCCCATCCATATATATAGAGATAGAGATAGATATATATATATATATATATATATATATATATATGCTCAGTGGCTAGAGGATCTGAGGGCAGACCACAGCGACCTCCCTGAACAGGGTCCAGTAACCATCACAGTGGCAGATATCCAAGAAAGGGTCTCCAGTATGAAGAGTTGGACAGCACCAGGGCCCCACATGGTTCACGCCTACTGGCTGAAGAAGCTGACTGCACTCCACGAGCGTCTGGCAGCACAAATGAACCAGCTGCTAGTTAACGAGAGACACCCAGAATGGCTAACTCAAGGCCGGACGGTCCTGATCCCCAAGGACCCCAAGAAGGGACCGTTCCCTTCCAACTACCGACCAATAACCTGCCTCAGTACTACATGGAAGCTCCTGTCAGGCATCATATCGGCTAAGATGAACAGGCACATGGGTCAATACATGAGCGGGACACAGAAAGGAATTGGCAAGAATACCAGAGGCGCAAAACACCAGCTACTGGTAGACAGAACAGTCAGCCGAGATTGCAAGACCAGACTGACCAACCTGTGCACTGCCTGGATTGATTACAAGAAGGCCTATGACTCAATGCCCCACAGCTGGATACTGGAATGCCTAGAATTGTACAAGATCAATGGGACCCTAAGAGCCTTCATCAGGAACTCAATGGGGATGCGGCGTACAACACTAGAGGCCAACTCCAAGCCCATAGCACAAGTTACCATCAAGTGCGGGATCTACCAAGGAGATGCTCTGTCCCCACTGCTGTTCTGCATAGGCCTGAACCCCCTCAGTGAGATCATTAACAAGACTGGCTACGGATACCGACTACGGAACGGAGCAGTTGTCAGCCACCTCCTGTACATGGATGACATCAAGCTGTATGCCAAGAGTGAACGAGACATCGATTCACTGATCCACACTACCAGGCTATACAGCAATGACATTGGAATGTCGTTCGGACTGGAGAAGTGTAGTCGGATGGTATCAAAGAGAGGGAAGGTAGTCAGAACTGAGGGGATTGAACTACCAGAAGGCAACATTGCAGACATAGAGGACAGTTACAAGTACCTGGGGATCCCGCAGGCGAATGGGAACCATGAAGAGGCCGCTAGAAAGGCTGCAACCACCAAGTACCTGCAGAGGGTCAGGCAAGTCCTGAGGAGTCAGCTGAATGGTAAGAACAAGATCCGGGCCATCAACACGTACGCCCTGCCCGTGATCAGGTACCCTGCTGGGGTAATAGGCTGGCCAAAGGAGGAGATAGAAGCCACTGACATAAAGACAAGAAAGCTCCTTACCATGCATGGAGGGTTTCACCCCAAGTCCAGCACCCTGAGGCTGTACGCTAAGCGGAAGGAGGGGGGCCGGGGACTGGTGAGTGTCAGCACCACAGTCCAGGATAAGACAACGAACATCCAAGAATACATTGGGAAGATGGCCCCAACTGACCGAGTGCTCAGTGAATACCTCAGGCAGCAGAAACCCAAGAAAGAGGAGGGAGACGAGGAACCATCATGGAAGGACAGGCCCCTGCACGGTATGTACCACCGGCAGATAGAGGAGGTGGCTGATATCCAGAAATCCTACCAGTGGCTGGACAAAGCTGGACTGAAAGACAGCACAGAGGCACTAATCATGGCAGCACAAGAACAAGCTCTGAGTACAAGATCCATAGAGGCTGGGGTCTATCACACCAGGCAAGACCCCAGGTGCAGGCTGTGTAAAGATGCCCCAGAGACAATCCAGCACATAACAGCAGGGTGCAAGATGCTAGCAGGCAAGGCATACATGGAACGCCATAACCAAGTGGCCGGCATAGTGTACAGGAACATCTGTGCCGAGTATAACCTGGAAGTCCCGAGGTCAAAATGGGAGATGCCCCCAAGGGTGGTGGAGAATGACCGAGCTAAGATCCTGTGGGACTTCCAGATACAGACGGACAAAATGGTGGTGGCTAACCAACCGGACATAGTGGTGGTAGACAAACAGAAGAAGACAGCCATAGTGATCGATGAAGCGGTTCCGAATGACAGCAATATCAGGAAGAAGGAACACGAGAAGCTGGAGAAATACCAAGGGCTCAGAGAAGAGCTCGAGAGGATGTGGAGGGTGAAGGTAACGGTGGTCCCCGTGGTAATTGGAGCACTAGGTGCGGTGATTCCCAAGCTAGGCGAGTGGCTCCAGCAGATCCCGGGAATAACATCGGAGATCTCTGTCCAGAAGAGCGCAGTCCTGGGAACAGCTAAGATACTGCGCAGGACCCTCAAGCTCCCAGGCCTCTGGTAGAGGACCCGAGCTTGAAGGATAAACCGCCCGCAGGGGCGTGCTGGGTGTTTTTTAGATATAGATATATATAGATATATATATAGATAGATAGATAGATAGATAGATAGATAGATAGATAGATAGATAGATAGATAGATAGATAGATAGATAGATAGATAGATAGATATTTATACATGCGTGTGTGTGTGTAGAGAAAGAGAGGAGCTGGTTGCAGCTACCCAGCCGCTGCGTCCCGGCACCTGTGGGGACGTGGCGGTCACATATGCTCGGCCTGTGTTTAAGCCTAAACTGCGTGGCAACCCTCTGCCATGCAGTTTAGGCATAAACAGTATTTTTACACCCAAAGTGTTATTAGCTTAAAACTTGGCATATCTTGGCACGATGTACAGTGTGTCTTTAAAAAGATCATTTGCAATGGCATAATTTATTTAGCATGACAATCCCAAACACACTGCCAGTGTAGAAAAAGCATCCAGAAAATGGAACGCAATCATTCATGTGCTCCCCTGCACAGAGCCCTGACCACAACATCACTGAAGAAGAGCATTGGAACCTCCTGTAAGAAGCCTGCAGAACAATTCATGAAGACTGCTCAAAGAAACAAGAAAGCTTCCCTTCTGCAAACCCACATTTGCTCCTGTATCTGAGATAAGCTGTGAAGTCTGAGTACTTTTTTAAACCTTTCTAATTACTTAACTGATGTGATTATTGTTGCAGTCGCTTGATCAGGTCCGAAAGAGTGGAAGGTAAAACTGGGCAAAACAGCTGTTACTTTCTTGGCTGGAGGAAATTTAAAAAAATAGCACAGTGCAATAAAATGGAGTAGAAACAGACAGAAATGCTAAATTTCCATCGTGAATTTTTTTTTTAGATTTTTTGCGTTTACTGGAACTGTTTACATTTTGTCGTGTTGTGTCCTCTCACTGACTGCAAAATTACTCACGTCAGCTCTGTATCAACAATAGACAGAAATGTGGACATCATTTAAATTCTTCTTTAACTGATTGTACAATGTTATAAAACATTGACTATATTTGCATGCAAACCTGGCTTATTTTTTTTTATTTACTCAGTGCTGAAACTTTATGGTAGGTTTATTGTAGGACTGTAATGGAGTCATGGGATTAGATCAAACTGCAGCATACACTAGTCTGACAGTGAATGATATTAGAGTCAATGTGAGCAGGGATATGGTTTTTGCTCCCCTCTTAGAGCTTTTAGTCAAAATTCCTCTCTCAGCTGTTCCACATTCAGTCACAATCCCCCTCTTGTTTGCTGTTCTGCAAATGTGGTAAAAGCTGCCTGTCAGATGCATTATATGATGTGAGGTAAAGTTCTGGGGCAGAATGATGACAGGAAGACCAGAACATACATCATTTACTGTATACATTGGAAAGTAAAAAATGTACCGCATATAAAAGTGTTTGAACTCATAATTATATTTTAAATAAAAGATCAACTTAGTTAAATTCAAACAAGTAGAAAAGAAAGACCACATACAGCAACCTGGTTTGTGTGGTGTGTCATGCTGAAATCTACATCTGTGCTACCAGTGAGATAATCTGTTCATTAACTGGAGCTGGAACATACAGAGTGGGTTCGAGTTACTGTAGGATTCTCAGGAAGCCACCTCACACACCCCAGGAAGTCATGTCCCTCTGTGCCATTTAGTCTGTAACAGTTACAAGCAAATATCTGTAGGCCTAACACATGTTAAAAAAAAAAAAGTCAAAACATGTTATTCTTTTGTTTTGAAAAGCTTTTAAATTACAGCTGTGCAGAAAATGTGCTGTCGGCCTTATTAATTTTTTTATTTTGCACAGACTTTTGCATTTTCCCATTTCTAATTCAATATGTCTCATTCTTTTGTTTTTGGAAGTAAACAACTCAATGTTAGCATGGCTCATAGTTAGCAAAGTCATCCTTGTTAGCTATAGCTTCACAGCCCAAAATATACAGCAATATTAACAGCTTTAACAGTGCTAATGCTGCTAATGTTAGCAACTAAATTGGCTAAACAGCTAGTATAAAGTATGAATAACTGTCATTACCAATATCTTAGATAATTTATCTTTTGCAAAATCCCAATGCATTTATTAGGTTTTATATTAAATTTTATTTATGTAAATTCGATTTGGGACCATAGCTTTGATAGCGACAAATCTAGCTCATTTACTAGCTCAATTAATCCTACCTCAACCAGTACACTCACAGGTAATTTCATTATATTTCGTGAGGTTGAAAAGCTGGGCTTGCTTGTGATTGACGTTCAGACTAAGCATCAAGGTCAAAAGCAGCAATTAGTAGTATTACCCATGTTGTGTTGGCTTGAGTGAAAATAAAACGGAAAATAAAATGCTGCTGTCCTTTAAGAGAGGTTGAAGGTTTAAAATTAGCTGAAAGGTGACAGCGCTGTGACAACTCCACAGTGAAATGAAATGACATTTTGAAACAAACATGATGTTAATATATATATATATACAGGGTGGGCCATTTATATGGATACACCGTAATAACATGGGAATGGTTGGTGACATTAAAGTCCTGTTTGTGGCACATTAGCATATGTGAGGGGGCAAACTCCTCAAGATGGGTGGTGACCATGGTGGCCATCTTGGATGCAACTTTTGTTTTTTCAATAGGAAGAGGGCCATGTGACACATCAAACTTATTGGTAATGTCACAAGAAAAACAATGGTGTGCTTGGTTTCAACGTAACTTTATTCTTTGAGTTATTTACAAGTTTCTCTTTGTTCACAGCCATTGACATGTCAAAGAGGTTAACACATGAGGAGCGGATCGAAATTGTGTTGATATCTGGTGAACGCAGTAACCGAGTCATTGCAGCAGATTTCAATGCAAGACACCCTATGAGACCACCCATCTCCCATGCTACAGTCAGCAAACTGCTTGCTAAGTTTCGTGAAACTGGTTCAGTGTTGGATTTGCCAAAAAGTGGATGTAAGAAAAGTGTCACTAATGAAGAAACATCAGTGGCTGTCCTAGCTTCATTCAGCAAGAGCCCACAGCGTAGCACTCGCCGCATGTCACTGGAGCCACCATGGTCACCACCCATCTTGAGGAGTTTGCCCTCTCACATATACTAATGTGCCACAAACAGGACTTTAATGTCACCAACCATTCCCATGTTATTACGGTGTATCTATATAAATGGCCCACCCTGTATATGCATATGATAGAAAAAGGCACATGAACATAAAAAAGCCCAATATGAAATAACGACATACTTGAGTATTTTTTTTCTTCTCTTTCTCTTTCTTTTCCTTCACTGGACAATTTAATATTTTTATTTAATATCTAGAACCGACTTCTCGATAACAAAATCACTACCTGTAACATTTAATGACAAGTATAGTTTGTAATACATGATACTGTTAAATGCCCACAGTCTTTTTTAAGCTGTTTTGAATGCAGGAGCACCTTCTATTTATTTGGTGAAAGGTAGTTGCAGCTAAACACTCGAGGCCTGGTATTTGCTGACAGATACAGTATGGCAGAGCTCCGGGGAACTGCCTCTTATTACAGAATAACACTGACCTTTAAAACATCCCATCAGGCATCCTAGGTGTTTTTAGCAAAACATCTGTTACTGTAGCTCAAAGCCACACACTGCCACCAACACCACAACTTGGTGTCCTGTTCTGCTCTAAAAATCTCACACAACTTTTTCAGGAACCTAGAAAGACTATTGCAGAGGCCTTACTCCTTTTAATGTCTGCTGTGGACTATTCAGAATTTATGCCTTTTCTTCAGTATCAGAGCTCCATCTAAACAGAGGCAGTTTGTTTACAGTGTAAAATCAGGATTATGGACCATGAGTCTTTCAGCCCACTGGCCTCGCTTTGACTCTGTCCACATTTAGGGCTGAACAAAAACAGGCTTTGTCCCAGAAACACAATTTGCAACGGTACTATCGGGCACCCTTCATCCCGGCCCCCACCCCTAGCCACTGTGGGAAACAACTGCACCGAGGCTTAACATCCAATACTGTGAGAGGTTTCCTGTCCAAATTTACAAGAGGGCTGTACCGGGGGAGTTCTGAAATGTCTGGGTCACATATACTTGCCCCGATCCATTATTTCAAAGGAAAGGGCTTTAAAAGTGTAACATTTAGATAGAGTTTCTCTTTGAATTGAATTCTTGTTAATTATGCTTAGGTGATATTATTGTAGTCCCATTGGCAATAGCTCGCATCCTTACTTCTTTCCGATTGTTAAATTAACAGCACAATTATGAATGTGACTTGAATGGATGAATTTAGGTTGAAATAATAATAACATTTTCTAAAAGGCATTTTTTAGTTAATAACTGACCGTTGTGTGTACATCAGATTAACAGCATGTGAGAGCCATGTCCTTAAGAAATAGAAAATAAATCCAGTAAGGACCTCGCACAGGACCTGAGATCATCTGGCCCTTGACCGGAAACATCTACATCTACTTATCACTGACTCCCCTTCAAATGGACTCTAGTAACAGATCTTATGAACTTGTGAATCCAAATCAGGGGAGAGGTACAGTGAGTGCCTACAGCCATTTTTAAAACACAGTGGAGGATCTGTCATCCCACGTCATCAACCAGAGGCTACAGCATAGTGGAAACAGTTAAGCATGAACATAATAATCCCAACCTGGTAGAAGACAGTAGTGTAACTCAGCTAGATGATGCCCAGCAACCTGCAGTGACAATTTTAAGTGTAGCCACTCAAATGAGGTCACGACTCCCACAGCTCACTGACAAGATCCCATTAGAGGAGATGCTTGCAGATGTGAACACTTTTCTGTGCACCATACCCACAACCAGTATCACTGAAAAACTGAGCTCATATATGCTGTTCCAACAGTAATCAAAATGCTCACTGCTCTGGTCACGACTCTGAAAACATATATTAGAGAAGCAGAGGCCTGAGAAAGTAAAGGTGTACAGCTACAACAATCCTATGAGGGCAGACTAAGCAATACTGGAAGAACATCTAAAAAAAAGAGGTGTCACACAACGGCAATTTCAAGCAACTGGTGGAATTAAAAGCAGACCTTCCAGAACAAGAACCAGTCAACATCACCAAGGGAGACATCCAACAATGAGTCTCCAGAATAACAAGCTGGAAAGCATCACTGCCGAATATGATCCACACCGACTGGCTGAAGAGACTAACAGCATGCCATGGACACCTGGAAGCACAAATAAGGGGGGTGCTAGCGCCAGGTTTTCATCCAGACTGGTTAACACAGGGCAGAACAAAGATCCATAGAGGCAGGAGTCTACCACAGCTGACAGGACCCAAGAGTCAGACTGAGCAACAGTGCCACAGAGACAATCCAACACATGGCAGCAGGATGTAAGTTCCAATGTGAGACACCATCACAGGTAGTTTAAAACAACAAGTCTAAGGTCCTGTGTGACTTTGAGTTCCAGATAGACAAGCAGATGCTGGCCAATAAACTAGACATATTAGTGGTTGACAAGTAGAAGAAGACAACAGTTGCTATAAATGCATCACTCCCAGTAGACAACGACATCATGAAGAAGTACCAGGGGCTGAAGGAATAACTGGCACACATGTCCAAGGTAAAAACCAAAGTGGTCCCAGAATTCAGGCCTCTGGTAGAGGACCAGAGCTTGTGGAATACACACAAACAGATACACAGACACACTCATGTATTAGGAGTTCCTTTCACTATGTACGATGTACATGTACCACAAATTACCACACTGGAATTCACTGAGTTCCTGAGAACGACCCATTATTTTACAAATGTTTGTAGAAGCAGTCTGCATGTCTGAGTGCTCGATTTTATACACCCGAGGAAGTGATTGGAACACCTGAATTCAGTGATTTGGATGGATGATTGAACTATGTATAACTGACCATCCTTTAATCATTTGTATTAATAGTAGATGTTTCAAATTTGGCAGGTGCGACTATGGCAAAGATTTATCAGAATCAGAATCAGAATCAGAATCAGAATACTTTATTGATCCCTGGGGGAAATTATTTTTTGTTACAGTGCTCCATTTTAAACCAACATTAAGACAAGACAGACAATACGCTAACTAAGAATAGTACAATATATACATATATATACATACATACATACATAAGTCACTTATAAATAAATAGTTGGAAAAGAAACATGTGTAGCTGTAGCAGCAAACAGTGTGTTAAGTGGATGCGTTGTACAGGGAGATGGCCACAGGCAGGAATGATTTCCTGTGTCGTTCAGTGGTGCTTTTCGGTAATCTCAGTCTCTCACTGAACGAGCTCCTGTGACTGACCAGCATGTCATGGAGTGGGTGGGAGGTGTTATCCAACATTGTCTTTATCTTGGACAGCATCCGCCTCTCCGACACCACCTTGAGGGAGTCCAGCTCCATCCCCACAACATTGCTGGCCTTACGGATCAGTTTATTAAGTCTGTTGGCATCTGCGACCCTCAGCCTGCTCCCCCAGCATGCAACAGCATAGAGGATCGCACTGGCCACAACAGACTCATAGAAAATCCTCAGCATTTTCTGGCAGATGTTGAAGGACCTCAGTCGCCTCAAAAAATAGAGACGACTCTGGCCCTTCCTGTAAAGTGCTGTGGTGTTTTTAGCCCAGTCCAGTTTATTGTCAATGTGTACTCCAAGGTATTTATAGTCCTCCACAATGTCAACACTGACCCCCTGGATTGAAACAGGGGTCAAGTGTTTCCTGGTCTTCCTGAAGTCCACGATCAGTTCCTTGGTCTTTGCCACGTTGAGCTGCAGATGATTCTGCTCACACCACGTGACAAAGGAGTCGACCACAGCCCGGTACTCTGTCTCATCATCCCTGCTGATGCATCCAACCACCGCAGAGTCATCAGAAAACTTCTGAAGATGGCAGGTCTCTGTGCAGTGGCTGAAGTCTGTGGTGTAGAGGGTGAAGAGGAAGGGGGAGAGGACAGTCCCCTGTGGTGCCCCTGTGTTGCTAATCACCTTGTCAGACACACACTGTGGGAGACGTACATATTGTGGTCTTCCTGTCAGGTAATCAACAATCCAGGACACCAGAGAAGCATCCACCTGCATCGCTGCTAACTTATCACCCAGGAGGGTCGGCCTGATGGTGTTGAAAGCACTGGAAAAGTCAAAAAACATGACCCTCACAGTGCTCGCCGGCTGGTCCAGATGGGTGTAGACACGATTGAGCAGGTAGATGATGGCGTCCTCTATTTAGTTTTTCCTTATAATATTCTGTAAGACAACAAACTTTTTTTTCTAGTATTTTTTATCATGTTTGTTACAATATGGTTCATTTCAAAGAAATTGTGAAACTTCATTGGAAACATCATGACTATTGTTCAAAGAGTCAGTTTCCTTGTCCAGCAGGTCTTCACAATTGTTGTCATGTGTCTAGCACATGACAACAATTTCAAAAGCATTCTCTTGTAGGAGACAAGACTAACAGGCCATTTGCCAGTTAGTCAAATATGAAGAAGGCCAAAACTACTAAAGGTCAAATATACTGAAGGCCAGCAACCTGCCAAGTGTTTAATCATTGGCTAAAGTGAGACGGAAGAATCTAGAAGGGTAATTAAAGAGTAAGTAAATCTGATAAGCAGTTTAATACATAAAATAATAAAGCTGGTTAATTTTTCATGTGCTGCACTCTGATGTTATATCCAGCTGAGGCCACTGAGGCTCTTCAAGAAATCCTTTTGTTCTTTCACACCTTTGTCACCCGTTTCTGCATGCAGGTGTCAATAAAGTTGTGATCATAGTTTTTCAACATTTAGAAAGAAAGGGAGAAAACATACTGTGGCGTGAATAAGGCACGGCGGGACCACGGAGCAACGTTCAGAGCCAACTTTATTTAATTCACGTCACACCACACACACACCAACCCCTGAGTCCCCGTGTTTTAACACGGCGGGCGTGATTGCGGATGCCGTGCAGGTGCGTCCGCACGGCACCGCAAACCACGCCCCACCACATACCCCCATCGCCCGATTGAGGCCGGGGAGCAATCTGGCCGAACCTACTCCCCCCCCCGCGAACTGGGGCGAGACTCGGCCCAAAACATCGGCGCCCCAGCCCAAGCGACGGGGAAGCGTCCATTCTGGTGGCCGCCCGCGCATCCAGCGGCAACGGCGAAGTTGGTCCGGAGGTCGGCCGCGTAGCAAGCGGACACGGCCCCACAGGCATGGCCGTGAGCTCCTGTACCCAGGCAGCTGGGCAGACGTCAGGCGCGCAGAATCGACTGGTGGCAGCGAGGCTGGACTAGCCAGCCCGCCGACCCCCGGCTTAGCGGGGCTGTCCCGCTCCTCTGCCTCCAACTCCGGCTGCGCAGGCTGCCCTGGAGCAGGGACCTCCGTCTCCTCGCACAGCTGCTCCGCCACCGCCTCCGCCACTCCCGTTTGGAGCGGCTCCCCGCACTGCGCCTCCGCCTCCAGCAGGCACAGCCCCTCGTTCACCTCTGGGTGGAGCGACTCCTCTTCCTCCGGCAGGTGTAGACCCTCGCCCGCCTCGTCCTCCGCCTCCGATTGGAGCGGCTCCTCCACCGCTCCCGGCAGGAGCAGCCCTTCACCCGGCTGCTCCTCCTCCTCCGGCAAGCTCGGACCCCCGCGTGGCTCGTCCACCACCTCCGGCTGCCGAGGTGCCCCACACGGCTCCTCCACCGCTTCACTGTCCTCGGGACACACTTGTAGGGGTGGCGCCCAGGCCCAGAGCAGCGCCACCAGCTCCCCTATCCTTTCCAGGTGGCGCTCGGACCGGTCCTGTAGCTCTTCCTGCTGGCGACGCACCTCCGCCGCCTGCTCCCGCTGGGCGGCCGCCATTTTGGCCACCCTCCGGGCCAGCTCCTCCATTCCCTGGCTCCGATACGGACCCGCCATGCCGCCTCCTGGGTTTCGGCACCAATGTGGCGTGAATAAGGCACGGCGGGACCACGGAGCAACGTTCAGAGCCAACTTTATTTAATTCACGTCACACCACACACACACCAACCCCTGAGTCCCCGTGTTTTAACACGGCGGGCGTGATTGCGGATGCCGTGCAGGTGCGTCCGCACGGCACCGCAAACCACGCCCCACCACACATACATTTAGCATGTCTTTCTAAGTGTTAGATTGCTATTTATTGACTCAGTTGGTGTATTTTCCAGGGAGAAAAACTCACTCTCAACAATCAAAATGTAAGTTACAAAGGACAGGTTTTGCATTGGGTAAGAGTGACAAGAGTTTAGTGCATGCTGCATTGGCTGATTTCAGCGGTACTATTTACACAACTACTACAGAACAAGATTAGGTGTCATGGTCAATGTTGGGTTGGATCAAAGGTCGGAGTCTTTAATTTGCACTAATGATTCTGTTTAGTTTCACTTGCAAAATTTTAACTTTATTACTACTACCACTACTACACAATGGCACATATAAATACTTATATACATATATATACTATATTATTATTATACTGTATTATATTATTATACTATATTAATAAAGTTAACTAAATGACCTTAAAACCAGTAGGAGCATAGATCAGCTGAAAAAAAACTACTGGAACAGACAATTCAAAAATAATGTTATGGCTTATTTTAAAATGGGTTTTAATAGGATTCCTCACATTCGGTGTTTAATAGGTGACTCATTATGAAGGCCTATGTGTTTGAAGTAGCAGCATCACCAGGCAAGATGTGACAAAAATAGCCAATCATCACCTGGTTAGACAGCTGTTAGAAATGGGCATAAAAATAAAAGACATATTTGATTGTGTTTCAGTGAACATTTCCATCCTGTTTATCCAACTTCCCGAGGAGTCCTGATGCATTGCTCCACTTGAACAATCCCTCCACCCTCTCTTTCTCTTGCCTGAAAATTCTGACATGCTGACCAGTTTTGTGTTTGTTTGTTTAAGTTGACCCTGTGTTCTCACAATTATTGATGTAAAAAATAAATAAATAAATAATGCCAGTAGGGAGTACACATGCCAGCAGAGACATTTATCAAAGGTTGGCTGTTAATGAAGTCACATCATTGCAGCAGAATACAAAAACTGTCAGAGACATGCAGGGACTTCAACCGAATTACTTGAAATCTGGTAAATTAACTGATGCCCTCGTCATTTGCTTTGATAATTATTTCCATTTTGACACAATCCCACTTAGAGATCATTTCCATCACATCTTTGTAATCACATTTTACGATAGGGAAAAAAATATTAGCAAACATTAATATAGTGTTGGTGATTCAATAAGTTTGATGAAAGGACCAAAAGACCTTGTGAGAGCAGGATAGCCTCTGGCAGCACTTCCTGACTTGCGCTGGTAGTCTGGTGAAAGTGTTTTCAACCTCTCAGTCACGGAATTTGGATGACTTTTACATTCGACTTGGATCCTGTGATGGAATAACACACCAGTCAGCAAGTGTGCTTTACTAGTGTATTGTGAGTTTGTGCATTCCGTGTTTTGCTGTGGGCTTGCATGTATGCATATACTGCATCTGTGTGTGTGTGCTTACAGTGGTAGCGTGAGCAGGAGTGTATGTTTTCAAAGCTTCCGTGACTTGCTAGAAAGCCCCCCTGCTGTGGTGCTGAGTGCCTCCCCTTCAGACGCATTAAAATAAGATGAGTGTGTGTGTGTGTGTGTGTGTGTGTGTGTGTGTGTGTGTGTGTGTGTGTGTGTGTGTGTGTGTGTGTGTGTGTGTGTCAACAGTTAGGAAGAGTTAGGAAGGAGATAGCAAAGAACAGAGAGAGTTAAAGGAAAGATTAAAGGATTGGAAACACACATCATGAGGAAAATTTTGTGTGCAGTCACACTGCACACATGCAAACACGCCTGTATGTGCGTGTGTAAAGGAACGCGTGTGCTGGATTCCCTGCGGGCCATTAAACTAAGATGAGTACCATGTTGGATAGCAGAGAAGGAGAGATAGCAGGAGAAAGAGGGAGGAGGAGTAGGAGATGTGTACATGGTTGGTAATTGGCTCTTAAGTGCAGCACGCGTCTTTACTCAAGAGCCTCTCCTCTGCGCTCCTCTCATGGCTGCTGTTTGTTGGGCTGAAAACTCCATCCACTTATCTCCACAGCCAGCAATCGCTACAACCTTAAACACACACACACTTTATCACTGACTTACATGATTTCTTTTGCTTCTCCATCCTCTTTACCTCTTACTTCCTGCTCTTTCTCTTTCTCAACTACAAAGAGCTATAGCAGGGCTAGCAGCAGATCGCTTTGTTTTCATGTACCACATCAGTGCTCAGTGATTAGCTAACTCTACCAAGCTTGGTTAGCGAGCTGCATTTATAGACACTTTAATCTGATTGAATACTAGAGTTTCAGTCACCACAACTGAAGCACAAATTATTTGTCAGAAGTTTCCATTAAAAATGCTCCTAAGGGCAAAAGTAGACAGTTATGAGGTCAGTTCAATGATATGGATTAGCTGAGAAAATGTCTATTTGACAGCTGTGTTGGCTGTTTTGACTATGTGTCAGTCAAATCAGACTTCTCTCTAATAATGCAAAGTTTCTGAATTGATTTTAATATACTTTGTATGGGCATTTCCCAATAGAGCAGTAATATAAAAGAAGTCTAATTGGATGACAGGACATTTTCAATTGTAATTAAGGCTCTTTTATTTATTTAATTTTTATGAACTGTTATTCCATGAAAGTTTCACAGTTGTAAAACTTTTTAATTCACTGGTCTTTGCTTTCATTGGAATATCAAAGGCCTGTTATTTACATAAGCAATCACCTGCCACCTGCACTATGGGAAGACAGCAAGTCAGCAAAGATGCTATTTCCAGTATAAATGTATAACAGTCCCAATTGTGTGGTGTCTCTTTAGGACAACCTCAGTTAATGTTTAATGTTAATGTTTAGTGATGTCACAAGTATGCGCCACTGCCCTCTGTAGAGTGTGGGAGAAACGTGTTTGCACACGGACACATGGACTAAGATGGACTTCATATCTTACCTCCCTAACTCAAAGTAACGTTACAGGTTGTATGAACACTGCTCGCTGCATGTCTGATAAGACAGCAGCCGTTCAACCGAGCCTTGTGAGGTTGGTGAAGAGTGTGTTTATTAAACGACAAGCACTGTGGAATTGCCACTACCAGTGTGGTTGTGAGTTTTTGATTGTCCTGCTGAGTGTTTCTGCCGCCTCCTCTCAACCACTGAAAACAACCCACGTTACAAACACCTTTTCAGTGTTTCGGGGTCAGCTTCAGGTCAGCTTCTCCACTAGACCCTAATGGAGTCCATGCCAGACCCTCTCTGTAGGCTGGTAATCCCACAACATACCAGAATATTTAGATCAATCATGAGAAACACATCTCTAAATCATTTTTTCAACAAGACCATGTGCACCCCCTTTCATGGCAAGGGTATTCCCTGGTGCTTGGATGGGCTTTTTCAGCAAGATAATAATGCTCCCTACCACAAAGCATAAACGGTTAAAAAGTTATTTGAGGACTTGACTTGACCTCCAAATTCCCCAGATGTCAATCTAATTGAGCATCTGTGAGATGTGCTGGACAAATGAGTCATGAAAGCTCCACCTCACTCGTCTGATAGGTGAGTCACAGCCCTGTTTAGCCTCCCTGTACTCTAAACAGGTACAATGGATGGCTTTATCAATTCTTAAAAATGGTTGCCAAATGCTATCGTTTTTCTTTAAAGCAAATTTACTTAGGGGTCTAAATAAAGTAACCTTAACCTTAACCAACTTACAGGACTTAAAGAATATATTACTAACATCCTGGTGCAGCTACCACAGCACACCTTTGTGGGTCTAGTGGAGTCCCTGCCTTGATGAGTGAGGGCTGTTTTGGCCCTCACTCATCAAACACAAGTAGGTAGGTGTTTTGCCTGCTCAGTCTGTCTTCCCTTTAATTGTAACTTCTATTAGATCTAACTTCATTGCTGAAGGTGTGAGATCCACTTGTTGGCTTGGGCCAAACATGCTTGGCTCCATCTGTACACCTGGCTGTGAGGAATTATGGATCAGAATCGAGTGCATAATGTGTCACATGTTTTTCCCCTCTTTGTTTCCGTGTTTTCCGTCTGTCTATGCTGCTGTTTAGAGAAACATTAAAATGATAATCTAATGCGCCTCTTCTCAGAAATAAACACATCAGATGCAGATGCACACATACAGAAACACACTAAAAACTGTACCACATCATTTCTATTCCTGGATCTGTGGCACACCTGAGTACAGTATATTACAAAGTTTGCTCGGAGCCCTGAACTTTACTTTTTCTTTCGCAGACACAGGGTGGTGACAAACACTTTAAAGTTTGTCCCCTTGGTGCCCTTAAATAACATCTGGTTAGGGCTGTTAGCATTTGTTCCAAAAACCAGGGGACCTAGCAAGCACAAAAGCATTTTGTCCATGTGCTGTGGAGAGCATCTGGTGAATAAAATTAACCAATTAAAATCTAAAATATCAGCCTATCTCTCGTAGTAATTTCACACCGACGTATCATCCTTCCAAACCCGTGGCGCTGGCTTTTGTGTCTCAAGGTTCGCAGGCATTTACATTGTCATGACACATCAGAGACATGAGTGACTGAAAAGAAAAAAACAATGGTACATGCAAGGCCAATCGAACCCATCTGAAAGTCCCACTATCCCTCCGTCTCTTCCCGTTTCCCGTTTAAAGTATTCACAGCAGAGAGATAAGCTCCTCTGCTCGGGGAGAAAGAAAGAGAGAAAGGAAAAAAAAAACCTCCTGCAATGATAAACAGCTGCTGGAGGAAAAAAAATAATATTCCTCCACAGAGTGAGAGAAAAGGCTTATGTTTATGATTTCTCAAAACAACTTTATTTCTGACCTCTCCATAATCCCCAGAAAGTCTTTCAATTAGAGAATAGCTGAGATTCCCCCTATTTTTGAGCGCCCCGCTCCAAGACAGACTGGGGAGAGAGGGAGATAATTGGCCAATAAAAATGTAAATAGGGTGGTGGAGCACACCAGCATGTGATGTGGAAAAGCTTGTGTGTGTGTGTGTGAGCGTGTGTGTGTGTGTGTGTGTGTGTGTATGCTCGTGTGAGGGTGGGGGTGTTAGAGAGAGGAGGTTTTAGGATAATCCACTGTGACAGGTTGTGTTGGTTTTTGTTGGTTGCTAATTGGAGTTTCTTTTCTACGCAAATACCATAATACAACAGAGCCGTGATTACTGATGGGAGCTGAAGTAAATGAGATGAGGGAGGTCCAACGACAGACCCCCTCCCCTCGTGCTTCAGCTTCCCACTTGACCTGTGCGGGTGACAGCTTTAGGTAACAGGTGAAAGCCTGAGGAGTGACTTGGGCTCATGTGTTTGGTTAAAAGTTCAAATTGGGGTTACACCTCCAATTGGATTTGACAGCAAGCGATATGAGACTTTAATTAGCACTCAGATATGATCATGTTAAGTCTGGCTCCAATAAGATGATAATGTTGTACAATTACATATTTATTGTAATTTATAAAAGTAGGGAGCTTTAGAACTATTTAACCTTGGTTTAATTAAACTACAGTTTTATGAAGCTGCCACAGAAAAATATATTCTCGAGAGAAGGAAGTGGCACAGTCTGTCCCATCTTCAGAAGGACGTTCTTGACATTTTCAACCTTCTAAACATGAACTCAGTGGAATGCAAGTTCTTGTTACATTCAGCTTATTCACCCATTTACTTTCTTTTTGCTGTTTAATTGATGCCATGTTGAGGCAAAATTATTATTTATTTATTATTTAACAATTACTCTATAAACTTTATCAACAACGGGATGGAAGAAAGTCCACCTCTTGAGTTCTTTGGCTGGTAACACCACTTGGTATACTATAAGCTCTCGAGACTCACATTAAAACTTGGCCTATCACGTGAGGTAGTAGAGACAAGATCACAATTCTTCTTCTCCTATCAGTTGTTCCCTTTAAGAGTCACCACAGTGGATCATCTGCTTCAACCTAATCCCAACCCGACAATTCTTCACTACATCCATGAATCTCCTCTGAGGTCTTCCTCTTTTCCTTCTGCCTGGTAGTTCCATCTTCAACATCATGTGTCCATTGTATCCACTACCTCTTCTCTGTCCAGGCTATCTCAACCTTGCCTCTCTAACTTTGTCTCCAAGGGACTTAACCTCAGCTGTATCTCTGTAATCCTTTCCATTCTGGTCACTCTCAATGAAAAATGAGCACTTGACACCTCCAGCTTGGCCATCTTTCTTTTTGTCAATGCCACTGTCTCCAGACCACACATCGTAACAGGTATCACTAACATCTTGTAAATCTTCTTTTTCACACTTGCTGCTATGCTACTGTCACAAATCACCCCTGATACGGAGCCTGGAGAGCCTGGAGAAGTGTGAGCATCATTTGACCTTTTTTGGAAGAGTGATCATCCAAAATAAATTCAAACTTGTGCACTCAATTCTTGCTTTTTAAAATCATTAAAGATAAATGCTGCGCGATCATTCAAACAGTTCAGAAAATTTGTTAAAAGCCATAAATTACTATGGCATTCATAGCCATGATGAGTCTATAAAGCCACAATTGTACAGGAGACACAGGTGCTGAGACTTCAAATCGAATATTCCTCAATATTTGCTGTGTTTAGGCACCAGTTTCCCTACATTTATTATGTACTTTTCTGTCTTCAAATTGGTGTAAAGAAGAGTTATTATTGCAGCTTTCAAGAAAACATTTAAAATGCAAATGAATCCATTTGTTTTCTCACATAAGGTTTGAGAAGAAAAAAAGCTGTTACCAGCAAGCCTGTTTTAAGTATAGAGCGAGAGCTGTGTGGCAATTAGGGTAGCGACTGGAAGCAGGGAGCACAGCTACCCTTAACAGATCTAAAGTTAAACTAAACCTAACAGCACTAATGACATTTATAAATGGCAGTTTTAAATTATGGGTTGTGTAGATGTAAATTGGTAACCTTTAAAGGAAGGTGGATTTCTTTTTTAACCTTTGGACAGATCAGTTGGGCCCGCTACGCTAACCTAAGCTAACTTATTCCTGGCTGTCTGGAATACAGTGAATAACTGTGTTCCCAGTGAGATGAATATAATGAAAGAAATGTGACTTCAAGGATGCAGTTATTAGGAATGGGTACTGATAAGATTTTCACAATTCCGATTCCATTTTCGATTCTGTTTAACGATTCGATTCTTTATCGAATTTAAAAAAGGAGAACACTAAGGTCGATTAGCTTAGAACTTTGTTTTATATCTTCTCTTTGAACAAGATAGAAATTTAGGAGTAACATGGCCTTACAAACCCAACAGCGAGATCTTAAGAGATCCAGCCTACGGCTCTTCAGTGGGGTGTCACAGAGTCCCCAGGAAAAAAAATTGTAAATGTAAAATAATAAAATAAATATTCTTCTGTAGCAATAACAAAGTATAACATCAATTATTCTTTAGCAACTACACAAGAATATCCAGTAATGTCCCTGCCTACAATTAAACACATTCACTTACCGAAAATCGGGGGCACCTGCTGTGGCAAATGGGTGCAAGCCTTTTACCACAAACTTAGTCACTGCTTGGTGACATTCGTCTATCCTGGCCTGAAAGGAGACGCTACCGGTAGACTGCTAAAGCAGATCGCGCTAACATAATATGCACTGTTAGTTGATTATTTACCTGCCGCATTAACGGGAGAGGACGTGCAAACGTTACCGCTGCTGCTGGGTTGAGATTCACGAGTCCGGAGCGGAATTAAAAACACGACATTCATTTAAGGTCATCGCGTGTTTTGTGAGCAAATGCTTTTGCATATTCGTAGTGTTTCCTCCCTTAAATAAAATATCCACTTTGTAAGTATTGGAAGTTGCCCTGTTTTCATCCGTTCTCGTAAAGTATAACCAAACTTTTGAGCGTTTGAGCCACTTAGGCGCCGTGTTTCCTGCCAGGTAAATGACGCTCCGCAACGTGGTGACGTCATTCGGGGCGACTGGAATCGATAAGGGAATCGTTTGCAAAAATGGCAAACGATTCCAACGAATTGAAACAGTCGGAACCGGTTCTCAACAAGAACCGGTTTTCGATACCCATCCCTAGCAGTTATCTATGCAGGTCTCATGTCTGTGTAGGTTCTCTGTCGTCTAGGTCATGGTAGTCTAAGGAGCTTGGAAAGAAAGCAACTAGACTTTACTTTATTTTACCTCTCATCAGAGAAGCTTCTTCAGTTCTACAACTAAGTGGTGGAGAGTCCCAGGTATTTAAACCCGGGTGGGGATTGTCCCTTAAGAGGTTCATTACCCACTATTAATCATGTAAGTCTTCACATGAGTCAAGGTATAATATAAGGCGTGGGTTATCAGAGGTTTTGGGTGAAACCACATGAGACCTTGCCTCACCCTATCCCACTGAGGTCATCTGATGCAAAATATGAGTGTGGGATGAGAACCCTGGAAAGGGATCTAAAAACAACATTGTAGGTGGAAGACAGTTGGTGTCGTAAACCACCACCTCTGGCCAATGATGGTCGTTCATGGTGGACATGGTAGGCTTCTTTCACTCCTATTTCAAACCATCTGTCTTCTCCATCCAAAATGTGAACATTGGCGTCCTTGAAAGAGGATGCCCATGTACCCTTTAGATGCAGATGTACAATTTAGCCCTGTCCTGTTGAGGTGGCTTTTCTATGTTGTGCCATGCATTTTACGAAGTGGATGTTTGGTTTCTCCAATGTAGAGGTCGAAGCACTCTTTGCTGCTCTGCACAGCATACATTATGTTGCTTAACTTATGCTTGGGAGTTTTGTCATTGGGATGAACCAGTTTTTCTCTAAGGGTGTGGCTGCTTTTAAAGTGTACTGGGATGTTGTTCTTGAAGAAAATTCTCCAGAGTTTCTCTGACAAACCTGTTACATAAGAGATGACAGTGTTGTTATATTTGTCAGTCTGTTTCTCCCTAGTTAGTGTCTTCTTTACCATGTATCTTCACTGATATGATGAAGGCCCACTTGGGATAACCACATTCTTTACATGTGTGTGTTCTTTTTCTTTTCTTTCTGCCTTAGAAAGAACATTTTCTAGCTGATGATAGGGTCTTGATCACCTCAAGTTTGTGTTCCAGAGGGTGGTGGGAGTCACAGAGTAGGTACTGGTCTATGGGTCTGGATTTCTGCTAAACTTCATTGCTGAGGTTTCCATCCTCCTCGATGTGCACAGCACACTGCAGACACGGCAAACTATTATAATTCATATCTTTCTTGGTGAACTTTACATTTCTACCTACTGCGTTGAACTACGGTGGCTTGCAAAAGTATTCGGTCCCCTTGAACTTTCGCACATTTTGTCTCATTACAGCCACAAACATGAATCAATTTTATTGGAATTCCACGTGAAAGACCAAAACAAAGTGGTGCACACGTGAGAAGTGGAACAAGAATCATACATCATTCCAAAACATGTTTTACAAATAAATAACTGAAATTATTATTCAGTAATTATTCAGCCCCCTGAGTCAATACTTTGTAGAACCACCTTTTGCTGCAATTACAGCTGCCAGTCTTTTAGGGTCTGTCTCTACCAGCTTTGCACATCTACAGACTGAAATCTTTGCCCATTCTTCTTTGCAAAACAGCTCCAGCTCAGTCAGATTAGATGGACAGCCTTTGTGAACAGCAGTTTTCAGATCTTGCCACAGATTCTTGATTGGATTTAGATCTGGACTTTGACTGGACCGTTCTAACACATGGATATGTTTTGTTTTAAACCATTCCATTGTTGCCCTGGCTTTATGTTTAGGGTCATTGTCCTGCTGGAAGGGGAACCTCCGCCCCAGTCTCAAGTCTTTTGCAGACTCCAAGAGGTTTTCTTCCAAGATTGCTCTATATTTGGCTCCATCCATCTTCCCATCAACTCTGACCAGCTTCCCTGTCCCTGCTGAAGAGAAGCGTGATGCTGCCACCACCATATTTGACAGTGGGGATGGTGTGTTCAGAGTGATGTGCAGTGTTAGTTTTCTGCCACACATAGCATTTTGCATTTTGGCCAAAAAGTTCCATTTTGGTCTCATCTGACCAGAGCAGCTTCTTCCACATGTTTGCTGTGTCCCCCACATGGCTTGTGGCAAACTGCAAACGGGACTTCTTATGGTTTTCTGTTAACAATGGCTTTCTTCTTGCCGCTGTTCCATAAAGTCCAACTTTGTGCAGTGCACGACTAATAGTTGTCCTATGGACAGATTCCCCCACCTGAGCTGTAGATCTCTGCAGCTCATCCAGAGTCACTATGGGCCTCTTGGCTGCATTTCTGATCAGCGCTCTCCTTGTTCGGCCTGTGAGTTTAGGTGGACGGCCTTGTCTTGGTAGGTTTGCAGTTGTGCCATACTCCTTCCATTTCTGAATGATCGCTTGAACAGTGCTCCGTGGGATGTTCAAGGCTTGGGAAATCTTTTTGTAGCCTAAGCCTGCTTTAAATTTCTCAATAACTTTATCCCTGACCTGTCTGGTGTGTTCTTTGGACTTCATGGTGTTGTTGCTCCCAATATTCTCTTAGACAACCTCTGAGGCCGTCACAGAGCAGCTGTATTTGTACTGACATTAGATTACACACAGGTGCACTCTGTTTAGTCATTAGCACTCATCAGGCAATGTCTATGGGCAACTGACTGCATTCAGACCAAAGGGGGCTGAATAATTACACACACCCCACTTTGCAGTTATTTATTTGTAAAAAATGTTTGGAATCATGTATGATTTTCGTTCCTCTTCTCATGTGTGCACCACTTTGTGTTGGTCTTTCACGTGGCATTCCAATAAAATTGATTCATGTTTGTGGCTGTAATGTGACAAAATGTGGAAAAGTTCAAGGGGGCCGAATACTTTTGCAAGCCACTGTATTTCTTGGGTTTTGATTATGACCTAGCGCCAGTGGCTAGTTGCTGTCCCTCTGAAAGAGCCAAGACCCAACAGCTGCCTCAGTCCTGTCTCAACCTGAACTCTCTCTCCAGTTTATTGTTGAAGTCACCTAATATTCATGGTGTGCATGTATCTTACAAACGTACGTAGCTTAGAGAGGGATGTCTGGGAGTACAATGGAGCCTGCACTATCTGCCCTCAAAACAAGATGGCCCACACAGTACCTGCAGGACTCTTAAACCCTTTAGCTGTTCCTTGTCGACCGTGGTTCCAAACAGGGTGATGTTGGACATCCCTTGACGAACAGTGATGTGCTATCATAGGATATTCCTAACTCTTCAGGTAACAGAGTCATTCTAACTACTGTCAATCGTTTCTCCAAGGCAGTTCACCTGATTGCCCTGCCCTGGTATCCACCAACCAATCAAACTGGAGCTCCAACCTACCTAGGTTGAGTATGCTCACAACTCCCTCACATCCTCTGCCGGCACATTTCCTTTCAAGGCCAGCCTTGGTTATCAGCTGACATTATTTCCACTCCAAGAATCAAGAATGAACTCAAGAATGAACTCAGGGTGCCTTCCATCCAGCTCCATCTCTGTCATTGCCGCCACCTGTGAAGGTCCACCAAATCCATTCTCTGTCTCCCGGAAAAATCTAAAAAAAACCTTTCTCTTTCTTTTTAATCAAAGTAATAGAGTTTGGAAATACTATATTGCACAGAATTAAATGCATAATCCTGCCTTAAAGTAGTCAAATTATTAACAGGTTTTTGGATTAGTTTTGTAAACACAAACACTCAAAACCCATTTAATAGCAGAAAGAAACCAAACTAAAGACAGTGTCATAAAAAGTAGCTAGATTGAAAAAGTTACCTAACAGGTCGGGAACAATATGTTAGCATAGGGCATTACCATTCAGAGAAACTTGGTATTACATGTGGTGTTCCCCAAGGGTCAGTGTTGGGACCAAAACTTTTCAATGTATACATAAATGATATTTTTGATGTTTCTCAAGTACTTAAACTCATACTGTTCGCAGATGACACCAACATATTTTTCAGTAGCGATGATTATACTGATCTTGTAATGACTGTAAACAGGGAGCTAAAATTAATAAAAAAATGGATGGACATAAATAAATTATCATTAAATATAAATAAAACTAAAGCAATGTTTTTTGGTAATTTAAAATATAATATAGAATTACCAATTATCATTGAAGGTGTACCAATTGATAATGTGAGTGAAAACAAATTTTTGGGAGTTATAATTGATAACAAAATTTCATGGAAACCCCACGTCAGACACATAAAAACCAAAATTTCCAGAAGCCTCGCAGTTTTGAACAAAGTGAAACAATTCCTTGATAAAGATGCACTTCGTACTCTGTACTGTACCCTGGTTCTTCCATATCTTACATATTGTGTGGAAGTGTGGGGAAATACATATAAAAATACAACTAATCCATTAGTCACAGTACAGAAACGAGCACTGCGTATTATTCACAAGGCTGGTTATCTAGATCATACTCACAAATTCTTTCTTCAGGCAAAGTTACTTAAATTCCAGGATCTGGTTAATTACAATACATCCATAATTTTGTATAAAGCTTTTACTAAACTTTTACCGGCAAATTTACAAACTAGATTTGAAATTCGAGAAAAGGTTTATAATGTGAGAGGCTTTGGAGAATTCAAATTACCCAGAACTCGAACAACCCGTAAAGGTTTTTGTGTGTCTGTATGTGGTGTGAAAATCTGGAACAGTCTGAGTTTACAATTGAAACAATGCAAAAATATTCATAGATTTAAATTTCTCTACAAACAGTTGGTTTGGTCACAGTATACTCAATGATGGTTTTAGTGTGCTCTGTAATGTCTGTCCTCTTACCATTGCTGGTATGGATTCCAAAATAAAAAATAAAGTGTGCGTATGTATGTACATATATGTACTTGTGTGTGTAGATATATATGTATGTATATGTATGTGTGTCTGTTACTTGTAGTTATTACTGCCTGTTACCTGTGGTAATGCAATTTATAATTTATATATTCTGTATTCAGTTATGAAGGCTCTAATTGTTGGTTGCGAGCTGCCGCTTAGATGCTTGTATCTGCCCGGGGCTGTTGATGGGTCTGTATGCAATGATGGGCGTAGCTGCGGGAAGTTTATTGTTTTTTTTTGTTGATGAGTGAGTATAGGGGTGGGATTTAATAAGTTTTCTTCGTCCCACTCCTTTTTCAGGCAAGTTTTGTTTTTTGTTTTGTGTATTTTATGTTCAATATAGGTATTTGTTGTGCCTGAAAATGAATAAAAAAAATAAAATAAAAAAAAATAAAAAAATAAAAATGGACAAATACAAAAAATGGGAAGACCCTCCAGTTTTGAAAAACACAATAAAGTGTTTGTTTTTTTCCTCTTTGCGTTTGAATTGACCTCCTTTTGCCGCCCACTTGTTAGGGAATCACACGTTGGGCATTTTGTTTTGTGTGTTTGTCTTGAATCTGTTCCTACATACAAATGTGCTATTGTGTGTGTGTTGAGGTCTTTGTCAGCTGGGAAGAGCTCGTCATTAAGGTGCCTCGCTGAAGGAGAGCCATTCCTTGTATTCTGTCCTGATGAGAATTTGCTCCCAAACTCACTCACACATGGCAGGAAGTGACTTTAATCACTGATTGTGCCATTGTATTTACTCACAGCTCAGAGTCTTGCAGATCGTACAGCATGCCACTTTGATGCGTTTCATTACTCGGGAGAAACTGGAAAGTGTGTACTTCATAATAAAAGGAAAAGGCAGTGTATTAATTTGAAAAATCTGAGAAACATGTTTGGGAATAAAGAAGCAAAGTAACTTCTTACACACATTTCTTTACAAAAGCATTGTAATCCTTTTCACAGTAAATGCCCTCACAGAATCAAAGGCTCTTTTAAAAATTATAAAATAAAGTAAAAATGAGACTTACTCCTCATTCTTGTTATATTCTAATGCCTTTATGGTCTCTTGCACAAACGTGCTGGTTTTACAGTTACAATCACACCAGCAACAGCTCCGACTTAATGAGAAAATATGGTGGTCTAGAGACCAACTTCAGCTTGAGAAAAGACGTGCTTTTTCACCAATCTGACAACACAAAGCATTTACTAAATAATGTTGCCAAAACAGAAAAACCAGCCAAATACTAGAACTCTAAGCAAGATGTAAATGTCAGTTGAAGAACTTAAATGGAGATCATAAAAGAAAAATGCATTTGTCGTCTGACTAATGCCATTCTTTCAGTGAAAGGATACAGCCAGCGTTAAAAAAAGACATCTACAACCATATTCAGAGTGGTTCTTGAAGAAAGCCTGCTCTAGAAGTGCAGTGGCCTTGTACTCAAGGAACTGGTTCCCTTTCAACATAACAATGTCCTCGAGCTTAGAGTCAGAAAGTCAGAGAGTTGGCAGTGGAAAAATGAGGCACGGTTAGTTATTCATGTAGCTGAAGGAGACTTTTCACTACAAACCAGTCATATATCTGCTAACAAGGAAGCTTGTGCGACTTCAAAGTGGTCATTTCATTTATAAATGTAACCAAAATTACCAAACAACTAAGACTTTTATCAGACAACTTATTTTTGCTAAAACAATTTAGACGTGATAAACTTTTAACAACATTACTGATGTGTTCAAAGTCTTTGTCTCTAATTTCAGATCATTAATCTCATTTCCAGCCAGCAAAGTAAACTGTGCATTCTTGCTGTATGTCACTCTTACTCTGATTTCTTGACAGCATCTCATGTATGGATGTTCAGTGACTGCAATATCTTTCTAATTCTAAGTTGACAGAACACATACTCATTTATACTTTTTTCTTCTGGACATGCGAGTTGAGTTGTGAGTGCACAGTATGGGCCTGTGATGGAACTAAAACAACTAAAACTTAGGTGTGATGACTGAATTTGATAAGTTTGAGAATATTTTGATAATCGTGACTTCTTTTCACAATGATGATCTCAAATTGTGGCCAGGAGAGTTGAAGCACGCTGGGAGGATGGGGCTTTTGAGTGAGAGCAGAGATCACTTGGTTTACCATTTGAAGCCATAAACTGTCCGATCTCTTCTGAACACAGCAGTAAGAGTATATTTCATTACAGCTGACGTCTTTCTGAAAGCGCTGTAACCATGGTTGAGGATATAATTCCTCCAATGTTATCTTCTTCATTGCCATGTACAAATACAGTGAAGAGCAGCTTACCTGAACTGTCCTCCCACAGAGGTCATTTATTTTATTAATAGTATTACATCTTCACAAGAAATTACTTTGAATACTGTGACTCCTCTCAAAACAAAAGCCTCAGATCAGAAGACCTTGACTGCCTTCCTCAAATACTCACCTTACAGAATAAAACCCATAAGTTGAAGAGGAAATGCCATCTGATTAATTTAGAAGAGCTTTATCTAGCTTAAATAGTTTGGATGCGCTATATCTTTAAAAAGCCATCACTGAAACTGATTATTCATCACCGATTGATGAAAATAAAAACAACCCTTAACCCTTAGATGCACACGTGGGGTCAAAAATGACCCCATGGGTTGTTTTTCTTCAAGTTGTAATACATTCATATTCCAGGTATTCCTCATAAAATATGTTTGTAACATGAGGGCAATTGCGTTTTTATTTATTTTTTCATTAATTTATAAAAAATGCAGTTTTTGTATCTACGCCCTTGGAGCCTGCAAAATAAAAGTATTCCCGGAAATTCAGAGAATACGTGCCTCTTTTGTGGTGGAGGAACACCAAAGTAATTGCTTAGGGAGCTTGCTTTTTCAACATCTTTAAGAGTTCTGAACAAATGTCTGTCCTCCTCCAGAACATCTAATGTACACAAACGAGCGTCCCAACTTCTTATCTGGTATGCGTCTTTTATTTTGACAGCAAATGTGCACCTGCGGACCATTTATGTGCAGCCCTGTGTATAGTTTCCTGTGCATTTCAAACATTGTCCTTTCTGATGTTTTTTTTTTTTTTTAATATTTAAAGTAACATGCTATGAGGCCAGCTGTGGACCTTGCCCTACAAATGATCCAGGACGGCTGGGATGAAGAGCCCATCGGAGGCACTGAGTCAGAATCTGACATCTCAGATATAGAGGACCCAGACTATTGTCCCCCCCACTGAACAAGGCCAGTCAGATACAGAGGAGTCCTCTGAAGAGGAAATGGATATTGAGTCTAACAGAATGAGCCCATCTTACTGCTCTAGCCACAATATTCTGAATTAATCGGCCAGGGCTTGCACCTGGGTTTAGTACTGTCTCCCCAATAGATGCATGGAAGATGTTCATGTCTGATAATATAATAGCAGAGGTGCTGACATGCACAAACATGGAGGCGTGAAGAGTAGCCACAGACAGAGGAAAAGAGTAGAAAAATGTAATCAAATAAAAGCTCCTGGCCTTCATTTGATTGACCATTCTTGCAGGAAGTGAGAAGAACTGGGATGTACCAGTCAGTGTGTTTTTTGGGAGTCCTCTGCATAACCCATTGTACAAGGACACTATGTCAATTCAAAGATTTAAAGATATTTGCCGTTTCTTGCACTTTGATGACAAGAGGACCAGAGCCTATGGACTGAAAACAAACCACATGGCAGCTTTCTGCTACATATGGGGCCTGTTCCTGGTCAACTGCAGGCAGAAATTCATCCTCGGTGATTGTGTTACAGTGGATGAACAACTTGTGCCTTTCAGAAGGAAGGCCCAGCTTCTGCAGTATATGCAGAGCAAGCATACAAAAGTGATACAAGTGATACAAAAACTGCAATTTCTTAAAATTAATAAAAAATAAATAAATAAAAATGCAAAGGGCCTCATGTCACAATCATGTTTTATGAGGAATACCTCAAATATGAAAATATTACAACTCTTCGTTTTAAAGATTTTGAAGAATAACAACCGAGTTTATAGCAAAATGCATTGTTTCTATTTGGGGTCATTTTTGACCCCACTCGTGGAAGAGTGGAGGTACTGGTAGGTTGTGCATCCAAGGGTTAAGCCAGGCTGACAAAAAAGCCAGAGTTCTGTTGAGGTCATCAAGCCATGACTTAACGAATTTGTTCACAAATGAAATTTTAACCATTAGAGATTATTATTCATAGTTAACCATTATTCATACAGAGATGTATAATTATGTACAGCTACATTCAGTGTCATCCATTCTCTTCTGCTTATCCTTATCAGGGATAATCAGGGATAAGCGGTCTAGTGCTTGGAGGCTAAGCAGAATAGGTCCTGGAAGTACTTGGCTGAGAAACCACCTTCGAACAGCATTTCCTTTGAGTTTTTCCTTCTTCTTTTTTTGTGAAAGTCATATATCTATTGTTCCCAGTGTTTAGGGCTGGCTTTAGGGTTAATTATTTAGTCAGAGCTAAGAAATGCCCATTGGTTTAGATTTGGGGCTAGGATTAGAGTTACAGCTAGGGTTAGGGTTGCAGTCTGGGACAGGGGGTTAGGCTTAAGGCCTAAACTCAACACAGTGGTCACTTCACTTGCCGCCTCATCTCACAGTCACTCATATTTACATCAGTAAAGGTGCAGGAAGCCGCTGTAGTATTCTCCTGAACAATAGCTATCGCCACTCAGACAATATCACTGCATAAGCGCAATAGAGGAGATGAAGTCGAAACCCAAACCCTTGACTTTGTCCAGTGTTTTTTTGCTAAGTTTTTTTGTACAATTTCTCAAGTTTTCAAACTGTTTTGATATCTTCCTCTGTATATCTGTATGTCTCTGAGCTTCTGTACAGTAATATCATTAAAATCGCAGTGGAAACTTGCACAATCACATACTCTGTCTTTAACTCAGCTGTGTCGGCCCCGGCTCTGTCGTGCGACACATGATGTGATGTCAGAATTCGCTCACGATATCCACAACGCAGGCAACTCTGCGAGCATGGTGGACCCATTAGGGCTTGAGCCCAGTGGTACGGTTGGGTTAGGGGTAGAGCTGGGGTTAGAGTTACAAGAACAATTAGGGTTACAGTCAGGAACAGGGGTTAGCATTAGGATTGGAGCGCCATTGGAGGGTTGAGCTTTTGAACAAGAGCAGACAGTTCAAGGTTCACAATTTGAATCCATAAATTGGTAATCTCTGCTCCAGTGACCAAGTTAAGGTCATAACAATCAAAGCAAACTTAATCCCATCTAAAACTGTAGAAGTTAAGTAGAGAAGGGCCTGGGAAGCACTTGGATTGGAGACCTCCTCAGAATACCAGGTGCATTTAGGTTTTCTTTTTCTCAGAAAACCACGTGTATCTTGTTCTTGTACAGCCTGATCCGGTGGGGAGGTGTGGGAAGCCAGGTCGGGCACCCCCCCCCCTTCCAGCTCTCCTCTCTGCTCTCTCCTATCTTGTCCCTTTTGTTTCACTTCTCTCTATCACCTTTTCTATCCCTTTGAAGAAGTGAGGCTCCATAAATGTTAAAGAGGTTATTATTATTTCTCAGTTGCAGTGAATAGATAGGAGAAAATAAACTGTAGAAAAACTAAACAGAAGAAAGAAGAAGAGAAATAACAAGTTAACACAAACCAGTGACACACTCCAGGGCCTGATCAACCCTGGCAGGGCCTCCTTGGATGAGGGTGTCTAGTGATAATGGCCGAAACACCAGATGAATCCAAGGTCCACTACTGACGATGTGTCCCAAAATTTAATATGATAATCTAGATCAGATCTCTAATCCCAAAAAAATGGCAGATTACCAGCACAACGATGTGTGCTGCTGGTAAAGTTTCTGGGCTGCCTTTCCTCATAACAGCCATTCCTCAAGACTTTCTCCATTTAAAGCAATACAACATCAGGGACTGTAACATTTAGTAGTCCTTTTACTGAATCTTAAAGTTTAGAGCTGGCCTTGGGTTTAATTCATCAGAACAGAAAAACCTCGGACCCATGGGGTTGGGATTATTCCCAGAATTTGGGGCACAGCTAGAACACAGAGTTTTCTTTTTCAGTTTAATTTTGTCATCTTTCAATGTCAATCTTTTTTTTTTATTATGATTATTTTCAGCACCAAAATCAAGTATCACTGTTCTGGCTATTCTCCAGAGGTGTGGACTCGAGTCACATGACTTGGACTCGAGTCAGACTCGAGTCATTAATTTTATGACTTTAGACTTGACTTGAAAAAATGTTCTAAGACTTGTGACTTGACTTGGACTTTTACACCAATGACTTGGGACTTGAATTGGACTTGAACCGGTTTACTTGAAAAGACTTGATATTTTACCCCAAATATAAAATTTAACATGCATATTATATAGAGATTGAAAATGTGACGTCATTCACGGGTAGAACCGCAAAGGATTCTGGGAACTCGTGGCAAGAGGTACTAGCGCACGCAGGCTTTCAATTAAAATCAGTTATACAGCGATAAAAAGAAACACAAAAATGTCAAGAAGCCGTTGTATTATTAACTGCAATAGCTGGTCGCATGACAGCCACGGGAAGCCGACGGGTAAAGAGATCGGTTGTTATCGGATTACGTCGTTGAAGAGAAATTGTTCGAGCCATGTTTCCGAAGTAACAAAGACGCGACTGGATTGCAGCCATTCAAAGACCAAATATAACGTCCCAGAACCCTCCAGCTCACAGGTTAGTCTGCTCCAAGCATTTACACGAAGGTCAGTGTTTTTTAGTAGTTAATACGTCATTTTCATAACATAATTAGTGATATAGGTTACAAGCAAGTCTGGCGCTGAACAGAAATTGTCGCGCTATGCTCCTTTGTTTATTGTGCATAAATAGTGAATTGTCCTGACACAATATTGCGTTTCGCTTCTGTTATTATGGTACATTGACAAAAACATATACTTTTATTCACAGGATAAAACAGGTTTTTTGTATCACTAATTGTCCAGTACGATTACAGCATACAATATTGTTGTCACTGCTACATTTCTGTAACGCGTACCAGAAATTATTTCCACTACTAATTAATTACCGTTGAGCTCAAAGGTCCTATTAATAAACGGTTAACGAATGTGTATTTATGAAGACGATTTGTGAGACTGGTAAACTTATGATACGTACGATGGTCTTTACTTTCTACACGGTGCATTTCAAGGTCCTGCACCCATCCGTCGGTAAACTGTACCTGGGCTTGTTGCAGTGAGCTGAAGTTACTAAACTTCATGAGTGTATGCACTCACTCCAAGAACCGTATGATTATAAATATGCATATAAATATGCTAAGATGAGATAGCTGACTTCATCTAACTAGCAAATGTTGTCCAGGCTACGTTGGTGATACAGTTTTTTTTAATGTGTATGATATTTTTGTCATGCGATTTTAAAGCTGGTCCTACAACCGCATCCAAGAATAACATGCAGCTTATCTCAGAACTGTCGGTGAAAATTATTCTTGGAGCTAGGTTTAATTGAGCTGCATTTTAAAGAGGTGCAATTTCACAATTTGTGTATATTTTCTACGTTCACTTTTGTCATGTGTTGAGAAAAACACAGATTTACATGGTCTAATATTTACATTTAGCATAACTGCAACATTATTTTTTCGTTGTTTTTTTTTTTTAAAGACTCGAAATTCAAAGTTTCAGACTTGTGACTTGACTCGGACTTGAGGATAAAGACTTGAGACTTACTTGAGACTTGCAAAACAATGACTTGGTCCCACCTCTGCTATTCTCACATCGCTAGAGAGTTCATTCACTAAATGTCCAAATCCAACGATGTTAGCTCCACTTCAAGGCGTTTCTTCAAATTTCAGCATGCCCTCATAAATTGACCTCAGTATCACCGTCAATGAACAGGACTGATCTTCACTTCCTCACTGACCCATATCATCCTCCTTTCACAAAGTTTTACAGCCTACTCCACAATAAAGAGTTGTAAGTGTACCACACCCAGCATTTTGAGGTAAATGATGATAGGACAGCTTACTTGTCACAAATCTGTTTTAATTCCCAATTTATTGCAAAGTGTTTATATTATTAAAACATGCTAAATTATAATCGGTGCAAAAATGTTTTTATGCAGAAACAATAGTAGAGACACACCAGCCAGCTGCAGCCGTTATAGGGAAACACTAGGATGGCCACTGTGGGGTACAGAGAGTTAAGCAAATGAATCTTTATAAAGGACAGAAGCATTTGTCATTTTGTAAAACATTCAGGAACAAATTTCTACAAGCTAGATTAGAATGAAATCAAATAAAAATGCATTTACCAACCGGAAGATTTTACAGGTTGTGGCTTTCATGCCTTTGCTAGGTCGTGGATACCCTTCATGAATTAAGCTTTGATTGTGAGAACATACAAACACAGATGAATGAAGCCATACACAGAACCTACAGGGAGGGTTAGTTGGTAGGTTGCCAGCATGTGGACAGTGTTAATCTCTCCATCTCCTCCTATCTTTACAATTTTTAGATCTCTCATTCAGCTGGTTCACCAGACCCCTGAGAAGAGTCTAACCTCACAATGAACCCGCATCTCACCTCAAATATGACAGCTTACACTTCCCTCTCATCTCCCTGTTCCCCTTTCACTCTGACACACACACACACAGACTCATCTCAGTTTCCCTCTCATCTCACCACGCACATGGCACTGGAAAGTTTGCAACTTCTTCCTTCCTTTCCCTCTCTGTCACACACACACACACACACACACACACACACACACACACACACACACACACACACACACACACACACACACACACAGGGGAACGAACTCAGCTTTGAGACAAGACGGTGAGAGGGAAGAAGAAGTGGTACAGGGAAGAAAGAGCCAGAGAAATGTAAGATGTGTCACTGTGACCTTTGATGGTGACAAGTGTGAGAGCGCTGCCATACAACTGCTGTCTTTCCTCATGTCTCTGCCGCTCTTCTTGCCTCTCTAAAATATTCGAATGAAGAGCAAGTCATGTTTGTTTCAAGATATGAGACGAGTCATGTTTTAAAGTCTTGCCAACTAAAGCGATTCAAAATTTAATCCAGCTTGTTAGGTAGCTGGTTTAGGTAGGTACCTAAGTACCTGGGAAAGGCTAACCACAAACCTACCACTAAACTGTCAGAACAAGACATGTTTGCCTTTTTGGACAAAATTAGCTGTACTCAGGGTGGCGTGGCATGAAGCTGCTCAAGAGCCCAAACTTCCCCATATGGTACAACCTTAACCCTAGCCGTAGTCTTGAACTTTGCCTTAACCGTGAGCCCAATCCTATCGGTTTGTGTGTGGTCTGACTAAAAACCTAACCCTGAACCTGGCAACAAACTGTCAGAGCATGTATGGCTTTTTGAAGTATCTCAAAGTGAATGCAGCAATTGCATATCCTTCAGTTGGCCAGTATCATATTTTTTTCAGTGGTCTTTCTCTACACCATACAGTGCAAACTGAGAAATCGTGGATTCAAATGGTAAACCTGACTGTATCTGCTCTCATTCAAAAGCCCAACCCTCCCAGTGTTCTGCAACTCTAACCCTAAAAAGGAGAAAGGGTTAGGAGTTAAAACAGTTATATTATAGGCATAAATTTGCGAGTACACTGTCTACACTTGACAGGCTAACATGACAAAATTGAAATAAATTGGAATGCTATCAGCTCTCACTGGCTGTACGTAGGCAAATTGCTAGTTAAATGCTAGTTTATCATGACAAAAAACTCTTGATGCCAGGATTAGGGTTAACCTTGACCTGCTTTTGTCGGGTGGACTTTTAGTTCTGCTTTCAATGCTGACCATTTGCCCTAGTAGTGTCTGCCAGAGGTGTGGACTCGAGTCACATGACTTGGACTCGAGTCAGACTCGAGTCATTAATTTTATGACTTTAGACTTGACTTGAAAAAATGTTCTAAGACTTGTGACTTGACTTGGACTTTTACACCAATGACTTGGGACTTGAATTGGACTTGAACCGGTTTACTTGAAAAGACTTGATATTTTACCCCAAATATAAAATTTAACATGCATATTATATAGAGATTGAAAATGTGACGTCATTCACGGGTAGAACCGCAAAGGATTCTGGGAACTCGTGGCAAGAGGTACTAGCGCACGCAGGCTTTCAATTAAAATCAGTTATACAGCGATAAAAAGAAACACAAAAATGTCAAGAAGCTGTTGTATTATTAACTGCAATAGCCGGTCGCATGACAGCCACGGGAAGCCGACGGGTAAAGAGATCGGTTGTTATCGGATTACGTCGTTGAAGAGAAATTGTTCGAGCCATGTTTCCGAAGTAACAAAGACGCGACGGATGGCCTGGATTGCAGCCATTCAAAGACCAAATATAACGTCCCAGAACACTCCAGCTCACAGGTTAGTCTGCTCCAAGCATTTACACGAAGGTCAGTGTTTTTTAGTAGTTAATGCGTCATTTTTCTTAACATAATTGGTGATATAGGTTACAAGTAAGTCTGGCGCTGAACAGAAATTGTCGCGCTATGCTCCTTTGTTTATTGTGCATAAATAGTGAATTGTCCTGACACAATATTGCGTTTCGCTTCTGTTATTATGGTACATTGACAAAAACATACTTTTATTCACAGGATAAAACGGGTTTTTTTGTATCACTAATTGCCCAGTGCGATTACAGCATACAATATTATTGTCACTGCTACATTTCTGTGATGGGTACCAGAAATTATTTCCACTACTAATTAATTACCGTTGAGCTCAAAGGTCCTATTAATAAACGGTTAACGAATGTGTATTTATGAAGACGATTTGTGAGACTGGTAAACTTATGATACGTACGATGGTCTTTCGTTCTACACGGTGCATTTCAAGGTCCTGCACCCATCCGTCGGTAAACTGTACCTGGGCTTGTTGCAGTGACCTGAAGTTACTAAACTTCATGAGTGTATGCACTCACTCCAAGAACCGTATGATTATAAATATGCATATAAATATGCTAAGATGAGATAGCTGACTTCATCTAACTAGCAAATGTTGTCCAGGCTACGTTGGTGATGCAGTTTTTTTTTAATGTGTATGATATTTTTGTCATGCGATTTTAAAGCCGGTCCTACAACCGCATCCAAGAATAACATGCAGCTTATCTCAGAACTGTCGGTGAAAATTATTCTTGGAGCTAGGTTTAATTGAGCTGCATTTTAAAGAGGTGCAATTTCACAATTTGTGTATATTTTCTAAGTTCACTATTTTGTCATGTGTTGAGAAAAACACAGATTTAAAAATTACATGGTCTAATATTTACATTTAGCATATAACTGCAACATTATTTTTTTCGTTTTTTTGAATGACTCGAAAGGACTTGAAATTCAAAGTTTCAGACTTGTGACTTTACTTGGACTTTTACACCAGTGACTTGAGACTCGACTCTGACTTGCCTGACATTACTTGAGACTTGACTTGAGACTTTAGGATAAAGACTTGAGACTTACTTGAGACTTGCAAAACAATGACTTGGTCCCACCTCTGGTGTCTGCAATCATTTTCTAACCATCACAACAGAAAGTCTTCAGCGTTCTTTATTGGAACAGTTGTTGAAAGGTTGAGCAGCTTCAAAAACTGCTTTCCATCTAACACATCTAAGCTGGGGGGGTGTTCAACAATTTCTGGTTATTCACACTGATGTGCATGGCTCCCGACTCCCAACCCTCTCTGTGACAGTCAGATTGTATGCTTCCTTTAGAACCATTAGAACCAACCTTTGCCCTTTGAAGTGATCGGACCACATGTCACATGTTTCCAGCGTGCATATTTTGCAGGTATTTGGACACCAAGCAAATTAATAAATACAAAATGGTTTGGTTGAATGTAAGGACAGATGAAGTGTTTTGAATTTAACCTGATGGGTAAATAAATGTCTGAAACAGTTTTCTTGTCTCTGCAAGCAGACAATGGCAAATTCACATTAATGCTACAGGATCATGTCACTGTATCATCAGAATCATAAAATTCTTCCTCTGGGGTTGAATGTCTGTGCAAAGTTTTATGGAAATCCATCTTATAGTTATTGAGTTGTCTCATTCCTTCAAGACCAACAGCAGCTATTTAGCATTTTCAACTCAATCTTGACTTTTTTTAAAGGACTTTTCCCTGTTTCTGTGTGTTGTGCTTGTGTGGCTGTGGATAGATAGAGAGCTCAAAATAGTCCTAACACAAGGCAGTTAATTACTGGCTTTTCTGGTCTAATCTGCTGTGATGTCTTCCTCTATTTTAGGAATAAAGCCTTACTAATAGACACACCACACATTCACAGACACTGATGTTTAGTAATTGATGCCGAACTTTGTCACCAATTAGTGTTTCTCCCACGTATTTCTAATTCTGAACTGTGCAGTCTATGTGTGTCTCTTCTTTAGTAATTCCCAGTGATGTTTTGCCTTCCTTCAGTGGATTCCAATAACTGTAAGTGAGTCATACATACATTTCAGGTAAGCACAGTAGCTCACTTATTTATTTATTACTTTGACGGATATACAGAGACCATGCTCACCAGAAAAAAAGCAGCAATCTTATTGTTTTATTTTAAATATTTACAAGAATGGACAGCAGCTACACAGCTGATGGTTGTGACTGACCCAACCCCTGCTGAGCAACTATTTGGCTGGAACCATCCACCCGTCCATCCATCCATCCATCCACCCGTCCATCCATCCATCCATCTATCCATCCATCCATCCATCCATCCTCCACTTATCTGCTTCAGGTTCGCGGGCAAGCTAGAGCCTATCCCAGCTGTCACTGTCCAAATGAGTGTGGTACATCCTGGACAGATCTCCGCTTTCAATCTTGCCTTCAGTAACTGAAATGCAGGCTCTGTTGAACTGAGGTCAGACGAATGACTTGGTCAGTCCCATTTCTCACCTTGAGAAACTCTGGGTGGGTTTGGGGTTTTTGCATTAAGCTTTGGTCATCATTAGTTCCGATTGTGAAGTGCCACCTGATCAGTTTTCAGCATGTGGCTGAATTTGAGTTCCCCTTTACACTTCAGAATTTATTTTGCTACTTCTATCAGCAGACACATTACATTAGTAACCCAGGTCCACTATGCCATAGCACTGCCTCCATCATGTTTGACATGGTATGCTTCAGATCATGGGCTTTTTCTCTCCTCCTGCTTTTCTCTTCCCCTCATTCTGATATAAGTATTTCTTGATTTCATCCATCCAGAGAATGAATTTACAGCACTGTGCAGGCAGTTTTCTTGCAAAGTCCTTAAAGGCCTTTATATTCTTGAGTGTAACCAGTGGTTTGCACCTCGTTCTTATCTCTTTATATTTGTGATGGTGGCTCTTGATTGTAAATTCTGTACTATCCTAGCTAGATGTTGGCTAGATGTTGTGAAGGGTTTTTTCTTAACTAAGGAAAGAGTTCTGTTGTTGCTGTTTTTAAGAATGTTTGTTGATTTGGTCATGCCTGACATTTTTCCATCTCTTATTTTGGTTTATTTTGGTTTTTCAACTTAGTCATGCCAACTTTGACTTTTGTCTCTTTGGACCCTTAAATTAAGAGTTCCAGTGAAAAGCTACGAAATCGAAGTTCAACAGTTGGGATCTTTAATCTTCTTAAATTGTCAGGGAATAATGAACTGACCTCGCCTGATGGCCAGTTTTCCAGTTACGTTTGAACTCCTGATTGTGTATAAAAATATCTGTTATTCTTAAACACTAAATGCAATACTTTGGGAAATCCCTTGAAATAGAGAGGTTTAACAAGTCTAGACTTCAGTCACAGCTTGGTTGCTTGAGTTAAAATAATCTATGGAGGTGTACAGGGGCAAAATTACAGGAAAATAATGTTTAATTGTCTAAAAACTAAAGGATGTAATTCTACATACAAGATCTACTCTGTCCTTTTAATATTTCCTCCTGTTGTTTCTTCATTCTGAGAAATTTGTATCCAATTTCTGAAATTTTATACATACTTCCATGATCCTTTTCACTCTTCTCCTCCGCTTTATATACACATCTTCGTCTCTACCTTCACCTCCAAACAAACATGCACATTCTTCCCTCTACCTCCAAACCGGACCCTGTGGCACAGCTCTGTGAAGCTGGGGTCTGACCATAATGCCCCTGTTGTTGCTGGCCTGCAGGCTTCAGAGCCTGGGAATAGATTAGATGCCTCCATTCCCACTCTGTGACACCCATCCAGGCATACCTGCATGCAAGACAATCTTCTAAGAATGTCCAGACTTGTTTAAGGGGCTGTTGTTGCTGCTTTGTCTCATGCCATTCCCAGATTCCTGCAAGGCCCAAGGCCAGACCTAAGGGAGTATTGGTTTGTGGTAAAGAAAAGCAGAAATACATTTTTCTTTGTCTGTAAGGGAATTCACCTACTCAGCTTACTCCTCTACCTCTCTCTTCTTCTTTTTTTAAATAGCATAGAAGTGCGTGAGAGTGATCCATCAAGTAGAGTTGACAGAGAGGCAAGGAAGAAAATACTACGGGCGCTGAAATCTTGTGAGAGCAAGAAGAAGCAGAAAAAAAACACAACACGAGGTGATAGAGGGGCAAAGATGTGGAAAAGGTGCACAGAGGTGGAAAAGAATGGTGGAAGGTGGAGAGAAAAGGAAGAGCGGAGAGAAAGACAGAGCAGCTAGTTTTTGTCTCCTCATCAGGGTGCTGTCAGGTTTATAAATAACCGTAATCAATGGCTCAGCTGGCTCCATCCTCTGCACTAATTGCTTTAAGTGCTTAAAAACCAACTCATGTACTTTTTTTCCCAGGACAGCATGGTTATAGAACTGCCACGGTGCTTTTGTCTCGCCCGCCCCTGTTTTATTTGGACCCGTGTGTTTTTGAACCCAGTGGTCATATGATTGTTTTTGTGTGTGCACGGTTGAGGTCTTGAAAAAAAAAAGTGATTAGCACATGACATTGTTCCTGTAAACAGCTGGTCACATAGGATGATAATAGCCCAGCAGAGGTTGATTTTATATTTTTAATTACAAGTTGGTGGAGTTCAACTTCAGTACGCATGTATGTTACACCATTTTCAACCAGGGTATTGTAAGACTAACAGTACTCCAATGTCATATCAAAAATAGTTCTTCTTTTTTTTATTGTTTTCTTAAATAAGTTGAGGTAAAGATGTAATACTTTACTGGATTATATTCAGAGTGTGGATATTTATGTAGCTAGTGAATTAGCTATTTTGTTTATTAGCCACATAATTAGTTAATTAGTCACATGGTTATTGAGACATACTTGTCAGGGCATCTCTGTATTGTGTTTTCTGTCATTGATTAGTCTTACATCTTTCTTTTTGTATAAGCAAGGTTTCCTTTTCCTAACTGTAGTTATGTACAGTATCAGGATTCTGACCCCTTCTTTCTCAGGTTTGTTGAGCTTTCCCAGTTAATGCAGGACAAATGCCTAAAGTGTAATGACACAAGTGTTTGCGAATTAGTTGAAATCTAGCTCTGCCACTATCTGGACAACTCCACAACAAAGTTTTTAGTGAAACACTTTCCCAGTGAACCTACTTTAAAGGAAACTGAATGTGAACTCAGATTCAGTACATTTTCACACCTACCTTCCAAAACCATTTGGACCAGGGACATTGTTCCAGCTCTTCCTGGCAGATATTTACTGTCTTTGGACTTGCAGGCACAACTCTGCCCATGAACAGGATGAAGGAGCCAAGGCTCCTACTGCCATGAAACCCATGGATTTACTATCCTTTCTATATCACACTGAAAAATGTTCATAAACCTGTTTTCATTACTCTCAAAATGTTTTAGAATATAAGAAGTGGTGAAATAAAAGTTATAGCTTAGATCCAGTAGAATAAATAGGCTAATAGTGGCAGAAACGAGCATTGAAAGATATTGTTGGTAGTCCCAGTAAATTTGAGTATAAGAACAGCTACAGACTATTGTTCAGTGGAACCAGAATATTTATTAATAATAATCCCAGAAAGTATTATGATTTTGTTATGTAATGCACTTAATATATTTATTATTATTTGCTGTAGCGAAGGTAAGTATGTCAGAATTGAGAGAGATTTTGCGACCTGACCAAACCTCAACATCTGACTTTATCTGCCCATTAGTAGTGTAGACATCTGATTCGGGGTCAGTGATTGGCTGTTTTCTTACTGCAGTGCTCTTTAAGATTTGTGGATGACCTCTCTGCAGTACTTAAGATCTTTCATAAATATTTTACAACCCAGTTGTTCATTGTTTCAGGAGAGTTTATCCAAGCCTGGCAACCTCCAGCTACCACTCACCTCACAAAATACAGAGGCCTAATACTCTGTACCTTCAAAAGTTACATTTATATAGCACCAACTTCTTTATATTTGCTAGTACAGCAAAGTAAAAAAAATGTACATACCCTTTGAACAGAGTTTATGATACTATAGTGATAAACATTATTTTAGTAAAATTTGATTTGCATACTTTTTCTTTCTTGTTAATCATTTATAAGATATTGTGGGATGTGCGGTATGAACTTGTTTTGGCTTTTGAAGTGCTGTGTGCTAGAAAAGGTCTGAGAAACAAAAACAACCAAAAGTGAGATGCAAAATAACATTAAACGTTTTTGACTATGTGCTGATGAAAACCTGCTGAGATACTTCTGGAAAATAGAGTTCAGGAGACTAACGAGAGGTAAAGCCCACTGAATGAGACTGCTAATATTTACTGTGGATAAATCTTTGACAGTGCCTGATAAGATCTCTTGTTATGGTCCCTTACTTATATGAGTTATTGTAATAAACAATGTAAACTGGTGGATTCAAAAAGTTGTTAGGTTAAGTTCAGTGTTGGGGAGTAACGGAATACATGTACCGCCATTACGTATTTAAAATACAAAATATGAGTAACTGTATTCCGTTACAGTTACCGTTTAAAAAGGTGGTATTCAGAATACAGTTACTTTGTTGAAATAAATGGATTACACTGCGGTACTTTCCTGTTTCATATTGTCGCGGGTCAGGACTGTTTGGGTTTGTTTGACAGCTACGTTCTGTTGTTCCAGGCGGCAGCGTTACGGTTGCCATGGTTACAGGGCGACGCTCTCTCTCTCTCTCTCTCTGCGACTGTGTGTTTCCTGGGTGAGAGAGCACCTTTTCGTTGTTGTTGTTGTTGTGCTAAGCTAACAGGCAGAATGCTACAAGCATAGCTCTAAAGAATGTAGCATCATGGGCAGTGTAGTCCGTGTTGCAGGGAGAATGGACTGCCATACACATTATGGGTCTGTGAGCGCGAGGAGGGAGAAAAAGGGGAGTGGAAAACTACGAGTTGTCATCGAGCAAAAACGGGAGCTGGAAGCATGTAAATATAATAATAACCACTTCAGCCAAGAAGAGTGCCTGACGAGCCCAGTTGTAAGTAAGCTATTAAGACTCGACTGTACACCATGTTCGTGTTTTCCTCCGAAAACAATGTTCAATGTTTCCTTGCTATCTGGGTAAGTTCCGTTGGAGCAGCCTTTCAACGCCTCTCTCTGTCTCTCGCAGGAAAAGTTGACCCACACAACAAAGTAAAGCTATTTTTCGGCTACGAGCCGACAGGGACCCCGCCGTATTAGTCAGAGGTCCCTTTACTACAGTTCGGAGTCGCGGACCTTCAGTAATAGTAATAAATCACACAGCAATAGTACATTCACGTTGTTGTAAAAAGCATGATAATATATTAAGTAATCCAAAGTATTCAGAATACGTTACTGTCATTGAGTAACGTAACGGAATACGTTACAGGATACATTTTGGGGCATGTATTCTGTATTCTGTAATGGAATACATTTTAAAAGTAACCTTCCCAACACTGGTTAAGTTCAAGTGGTTTTATTAACACTGAATCTTCAACAGGTAATAGCATCTGAGGGATAAGCAGTCAGAGGGTGTTACAAGATGTAGAGCAGAGAGAGGTGTGGATCCAAAAGCAGATGCGAGGAAGGCAAAACTAATTCTTAACAAAAAGCGAGCCAGTTTATTTGAGGCTGATGGAAAAAAAAGGTCCAAAAGGGAACTAAGATGCAGCTAATGATGAACTAAACCAGCTAATGATAAACTAAAGTAAACACTAAACACTTGAGCACAGGAAACGTGGTGCATGAAACATGAACCCTAGACATGGATACCTGGAACATGGCATGATACAAATAGACAAACTGACAAAGGACAAGAGAAAAAATGGCACAACAAAAATGGCGGAGAACACTGACTGTATCCCGCTTTAAAATCAGGCGTCCAACTTCAATTCAATTCAGTTTTTATTCTATTTTATTTATATTTATATTATAAAGTAAGGGATTACTATTGCAAAAAAGTAATTAGATTACTGTTACTTTCCCATAAGCACGCTGCGTTACTGCGTTACTAAACCGTGATTCTGTTTGTGAGAGTGTCTCATAACAATGACGCACGAGCATTCGACGCCCGTGGCAGCAACAGACGTGTGCAGATCAACAAAGGATAATACACTCAACAAAAATATAAACGCAACACCTTTGTTACTGCTCCCATTCCCCATGGGATGGACATAGAGACCTAAAATTCATTCCAGATACACAATATAACCATCCCTCCCAAACAGTGGTCACAAATCAGTCCAAATGTGTGGTAGTGGGCACATCTGCTATATTGAGATAATCCATCCCACCTCACAGGTGTGCCACATCAGGATGCTGATCTGACATCATGAGTAGTGCACAGGTGTACCTCAGACTGCCCACAACAAAAGGCCACCCTGGAATGTGCAGTTTTGTCTCACAGCAAAATGCCACAGATGCCACAAGCAATGAGGGAGCGTGCAATTGGCATGCTGACAGCAGGAATGTCAACCAGATCTGTCGCCCGTGCATTGAAAGTTCATTTCTCAACCATAAGCCGTCTCCACAGGGGTTTCAGAGAATATGGCAGCACATCCAACCGGCCTCACAACCGCAGACCTCGTGTAACCACACCAGCCCAGGACCTCCACATCCAGCAGGTTCACCTCCAAGATCGTCTGAGACCAGCCACCCAGACAGCTGCTGGAACAATTGGTTTGCACAACCAAACAATTTCTGCACAAACTGTCAGAAACCGTCTCAGGGACGCTCAACTGCATGCCCGTCGTCCTCATCGGGGTCTTGACCTGACTCCAGCTCGTCGCCGTAACAGACTTGTGTGGGCAAATGCTCACATTCGATGGCGTCTGGCACGTTGGAGAGGTGTGCGCTTCACGGATGAATCATGGTTCACATTGTTCAGGGCAGATGGCAGCTGAGAATGTCCCAGTTCTTGCATGGCCAGCATACTCACCGGACATGTCACCCATTGAGCATGTTCGGGATGTGCTTGACCGGCGTATACGACAGCGTGTACCAGTTCCCACGAATATCCAACAACCTCGCACAGCCATTGAAGTGGAGTGGACCAACATTCCACAGGCCACAATTGACAATCTGATAGACTCCATGCGACGATGTGTTGCACTGCATGAGGCAAATGGTGGTCACACCAGATACTGACCGGTTCTGGGTCCCCAGACCCCCAATAGCGCAAAAAACTGCACATTCCAGGGTGGCCTTTTGTTGTGGGCAGTCTGAGGTACACCTGTGCACTACTCATGATGTCAGATCAGCATCCTGATGTGGCACACCTGTGAGGTGGGATGGATTATCTCAATATAGCAGATGTGCCCACTACCACACATTTGGACTGGTTTGTGACCACTGTTTGGGAGGGATGGTTATATTGTGTATCTGGAATGAATTTTAGGTCTCTATGTCCATCCCATGGGAAATGGGAGCAAAAACAAAAGTGTTGCATTTATATTTTTGTTGAGTGTATGAAGTGCAGCGAGAGTACGACCGTGCAGCGTTTAAAGCAAGTACTGGAAGTACTGACATTACCTCGAGTTTGACTCTGTGAAAAGTGACAAAAACATCAGCGTCCACTGTACACTTCTTTGTACAGCGAAAAAAAAACTAAACTTCTGAGCGAGCATCGAGCACGCTGCCACGGGAATGTGACATTCACAGAGAAACCCCCGGATCCTCCCACTGACATGACCGCTGCGGCACCGGGCAAACCTCCACCCGCCCCACTCCTGCTAAACAGGTGACAACAGATTTAAGAGACAGGACTTAGTGCTGCTCAATCTTTGATTTTATTTATTTTTTGCTGTGTTTTACTTGCATCTATTTGAAAAAGTGTAAACACAAAACTTTATTTTATTTTATAAGATGGAATCTGCAGAAAATAGGTTTAAATGTTAAACACATTTCTTCAAGTCAAAGACAGTTGCATATAATTAAATTTTTTTGCTTAATGCAATGTGCATAAAGTTAAAAGATTAAAACTAAGAAAACATTTTTAAAAAGAGATTTCTTCATTTGATTCAGTTTTATATGATGGATTATGCAGAAAAAAATAAAATTGGGCTAAAAGCTCTATTGCTTTATTACCTATTCAAGTTGTGTATCATGTTTTTTTAAAAATAATTACCGTATTTCCCGGACTACAAAGCGCACCTGAATATTAGCCGCACAAGCTAAAATCAGGGGAAAATCCTGTTTTGTACATACATTAGCCGCACCTGACCAAAAGCCGCAGGTGTTTCAATGTTGACTTATCATATGTAAGAGAATATGCACAAAGCGAATTGTCAGGAAAGAGATGGCTGTTTGGAGACACACCCCTTTTATTAATATTTTGAAAAACAAGTTATGGGTACATATTTGCACATGTGCTGTGCTTCATAAATGAGTAACAAATGTAGTACATAATAACCTACAGCACACCAGAAAAATAGATTCAGACTACCTTTTAGGCTCAGGTGCAGCGACACGGCTTTAACAAGAAGAAAAGTCAGTCATTCACCATCTTTCTCTTCTTCCTGCGCACTAAAACCACCAAAGTCCTCTTCTCCAGTGTCGGAAACGAACAGGCTCAGGATGGCTACGTCATCCACTCTCAGCTTCTTTCCTTCGTTGTCACTTTCAAAACAAAAGAAATCCTCGTTGTCAGTGTCAGAGTTGAACACCCTCAGAAGGGCCGTGGCGGTGTCCTCCTCTCCATCATGCAGCAGTCCAGCCCTTCGAAATCCGTTGGTGATCGTGGATGTTTTCACACTTTTCCACGCTGTCAGAATCCACCGGTGGAGTTGAGCATAACTTGCTTTTCGCAAGTTTATCGCCGCTCATCATCCATGCCTCCCTCTGAACGCATAGCGCTACTTTGAAGTTTGTTTTTCGCGCTACTTGTACGGCACTATGTTGCCTGGCGGATGGACATGTGACCAACATACCACTCTTGAACCCCGATCCTTCCGCCAAGCAACGTAGTGCCGTACAACAGCGGAACAAACAAAACAAATCGTCTTACGATATGACAAAAATCATGGACAATCCATAGAAAAGCCACACCTGACTAAAAGCCGCAGGGTTCAAAGCTTGTGCAAAAAGTAGCGGCTTATAGCCCGACAATTACGGTAATTAATTAATTAATTACTTTAATTAATTAAATTTAAAAGTTACTAACTACTCTTGAAATCAGTAATTAGTTAGTAATTACTTTTGTCAAGTAACTTGACCAACACTAGTTAAGACTGTACAACAATACTTCAATAATAATTGAATTGCATTGTTTTAATTTCATTTAATTTTAAATTGAATTACAAATTTTTGAGCTTATTCTTGATGGAAATTGTCAGGCTGTCCATAATAATAATAATAATAATAATAATAATGGATTGGACATCCATTATTACTCCCAGACAGGGAGGGAAGGAACTCAGATATTAAACAGCATGGAACATCTGGTTAATTTTCAAAACAGAAGACTTGCTTGAGACTGAATTTTCCATTTAGGTGATCGTGGCTCAAGAGTTGGGAGTTCGCCTTGTAATCGGAAGGTTGCCGGTTCGAGCCCCGGCTCAGACAGTCTCGGTCGTTGTGTCCTCGGGCAAGACACTTCACCTACCGCCTACTGGTGATGGCCAGAAGGGCCGATGGCGCGATATGGCAGCCTCGCCTCTGTCAGTCTGTCCCAGGGCAGCTGTGGCTACAACTGTAGCTTGCCTCCACCAGTGTGTGAATGGGTGGGTAAAGCGCTTTGGGGTCCCTAGGGGGGACTAGTAAAAGCGCTATACAAATACAGGCCATTTTCCATTTATGATACTTTCTGCTGTGCTGTGACTCGATGCCAAGGTATTGTCCATTTTAGTCACAGAAAGTCACTGATGCTGGCAGATAGTTGCTACCTGAACAGAGATGAAGCACAGCCTGACATGTGGAGAGCAAACAGTTTTTCCCTCTCATTGATTCCCCTGGATGGTACTGCTTGTAAGTAACAACATAGCATGTCTGTTAGAATGTATCTTTTACAGAAACACCGACCTGTGTTTTACTTGAAATCTATACCCTAAACACAACAGTAGTCCTGATATTTCTCTGAGCTGAAGAGTTATCACACAAATGAGCGCTTGGCAATGTTGGAGTGTAGATTGATTTTTCAGGCATGTGAAGGTAAGCGCTTAGTTCCACAGCAAGCGCCCGGCAGTGCAGTGGCTGCTTTTATACTGATCTGTCCTGCTGTCATGGATCAAATCAAAATGAAAAGAACTAAATCTGTGGGACATCCCAGAGGCTTAGCGCGCTAGACAACATCTCTTGTCTTCTTTGTCCTTTGGTTCTTCTTTTTTATTTTATTTTCCTTGCATTTTTTTTTTGCCCTTCTTTTTGTTCCTCTTATTTCCCCACTCTGTCGACCTTTCCTAACCCTCTTTCCTTCTCATCCTTGATCTCTCTAAGGGAAGCTCAACCGAAGAGTTTCTTTTTCAGTGCCCCTGGCAAAAGTTTGTCACTTTCAAGACCGAACTATAAAGTCATCTGTGTAAAGACATTAGCAGAGTTGCACTGAATTACAGCGAGGCCTCCAAAAAATTCCCAATTGTACTTTGACGTAATACTTTGCTGTGTCACATGAAGTGCTATCTCCAAATAAGCATGCCACTTTGGCGTGTGTGTGTGTGTGTGTGTGTGTGTGTGTGTGTGTGTGTGTGTGTGTGTGTGTGTGTGTGTGTGTGTGTGTCTCTGTTTTGTTTGGTTTTGGTTTGTGTGTGCAACAAATTGGTTCTTGATGCCAGTTCACTACTAAGAACTTTACATGGAAGCAATAACTGCAGCCTTCTTAGTCTCTTAACTGTTTAGAGAGTTGAGAGTTGATTCTAAAGTTAGCTCCTCTAGTTCTTAAACTATGCTTAACTAAACTTGGGCCTTTCTTTAACTTTCAGATTACAGTAAGATTACATATGTGGCATAAACTTCTCATTGTACATGGTTCTGACTATAAAGTGAGAATCAGCAAAGTGACCTAGGAAAAGGAAAACGAACACAAAGACACACAAAAAGCCCTGTAATAGATATAAACAAGGCAAAACTTTAGAGGAAGAAAGTGTCTTCTGCTTATCGTTATCAGGGTCACAGAGGCCTGGAACCTACTCCAGCCACAATAGGGTGAGAGACAGAGTACACCCTCGACAGGTCACCAGTCTGAAGCAGTGCTAACACAGAGAGAAAGACAACCGTTCAAACATATGGGTAATTTAGAATCACCAATTAACCTAATCCCACTAACTGCATATCTTTGGTCTGCGGGAGGAAGCCAGAGTACCCGGAGACTCAGGCAAACATGCAAACTCCACACAGAAAGGCCCGAGCCACATGGTGGGGTCAAACTTAGGACCGACGGTGGTAAACATCGTGCCACCATGTCGCCCTGGGACACTACTTATAGACTGATTTTTAGAAAGAAAAACCTTTGAAGAAAGATAAAATCAAAAGCAAAGAGCAGCTTCCCTCAGAATGCAGTTGCATTTGTGGTAGTAGCGGGTGCACATGTGAATTATATTGAGCTTTTCTGTGTAGCTGAAATAAATGGCATTCAAATTATTCTTGGATAATCCATGGATTTCAGGTGTGCATGTTAGATAGTCACAGTTGTTGCATGCTATATAAATTTAAGAGCTTCAGGTAACAAGGGTCTCTATTTATTTATAATGGCTCTAGTCCTCCGTGGAGGGAGGAGGTGGGTTATAACATAAACAATATACAGTACAAAAATGTAAACGCTACTGTCTTGCTAGGAATTACCTGTTATTTACTGAGCAGGGCCCAAATACTTTAATTCTATTTATTATTTTGCAAAAAATTTAATAATTAAATAATATACACTGGATACTAATAATTTATTATTAAAGATACATCTACCAACTGCATTATTTCAAGCTACAACTTTAAAGTGATGACTTAATGAAGCAATATTAGTAATAATCAAGTAGTATTATATTGAAGGTCTCTGTCTTTTCTCAGTGTGTTCAGTTTACGCTTCTTTGGTCTCGTCAGTTCTGATTTGTCCCAGCTGTGTTTCCCTCCTGTTACTCATTCCCTGATTGCTCCCTCTGTGTATTTAAGCCCTGTGTTTCTCTGTGTCCGTGTCGCGATCTACCGTTTATTTTGCTGTGTGTTTTGTCTGTAAGTTTATTTTGAGTTTTTCAAGTTATGTCATGTTGCGTTCAGAATTAAAGCCTTTTTTGAGTTCACGTCTGTCTCCGGAGTCTGCACCTTGGGTCCTATTCCTGCCTGCACACAGCCACGCCTAAGAGAAGATCGCGACCAGAAAATGGACCCTGCAGACTCTTTTTCCTTTGAGTTCAACGGCGAGATGGAGCGGCTGGTGCACCTGCTTGACCGCATTGCTCAGGCCAATGATTTGAGGACCATGGCAGTTGGGCTAAGTGCTGTGGATGCCATCATTCGGAGCAACCCTCGGCTTACTCAGTTTTCTATGGACACTGTGCTGGGCAGCTCCATAGCGGCCTGGAGGGAGCAAGTCAGGGCTGGCGAGCTTGCTCTCTCTACCTTCACTTCCACTTCTTCACCGCCGCCCCAGGACAACACACACTCACCACCTGCCTCGTCGCTACCTCAGACTGCCTCTCCTTCCTCACACCAGCCAGGACCTTGTTCGCCTGCCCATTCGCCTGCCTTTTTCCTGGCGGCCATGTGGTCGGATGAGGAGGAGGTCTCCGTATCTCCACCAGTTTCAGTTCCCTCATCTAGAAGGAAGCGACGCCATCGTCACTCCTCTCCTCTGTCATCCGTCCAGCAATCTGCCTCCGCTGGAGGGTCCGAGGGACTGCTTCAGCCGTCTGTTCCCGCTGGAGGGTCCGAGGGGCCCGTTCAGCCTCCTGTCTCCGCTGGAGGGTCCGAGGGGCCCGTTCAGCCTCCTGTCTCCGCTGGAGGGTCCGACGAGGGGCCCGTTCAGCCTCCTGTCTCCGCTGGAGGGTCCGAGGGGGGGCCCGTCCAGCCACCTGTCTCAGCTGGAGGGCCCGAGGAGCCCGTTCAGCCACCTGTCTCCGCTGGAGGGCCCGAGGAGCCCGTTCAGTCACCTGTCTCCGCTGGAGGGTCCGAGGAGCCCGTTCAGCCACCTGTCTCCGCTGGAGGGTCCGAGGAGCCCGTTCAGCCACCTGTCTCCGCTGGAGGGCCCGAGGAGCCCGTTCAGCCACCTGTCTCCGCTGGAGGGCCCGAGGAGCCCGTTCAGCCACCTGCCACGTCAGCTGGAGGGCCCGAGGAGCCCGTTCAGCCTTCTGCCACGTCAGCTGGAGGGCCCGAGGAGCCCGTTCAGCCTTCTGCCACGTCAGCTGGAGGGCCCGAGGAGCCCTTTCAGCCTTCTGCCACGTCAGCTGGAGGGCCCGAGGAGCCCTTTCAGCCTTCTGCCACGTCAGCTGGAGGGCCCGAGGAGCCTGTTCAGCCTTCTGCCTCTGTTACGCCTGGTCCGGCCTCCGAGTCTGCATTTCCGTCTGGTCCGGCCTCCGAGTTTGCAGCTCCGCCTGGTTCTGACTCTGCAGCTCCGCCTGGTCCGGCCTCTGACTCTGCAGCTCCGCCTGGTCCAGCCTCCGAGGGTTCAGCTTTGTCTGCCCCTGAGGTCTCCAATCTGTCTGTTCCTGTCCGGCCTGCACGTCCTGTCCGGCCTGCACGTCCTGTCCGGCCTGCACGTCCTGCACGTCCTGCTCGGCCTGCACGTCCTGCACGTCCTGCCCGGCCTGCACGTCCTGTCCGGCCTGCACGTCCTGCACGTCCTGCTCGGCCTGCACGTCCTGTCCGGCCTGCACGTCCTGTCCGGCCTGCACGTCCTGTCCGGCCTGCTCGTCCTGCACGGCCTGCACGTCCTGCCCGGCCTGCACGGCCTGCCCGGCCTGCCCGGCCTGCACGTCCTGTCCGGCCTGCTCGTCCTGCACGGCCTGCACGTCCTGTCCGGCCTGTCCGGCCTGCTCGTCCTGCACGTCCTGTCCGGCCTGCTCGTCCTGCACGTTCTGTCCGGCCGATGACTGGACGCCGTTGCCGTCATGGACAGCCCTCTAAACTACGCCGCCGTCATGGACGGCCCCCTGTACTGCTCCGCCACCAGTGCCTCCCGCCCGGCCGGCCTCCTGACCTGCTCGGTCGCCGTCGCTACCTCCCGCCCGGCCGGCCTCCTGACCTGCTCGGTCGCTGTCAGTGCCTCCCGCCTGGCCGGCCTCCTGAACTGTTTTCTGGGCTCTTGGGCCGTCAGCCTCCGGGCCGCCCCCCTGAACTGCCCGGGTTTGGACTATTGTGCTGTCAGCCTCTGGGCCGGCCCCCTGAACTTTTTGTGAACTGTTTTTCCTGGCTGCCTGCGCCTGTCATGAGCCTGTTTTTTGTTCTGTTGCTTTCCGGGCTCCAGTGTTTGCACTTTTTTTTGTTTCTGGCTCAATGTGTTTCATTTGTTTCGAGCCCTCCATCCTGTTTCCCCCGCCGCCCACCCTGGTTGGGTTGTTTTTGTTTTTTTTTTGATTTTGAGGTTTTGGTTTGGGCTGTCTGGAAGCCAGCCCTTAAGGGGGGGGGGGGGGGGGGGGGGGGTACTGTTAGGATGCCTGGGTCGTTGACCCAGGGTTTTTGAGTGTATGATATTATTCATATTTTCTAGTTTTTTTGGTTTCTTTGAGTTCTGTCTCATGGTTTATGTCTCTGTCTTCTTTAGTTGCTCTGTCTCCCCTATCACCTGCATCCCCTTGTCTAGTTCGCGTCTATGTGTATCCTTAGTTCCTATATCCCCGTGTCCACTCAGTGTTTGTGTCTGCCCTGGTCCCACGTCTCTGTTCCCTCTGTAGTGCCTACATGTGAGGCTGTGTCTTTGTTCAGTCTGTGTTATGTGTTTCCTGTTTTACTTTGAAGGTCTCTGTCTTTTCTCAGTGTGTTCAGTTTACGCTTCTTTGGTCTCGTCAGTTCTGATTTGTCCCAGCTGTGTTTCCCTCCTGTTACTCATTCCCTGATTGCTCCCTCTGTGTATTTAAGCCCTGTGTTTCTCTGTGTCCGTGTCGCGATCTACCGTTTATTTTGCTGTGTGTTTTGTCTGTCCACCGGTGTAAGTTTATTTTGAGTTTTTCAAGTTATGTCATGTTGCGTTCAGAATTAAAGCCTTTTTTGAGTTCACGTCTGTCTCCGGAGTCTGCACCTTGGGTCCTATTCCTGCCTGCACACAGCCACGCCTAACACAAATACACACCTTATTATAAATATTATAAATTTCTATTTCCAGATTACATATCCAGCCAGCTGTATATTGATAAATAGGAGAACTTATAAGTCATTTTTTACAGCACACTTGCACATTTTCGCAGAGGTAAAAGATACATTCAAATTATGTACAAGTGATGCTGTAATGAAAGGTCTGGAAGGTCCAAGGATGACCCAGCAAATCACCAAAATACATTATGAATAAATGTGAAAAAAAAAATGTTTACTGTCAATGTCAATGGATGTTTGTGGTAATTAGAGGGCGATGGGTTTAAGTAACAGGGAGTGACTCTTCAAAAATATGTTTTTCTGAAAGATTTGCATAGATACTAAACCAGCTTATCCAGATTTAGGGGAGTTCAAATCAAAAGTGAGCTGTGTGGCCAAATGGCCGATGAACCGTGAGCAAAAACAGATTTTGCTGGGATAAAAACAATTATGTGTGATAAGATTAGAGAGGACAATTAGTGGTGAAACAGCACTTTTATTCAGTGGCATTAGACTAACAAAGAAGTCCTGGGGCTGTTTATTTAGCATAACAAAGGCTATGTAGATGGAGCCAAATAATGTGGGCTAGCCAGACAAAAACAGTCCATCAAAACTCATTAAAGCTGAGAATAAGATACATTAGGAAAATATGATGGTGAAGAAAGGAGGAAGTGAAGCTCTGAAAATAAAGGATGTTTTCATTGTTTAAAATTTCAAATGCTTACTTTGATCAGCACGGTGAAATGTTGAAAGGGTCCACTTTGTATTCTAAAGCAGGAGGCATGGCAGCTGATCCCAGCCGTTATTATTAATGGCCTTCACCTCAGCACAAACTGCACAGCGATTCCTTAAAATGCAAAAATGAGATGCCACCACCTGTAGACAGATACAAAGGGTCAAGAGGATAATGTCAGCCAGAGGTTCACAGGTCAACATAGTAAATCTTGTCAAAAGGGATAAACACTGCCTCCGAGCGCACTGACAAGCACTCTCTGTCTCCCAGAATGTGGAAGTCTCATGAAAACTTTATTATTTATCTTCTCCTCTGCTGCTTGTGCCTAAAATGGAGAGGAGAGAAAAGATTGAGCTACACAAGAAAAAATAAAAAGGGTTAGGGCCGAACCACTGCAATAAAAGTGATGTATGAGACGTCACACAGTGATTGGCTCAATACATCACCCTCAAAACGCGAGCCCGTGTGCACGCACGCACACACTCACTCTATGGTGCGCTGAAGTCCTGAATGCCCGTAGGCTAATAGATGCAAGATAAAATAAGAACTTTGCAAATATGGGATGAAGCAATCTTTTATTGGACTGTATTAGCTCCACCCGTAGATCCACACACGCTCACATACTCTCACATATGCACGTTTATTGTTTAATTGGAGCTGTTCTGAAGCTGAAAGCGCAGGAGCATCGGGGCTGAGAATAAGCAGATGGTAACTAAGTGGGATAACAGAAATGGCAACTGACCTGATTGATGTTTCTATTGGTGCTCGCTGATGCTTGGTGCTTCCAGCAACACTTACGAACCTATAAAAGTATGGCGGTGTAAAATTGGGATGGTGCACTTCCTCGCTGCTGCGGAGTCCAAGAATAATTTTTTCTCTGTTCCCTCTGTTTTCACTTTGAAATCAAATAAGGCTCGTCATTCCACCACAAAGACGCTGCACATGTTAGTAAATGTTCATATATTTAGCTGTCTGTAAAAACATCTCAATCCAGATAAAACTGGTGGAATTACAATCCAGATTTTAAAATGACCATGAAAACGGTATTATTGTACAATTACTATTACATTACAACCAGTGCTTTTAAAATCTGTTAGACTTTATACTCCTAGAATAGAACAACTCACACCAACACCTACATTTCGAATATGTTTCCAATTAAAATTGTTGCAAGTAGTAAGATTTGTAGTTTTGTGTGTTTAGGGAAGACTAGGTTATAAGAATTAAGTATATAGTAAGTAATTAAAATAAAAATAAAATTGAACATATACAAAGGAAACTTGAACACATCAAAGAGCCTGACTGTTTATCACAGCGTTTGTTACCTGTGGAAGATCAGGCTCTGGCTGCTGAGGTGAGTAAACAGCTTTAACATCACTCTGTTTGTTGCTAGGCTTGAAAATATGCTTCAGTAGAACATTTGCATAATGACTGAAACCAGCCCACTGAAGGAACAATGGAGGTAAGTTCCTTAATCGTAATTATGCAAATTCTCATGACCATTGATCAACAACCACTGACCAAAACCCACTGATCAAAGACCACTGATCAATGGCCATGAGTACCATTCACAGAGAGCTGGAGAATGGCTGCAATCACAGCCTTGTAAGATGACGAAAGATGTACCCTTAGGCCCCCTCCTCGATTCAGAGATGGTCTTTCCCCTTTCACGTTGGGATTGGGGAAACCTGCAGTCAGCTGATTCTGAAGAAGTCACTTGGATGAGTGACGAAACGTTTCTCCCACAAAACGCTATGTCCAGATCAGAGATGGGCAGTAACGCGTTACTTGTAACGCGTTACTGTAATCTGATTACTTTTTTCAAGTAACTAGTAAAGTAAGGGATTACTATTGCAAAAACGGTAATTAGATTACCGTTACTTTCCCGTAGGAACGCTGCGTTACTGCGTTACTAAAACCGTGATTTTTTTGCGAGAATGTCTCATGACAGTGACGTAAGCGAGTGCTACAGTTGTGACAACAGCTGTGTGCAGATCAACAATGGATCATATATCGAGTGCAGAGAGAGTATGAGCGTGCAGCGTTTAAAGCGTGGAAGTACTGACCTTACTTTGAGTTTGATTCCATAAAAAGTGACAAAAACATTAGTGTCCATTAGCATTGTGCGTGGGAAGAAAACATCTTTTTACAGCGAAAAAAACCCCTAAACTTCCGAGCAAGCACCGAGTGCGCAACGACGTAATGGGAAACTCACAGAGAAACTGCCGTATCCTTCCACTGACCGCTGCGGCACACCTGCACCAGGGTAAACCTCCGCCTACCCAACTCCTGCTGTACAGGTGAAAATAGAGCAACAGGACCGCTAGTCTTTGATTTTATTTATTTTCTGCTGTGTTTTACTTGCATCTATTTGAAAGAGTGAGTGTAAACACAAAAAATATATATATTTTATGTGCTGGAATGTGCAGAAAATAGGTTTAAATATTAAACAAATTTCTTCCAGTCAGAGAATGTTGCATATAATTAAATTTTTGCTTGATGCATAAAGTTAAAAGATTAAAATTAATAAAACTATAAAAGTTTTAAAAAGAGACTTTTCCATTTGATTACATTTTGTATGATGGATTATGCAGAAAAAGTAGAATTGGGCTGAAAGATCTATCGCTTTATCACCTATTCAGGTTGTAAATCGTGTTTTTAAAAAGTAACTAAGTAACTAAGTAATTAATTACTTTTGAAAATAAGTAATCAGTAAAGTAACGGGATTACTTTTTGGGGGAAGTAATCAGTAATTAGTTACTGATTACTTTTTTCAAGTAACTTGACCAACACTGGTCCAGATGAACAGAATCAACTTTTGGAGATGCTTCAATAGACAATCTCCAGAAAACCAGTAATCAACAAAAAACCATTATCTGTGCAAAGATTGATGCTGCTGAAGTGAAACCCAGAAATGTTACAGTGGGTTTAATAAACTCGTAGTCAGGCTTTTTGCCATTTGGCATATTTTGGCACCATTTGTGAGATGAAATTTCTTATGTATTGAAGAGCAGAAATGATTTACATGCCTAAAATAGTTTTATTTTAGTCCCACGCACTTTGGGACTTTTTTCCCTTTGCTTAACTACGCTACCTTTTGCTTTTCCCTTTAAACTTTGTGGGGCCAACTTTGGCTTCTATTGGCCGATCCCTCCTTTTAGTAGCTTGAGCATCACGGTAACATCTTCGTGTTCACATCAGTTCCACCAATCAGAAGTTGCAGGGCGAGAAACACACCTGACACTAAATTTATGACACTTGCCCCCATCCAATCAAATGTCTGTAACTGGGCAGAAAATTGCAACTTTTGATGGGAAATGGCTCTGGGGCATTGAGTTAGTCAGGAAAAAGCTCTCATCCTTTATAAACCACTAATAATAAGACACAGTAAATTGAGAAGTCCTCGTCTTGTGCCTGTGCTGTTTTTGTCATGCTTATACCAAACAACTTGAGTCTGTCACCTTTGTTATAAAGCCCAACATTTTCTAACAGGATTGCATGTCCTGTTTCCCTTTCTCTTAGTTTTTTCTCTCTCTGATTAAAAACATAAAGTGTGTCCATGTGATTCTATTAGAAAACTGTTTTCATTCATCAAGTTAACAGATATATGATAAACTTCTGCTGCTTTTGTTGTTAACTGCCACAGTTGATTTCTTTCTGCAAATGTCCAAACTCAGGTGAGACTGAGAAACCCACCACTGCAGGTGAGAGGTGACAGGACAGAGGCTCTCCACCCCGGTGATACAACAGGACAGATTCAGCAGTGTGTGAGGAAGAGGAGGAGAAAAAGGAGCCAGCAGCAGCTGAGAGATGGAGAGGAGTACAGGGGGAGAACAGACAGACCTTCTCTGTAGTTGAGGGACTGGTGGAAACAGTTAAAACAGTTTCTAGATATTTGCTTTGTGTATTTGCAGAAGTATCTCCAACACAAACTGCAACAGCTGCATACAGGGAACCCCTCACTGATGTTTATCCTGCAGGACAGGATCTGATGGGGAAACAAGGAAAAATAAAGGGAACCACGGATAACTTTGATAATACTTTGATTTATCCAGAGTATTGTTTTCATCACAGTGGGATTGTGCTGGTTTCAGTGTAAAAAGTATGCAGATCATTTAAATACAAAGTTCAAAGAGCTGTGAAAAGTTTGTCAGTATTTTATGAGGACGTCAAGTTTCTGTATCAAGAGCCTCTTACCCTGTTTAATGCTCTCATATCTTCAACATCTTAAGCAAATTATACTGCACAGTTTTCTCATCAATAAAATAATTTTACTGCATCAGTTTGTCTTCCGTTTTATCTGAAACATACAAGGATCAAATCTTATTAGTTTATTTTTGGGATATTGCTCTTAAATATAATTAAAGCTTTCACACAGTGGTCACTATATATTAATATTTGTCTGTCAGACAGTAAAACTGGTATAAATGATATGAAATATAAATTTTCCTTGAATTTGAACTGAAATGTAATATTTGAGACAACTAATTTCACCACTGAGCATTTCTTTTTCCAAAAATCGTGTATATATAGTAAAATATCAGTGATGTAAATCTATTACATTTGTACCATCAAAATGAGACTTGTTTCAAGAGCTAAACTAGCAAACTAGTTTACTAGCTAAACTTAGCATCATTGTTGGCTAAAGGGACGCTAAAGGGACTCATGGTGCACATGGTTGTGGTATTCTCCCAGATCACATGGAGATGAAACAACACAATTTTTTTCAATCAAAGTCAAACAAATGATATAAAATAAAGATTTTCTCTGTTTCTATCGAACATGCTGTCCGCCATAGCTGTAGCTGCTTATGTCGCAATTGCTAGGTAACAGGAACCGCCTGTCGTAGACCATCCAATAGAACAGCACTTCTGGCCTTTGAAGGATGCAGCCTCTGAATTTGGACAATGCCAGTCACTTTTCACCTTAGGAGCAAAAGCATTTTGGTTATGGCCAAAATGCTAATAATCGTGAGTCGCATTTAGGCCATAACCATGCACCTTCCTGTCAAATTTATGTAGTAAACAACTGATTGTAGAGTAATACATTAAAGTACTGAGTTAAGTATACAAATTGAAATGCATTAGAAAAGTTTGCACGCAGAGAAACATTTATGTTCTATTTTGGTGAAAAATTAGATAGAGAACTTTTTTTAATTGAATATTTTTGGTTGTTTTGTAGCTGTCCTCCAGGTTGAGGTAAACCCAATGAGCTTTACAAACTGTTAATGTTAATAAAATAAAAGTTTATAAAACACACTGCCTCTGCCTGCAGGGAAGCAGAGTGTGGCTGGGGTTTGGGCCGATGGTCGGGTAGTGAACTGGTGACTCAGGCAAGACACTTGAAGTCGCCCATCCTGCTGGCCTTGCTCTTGACGCTGACAGCGCCGTTGCCCTTGCACTTGAAGATGTCAGCACCTCGTGTGTCCGGGTGTGTGCGCGAGCAGCAGTGCCTGGATGCAGACACTTAGATGGCAGTCACCATGACAGGGTCAACAAGGAGGGAGAGCAGTGACACTGACATCACTCGACCTCTTATGACCGCTCTGTACACACATACACGTACATGTGCTTCCTGCTTAAACCAGCAGAGGAAAAGTTACATCGAATTAAAAATGAATGTGAAAACTTGGATTGGAGATGTCACACCGTTAAATGCAATGAGCGTGTGGCTAACAAAACACATTTACAGCAGTGAATTAGAAGCATGCAGAGACTGGAAACTCATTCACACCTGAACTGATAATATGCTGTCACTACATGAAGGTTTCAGCGATTTCAGATAAACAGAATGGCTGTTCCCACATTCCTGGCTTTGGCGATAATTACAAACTTATCTGAAAAGCTGCAGTTCATTCCCAGAGAAGCTTTGTTTGATGCAGTTGCAGCAGCACACTTTCGCAAAATTAAAGCTGTGGATAAAAAGAAGTCGCAGGAATTACAGTTTCGGGACTTGTTTTTAATCTTGCTGAAGAACTTAGATATGCGCTGCAACAGCTGGAGAAGCAATAAACTGCATCGCCAATAAGCTGATTTGCAAGAGAGTGAGTTTGTGTTAAGGGTCCCACTTACTTTACATAATTGAATTCAAGATATTTAAATTCTATTTAAGGTTATTTGTCCAAGCTTTCCACTTGGTTGCACCAGAGACTCCTGGAGGCTAAGGAGGCTAAAAAGGGGTTGTCATGGGTCAGTTGGCTGCACTCAGTCGGCATACCTGAAAGAGCAGAGGAAGAGTCTTATCTGCCGCACTAGACTATGTCCGACTCTCATAAAGAAAAGCCCAATCAGAATAGTGGATAGAACCAGGTGTTGTGTATTGAGTTCTATTTGCAGGTGAATTTTGTTAATCTAGTATTTCTTAAGTGATGTGACTCAGTGAATGATTGAAAATACACAGTTTTCCTGCAAAAGTATCTTTGAATGTAAATGGCGAATACTGCTTGTCATGAATGGAGCAAATTTCAGAAGAATTATTGGGCTCTTAATTACAGATCGTACATCTTCTTTTTTAATAATAAAGAAAATAACAACAATAAATAACAGAGAGGGACCTGGGACCTTGATTGTAACAAGGCCGAACCATTGTTGGTTCTTCTTGCTGAGCTTTTGAACAAATTCTTATAAGACATTGTACGGGTGTAGAGTGAGGTCAACTTAACAATCTATTAAAATTTGGCTTACATCCACTAAGATCTTCAAGGTGAACTTAATAATTTATTGGTTGAAAATGAGCAAAAAGCCTTATCACTTAGAAACTATGACTCTTACAAGTGTGTTGTGTATTGTCAACACTGTATAAAGATTTAAAATATCATTTGACCTCCCTTATTGCTGCAACATCATTTTGACTGATTAGAAAATAGCCTCACCTGGCACTGCACTCTGAACCACAGCCCAGCCACACACTGATGAAGAACAAACCTTGAGAATAACGCAACAGATAGCCAGGCCTTCGTGATCACTCAGCCACAACCCCTGCTGAGTTTTGGGATTTGGTTTGGATTAAGTTGAGCTTATAGACTGTGTCACCAAAAACTGATGTCAAAATATTACAAAAATGGGCACCAACAATCTCTCATGTGCAGCTGCAGTCTGTAGTAGAGACAGGCGTTTAAGAGTTATACCAAAACACTGCTGGTGTCAATGTAGGTACTGTCAACGGTGCCTTAGTCTAAAACTAAAATTGATGTCAGTAGAAGAAACAGGTGTCCTGAAACGTTTTTCTCAAACTCTCACAAAAAGGTTTTTTGTTCTATAAATTATACAGATAAGCAATACTTCTGTCTTTACTGTCCAAGCATGTTACAGTGGTTTGCCTTGAACCTTTGAAGCAAGTGACTTTTCAAAATGCTGAAGAAAAAAATGTAATTCATTATAATGTATTATATGATACACTAAGTACAGGGGTTAAAGTGAGCCAAATGAGCCAGAATGGCACACTGGCACCTTTTTTAAACATCATTAAATTGAAAAAACTGTTTCAAATAATGTCACTCAGCTTCTCTTTTCATGTGCTGCAGCCTAGTTGCAATCCTAGGTGATGCCAGAAGACATTAAAGTAACTACATGGTCTCACCTGCATCCATGCTTTTTTTTCTTTTTAAATCACTATCATGTCCGCGCTGAGGCTGTTGATAAAGTTGCAGTGTTTCAGCATCTGGATAGCTCTACTGACAAAGAGTAGAGCTTAAACATAGTAACACTTTCTAAGTTGCAGGTAATTTCAAATGAAAGAGCTCAATCCATATCAGCAACCACACCACAACTGTTTCTGAGCAGTTTTGATAAGTCATCTGTCTGTGAGCTACGGTACAGTTGCTGTATTTTCGAGGGAAGAAAAAAGCTATTGTGGAGAAAAATTTATTTTGTAATTATTTTGTGTTAGATAGAAGATATAGACAAGACAGGACAGGGGAGGAAGATGAGAGTGAAATTTATAGTATAAGTAGTAGAGGTGTGAGTTGCAGAGGAAAAGGATTGTCAAACATTGTTTGTGAGAAAGGTCAGTATACTCTCAAGCACATTTGCTAGGATGATAGTATGTTCTATCGTGACACTTGCCAAATGCTAACTGTCTTTAGTGGAATGAGAGATTTGCATCATAGATATGCATCTGATGAAGCTGCAGCAAACATGTCTCTTTAAATTTCAGCATTGAAAACAATAAATAGAAGTTATTAATATAAACTGTATCATGATCATTCCCAACATGTCATGCACACATTGCTCAGAAGTTGTTGTGTATTCCCTGACTGACTGGCAGTGGTTCCTGGAGCTTTCTTGCTTTTGTTAGATGGAAATGTTAGCAAAGAATGTGCTGCACCAAAAACTTCCCAGTGATTGCTTTGGTTGCTAGCAGATTGGCACAGTCATCTGTAGTTTTTCATGTTTTTCTGAAAATACCAACTAATCACTTGCAGAGTGGTAGTGAAACAGAAATGGAGAAGACTTGTTTTGAAAGTGTGTCTCAGCACAGCAACTTTGACTTCTGACTTTTGAAGAGTACCTGATCAGTGTTTGAAGACAAGTTTGTCACTTCCATTCAAAATACAACTGCAACAGTATTATAGTAACCAAAGCAATCGCAAAGAAGATTTTGCCGTCTGCTTAGGTAATGCAGTTTTACAGGGAAAGTGATTCACACCATTCATGTCATTCCAATGCAATGTTCTGTAGTAATAGTAGCATTAGTAAAAGTAATACTGTAGATTTGAATTATATGAATTTTAATAAAGTAACTTTAAATTAAATGTGTGAGTTGGGGTAGAATAGAATAGAATAGAATAGAATAGAACAAAATAGCATTTTATTTTTATTGTACATGTAAAACAAAACCAGGCACAACAGAATACCCCTAGAGCAGCGGTCCCAACCTTTTTTGCGCCACGGACCGGTTTATGTCTGACAATATTTTCACAGACCAGACTTTAAGGTGTTGCAGATAAATACAACAAAATAAAACCAGTACCGATACCAAAAAAAAAGAAGATTTATTTGTAACACACGGGAAAAGACCCAGGGAAACCAAGTTAACAATAAAAATGATTAAAAAAAAATAATGATAAAAAATGATAAAAACCCTGAAAACAATAAATTTCACACCCGAGCCTCAACTCTTGTGGCCCGGCACCAAACGACTCACAGACCAGTACTGGTCCGTGGCCCCGGGGTTTGGGGACCGCTGCCCTAAAGAGCCTGTCCACATGCCAACAGGTCAGAGCAATTTTAGCAGCACAAAGGGGGATATAATAAGCAGTCTTATGCAGTGGGTCTTTTATTGTTGGTTTTAGGATTTTAACAGGATTTTTTGAGAATATGAAAAATAAAAAGTACCATCATCCCTTTAATCTCTAATATTAAATTTTCATAGGTTCCTTGTGTATGTATCATGCAAACGAAATAAAAAATTAAGTTGAATAAGGAGAGAATATATAATATCTGTATTACTGGGAATCATAAAACATGCTGCTGAATCCTGTCACTATCAGCAAGGTGGGAAAGGTAGGGTTAGGGTTAGGCTAGAGGTTAAAATCGTTGTTCTATAGAGCATCAAAATTCTTCTGTAAAATACTGTCACATCAAAGATGTTGAGTTACTTGGTCAAATATGTCATTATATTTGACTTTGTCAGTATTGCCAGCCTTAACGCTTCACATTTATTACTCTACATGTCCTTGCTGTTGCACTCTGACTGAGTTCATGAAGAGCTTTTGAGTATGCTGCTGTAACATTACAGTGAAGAATAGGAATGGGCCAGATTTAAGAGGTGATAGATTGTCCCCCGTAAGAAGTTTAACCCAAAAGCAGGATCTCAGAAAACCGGGATGGTCACCATTATGGGTTACAGTGTGAAGCAATCACCATGGTTATCATTCTAGATGTTAATGGGCTTTTTATGGAGTGAGAGACAGATGGAGAGTGACTGCAAAGACACATTAATGTCCTCCTCTTAATTTTTTAACCTTGACCTACCTATCATGCTCCTGAAATAATCGCAGACACAGTGATGCACACACACACACACACACACACACACACACAGAAAAGAATTCTGCAGAGGTCATTTATAATTAGTTACACAGCATGAAAGTAGTGCTGCAGTGCCACACACAATTCCAGACAACTCACAGCATCCACTGCATGCAAAAAATAATCAGCATTCAAGGCAATCAAGTAATCATATTTTTAATAATGCATATCCCACTTGGGGATGGTGTTCTACTGTAGGTTAAATGTTAGATAATAAGCAAAAAAGAGACAGAAGGAAAAAGAAAAAGCCAACCCATTATCTTTTTATTTTATTGTTGTATTGTATTTTTAACACCAGTTTTTTGTTGAGTACTGGCGCATTCAGCTGTATGTGTGGCTGTCAGAGTGACAGCTCTATATCACAACTCCAGCGGCGAGACAGGTTACCACAGGAACCCTGGAGAGAGCTGCAGGCTAATACTCAACAGCAGCAGTTGACACTGGAACTACAGACCTCTCTGCGGCTCAATCCAACTCAGGTTTCCCATTTTGTGGATTAGTGCAAATTTAGGTGTCTGTCTCAGAAAGAAGCCTCACACCTGCTCCACTGCTTTCCCAGTCTGTAAAAGCTGTACACCTGGACTTGGTTCAGTGGATAAACCCCAAAATGAACTTTGACTGCTGTGGGAAGAAAACTTCTTTCTACAACAAAAAATTAAACCTCAAATCTGAGCAAGCACCGAGCACGCTGCCACGGGAATGTGACATTCACAGAGAAACCCCCGGACCCTCCCACTGACATGACCGCTGCGGCACCGGGCAAACCTCCACCCGCCCCACTCCTGCTAAACAGGTGAAAATAGATTTAAGAAACAGGACTTAGTGCTGCTCAATCTTCGACTTTATTCATTTTCTGCTTTCTTTTACTTGCATCTATTTGAAAGAGTGAATGTAAACACAAAACATTATTTTATTTTAAATGCTGGAATATGCAGAAAATAAGTTTAAAAGTTAAACTAATTTCTTCAAGTCAAAAACTGTTGCATATAATTTCATTTTTGCTTAATGCAATGTGCATAAAGTTAAAAGATAGACATATTCAGGTTGTGTATCAAGTTTTTAAAAAGTAACTAAGTATTAAAGTAACTAATTACCTTTGAAAATACGTAATCAGTAAAGTAACAGGATTCCTTTCTTGTATAACTAATTAGTAACTAATTACTATTTTTAAGTAACTTGACAATCAATAGGAATATGTCCAAAATATAGATGTATTAAAAAAACAAGAGAAAGTCACAGATTAGACAACAAAACAGTCATAAAGTACTTGGATAATAGATAAAAGGCATTGATCTGTAGATAACTGGATATAAATAACTTTTTAATATTATATAATATTACACTACAGTATTTTTCAAACTAACCAGGCAGCTCATTTTCTTTCTTTTGACAATATTTTATCTAAAGATGTAGCACATTTGGGAGTCAACTTGAGAGAAAGGCTGATGTGAAATGTAAAAGTGGGGCAGTTGTGGCTCAAAGAGTTGGCAGCTCGTCTTGTAACCGGAAGGTTGCCGGTTCGAGCCCCGACTCAGACAGTCTCGGTCGTTGTGTCCTTGGACAAGACACTTCACCTACCGCCTACTGGTGACGGCCAGAGGGGCCGATGGCGCGATATGGCAGCCTCGCTTCTGTCAGTCTGTCCCAGGGCAGCTGTGGCTACAACTGTAGCTGCCTCCACCAGTGTATGAATGTGAGAGTGAATGAATAGTGGAATTGTAAAGCGCTTTGAGGGCCCTGAAAAGCACTATATAAATGCAATCCATTATTATTATTAAAAGTGACCTCATAGGTCAAATGTGACATGATATTTGTATGAACCCCAATGTATCATTCCTTATACGCCTAGAAGTTATCAATGTAAAACACTGTAGTAAGAACAGTTTAAAACAGCTCTATAAGGCATTATTATCACTTTAACACTTTCATGCATGAATCATGACAACATCAATCAGGATTTTTTTTCTTAACTATTTTTATTCATCTTTAAGCATGAAAAAAGATTTTTGAGCTTCTAAGGGGTTAGAGAAATTTAGATTTAACTTTAAATAAAAATGTTTGTGCACTTACACTGGCTGAAAAGCAGGTGGCAGGGTATGGAGTGACACATCAGTGTCCAATCGAGTGGTTTATGTGCAAGTATACCATCGACACTGACACAAATAGAAGAAAACAGCCTTTGAATAGCTTTCCACTGTAGTGACCACTATGCATGAAAGGGCTAAACCTTTAAATCAATCTGTTGTCCTTGAAGGAGAGACCAGAGGTCTAATGTCACATGATTTCTTAAATCTTTATATAGGACTTTCTAAATGTTGACACTACACACCACACTTGTAAGAAACATAAAATAAAATAAAAACAAGTAAGCATTTTCATCTTGATATTTCTTGATGACGCTAACAGGGAAGAGAAGAAGATAGTTGGATATTGCAGAGAAGGAGAAAGGAACTGAAGAGGGTTGATGTGACAGAAGAGATGTGAGGTAGAGGTACATACTGAGCTTTGGTGACCCATAACAGGAGAGTCGAAAGAAGAAGATGGTCTTCACTACATTATACGAAAATCATTCTGCAGTGAAAATCCCTACAGTGACAATGCTAACATGTTGTTTTTTAACAGGTAAAATGTTCACCAACATAGTTTTCACAATACACTGAGATTGATGAACATGTTTGTCACAGGCTGGGTCTCTGACCCAGCGCTCTGAGTTCATGTTTGTATTTGTCTCATTTTGTTATGTGATTTAGTTTGTGTTATTTCCTATCTGCCTTTAGTTTAGGCAGTTATTGTTCCTGGGTTTTCTATGTTTTGGGGTTTTGTATTTATTCATCACGTATTAGGTCTGTTAAGTTGTGTTGTCATGTTTAGTTTTAGTATTTCCTGTTTTATTTTGACAATGTCATGTGTTCTCTGTTCATTGTATTTAGCTTTCCTCTCCTGGTCCTGTCATTAGGTTTATGTCTGTCAGCTGTTCCCCCATGTGTCCCCACTTCCCCTGATCACCTCATGTCTGTATTTAAGCCTTTTGTTTTCTTCATGCCATTGTCGGTTCGTCTGTTTACCTCAGCCATAGTTCTAGTTTTCGTCTGTTAATTCCACGTTAGTCTTAGTCTGTTTATCTCACCTGGAGTTACAGTTATAGTCTTAGTCTTTGCCTGTTATTTTCCACCTCAGTTATAGTTATAGTTTTTGGTCTTAGTACCTTTAGTGTTTTGTTTCTTAGTGTTTTGCCAGTTTGTTTTGGTTTCCTGGTTTAACCCTGCCGTCATTTAAATAAAGCCTCACCTTTCTGTTAAACCTTACTACTCCTCATCGTCATCTGCTTTTGGGTCCTGTTTCCACACACATCGGCGCACCCCGCCGTGACAATGTTACTACCTTTTCAAGTATACGGTCATGCTCTAACATACTGGACGCATTAAAAATCGCTAGGTTAGAAGCTAAGGGATCAACAAAGTGATGGCAATGTATTCTCATTAGCAAAATGAATCTAATGACAGTAAAATATATGATAAAAATATAAAAGAAACATGAAGCCTAGGAATGAGTATTTTCGCATTTGTCCTGTTGAGTTTTGAAGGGGCTTATGCAACTGTGAAATTGCGTTCTTATTGGCTAACAACTTGTGACTGGTAGGTAATTAACTAATTACCATAGCCTGATTCTTAGAATAATTATAATTTACTAGATGGATTTAACCCATAATGAACCCATAATGTAACCAGTGTTTACTATGATGACAAAGCAAGACAGCTCTTATTCCTCTATACAACTGGGATTCTTTGTGCAACTACAGTTGTCGCCACCAGGTGGCCAGTAAAAAGAATGTGTTTTTAAGCATTGTGTTGATTTTTTTACTACCTATTGTCACTAAATGGTCTGACAGTCAAAACGGTGTCACCAAAGTGGCAGTGCAAAGAACTGAAAGCAGTTTACTGTAATACTCAGTTCACCCAAAGGCCTAATAGAAGCATGTCTCAACATTAGGCAGAGATCTTTGAAAAACCGCTGGGCAGTTGTTTTGAAGCACTACCTAATTTATCTTCCAGAATTCTCCCTCTTTTAATTCAGGATTTTTAATGCCACCGGTCTGCTATGATGCCTCCTGCTTACCTCACAAGTACAAAAAGTGTTTGTAACACCGCTCCATGGACAGGCATAAAAGGGTTTGAAACTGATAGTAATAGATACAATCTCAAACTTTATAAAGTTTTATTATAATAGATTTTTCAACAAGACTCTCTTCACCTGAACAGAGCCATAAGGCAAGAGAGCACCTTCAACTATCTCTGAGTTTTTGTTCAGCTTTTAGAGAGATACACTTAAACTAACCATCCACCCAATTACTGACAAGGTCCAAGCAAACTGTGCCTTTATGCCTTCTAATATTTTGTTTGTGGGTCAGTTACAGCCCATCTGTGAAATATCTTCCTCTTGCCCTTTTGATTCATTTTTCTAAATACGCCATCTGGCGCTCGCTAACTTCTAGTTCTTGGGTTTACTAGAGGTCTGGTATTCCTTAAAGACCTCTTCATTTGAATAGCTGATGACCTCTACCTCAATGACATTCTATAATATTAGCAGTTTTAGGTCATGTACATTTGCAAGGATTGGCAATTGCAAAACCCTCAACCATGGCCAAGAAATGACTTTTAAAATGTAACTCATCTCGGGCATGACCAGTACAAGTGTGTCAGAACTCCAGAGGACTGAGAATATCAATTGAAGAACTGACTTGTCTCTCAGCAAATGTAGGTCATTAAACTTTGCTAAAGTTTCCGTAGGTGTGGTTTAGGACCCTTCTCAGGAGTTTTGCAGGGGTTTCTGGAGCATTGCAAAGGGCATTTGAAGTTGAAGATTTCTTTTTATTTGTTAGGACAAGAAAATAAGAACGATAGTTTCCCTTTTTGAAATTGTTCTCCCATAAAATGACCCAAGTTGAGGTTTTTTAAGGATCGTCTAGATACTTAGTTATTTAGATTACTGGAAGGGCTTAGAAAGAGACATATATATTCTACCATATTAGCTTATCTTAAATACAGAATTGAATTAAAAATCATATTCTCAAATGCAAAGTGCTGAATATTCAGATGCCAAGTTTAAAAAGTCCATAAAGAGATCCATATTTTCTGATTAACTGCTGAGCTCTTAGATCCTAACTTTTCTTTTTCATTTCAAAACAACCAATAGACAATCAACTTGTCAAATTTATACGAAAAGGAAAAAAACTGAAATATTTAATAGTACAGGCCTAAACATACCCAAAGAGAAAATGTGATGGGTGAAGGATGTAGCAGATAAATGCAGCTCATTACCATCATTTAACAGGTTAACAGATTTCATTAAAAAGAAATTCTTGGCTTTTCTTTTTTTTTTTTTTTAGATATTTTCCCCAATCCAGATGTTTTATCACATGATTTATCAGATTAAAAAGTGTTGGTGTTGGAGTTGTCAAATGTCACCATACAAAAATGATAAAGTCAGTTATTGCTAGAACTGCAACCAAGCGGTCCAGGTTCAGGTCTGTATCATTAGAAAAAATCGTTAGATAAATGCTGGACCAATAAGATGAAATTCTACATCAGCTCCAAAACATAAGACCTAAAGAAGATGGAGTCAGCCCGTGGTGATCACACACGGAATCTGTATTTTCAAAGACCTAATCTATTCTCTATTTAGGCCAATGTAAACAATGTGTTACTTTGAATAGTAAAAGGTCATGTCTTGCACAGACTGAGGTTTTGTGTTTGTTATAGAGCTCCGTACAGTTCCCTCCATTCTGCCATGCTCCATATTTCTTATACATTTTTGAGATAACTCCTTTCTTACAAGGCTCGTGTATTAACATCACCTCCATGGGACATTGTTTTTGGGAGTTAGGAAATGATGGATTATTTTGCCTTAACAAAAATTTGCACCTGTGGATATTTGAAAACATGTGACCTACATATTTAAAATCCTTATTCATAAATATAAATTTCTCACTGAGAAATTATGAATTTCTTTTTCAGCACGATCATTGGATGTTGTCTTTAATAAGAGAACTTAAGGAGAGCTTGTAGCTTGTGGGATTCCAGAGGCTGTCAGGTTGAGTGTGAATATGGCAGCATATGTAGACTTATGTAGACATGGGAGGCATAATATGCTTTTAATGAGTATGAGAAGACAGTCCAAGGGAAACAAAGTCCAAAAGGTATCTAAATCCAGGAGTCCAGGGAAACCATGAAAGCAGAAAAACAAACCATCGAGGAAATGGCACAGGAAGGGATAACTAATGTACTGATAAGGAACAAAGGACTGAGTGGGCTTAAATACACAATGAGGGATAATGGGAATTGGATACAGCTGCAGGAAACACACGGGAGCAAACACGACTTGGGGGAAGTAGGACTAAACACCAAACACAAGAGACAAATAACTATCAAAGTAAAACAGAAAGTAATCTAAATGGGAAAACAGACACAAATGAACTTAATACAGGGACTGACACAAGAGGATGACAAACTCTAAACAACCAGGAATCGAGAATGAAACTAAGAAAAAACATGACAGTATAAATAAAACTATAAATAGAACTAAGTAAAAGGGAAACATGAAGCAAACTTGGACCAAGATTGTGTGTTTGCTAGTCCTGACAGTCTGGGGATGGTTTGTTAGGAAATCCATGTGCAAATGGTTTTGCTCAGACCCGGATTCTGGAGTTTGGACACCAGTTTGCTGGGGACAACAGTGTTAAAGACAGAACTGAAGTCCATGAAGAGCATTCTGGGCCACCTGCCTGGTTTGTCAAGTTGTTCTAAAGTAGTATGGAGGGCAAGGCTGATGTAGGGGTGGGCGATATATGAAATATGCTCAATGTATCGCAAGTTTTTCCACGTACAATGGTTAAAATGGCTTCATCTTAAACATCGAGTATAACTTGCCATGGAAATATTAACTGTCTGCACCCAAGGCTGGACTGGGACAAAAAATCGGCCCGGGCATTTTGACTAGAGACCGGCCCACCAGGATAAAGATTGAAATGTGACGTCATTCAGGGATAAAACCGCAAAGGATTCTGGGAACTTGTGGCAAGAGGTACTAGCGCACGCAGGCTTTCAATTGAACTCAGTTACACAGCGATAAAAAGAAACCCAAAAAATGGCAAGAAGCTCTTGTATTATTAACTGCAATAGCCGGTCGCATGACAGCCACGGGAAGCCGACGGGTAAAGAGATCGGTTTTTTTTATCGGATTACGTCGTTGAAGTGAAAATTTTTAAGCCATGTTTCCGAAGTAAGAGCCGACGGATGGTCTGGATCAGTGTTGGTCAAATTACTTGAAAAAAGTAATCAGTAACTAATTACTGATTACCTCCCCAAAAAGTAATCCCGTTACTTTACTGATTACTTATTTTCAAAAGTAATTAATTACTTAGTTACTTTTTAAAAACACGATTTACAACCTGAAGAGGTGATAAAGCGATAGAGCTTTCAGCCCAGTTCTACTTTTTCTACATAATCCATCATACAAAATGTAATCAAATGGAAAAGTCTCTTTTTAACTTGTTTTATTAGTTTTAATCTTTTAACTTTATGCATCAAGCAAAAATTTAATTATATGCAACATTCTCTGACTGGAAGAAATTAGTTTAACATTTAAACCTATTTTCTGCACATTCCAGCACATAAAATAAAATATTTTGTGTGTTTACACTCAGTCTTTCAAATAGATGCAAGTAAAACACAGCAGAAAATAAATAAAGTCAAAGACTCAGCGGTCCTGTTGCTCTATTTTCACCTGTAAAGCAGGAGTTGGGTAGGCGGAGGTTTACCCTGGTGCAGGTGTGCTGCAGTCAGTGGAAGGATATGGCAGTTCTGTGAGTTTCCCATTACATCGTAGTAGAGGTCTGCATTCCCGCGGCTGTCCCGCGGGAGCCGCGGGACCCGACCAGATTTCTTGCGGCGCGGGAATAAATTTCCAAATAAAATGCGGTAGCGGTCGGTAACTCTGGTGTAATTTGAACGGGAGCGGGCGGTCTGAAAATATAGCGTGCCCGACATTTTTTCGGAACAGCATATCTGTGATTTCCTCATTCTAATTGAGCACTGGTACAGCCAGTGCTCACGCCTGTTACACGCACTGAGCGCATGGATCAGTGCTTTTTGCAGTAGGCCACAATGCTGTATTCGTTTTTATTTATTTTATTTTTGCAACACGTTTTCCATGTTAAAAGATAAATGTTGCATGTTGACAGATAAATGCATCTTGTTTAAGAAAAATAAATACAATCATTGCACAACCTGCAGTTTTATCTGTTATCTCTATTTTTTGGTGGTACCCCATTTAAATGTGAGATTTTGGAAACCAGATCTAAATTTAGCGGGAACGGTCGGGTCGGGTAGAAAATTATTCTAAGCGGGCAGCGGGTGAACAAAGACTGAATATACAGCGGGAGCGGTCGGGTGCGGTACAAAACCTTGCGGGAGCGGGCGGGAGCGGGACTAAAAAAACATTCCCGCGCAGACCTCTACATCGTAGCTACTCGGTGCTTGCTTGGAAGTTTAGGGTTTTTTTCGCTGTAAAAAGAAGTTTTCTTCCCACGCACAGCGGACACTAATGTTTTTGTCACTTTTTATGGAATCAAACTCAAAGTAAGGTCAGTACTTCCACACTTTAAACGCTGCACGCTCATACTCTCTCTGCACTCGATATGTGATCCACTGTTGATCTGCACACAGCTGTTGTCACTAACGGAGCACTGGCTTACGTCACTGTCGTGAGACATTCTCGCAAAAGATTCACGGTTTTAGTAACGCAGCGTTCCTACGGGAAAGTAAAGGTAATCTAATTACCGTTTTTGCAATAGTAATCCCTTACTTTACTCGTTACTTGAAAAAAGTAATCGGATTACAGTAACGCGTTACAAATAACGCGTTACTGCCCATCTCTGGTCTGGATATACCAAATATAACATCTCAGAACACTCCAGCTCACATGTTAGTCTGATCCAAGCATTCCCACAAAGGTCAGAGTTTTGTAGTAGTTAATGCGTCATTTTTCTTAACATAATTGGTGATATAGATTACAAGCAAGTCTGGCGCTGAACAGAAATTGTCGCGCTATGCTCCTTTGTTTATTGTGCATAAATAGTGAATTGTCCTGACACAATATTGCGTTTCGCTTCTGTTATAACCATGGTACACTGACAAAACCATATACTTTTATTCACAAGATAAAACAGTTGTTTTGTATCACTAATTGTCCATTGCGATTACAACATACAATATTATTGTCACTGCTACATTTCTGTAATGCTACTGTAACCGGTTTCTGCTTCATCCCGCTGCAACAGTTCGGCCCAAACAGACTCCTCGACTCTGCGTTGTGTAGTGTTTTTAAAAAGACAAGGAGTCTCTGATCGATCGTTGCCACTTTATTTCCTGAATGGAAACAACTGTGTATTATCAGTGCACAGGCTCGCCATACACCACTCCGCACAGCACACTCTCGTATGGCTACGGCAGACTGGCAGCGATTACTGCAGCAATATTACAATTTCTAATATACAATAAAATAACAGCAACAACAAATGATGTACCTGAATGGAAACAACGGTGTATTATCAGTGCACAGGCTCGCCACACACCACTCCGCACAGCACACTACGGCAGAACATCTCATTAGCATTCCGCTTTAGCATACAGTTTCACACATTAATAAACAAATGAAAAGTACATAAAACTGGTGTTGGACATGTGTCCACTAAGCACTTATTACACTCGGTGCTCTTCAGCTAATCAAACATGTTTTATGTGTCTGTACTACTTAGCTATATTGTGTGCGGAACAATACAACTCACCTCTCGTATGGCTACGGCAGACTGGCAGCGATTACTGCAGCCAGCCACACCGAGAGGGGGGGGCGCTGTTTCCCCATTACACTGATATTTGTGGCAAGTGGAATAATACCACATAAACACTGTTACACTACCAGAAATTATTTCCACTACTAATTAATTACCGTTGAGCTCAAAGGTCCTATTAATAAACTGTTAATGAATGTGTATTTATGAAGACGATTTGTGAGACTGGTAAACTTATGATATGTACAATAGTCTTTCGTTCTACACGGTGCGTTTCAAGGTCCTGTACCCATCCGTCGGTAAACTGTACCTGGGCTTGTTGCAGTGACCTGAAGTTACTAAACTTCATGAGTGTATGCACTCACTCCAAGAAGCGTATAATTATAAATCTGAGCGTGGTGAAAGTTGGGCAGCACGCTGACGTCTTTTGTCCACTCTTTCACTCCTTTGATTTTTTCCTCGTATCTTTTCTTTGTCTTTTCGTCGAGTCTGTCTTTGTACGGACCGGCATTGTTCTCCTTTTGTTTTGTACATTCCTTTTTTGTGCGGCAAAGAAAAAAAAGAAGGTATTGGAACCGGAGAATGAACATTTTGCGGTGCTGCAAATGTTTGCATTTGATGCGGTACTTGGATTGTTTTGCCACGAGTTCCCGGCATGCAATGTGCGAAAATCACGTGATTGCTAAACAAGGGGGAGGGTGCATCCAGCCTCCTCGGCTGTAATTGGTCCAGCCCAGAGTCGATCATGACCAATTGGCCAATCCAACACCTTTCATTATATATACCCTTCCTAAAAAAAAAAAAAAAAAAAAATCCATCGGCCCATAAAAACAAAAAATCGCCAGCGGCCCACCGGGCAAATGCCCGGTATGCCCGATGGCCAGTCCAGCTATGTCTGCACCTAATTCACTGCAAGTTATTTTTCTCCCACATGCTGCGAAAACATCATTAACCATCATTAACTACAGTCCAGCACATGCAGCAGTATATGAATGACTAACCTCGTATTGTGGATGGATTATCTCAGTTGTTCTCCTGACTGAAGTTTGGTCTGTTTACAGCATCCTGCCATGCGATTACATTTATCCCTAACCATCGGGAGCCCTCACGTTAAAAGGTGAGAGTGGAAAAGAGTTAGCGTTCATCCTCCAGCTTCATTGTGCTAATGTGTTTATATTATGCTAACATAGCTGTGTCACTAGCCACCACATAGCCAATCATTATATACCAGCTAGCCCAACTTCAGTAACCCTACAAACATCACTGCTGTTTAGTTTTCTTCATTTATGTTGGAAATGATAGCAGAGCTGTACGTTTTAATTTTTTCCCTCAGTCAGAACATGGTGTATTAGGTGGAAACTAGCGAGCTAACATCCTGCTAACTTCATTAAATTTCATATATTCTGTTTTCATGGATGCCTGGGTGTTAAACTTAATTGTTACACCTTGTAGTGCAGCCACACTGATCATTTTATTAAAGATGAATTTAGACAGTTTGTAACTGTCAGTGATGTCGCAGTGATCCTTCGACTTTTTAAACGTCAAATGATGTCAGACTTAAAGAGCGGATATCCAAATAAAAACATTTTAAATCCAAGAAGCACTCTATCTCAAATTTTTTTTAACTGAGTATTTTACTCTTATATTCTGGGTCAATATAACAAAAATTACAGTGTGAGTCTCTAATGTGAATCCTTAACATAGCACTAAAAATCTATATGTATAGTATAGTGTAAATAGATTTTTGCACCACCTTCACTAAATCCATGCATTTTTTTTTTGCACAGCCAAACAGATTAACCACTGCCTGTTACAATATTTTAAATTGCTATTGCCCAGATATATAGTTAAACATTTGCAGTGTAGTATGAGGTGAATTACTGGGTCAAATGTGCCAGAGCCTGTAATTTCACAGTCTTTGGTCAGATCATCCAACGCTGTCACCTTGTGGTAGAAAGAAAATACTGCACTATATGTGTAAGGGGATTCATATGAAAACATTATTACACGCCTCCGATCTGTAATGACAGCAGCTTCTCAAACAACACCAGCCATGTTGCTTTAACCTTTCTCACACGATCAGACTGGGTGACGTGTGTTTATTAAGTGTTTTATTAAGTCCTCTGTATTAGTAAGGAAGGGTATGATATTAATATTCAGCTCTATATTTGATCATTACAAATATGCGTTAGCTTTTTTTCCATTCATGCATGTGCCCTTTCAGGAGCAACCCAAATCTCTGCACTCCTCACAGCAGCATATTTTGGTGAGGCTTTGCATGTGTGTTACAGAGCAACCCTGTCCTCTCTTTCACCCCGAAAAAACAGAAATATTTCGTCTTCATCCTGCTTCTTCTCTCTCCAACACCCCCCCACCCATCTCTCCCTCCGCCTCCACCCAGCTTTGATCCGCCCCTGCAGCCACGCTGGAAAGATGACAGAGCGAGGAAAGAGAGAGTGGAGAGGGAGGGAAAGGGGAGAGAAAGATGTGACAGCTCCTCAACAAGTGTGGCGCACCGGGGAAAGAGAGAGCGAGGGAGAGAAAGAGAGAGAAAAAAAAGGGAGAGCTATTCTGATGATGAGCTTCTCGCCATGGGAGGAGGACGAGACATATGCGGCATCAAGAGGTGCTGGAGCTTGGTTAAGCATGCACTTACTTGCCGCTCTCATTTTGCACACACACACACTCACACACTGTCTTAACTGACTCTGTTTAGCCTCAGCCTGAATTGTCAAGAATCTCTGTTGTTACCAGGTCTGACTGACACAGATCCTGACTTAAAATGCATGCAGTAATAACCAATTACACAAAAGTACACTTTTTAGCAGCTGTCTTCACAAGAACCCACACAAAATCACAAGGCATAAACAAATAAACACTCAGTAGTGTCCAAATAGGTTCTCATGTTAAAGAGTCTCTGCAACTCTGCAACAGAAATAAATATGTTATAATCTGGTAAAGTAGATAAATAATGATGAAATAATTCTAAAAATGATGCAATAATGCAAGGACTCACTTCTGCTAATTTGAGTCACTGAACTGGATCTCTCTACCATGTCTGTGGTTATGGTACATGTTTTAAGACAAATGTCTAACAAATAACATTACTGGTTGGTTAACTGCCTAAATGTCCACGTAAGAAGTCTGTACCTTGGACTCACAGAGTCTTTGGATGTTGTCAAACAATTTTACTCATTTAACAACTTAGCACGTCACAACCATGTCCAAGCATGACTACCTGAGACTTTAAATAATCTACATGGTAGCAGCAGCAAAAACAAGCATTACAACTAAACTACATCTATGACATTCAGAAGGAGGCCATGCAGAGGGCTGGTTTGACAGAAGAGGATGCAAGGGGTAGAGTGAGGTGGAGGCAGATGACTAGCTGGGGTGACTCCTAAAGGCAGAGGCCCAAAAATGAGAATCTTACACATGCTTTCTACTATTGTAAATTCACACTTGCTCAGTACTCAATACCATTTTAGATACCATGAGGGAAAATGGCAAAAGTGCCAATTACAAAGTTGGGAGAATGGCTTTTTAAAATAAATAAGATTAAAACAATACTGATTCAGGAAAAATGTATTCAGCTGTAGCCCTGTTTATTTCATGTGATTCTGGTGATTTGGCACCATGCTTTCAGTGCTGATCAAAATGAGTTACACAGGCAGACTAACGTTCAACTTTAATCTGTGAATTTAAGAGAAAAAAAAAGATGATCGAAATTTGATAGACAGGACTGATGATGTATAACTGATGGTATAATTTTATAATTAGCTGCTACCTGCTAGCTTAATAACAACATCTTAAGGCTACCAGGTGATTGCTAATAGTTAAACAGCTAACGTTAATGTGTACGCTGTCCATGTTAAAATTTTTGATAAACACCTTAATGTTGTGGAAACATGAGCTTAACTGACCTCGTAAAATACCTTATAAAGATGTATTATAATGGGTGTTAGTCTCTGGGTACTGTTCATGTGCTCAGCTGCTAGTGATGCTAGCTCTTTGCCTGCCTGTCTGATGCAGGGCTACATGGAAATTTGTGTGAGCTGGAGAAGGCAAAGATAAATACAAAGAGTAGAGTTACAAGTAAGTATTTAATCCAAGAGTCAATTTTAGTGTGAATTATTCTCCGAGTGTGTGTGTTTCTTTTTGGGCAATCTAATAACCACTCTGAGGAAAGGAATTAGCTAAATATAAGGTAGCACTGGCTTTAGGTTTTGTGTGCTACATCTAAGTTGCAGACATACCCTGATAACAACACAACTCACCCAAGTCATCCACATTGCTCTTGTAGAAAAATCCCTGCATTCTTACCTTTTGTGTCTTACTCTTTGTCATTTCACTTATTTCACTTTAAAAAAGATGTTTTACTCTGAAATGAGCTATGTACTAGGTGATAATGCATTCTCAAACTGTAGCAAAATGAGAAATAGGGAAAACTCATTATGTCAGGTGGTGACCATGGGGAATCTTAATGCATTTTGTACTCATTACTATACATTAGAGCACAGAAAAGTACACACAACATTTTTACAGGGTAATTATTTTTGAAAGGCAACTGTTAGCTGAAGAGACTAAACAAGATCTGCAGCTATGTGAATAATTATGATAATGCTAATGAATGGCTTGATTGTTAAAATGTGTCAATATGTGCATGATGGTAATATGCTTACAATCTTGGTAGAATTTGGAACACACTTCAGGCTATGTTTTTCCACTGCTAAGACAAAACTTTAATAACCACAGACATATTTTTTTATGTGATTGATTTGCTATGTGGCATTTTGCTCTGTTGTAGCTGTGCGGACTGTAGAGTGTGAATGAAGATAAGGCAACATGCTCGAACCCTGATAACAACAGTCAGAGGTTTAAAATTAAAAAAAGAAAAGAGAAAGACGGCGCTGGCGTCTGGTGCATGTCTGCTGTTGTACAAAGCATATTGTGGAATACAAAACTTGTTTGGAAAGTGTGTGAATATTACGCTTTGTAGTGTTCAGCTTTTCTCTAATGCAGGAGAACTATCTGATAACATTAACAGCATAACAGTATCTCATTGCTTGTCCGTGTGACTAAGGTTCTATGTACATAATTGCATTTCCCAATTAGTTAATATTAACTAATTATAATCTGAATGTTAATTAGAAAAAAAAAACCTCATAAACGTGAGGTTCCTGGAAGAATACTCATCTTATCATCTTTACATCTTATTAACATGCATCACGTATCATAAAAGCTAATTAAAATCATCCATGTTATGCATATCTAAATTGGATTTCTCTTAGCCTCACAAAATACTAAATGCTAAACTATGCTTCTCATAATATTTACAGCTGTCTAAATTACCAATCAGCAGGAAATGGTTGACTGGGTGTGGTACATCATGGAGCCAGGCTTATTTATATGGGAACTTGCTTAAGTAAACTTTTAAATGCAGGATTTTCATATTTAGGCTACACACACCTTGTCATAGATTTCTACAGATCAAATACACATGATAGAGCATAAGTAGAATAGAGTAGAATAAAGGTGGACCTGCTGGTGTGTTTCAGATCGTTGTCAGCTTCTCTTGACCTTCGGACTCGGGCGTTCTCCCTTCAAGATTTTCTGGTAGAGAGTCATCTAAGTCCTGAAGTGGTAAAGCTGGTTCAGTACTCCAGAACTGAAAAATGAAGCCAATGAAAAGAAAAGGCATGACAATACTAGAGTCCCATTTCTCTATCAATTCAGTTCAGTTCAGTTCAGCTAATTTTTATGTATCTAGTGCCGAATCACAATAACAGTCGCCTCAAGGCACTTATCACCATCTTGATGTTTCAAAGCCAGGAGATATGAGAGTTGGATTTAACTTTGAAGCTTTTTATCCTTTTTGTCTCTAATAAAATTGTTTACAAAATTACCTTTGTGTCATGTTGAATAAATATAAATTCACCAGCAATGTAATTTGTAAATGACTGGTACTTATACAGTGCTTTTCTGCTCAATTTCAGCACTCAAAGGATTATCTTATCTCTCTTACAAGCCTCATTCGCACGTTTATTCATGCAAGTGTTTGTTTGTTTTTGTTGTTGTCATTGTTTTTCCTGTGTCTAAGCACGTGTAACATAATGTTCACACCCTCACACTCCAATGCGTCAGGGCAAATTGCAGTTCAGTGTTTTACCAAGGATATTTTCTAAAACTTCGAATGTGCCCCAAGTGCAATCACAAAAACCATCAAGCACTACAACAAAACGGGCTCACATGAGGACCGCCCCAGGAAAGGAAGACCAAGAGTCAGCTCTGTTGCTGAGGATGAATTCATCCGAGTCACCAGCCTCAGCTTCTGTGTGAATCAGGCCTTTATAGTCAAATAGCTGCTAAGAAACCACTACTAAGGAAAAGCAACAAGCAGAAGAGATTTGTTTGGGCCAAGAAACACAAGGAGTGGACATTAGACCAGTGGAAATCTGTGCTTTGGTCTGATCAGCCCAAATTTGAGCTCTTTGGTTCCACCTGCCGTGTCTTTGTGCGACGCAGAAAAGGTGAACGGATGGTCTCCACATGCATGGCTCCCACTTTGAAGCATGGAGGAGGAGTTGTGATGATGTGGGGTGCTTCACTGGTGACACTGTTGGGGATTTATTCAAAACTGAAGGCACACTGAACCAGCATGGCTACCACAGCATCCTGCAGTGACATGCCATTCTATCCAGTTTGCATTTAGTTGGACCATCATTTATTTTTCAACAGGACAATGATCCCAAACACACCTCCAGGCTGTGTAATGGCTATTTGTCCAAGAAGGAGAGTGATGGAGTGCTGCACCAGATGGCCTGGCTTCCACAGTCACCTGACCTAAACCCAATAGAGATAGTTTGGGATGAAATGGAGCGCAGAGTGAAGGCAAAAGGACCAACAAGTGCTCAGCATCTCTGGGAAATCTCTCAAGACTGTTGGAAAACCTTTTCATGTGACGACCTCATGAAGCTCATTGAGAGAATGCCGAGTGTCCAAAGCAGTAATCAAAGCTAAGGGTGGCTGTTTTAAAGAATATAAAATATAAAACATGTTTTGAGTTATTTCACATTTTTTTAAATAAAATAACTCCATATTTGTTCATTCATAGTTTTGATGCCTTCAATGAGAATCTACAATGGAAATAGTTGTGAAAATAAAATCTTTAGTGAGAAAGATGTGTAAAATTGATTCACTTCCATTTTTAGATTTTTACAGGTTTTGTAAATCCTATTGTAAATCTTTAGCAGGCATAGCAGAAAACTAGCATTTTATGTGCAAAATCTGCTTCTGCATTATCAAAACTGTGTTTATGGAAACTGAAATAACGTGTATGCTATTTCTTGCCAAGAAGCTGGTGTAAATAACAAGTTTAATTATTTAGCACCGATTTACACATACTCAGTAAAGACTATCTTGCAAGCACTTCACTTGCCCAGTGAATTACAGTAATTCTTATATATCCTACAAGATAAGGATTCCTTTATTGCACATAGGTATTGTACAGTGAAACTGGAAATGTATTAGGATTAATAGGATGTTCTCTCCTAGACTGGATCTGATTGACTAGAATCACTCCCTTTGTAAAAGTTTTTAAACATCTTTTTGACCATATTTTTAAAAAAGTAGTAGTCCTTGTGCTGCCTGCGCTGCATGAAAAGCCAAATTTTCAGCCCTGATTTCCAGCAGTTATAGATGGTTTATGGGCTGTGAAGCCAAGAGAAAGCTGCTTTCTTTTTCATGAAGAAGGAAAAAGGTAGTCAGCTCTTTTGCATCACATCATGAAATACTGCACACTTCCAGTACTTTTACTGAAGTGATTTATGTTCATTTGTAAAGTTTTAAAGAATTTCTGGAGCTTTTACAAATCACATCTAGCCTTGAATTACTGGGGAACAAAAAACTCTTTTTCTTCGTTCTTCTTCACTCTCTGCCAACTGACATAAAAGATGCCAGATTAACACACCGGCAGGCATAGATTGGTGAGGTTGGTTCACACAAAATATCTACTATTGTGTGTGTGTGTGTGTGTGTGTGTGTGTGTGTGTGTGTGTGTGTGTGTGTGTGTGTGTGTGTGTGTGTGTGTGTGTGTGTGTGTGTGTGTGTGTGTGTGTGCACCTCACGATAATTGCCTGGATTTATGGGTGACAGGAACAGTCTACTGTGTCATTTGGATTTTCAGGGACAAGGGTTCACTTACCGGTGAATGTGGCAGACAAAGAACCCTGTAAGAATACACACACACACACACACAAGCTGCGTAGGAGTTTCGCAGCTTACTGTTTGCACGTTTCAGCGATATCTTGTGTATTGAATGTGTGGGATGGAGGAGTGCTGCTTGCAAGGAGACAGATGCTGAAGCTCATAGTGACACACAATGACATACACAAAATAAGCCCACTCGCAATTCAGAAAATAAGGCAAACGCTGCAATGAAGCTGATCTGCTCGTCGTTACTGACTGTCCCACAGATGAACTCCTGCTACTGAGATTCACACTAAACCGAGGGGAGCCTGATCAAATACTCCAATTCCCTACTGTTACCCCCCACCCCCTCGCCTTTATACACAGACACACACATGCAGCAGACACAAAAACAGAGTACGAGGATGTTGGTTGAATACTAATGTTGGACCTATTTACATTTCAAGTCGTACGACTGTCAGCACATCTCTGTTTCAGGGAGAGAGTGGGGAATTGCCAAGAACACACAGTTCTCGCCTGGATCTTAGTTTTACTCCAACCTTTAAACCCACAACATAATGCTGGGATACTCTTGAATCAAGGGCTGATAATGAAACTTCAGACTGTTTTTATTGTTCATTTTGTGTACAAATCTAGTGTTTACACCTATTTTTGTCCCCTGAGAAACCAGCCCAAGTTTAAGATGTGTTTCGCTCTCGCTTGCGCACTCTCTCACTCTGTTTTCATTCTGTTTATCTGCATCATTTCACACTGACCCTCTAAAAGCAGTCAAATGTTGCCATGTGAATGGCGGTGCTTTTCAAAGTCTAGACCTATTCAGATATTTTCATTAGGCGGCCTTTTGCCCTGTAAGAAAAGCTCAATCTGTGCTGTGCTCAGAGGTTTTGCTGAAAATGGTAAGAACTGAGTTAAAGCAGGAAGCAAATATTGCTGAATAGATGGTCCCTTTGCACAAATCATTCCAAACTGCCAACAGCATCGAGGCCAGCATCACTTGGTCAAAATGAAGCCAGATTAAAATGTTTAAAGCTGCAAGCATGCCTTTATTAAATCTAGGCATTAAGCAAGGAAGACCTGGGTAACCCAAATAAGATGGGTCGCCAAAAGTTATAGATGACTAGAATACATATGGGGTATGATCAAAAAGTTATGGGAATGGGACCTGGGATCATATTTCTGAATTGCTCTCTGGAAGTTTTGAACTTCTTCAAGTTTTACCTCAAACTGTACCTCAAACCTTTGCAGAGATCAACCATCATGTTAAAAGTCCGCTTGTTTACTGCGCCTTGTTTAGACTATATTACCCATGATGCACCTCGGTATTGTACTTCTGGTTGGGAACGCGTTCAGTGTGGTTCTGCACAGCTGAGAGGTGCATCGGAGGAATAACGTATTTACTTGCATTCCTGTGTGAGTTAATATTGTGTGCATGCTTACCACATGACTACACACATACACACACTCACACCCCCTTTACTTACATTTGAATGTTGTAATTCAATCGCATCCCTGCCAACGCTGTTCATCCTGTTGATGCCATCTGCCACCTCTTTATTAAAGTTATTTGAACTACATCACTGTGGAGTACCATTCCTTCTGACCGAGGACAACTCAGTTGAAGCGTGATTGGCAATCAGTGCAAACATATATTACAAGTGGTCCTTCAAGCTGGATTCGCCTTGGCTGAGTTAATAAGATGGCAAACCCTCAGGATAGAGGTGCATCGGGAGAAAAGCGGGAGAAGAAACTGGGACATCTGGTGGACTATGAGCACAATCTAACTGAGCCATCCGAGCCATCTAGAGCTCCAAGTAGTTCAAGTAGCTCAGACTATGAAGAGGAAGAAAGATAGCAGAAGATGGAATCAGTTTGGAGCAGTGTCCTCCAACACATGACTCAACTGCAAGTGTCTATGGAGGAAACTCGTGAGACATTACTAAAGCAGGTGGAGCGTTTGGAGCAAGGTTCTAAACCTGGCAGTCCTCTTCCCTCGGAAACAGAAGCGTTAGAACAAGCCCAACATATTTTCTCCATAACAGAAGTTGCACCACTACAACCTAGCAGTGAGGTGTTACATGATACCACAAAGCCACTAACTGTGCCGGTAATACCCTCAGAGCAGGACACCACAACACCTGAGAACATGCTGACGTCATCCGCTCCATCACCTCCTCGTAAAGTGAGCCTTCACAATCAGTCAGTGCTGCACCCTGCCACTTATGTAGCTGCATCGACACCACTCAGGAGACCTGAACGATACACTGCTGCACCCTTCTCATATCAGCGATCGGAACATCATCTCCTCACCTGCCCATTTTTCAGTGCACCAGCTATCACAGGCTGTGGACCCAGTGAGTGTGTGGCAGACGTCACACCCAGCTGCTCCCGTCTTCCAGGCCAGACATCCAGCTAATCCTGTGTACTTGGAGCAACCACCATGTCCTGCTGATCCTACCAACTTTCACGTCCACCAGAACCTGTGACCCAGCCACCACAGTGGGCAGAAGCTCACCGCCCTGCGCCCGACATACCGCATTATGAAGCTTTGCCTGATCCAGCTGGCAAATACCATGTTCCTTATCCCTCAGGAAGTAACTATTCGTCATCTTCCTCTGCTGAACATCATAATCCACAGGTAGCCACACCTTACTCAGCAGGAACGCCTCTACCAAACCTGATGGAGATGATGGTGGCGTCTTCATATGGCATTCCGAAGCCTAAGCTGGTGATCTTCGGGTCAGGCAGAGAGAGTGACTTTGCCTTATTAAAGAAAGGGCTGGACAGCACCCTAGGGCCACATTCTCATCTGGGAGAAGATTACAAGTATTAGGTCCTACTAGATCATCTAGAGCATCCCAGCGCCCTACAGGTTGCCAAGCGCTACATTCACGACCGCCCTCCTTACACTAGTGCGATGAGGGCTCTAGAGCAGAGGTACGGACAGCCAAGGCAGTTCGTCCATGGATGAAGTAGCAGCCAGTGAGCTCCATTGTGGTTCACATGTGGACAGACTGCTTACCAAGCTCCCCCTGAACTACAGGGCCTACATCATCGAGTACTGTATCACCCGGGGGATCATCCGCATTGGCAGCAGCAGAGCGTACAATATGTACGACTTCTCAGAATGGCTCGAACAGAAATCCCAAGCCCTTCAGCTATCCAGACAAGCCTTTCAAATGCCCCCGGACAAGCCACGGGGGCATTTGAAGGCCTCAGCAGGGCCCAAGCTACAAAATAAATCTGCTTCCATCTACTATGGCCCAAATCCAGCCCAAGCCAAGCTAAAACAGGAGGTAGGATCTACAGCTCCAGACTCAACAGTCCAACCTAAGAAGAGACAGAAGTTCAAACCTTATTGTCCATATTGTGAAGGGACAGAGCATTATCCCAATGGCTGTGATGGATTCAAAAGGCTAGACCTCAAAACTATGGTTATCTGGATTACGGAGAAGGCCAAATGCTGGCGCTGTGGCTGTAAACATTCTCCAGATCAGTGCACTCTGAAGAAGCCGTGCAGCACCTGTGGTGACCAGCATTTGTTGGTGCTCCATGACCTGGTTGAGGCCAAGAAGCGGGACCTTAACGTAATAACTGTGAGTACTAGTATGGTCTACCTAAACTATTCAAGTCACTCAGGTCGGGTTATGCTTAAGGTAGTACCCATCCAACTACATCATGGTGGCAAATCTCCGGACACATTTGCCGTACTCGATGATGGCTCAGAGAAGACTGTTCTGCTTCAGTTAAATCTCTAGGTTTGGAACAGGAGGAAGCAACACTCTCACTGAGAACTATCCGTCGAGATGTAATCGAGATGAAGGGAGGCTTTGTCTCATTTCAGGTGTCACCAAGGGCTAAGCCCAAAGTGAGGTACAAAGTAACACATGCCTTCACAGCCCAACAGCTGAGCCTAGCTACTCAGTCATGTCCAGCTGAAAAGTTAAAGAAGAAGTATCTTCACTTACAGAAAGTCCAGATTGAGGGATTTAACCAGGTCCAACCTTTAGTGCTGTTTGGCTCAGATAACGCTCTTCTCATCACCCCTGTCCGTCCGTCCTTCGGGGGTCGTCCAAAGGGCCAGTAGCCATCTGCACCAAGCTCAGATGGGCCATCCAGGAGCCGGCCAGTAGTATGCCTACATCTGAGGGGGACATGCAGTGCCTGAATATTGCCTTTCTCCTGCGGAGGCCCTGCATCAAGATGTGAAGCGTTTGTGGCAACTAGATGCTACCCCTTCAGGACAGAGAAGGAGGTTACATGGTCAAAGGAGGACAGAGAGGCTGTAGCTATGTTGGAAACGCTTCCGGCAACACCCTGTAGCCGTGAGTGGAGATATAAAAGCCACGTTTCATCAGATCCGGCTGCTACCAGAGGATTGTCCTCTACTGCGGTTTCTGTGGAGGGATTGTGAAACTGACCGGCCCCCAGACGTATATGAGTGGAGAGTTTTGCCCTTCGGAACAACATGTAGCCCCTCTTGTGCTATTTTCGCCCAACAGAGACATGCAAGGGAGCACGAAGACACCCACAAGGACATCTGTGACACTGTCCACACTGCTTCTACGTGGATAATTGTTTACAGTCCCTGTCCAATCCAGAAGAGGCAAAGCAGCTCATCGACCGAATAAGAGGTTGACTCATGTCCTAATCTAATCTCTTTTCTTGGCTGACGTAACGCACACATAACACACCCACTTCAAACATACGTCACAACAATTAAAAATCCACCCCAGTATTAACAACAATGAGCTTTCATCAAATATCCCCAAACTTTACTTTTATTTATCCCAAATTACCCAAAATTATCATAGACATGTCACCTGAAATCTACTTAACAGATTTTATAATTTAGTTTAATTTCCACTACTGAGCCAATTTAACAGTAACAATCATCAATTCAGTGGACAACTACTTTAAAATTCATCCAATGTGCACAATTTTCAACAGGCTTGCGCTTACCTATACTCTTTTAGACCGGTCTGTTGTCCACCTCATATCAGATCGTACCTTAAGGTCCAAATTAGTCCCCTCAGCCGCACAAGAATCTGGGTCACGGCACCAAGTGTTAATTTCCGGTTCTTTCGGATTCTTTAGGGCCAAAAAGACACGGCTCAAAAGTGGTCTTTTTACTTTAAAAAATGATCTTTATTTTAAATATCCGGATATGGAGACCTTAGCACACAACACACAACCCAAGGTCTGAAGCACAAACGGAAGCCTAATTATTTATATACTTGCTCTCACGTCACACCACACTTTAAGTTTCGATCAAACAGTCTAGTCGGTTTCACTTTCACTTCATTCTAGCTGCAAAAGCACGCTCTGCAAAAGCATGCAGTTTCCTGTCAGCACTTTTTGGCACAGAGTGTACTCAGAGTTAGGCCTTTCTTATATAAAGCAATATAATCAGCGTATAAACATTTAAGATGATAACTTTAAACCTCAACAGAGGATTCAAGATACGCCAGTGGGCGAGCAACGTGCCCGAAGTAGTTGCACACCTGCCCTCTTCAGCTAGATCGGAGAGCTGCGAGCTTTGGTTGAAAATCAAAAGTCTCGACCCACAAGAGTCAACATTAGGACTCAGCTGACACTGCCCGACAGACGTCCTGGGATATAAGCACCACCCTATAACCTACTTCACGATCAACATGTGTACAAGGTACTAGCTACCCAGTATGACCCACTAGGTTATATTTGTCCCTACACTACAAGGGCCAAGCTGATTGTACAGGCCCTGTAGAGCACAGACAGAGGATGGGATCAGCCCATCGAAGGGAATCTACTTCAGTCCTAGCTTGAGTGGAAAAGTGAACTGTTACAGCTTTAGCATGTCACCATTCCCCGCTGCTATGCTCCTTCTCACAACTCCAGCAATGCGACATACAGTACAAGGCTCATATATTCTGTGACGCATCAGAAAAGGCTTATGGAGCTGTGGCTTATCTCTGAGTAATAGAGCAACAACTGCCCATCGCCACATCATTCCTGATGGCTCGCTCGAGAGTGGCCCCACGCAAACAGGTGTCAATGCCCCAATTGGAGCTTTGTGCAGCACTCACAGGAGCCCACTTGGCCAAATTACTCCAGACTGAGTTCACCATACTCCTGCAGTCGATCTACCTGTGGACAGACTCTACAACGGTGCTGCAGAGGATCCAGTCTAGTTCCTGTCACTATAAGGTATTTGTGGGGACTATAATCTGTGAAATACAGGAGCTGACATCACCTGAACAGTGGCGGTTTGTGACCTCTGATCTTAATCCCGCTGATGACATCACCAGAAGGAAACATCTCGCCGACCTAACTGTTCTCAATCGTTGGTCACATGGTCCACCCTTCCTGTCACAAACTGCTGACACTTGGCCTAAGTTGCCAACAGAGTTCCCAGCATGCAGCGAGGAGGAGCTCAGGAAGACGGTTCATACAGCCGTCTTAGCGTGTTGTCCCCTGAATTTGACAGTCTTACCGGTCTCATCAGAGTCAGATGCCGCCTCTGTCGAGCCGCAGACTTAGATCCAGACAGTATTCATCCCATCATACTAGAGCTGAACATCCCCTGACCAAGCTCATCATAAAAACTTATGATGACCAGCTCCTTCACCCAGGTGCGGAGAGGCTGTTTGCAGAAATACGGTGCACCTATTGGATCCTCAGAGGACGTCAAGCCGTTAAGAAACATCAGCACCAGTGTGTGGACTGTAGGAGATGGCGTGCCTCACCTTCTACACCCAAAATGGCTGACTTACCTTCATCACGGCTGAGACTCTATAAGCCCCCGTTCTGGTCAACAGGCGTAGACTGTTTTGGGCCGTACACGATAAAGATAGGTTGTAGAAGAGAGAAATGCTGGGGAATTATCTACAAGTGTCTCATAACCAGATGCGTGCACCTTGATCTCCTCCCTAGTCTTGACACCGATTCCTTCCTTATGTCATTAGGAAGATTTATCACACGATTGGGAAAGCCATACAAGATGTGGTCCGATCAAGGGACTAATTTCAGAGAACAAACTGCGTTTGAAAACATGGAGCCTGAACTAGCCAAGCAGACTATCAACTTCCACTTCAATCCCCCACACTCTCCTCATTTCAGGGGAGCCTGGGAAAGGGAAATTAGAGCAGTGAAGTCAGCTCTGCAAGTAGTCCTTAAAGACCAAGTTGTGGCCAAAGAAGTCCTACTCACAGCCCTCATAGAGGTTGAGGGCATTTTGAACTCTAAACCACTCGGCTATGCATCAGCTGACACAGCTGACCCAGATCCCATCCCACCAAATCTTCTCTTGATGGGGCGGCATGATTCGGCACTACCCCAGGCAGTTTACGGCCCCTCAGGTACTGTTTCGAACAGAAGATGGAGACACAGTCAGGTCATCAGCGACCACTTCTGGAAGCGGTTCATACAGAACTACCTCCCAGGACTGCAACTCCGACAGAAATGGAGGAAGTCCACTGACAACATGGCAGTGGGACAAGCTGTTATGATTGTGGACTCTAATCTGCCTAGAGGCCTTTGGCCTGTGGGTACCATTTCCAAAGTTTTCCTGGGCTGATGGCATTGTTCGAGCTGCCGAGGTCAAGGTTAAAGACAGTACCTATGTTCACCCGGTAACTAAGCTTGTGGAACTTCCCAAAGTTCCTGAGAACTCAAATGATACTGTCTCAAAGTAGAAGGACTTTAGGATGAGTGTATTTGCATACAAATACTGGGGCAGCTGTTAAAAGTCCACTTGTTTACTGCACCTTGTTTAGACTAAGTCACCCACGATGCACCTCAGTATTGTACTTCCAGTTGGGAATGTGTTCAGTGTGGTTCTGCACAGCTGAGAGGTGCATCGGAGGAGTAACGTATTTACTTGCATTCCTGTGTGAGTTGATACTGTCACGATGAGTTGTGTGGCTGTCAGTGGCTGGACCCACGTGCAGGACTCGGAGACAAAACATTAACTTAAACGACAGCTTTATTTGCTGGTGAGTCACCCTTGGCGATACATAAACAACAACTTAAACTAACTAGACTGGAGATGCTGAAGGTAGACGACAATGAATACACACACAACAAACGTGGAGGACGCAACAACTGGCAGGGAAAAACACAGGGCTTAAATACATAGTGAGGTGATTAGCGAATGTGAAACAGGAGGAGAGCACAGCTGGGACTCATCAGACATGACAAGACAAGGGGAGGCAAAACTCAAAACATTGACATAGTACACAGACTTTCAAAGTAAAACAGGAAACTGAACAGACATGGACTAAACTAGGGGATACAGTGACAGAACAAGAGACACACTGACAGAAATGACTGTATACTAACAGAAGTAACACAGAACCATGACCTAAGAAGGAGAACACAAGAAATGCCAAGGACCTAGAGAGTTAGGAATACTAGCGACAGAAATCAAACCCAAGAGAATCAAAACACATCATGAAATCAAAGATAACTAATACAAACAGAAAAACACTGAGTCCACAGACTCAGGACCGTAACAAATACTGTGTGCGTGCTTACCACATGACTACACACACACTCACACCCCCTTTACTTACATTTGAATGTTGTAATTCAATCGCATCCCTGCCAACGCTGTTCATCCTGTTGATGCCATCTGCCACCTCCTTATTAAAGTTATTTGAACTACATCACTGTGGAGTACCATTCCTTCTGACCGAGGAGAAGCGTGATAGGCAATCAGTGCAAACATATATTACACATCCACTTCTATTTGAAAATCATTTCATGTTAAGGATCACTGCCATTGAAGAAAGCTGGGTCTCCAACAACAACCAAGTGGTTTCATCAGTTTCCCCTGGAAGAGTGCAAAGTTTCCAAAACCAAAGTTGCACAGCCAGTCTGGAGCAAATCTGGGAGCAACTGAATTAGTCCCCAATGAGTTCTACCATAATGTGCAGAGGAATTTGAGTAGTCTGAGGGAGAGCAATCAGCAGAAACTTATTCAACTATGGTAAGTGCCAACTACCACAGATGACACCAGAGTTTTTTAGCCACGCCAATCTTTGCTTGCCCTTAGTCCTATTTGCTAGATTTATCTCCATGTGGTTCTCTCCACTTCCTGAACATGGAAATGAAGGATCACCATTTTGACAAACAGGATGAGGCCATTTAACACTATAAACCTATAGACTACAGCCCTACACGCCAACACAAATCCCTGTCCTAATGAGGTCACACATGATCCTTCCTTTAGTATTTAGGTATGGACACAAAACTGAGAACACAAAGTAAAGCAGAAAAATGGCACAAAGAGACTTTAAAGCTGATGCCTGACTGGTCATCATTTCATTACCTGTTGAAGTTCAGGGTTTGGCTACTGAGCTGGGGTTTATATTTGACTAAGCAATAACATCACTCTGGGTTCTTGGCTGTATAGCTCACTTTTCACCCAAAAAAGCAAATATCAGCCAAGTGCAAGTATCAGTCAAACATTAAACAACATGTATATTTTTAAAGGTGCCTAAGTAATACTTCAGTCAAGTTTTATTCTTCTGGCAACTTAAAAGACTGTAATGACAAAATAAAGCATTGTGTCTCTGATGAAAAATGTGGATAAAAAGGGCAAAGCATCTGCATTTAACTTTTATCCTCATTTTAGTCTGGGCCAGTATTTTAATAACTAAATCAGGTTTACCTTTTTCTTTTTTAAAAAACACAAAATACTTTGGCAGAAGGCATTACTGAAATTAAGTACTTTAAATCAAACTCACATTTTTGTTTCTTTGTCTGATTAGCATAACAGTGTATGCCACAGTTAGAAGTTTAACTATAACCCCAGACTTATTTCATGACATAGTCTTTTGTTGGGGGCTGTCTTTCCCTTTGCAGAGTTGAACGTGTGACTGTCTGTGTCTGCATGACATTTTCATTCGCTGTATCAGCTCTTGGTGCTTCTTTTGAGCTCTCTGGCCATGAAACACATTGCATTCCATCTCTTCCCATCACTGAGAATACATCGCTGCTGTACCAACAATGGATTGCTGTACTGTGTCTCTCCTTTTCCCAATGGAAAGGTTTGCATACTCTGTGTAGATACTAGTAGATACATACTGTGTAGAGTGCACTTTTGTCCTGTGTCTGTGCCATTTTAATTCTGATGTGTTAATACTGTCCATCCATCAGCAGAGGCAGGATGTCCAATTTAGTCTGCATTGGCATCCCTCTGAGGAGATGGAAAGGGTACCCACCAGTTGTAGCATAAGGGTAGCCCAATAACTGTGAAGAAGTTCTGTAACCACAGTTTTCCAGGCTCGTTGTGTAGCTTGTGCTTTCTGAATAGAGTCCTTCAGTTGTCTGTTAAAGTGCTCCACACCTCCGTTCACCTGAGGATGCGATCTGCTTGTCCTGATGTGGTTAATGCCATGCTCAGTCAGAAAATCAGCAAAAACAGAAGTTAGGAATGCAATCACAGTTGCAGTTGTGGCATTTGGGGTGAATGCAGCTTCAGGCCACTTACTAAAATAGTCAATAAGGTTTTTGGTAACTATTGTCCTGTTTTGTGTCCTGTGTCCTGTTTGTTTGTATATGTGTTTTTCTTGCTGCTGTTACAACCAAATTTCCCCTTGTGGGACAATTAAAGGATTATTCTATTCTATTCAAACCTCCAGTCATAGGTCTAATGTTCAAATGGATCAACAATGTCGACTGCAACATGTTGGAATGGACCTACTGGAAACTTGATGGGTTGTAATGGGGCAGCTCAAACAGTAGCTGTTTTATCACAAGCCTGGCAGGTTGTGCATGCTGAAAGAACTTTTGTGGACAAACTCATCCATGTGTGGCCACCAGTAGGCGGTGCTTGTTGCGAACCATGACTTGATGTCCCACGTGGGCCAGGTGCACAACTTTTCCTTGCAGAGATTTAGGAACTATGAGTTAAGTTCATTTCAAGGTTGAGGCTTTAGCTTTCAGACTGATGCCCTCACATTTGACTCTAGAAAAATTTGGTTTATAGAGGAATTCATGATTGGCTCAATGACTCCAAGGTACCCAGTTTCTGTGAGTACATAACTAGCCTAAATTGTCGTACCTCCACCACCTCATCACCTCAACAAGTGGCATCACCTCTCACCCCAACCAGTTGCAGCAGATGGCCCCGCCCCTCCCTGAGCCTGGTTCTGCTGGAGGTTTCTTCCTGTTAAAAGGGAGTTTTTCCTTCCCACTGTCGCCAAAGTGCTTGCTCATAGGGGGTCATTTGACTGTTGGGTTTTTCTCTGTATGTATTATTGTAGGGTCTTCCTTAAAAAAGCGCTTTGAAGCGACTGTTGTTGTGATTTGGTGCTATATAAAATAAAATTGAATTGAATTGAATTGAATCAGTGTGTGTGCTGATGTGTTTTCCCAAATGTGGTAATATGTATATGTCGGGTGCTCCATCTGGTGACACTGTTGTCCTACTGGGAGATTTCAGTTATCACATGGTCATTTACAGCAAGACCGGTAGGCCTGTAATTGGGATGAACAGCCTTCCAGATCTGAAACTAATGTGATGTTTTGTTATTGCATTTTTGTGCAAAAGGGAAAACTCAGGTGTGGGAGGAGGTCAGTGATGCCATTGAAAAGGACCTTTGATCTGCCTTGAAGCAATTTTGGCAAACTGTCAGGTGACTAAGAAGGTAACTCATATGGTGTACACTGAGGGTGAGGTGCAGCTGACTTCAATTGAGGACATAGTCTAGTGACAAAAGAAATACTTCGAGGACCTACTTAATCCCACTGACATGTCTTTTATAGAGGAAGGAGAATCTGCTGATGAGGAAGACAAGATGCCAATTACTAGGGGTGAGGTCACTGAGGCAGGTAAATAACTTCTTGGTGGCAGGGTCTCTGGTGTGGATGAGGTTTGCCCTAAGTTCCTAAATGCCCTGCATGTATAGGGCTGACCTAGTTGACACGCCTCTACAACATTGGTTGGCGATCTGAGGTGCCGCCTCTGGACTGGTAGACTGGGGTGATGGTCCCCATGTTTAAAAATGAAGACTGGAGAGTGTGCTCCAGCTACAGAGGGTTCACGCTCCTCAGCCTCCCTGGGAAGGTCTATGCCTAAGGGTACTTAAGAGGAGAGTTTGTTCTTACTTAAAACTTGGATACAGGAGAAACAATGCGGTTGTCATCCTGGTTGTGGAACGCTGGACCAGCTGCTTATCCTCTTGAGGATATTTGACGGTGCGTGGGCATTTTCCCAACCAATCTACATGTGTTTTCTGGGCTGGGACAAGGCATTTGATCGCGTCCCTGGGAGTATACTATGGGAGGTGAATCAGGGGCGTCTGACACGTTGCTACTGTTCATCCGGTCACTGTATAACTGTTGCAGGAGCTTGGGCCACATTCCCAGTAATAGGTCAGACTCGTTCCTAGTGCGAGTTGGATTCTGGTAGGGTTTCCATTTGTTACCAATTCTGTTTAGAGTTTTAAGGACGTCCCTAACTACATCCCTAACCTCACCTATGGTCACAAGTTCTGTGTAGTGACTAAAAGAATAAGATTGCAGAAACCAACAGCAGAAATGAGCTTTCTCCAAAAGTTGACTGACTTCTCCCTTAGAGATAGGGTAAGGAGTTCAGTGATCTGAGAGTGGCTCAGAGTAGAGCCGCTACTCCCCAACATGAAAAGAAGTCAGTTGAGGTGGTTTGCCTCCCAAGGAGGTGTTTCAAACATGTCCCACCAGAAGGGGGCCCTGAGGCAGACATACCCCTGGAGAAATTACATCTCTCAGCTGGCCTGAGAACGCCTCTGTGTTCCCCCTAGATAAGCCAGAGGAGGTGGCTGGGGCAAGGGGGGTTGGGGCATCTTTGCTTATGCTGCTGCACCCTCAAGCCAGCCGTAGGTAAGTAGAAGAAAATGTATGGATGGATGGGATGAATAAAAATAACCACCCCAAAAAACCACCAAAAAGATACTAGATACACCAGGTTATACACATGATGGCCCTCCTTCCTTGTGTAGGCCTGCTGTGTTTTCCCCCCGTTTGGTCTCCCTGTGTTACGTTGCAGGTTAGTAGTAGGTGGAGTTAATCAGTGCTGCTGATGGTGGTCCATGCCTGCAGCATTTAAGAGCTGTCTATCTCAGCTTTCTCTTTCTTTCTATCTCCGTCTCCCTCTCTTACCAGACATCCAACCCACCCAGCACTATGTTTCTTGTTCGGTTGACTTTGGCATTGCTCCTGTACAGCACCACCACTTAACAGACAAACACTCATTCAACTGCTGTCATGCCAGGAACCTTTTAACACATTTCATAACATCAATTATGGTTTCTGGCTTTTCTTTTCTTTTTTTACAACTGACATGTAATTTTTCATGAACAGCTGGACATTTTGCAGTCTGAGCCCTCACAGTTGTGTAGTGGAGGGATCTTCCTTATTATATGTTCTTGTTAAACAGAGAATGTGAAGATGTAGAGCAGCGGTCCCCAACCTTTTTTGCGTCACGGACCGCTTTAATGTCAGACAATATTTTCATGGATCAGCCTTTAAGGTGTCGGGGATAAATACAACCAAATAAAATGATACGATCAAAACAAAAACTGTGGTATTTTGTAAATATAATGAAAATAAACGCGAACTGTGTAATTGTGTAACTTTATTAGCAGCGTCCTCCTGAAAATGCACCAACAACATTAGGAGTAAAATCATCCTCTCTGCCCTTTAATGCTCTCTGGTCACTATATGAGTGACCAGCGTAAATATTTCTTTTGAAATAAGACACACAACTACAACACGGGAAAAGACCCAGGGAAACCAAGTTAATGATAAAAACCCTGAAAACCATAAATTTCACACCTGAGCCTCAACTCTTGCGGCCCAGTACCAAACGACTCACGGACCGGTACCGGTCTATGGCCCAGGGGTTGGGGACTGCTGATGTAGTTGTTGTTGTTGTTGTTAATTTATTTCAAACATGTAAACAATATACAGGTACATTTAGTAAAGAAAATAAGAGAGAGAGAAAAAATACTATACAAAAGTCAATACATTTCAACATAGCTACCGTCCTGATTCATTTACATGTTGAAAGGGAGTGGGAAGAATTACACACTTATTTAATCCCACCCCTTTGCCAGAAGTTATCAGTTAATGTTTAGTCAGCTTCATTACTGATATAATCTGTAATAAAAATAGTGAACAGATTTCTGATATAATATATACTATATACTATGAAATCACATCATGAAATCTTTTAAATAGAGACATTCACTTAACTTCAATATTTTCCCTTTCTTTATAGTTCGAGAAGATCATATTTTTTAACTCTTTTTGAACTGTTTTATGTTTGGAAGTTGCTTTAATTCCGTATTCAAACTGTTCCACAGTTTCACTCCATGCACAGAAACACAAAAGCTTTTTCTTGTAGTTCGTACCTTATAACTTCCTTCTTGCAAGAAAAACATACTCTGAATATTACCTGGCAGTTTTGCTTTGAATAGAATTTGTGCTGTTTGGAATTTCACTAGTTCGTCACTTTTCAATATTTCAGACTGCAAAAATAGTGAGTTTGTATGTTCCTGTAACCTGCATTGTGGATGATTCGAACTGCTTTTTTTTTTTTTTTGAAGAGTAAAAAGTGAATGTAGTGTCGTTTTATAGTTGTTGCCCCAGACCTCTGCACAATAGCTTAAGTATGGTGAAACCAGTGAACAGTAGAGAATATGAAGTGATGTTCTGTCGAATACCTGTTTTGCCTTGTTTAGTTTGCAATGCTACGTGATACTTTGGAATGAACATATCTTACGTGAGCTCTCCAGTTAAGTTTTTCATCTGTTATTACCCCCAGAAATTTATTTTCACTGCCTCTTTCAATATCAACACCATTTATTTTTATCTTAGCATTTGTATTTAAACTACTACGTAGAGGACAGTTAGCTACTTGACTTTTAAAGTTTAGCAACATTTTGAGTGCTGTTATTCCCTCATTTTTTTTATTTTTTTTTTTTTGGGGGGGGGGGGCTAAAAATGTTTAATGTTTTGATAGACACACACCTAACCTGATCTAACCTCTGTTTCAGTGTCTAACTGCTGGTCACTCATTTGCACCACCCGCTACATCAGTCACTGGCTTTAACACAGACATCCAGGCCTGACTGGCATGTCGTCAAAACTGACACAGTGAGCATCTTATCAGACACAAATATTGTGCTGTCGGCTGGTATTAGTTTATTTTGTCAGTCTGAAAAGTCACTTCTTTCTGTCATGTGAACTTTTTAAATAAGGTTATGAATAACCTTATTTATAAGAAAAAACAGCCAAAAAAAAGCCCAGCCATGACTCATCTGTGACACACAGCAAGCATAGATGGTTTGTGTTTCCAAGACTTTGCTTTTTAAATAGCAGTCGCTGCTGGTGTGTGTGTTCTTTTTTTCTTACAGTGTAATTAGGTGACTGAGTTCTCAGCAACACTCACATTCACCTTATCTTCTCCAGCTAAGTTAGCGCATCATGTTGGACGGGTCTTAAAGTGGTCTGAAAAAAAACGTTCTTGAAATGAATACGGTGTGTATAAATAAATAAATATATATATATATATATATATATATATATATATATATATATATATATATACCGACCAATAACCTGCCTCAGTACTACATGGAAGCTCCTGTCAGGTATCATATCGGCTAAGATGAACAGGCACATGGGTCAATACATGAGCGGGACACAGAAAGGAATTGGCAAGAATACCAGAGGTGCAAAACACCAGCTACTGGTAGACAGAACAATCAGCCGAGACTGCAAGACCAGACTGACCAACCTGTGCACTGCCTGGATTGATTACAAGAAGGCCTATGACTCAATGCCCCACAGCTGGATACTGGAATGCCTAGAATTGTACAAGATCAATGGGACCCTAAGAGCCTTCATCAGGAACTCAATGGGGATGTGGCGTACAACACTAGAGGCCAACTCCAAGCCCATAGCACAAGTCACCATCAAGTGCGGGATCTACCAAGGAGATGCTCTGTCCCCACTGCTGTTCTGCATAGGCCTGAACCCCCTCAGTGAGATCATTAACAAGACTGGCTACGGATACCGACTACGGAACGGAGCAGTTGTCAGCCACCTCCTGTACATGGATGACATCAAGCTGTATGCCAAGAGTGAACGAGACATCGATTCACTGATCCACACTACCAGGCTATACAGCAATGACATTGGAATGTCGTTCGGACTGGAGAAGTGTAGTCGGATGGTAACAAAGAGAGGGAAGGTAGTCAGAACTGAGGGGATTGAACTACCAGAAGGCAACATTGCAGACATAGAGGACAGTTACAAGTACCTGGGGATCCCGCAGGCAAATGGGAACCATGAAGAGGCCGCTAGAAAGGCTGCAACCACCAAGTACCTGCAGAGGGTCAGGCAAGTCCTGAGGAGTCAGCTGAATGGTAAGAACAAGATCCGGGCCATCAACACATACGCCCTGCCCGTGATCAGATACCCTGCTGGGGTAATAAGCTGGCCAAAGGAGGAGATAGAAACCACTGACATAAAGACAAGAAAGCTCCTTACCATGCATGGAGGGTTTCACCCCAAGTCCAGCACCCTGAGGCTGTACGATAAGCGGAAGGAAGGGGGCCGGGGACTGGTGAGTGTCAGCACCACAGTCCAGGATGAGACAAGGAACATCCAAGAATACATTGGGAAGATGGCCCCAACTGACCGAGTGCTCAGTGAATACCTCAGGCAGCAGAAACCCAAGAAAGAGGAGGGAGACGAGGAACCATCATGGAAGGACAGGCCCCTGCACGGTATGTACCACCGGCAGATAGAGGAGGTGGCTGATATCCAGAAATCCTACCAGTGGCTGGACAAAGCTGGACTGAAAGACAGCACAGAGGCACTAATCATGGCAGCACAAGAACAAGCTCTGAGCACAAGATCCATAGAGGCTGGGGTCTATCACACCAGGCAAGACCCCAGGTGCAGGCTGTGTAAAGATGCCCCAGAGACAATCCAGCACATAACAGCAGGGTGCAAGATGCTAGCAGGCAAGGCATACATGGAACGCCATAACCAAGTGGCCGGCATAGTGTACAGGAACATCTGTGCCGAGTATAACCTGGAAGTCCCGAGGTCAAAATGGGAGATGCCCCCAAGGGTGGTGGAGAATGAACGAGCTAAGATCCTGTGGGACTTCCAGATACAGACGGACAAAATGGTGGTGGCTAACCAACCGGACATAGTGGTGGTAGACAAACAGAAGAAGACGGCCGTAGTGATCGATGTAGCGGTTCCGAATGACAGCAATATCAGGAAGAAGGAACACGAGAAGCTGGAGAAATACCAAGGGCTCAGAGAAGAGCTCGAGAGGATGTGGAGGGTGAAGGTAACGGTGGTCCCCGTGGTAATCGGAGCACTAGGTGCGGTGACTCCCAAGCTAGGCGAGTGGCTCCAGCAGATCCCGGGAATAACATCGGAGATCTCTGTCCAGAAGAGCGCAGTCCTGGGAACAGCTAAGATACTGCGCAGGACCCTCAAGCTCCCAGGCCTCTGGTAGAGGACCCGAGCTTGAAGGATAAAACCGCCCGCAGGGGCGTGCTGGGTGTTTTTATATACATATATATATATATATTTGCATTATTTTAAGATGAAAGTGAGAAAAGGATTAGTTGTTTCCACTGAATTCCAGCTTGATGTTTTACTGTGCAGAAGTGGGCATCTAAGATCATTTCCCGCTCATGCCTGTGCTTTACATAAATCAGCCAGTTAAGAATTAAGTTAAGCAGCACAGGCTCCTCTCCATCTATCTCTCTCACACTCTCTGTATTTCTTTTTCCACTTATCCACAGCTTTGCCTGCAGCTACTCATCTGAGAACAGAGCAGAGAAAATGAGGGAATCAACTCCAAAGTGGTGCAGGATGATATGTAAGAACAATCATTGTGCCAGGAGGCACGATAAGCCTTTGAAAAGGAGGCTCATTTATGGAAGTTCTTTACCCTGTTGCTTTTTCTGTTTCCCTCTCAGAGCATCAGTGGGTTGTTTGCAGACTGTCAGACAATGAGTTCATCAACTGAGGGTGTCACAGTCAGGTCAAGAGACATTTTAATCAGACGTTCACACACACACAGGCAGAGGTATTAAGTCAAACATTTGGCCAGCAGGCATCCACCAGTAGTGGCTGACTTGAATTTGTAATATGTTCCCTGTGCCGACGGGCTGTAATCCAGCCCAACTACAGTCCTGCACTGCCCTCTTTAGGTCAACATGGGAAGTGACGAGGACAGAGGCAAAAATGTAAAAAGGTCATTTTGGTCCCGTATTCAATAAATGTCCAAATTGTCAGGAGTAAGACTATTTAGTTCAAGCATGAATTTAGCGCTAACCTTATTTACATATAACCTCTGAAATTTAAAGTGCAGTGAGAGCTGTTATTGTAAAGTCTAGATGAGTTATGTTATGTTGAATATTGACACCAAAGCTGTAATGGTGGAAAGTAACTGAACGACTTAAACTAAACTAGCAACACTTGAATTCAGTTGAACTTTTTGTCAATTTTACTGTACGTATTTAATTTCATTTATTGCTTTAAAAATGATTGAAGTCTTCTTAAATCATTTCAATTGAAGATTAATCTTCTGCCTGTACCTCAAACATTTTTACACCACACTCTCGCTGAACTCAATCCTCCTGTGCAAGTGTGCTGCAGCTGTTCATTACACTGAATTATATTACATACTCATTTTTAATATCAATTGTGAATATGCCCCATGAAAAGCAGTCAGAAACACTGAATAACTCTGTGTTATGCAGTAGCTCCACGTTTTTGAAGCTTATATGATGATGACTTTATAGATGGGCTATTTAACAATGAGCTGCTAACATATTTATAGTTTGAGTTGGACAACTAAAGTCTTAAATGCATTTTTTTTATAAGAAGCAAATCTTGCTGTTGATGCAGAGTAGGTGACAAACCACTGTGCCGTGCTCACCAGACACCAGATTACCGGGAAAGAAAATCATATCTGGAGATTTTTTTTCTTCTGATAACAGACAGGCAGCCATGCATGATGTCTCTATGGACAGATGAGGTGTACAGGTTCTAAACCATGCTTTCTGGTGTTTCATGTGACAGTAGCGGACATTTTCTAAATCATTTGCCTATTTTCTAAAGATTTATTCACTATAAACAGGGAACAATTGGTAAAATACATAGCTATAGGTGCATGTGAAATCGTGTCATGCTCTGCCACTTTGAATTGTCCAGTTGTTCACTCACTCATTCACTGTATAATATTTGCTAGAAGGTACAGTAATAGGGAACAAGTGCAGACAGGTACTAATACATTTCAGACACCACATGGATGTTGTGCTACTATGCCGTGATAGCCCTGATTATTTTTTATTTTAAAATGGTATCAGAATATCTGGGGCCATGGACAAGTCAGGAGTTCTGTTTTTGACTGCAAACACTTGCATTTCACATTTTAATTAGTCCGGCCACAGAACATTTTCTACTTTGCCTCAGACCATTAGAAATTAGCTTTAGCCCCCAGAACAAGGTGGTGGTCTGGATCATGTTCATTTATGGGGTTTTTTGCATGATAGAGCTTTAACCTGCATTTGTTGATGACACTGTGAACTGTGTTCAGAGGCAATGATTTCTGGAAGCTTTCACGAGCCCACACAGTGATTTCCATGACAAAATCGTGCCTTTTTTAAATATATTGCCACCAGAGGGCACGAAGATCAAAGGAATGCAGCGTTTTGGGGTTTTTTTGTCCTTGTCGCTTGTACACAGAAATTTCACAATTTTTTTGATATTGTCAAGGATCGCTGTGTGGCAGGCTGGAGGAGGACCCAAACGCAAAACTCACAGACACGGGGATGAACTCAAAAATCACAGCTTTAATGCTGGAATGGCAGAACATAGGAAATACAAAACTAAACTGGGAAAAGTAGACTAACATACGCAGAGAGACACAGGGAGATCCACACAACATGAGGGACGACGTCACACTGAACAGAGGGAGACACAGACAGAAATACACAGAGGGTTAACGAGGGAAGTGGGAGCACACGGGGAACACAGCTGACACAGATAACCATAACGAGACAGGGCGGGGTGAACTGAACACTGACGGGAGAGGTGGAACAGGGAGCACAGAGGTTCAGACAGGAGGAGAGAGAGCACGAGTAGAACACCAACATAACAGGCAGGGGAGACACGGAATAAACACGAAAGGGGACGAGGGCTCATAAATACATAGAGGGCACACAGGGGGAAGAGAGAGCACGGGGAGAACTTAGACATGATGGGCAGGGGAAGCATGGAATAAAACATAAGGAGAGACGAGGGCTCACAGATACACAGAGGGGCACACAGGGAGACATGAAGGGCAAGGGATCAAAACTAGAAGCCATAGAATAAATCACAAGTACAATAATACGAAAATCACAAAGAACTAAAAACGCTGGGTCAGGAGACCCAGGACCGTGACAGTACCCCCCCCTCAAGGGCTGGCTCCAGACAGCCCAAACACAGAAAAACAAAACCAAACAGAAAACAACCCAGGGCGGGCGGCGGGGGCCCAGGACGGAGGGCTCGGAACAGAAAACAAAGAGCACAGAAAACACCGGAGCCCAAGAAAACAACCCAAAACACAGAGCAGTTCAGGGGGCCGACCGTGCGGAAGGCAACGGCGGAGACGCGGAAACAGTTCAGGAGGCCGACCGTGCGCAAGGCAACGGCGGCGACGCGGAAACAGTTCAGGAGGCCGACCGTGCGCAAGGCAACGGCGGCGACGCGGAAACAGTTCAGGAGGCCGGCCGCGCGGAAGGCAGCGGCGGCGGCGAAGGAGACGACGGAGCAGTTCAGGAGGCCGACCGCGCGGAAGGCAGCGGCGGCCCTCCAGTCTCAGGCGTGCTGGCCATGGCCTGGTGGGCGCAGGGCCAGACGAGGCAGAAGATGCGGAGGCTGGACCAGACGAGGCAGCTGATGCGGAGGCTGGACCAGACGAGGCAGCTGATGCGGAGGCTGGACCAGACGAGGCAGCTGATGCGGAGGCTGGACCAGACGAGGCAGCTGATGCGGAGGCTGGACCAGACGAGGCTGCGGCAGACGAAGGCTCTGAAGAGGAGGCTGCGGCAGACGAAGGCTCTGAAGAGGAGGCTGCGGCAGACGAAGGCTCTGAAGAGGAGGCTGCGGCAGACGAAGGCTCTGAAGAGGAGGCTGCGGCAGACGAAGGCTCTGAAGAGGAGGCTGCGGCAGACGAAGGCTCTGAAGAGGAGGCTGCGGCAGACGAAGGCTCTGAAGAGGAGGCTGCGGCAGACGAAGGCGCTGAGGCCGGGCCAGGCGAGGTTGCAGAGGCTGAGGCCGGGCCAGGCGAGGTTGCAGAGGCTGAGGCCGGGCCAGGCGAGGTTGCAGAGGCTGAGGCCGGGCCAGGCGAGGTTGCAGAGGCTGAGGCCGGGCCAGGCGAGGTTGCAGAGGCTGAGGCCGGGCCAGGCGAGGTTGCAGAGGCTGATGTAGCCGGGCCAGGTGATGACGAGGCGGTCGCAGATGGCGGCTGGACAGGCTCCTCGGGCCCTCCAGCTGATGCGGCGTGAGGCTGAACGGGCCCCTCGGACCCTCCAGCGGAGACAGGAGGCTGAACGGGCCCCTCGGACCCTCCAGCGGAGACAGGAGGCTGAACGGGCCCCTCGGACCCTCCAGCGGAGACAGGAGGCTGAACGGGCCCCTCGGACCCTCCAGCGGAGACAGGGGGCTGAACGGGCCCCTCGGACCCTCCAGCGGAGACAGGGGGCTGAACGGGCCCCTCGGACCCTCCAGCGGAGACGAGGAGGTGCTGGCCGGGCTCACTGGAACCCCCAGCGGACGAGGTAGATGGCGGCGTGGGAGCCGCGGAGTCCTGGATGAGCTCATCCGAGCCTCCAGCAGGAGCCGATGTAGAGCCAGAGAGGATTGGGACCCCGGGCTCAATGTTAAGCTGGCTAAAAAACCGCACTGCTACGGGGAACTGGGCCAAAGGTTCAGGTGCGAGCTGAGCTGCCGGACACACGGGGACCTGAGCTGCCGGACACACGGGGACCTGAGCTGCCGGACACACGGGGACCTGAGCTGCCGGACACACGGGGACCTGAGCTGCCGGACACACGGGGACCTGAGCTGCCGGACACACGGGGACCTGAACTGATGTCTGTAGTAACGGTGGTGGTGAGAGTGGAGTAGGTGGTGGAGTTAATGACTCCACAGGGGAATGAACTAGAGGTAGTGACGGTTGTGGTGCTGGTGGTTGAGTGGGTGACTGTGCCACTGGGGACTGCACTGGGGACTGCACTGGGGACTGCACTGGGGACTGCAGTGATGGTTGTAAAGTTGGAAACCGAGCTGACGATAAGGCCGATGATTCCTCTACCAACTGAGCTATTGACTGGGCTAAAGATTGAAATAAGGTTTGTAGTAAGTCAGGCTGTGGATGTGACTGTGCTATGGGAAACGAGGCTGAATGTGGTGGAGGTGGCGACTGAGCTTCGGGCCGGGCGGCTAACAGAGATTCATGGCGAGCCACTCCTAGCGACTCTGTAGGCCTTAAGCTGTCCATCTTAGGAGTAGCAGTCTCTAAAACAGTCATTGCACAGGAAGATCCAGGTTTAGCAGAGTCAGAGTCCGTAATACCGGGCACAAAGGGATCCGTTATGGACACAGGAGCATTCACACAGACCGTTTCTAAATATACAGGTTGGGGAGCAGCATAGTCCAGGAGTGAAGAAACATCATTCACAGTCTTATACTCAGCAGGTACAGGGACCTCAGAACTGTTAACTTCACGGTGTTGTTCATGAGTATGCAGTTCGACAATAGTCTTTTGCTTCTCTAAGGTGAGATTATCAGTCTGTGTGTTAATTGCTGCTGACCTGGGAGGAGCACAGGAAAAATAGTCACACTGAAACATGGGCGTGAGGGTAGGCAATGCAGGTTCAGGATTAACCGACCCAGAATTACCAGACACGGAGTTAATGGCCTCTGGGATGACGCGCATGGAGCTTACAGTGCCAGGATTCTTTAATTCAGCATGAACAGCAGTCTCTGGGGGGGTAATAAACTCAGTCTCGTGCTTAAAAGGTGCGGAGGTGAACTTAGAAACATTAAGAGCCCTGGAAACACAGTCATATTCAAACTCGCTATTCATTTCTGATGTGTTACGGACCTGAAAAACAGCGGACTCAGGAGCAGAATATTGTCCGAGTTGGTCCGACTTGGAAGTGGTATGGAAGAAACAGTTAGTGTCACTCACCACCGGAGTTTGCTCAGAAACGTTAGGGCGGCGGCGGCGTGAGCGCCGTTTTCGCCGAGAGGGGGGAGGAGATGAGCCGGGCCGCGAATCCTCCAGCGGACCGGGCTGAACGTCCTCCGACCCCTCACACTGGAGAGGCAGCTCCGGGCGGACGCCTACGGTGGAAACAAGGAAGTCCCGGATGTGGGGGTGCAGCGCGCCGAACAGCCACGGGAGTCCGGACACCATCCGCTGTAGACGGGCGGCTACGACCTCCCGGTGTTCGTCTCCTGGCAGCGCCTCCCACTCCTGACAGTGGTACTCCACCGTATAGATCAAATCCTCCCGGAGCTCAGCGGAGGGGTTGTGAGTTGCTGGGTCCATTACTGGTGACGTCGTACTGTCACGAATCGCTGTGTGGCAGGCTGGAGGAGGACCCAAACGCAAAACTCACAGACACGGGGATGAACTCAAAAATCACAGCTTTAATGCTGGAATGGCAGAACATAGGAAATACAAAACTAAACTGGGAAAAGTAGACTAACATACGCAGAGAGACACAGGGAGATCCACACAACATGAGGGACGACGTCACACTGAACAGAGGGAGACACAGACAGAAATACACAGAGGGTTAACGAGGGAAGTGGGAGCACACGGGGAACACAGCTGACACAGATAACCATAACGAGACAGGGCGGGGTGAACTGAACACTGACGGGAGAGGTGGAACAGGGAGCACAGAGGTTCAGACAGGAGGAGAGAGAGCACGAGTAGAACACCAACATAACAGGCAGGGGAGACACGGAATAAACACGAAAGGGGACGAGGGCTCATAAATACATAGAGGGCACACAGGGGGAAGAGAGAGCACGGGGAGAACTTAGACATGATGGGCAGGGGAAGCATGGAATAAAACATAAGGAGAGACGAGGGCTCACAGATACACAGAGGGGCACACAGGGAGACATGAAGGGCAAGGGATCAAAACTAGAAGCCATAGAATAAATCACAAGTACAATAATACGAAAATCACAAAGAACTAAAAACGCTGGGTCAGGAGACCCAGGACCGTGACAGATATTATGTATTGTAGATGTCATGTTTCGGCTGTGTGCAGGCAGGAATTGGACCCAAACACAAACTCACTAGAAACGGGATTGAACTCAAAATGGCAGCTTTTATTGCTGAACAAAGAACTCTACAAATCCTAAACTGAAAAGAATCTAACAACAAACAAACACACACACACACACACACACACACACACACACACACACACACACACACACACACACACACACACACACACACACACACACACACACACACACACACACACACACACACACACACACACACACACACACGGAGAAACACATAGCATGAGGGCAATCACAACACTGACACAGAAACACAGGGCTTAAATACACTGGGAAATAACGAGGGGAATGAGACACAGAAGGAGAGCACAGCTGGGAGAAATCGGACATAACGACACCCAAGGGAAGCGAAACTCAATACATTCACGTAGGACACAGACCTTCAAAGTAAAACAGGAAATGTAACATAGACGCAGACTTGACTAGGGGAGACAGAACAACTAAGAAACACAGAGAACAATAACAAGGAGACAGAGGGCAGCTAAATACTCAGAAAACTAAAGAGAATACAAGAAAGCCAAACTAAGACACTAGACTAAAGAATAAACTGGGGCAACAAAGAGAACTAAGTTCATAATACAAAAACTCAGAGACACAAGAAACTCAAAACACTGGGTCACCGACCCAGGACCGTGACAGTAGAAGATGAAATATTTACAGTCTTCACAATTTTATGTTGAAGGAGATCATTCTGAAATTGTTCCCCAACTTGTTGATGCAGATTTTTGCATATTGGTTAACCTCTACCCGTCTTTACCTAAAAATCCATCCTCTCAGCATCAGCAACATCCAACCTTTAGGAGTGGTCAAATCAACAACCTGGTTCATTTTTAAAACGAACGAATCCTCGGGGCACACACACAAATATAAACACAGTGGTATGAAAAAGTGTTTGCCATCCTGTTTGCCACACTTAAATCTTTCAGATCATCAAACAAAATTTAATATTTGACAAAGATAACAGAAGCAAACACAAAATGCAGTTTTCAAATGAAGGTGTTTATTATTTAGCGGAAAAAATCCAAACCTATGTGACCCTGTGTGAACGAGTGATGGCCCCCCTTTGTTTTAACATAAATTAGCTGTGGTGTATCACATCTTTGGAAAGTTGAGTTCAGTTTCTCAGCCTGATTATTATTATAAGACCTGCCTGACAAAGTGCAGTAGACCAACTGATCCTCAAAAGCCAAATATCATGCCCTGATCCCCAAAAAATCAGTAAGATCCAAAGAACTGTAGGCCTCACTTGCCTGAGTTAATGTCAGAGTTCATGACTCCACCATAAGAAAGAGATTGGACAGAAATGAGTTCCAAAGACAAAACCACTGCTCAGCAAATGGAACATAAAGGCTCGTCTCAGTTATGCTAGAAAACATCTTGATAATCCCCATGACCTTTGGGAAAACACTTTCTGGACTGACAAGACTAAAGTTTAAATTTTTGGAAATGTACATTGTGCCTTGGTTTAGTGTCTGGAAGAGTCCTGTCTCAGTCAATTATAGATGATGTGAGAGGGCGGGTGTGTGTGTTTAGGGCACGGATGGCTTGGGGATAGAAGCTCCTCTTGAGTCTCTCTGTCCTTGCCCGGAAGATGCGGAACCTTCTACCAGATTGCAGAAGTTGGAACAGTTTGTTGTCAGGATGGGACGGGTCCTTCAGTATCTGCGCTGCTCTAGTCCGGCATCTCCTGGTGTAGGTGTCCTGAAGCGGGGGGAGAGCAATCCTGCAGCAGCGTTCTGCTGTACGGATCACTCTCTGGAGAGCTTTTTGGTCCTTCACACAGCTGTTCCCAAACCACGATGTCATGTTCTGTGTGAGGATGCTCTCCACAGCGCCTGTATAGAAAATCCTGAGGATCTTTGGAGAGACCCTGAACTTCCTCAGTTGTCGTAGGTGATACAGGCGCTGCCTAGCCTTTTTGGTCTGGATCTGAATGTGGGCAGCTCATGTCCGGTCTGAGGAGATGTGGACACCAAGATACTTGAAGGACTGCACCCTCTCCACTGGAGCTCCATTGATGATGATGGGCTTGTAGTCTCTGTGCTGACCCCTTCTGAAGTCCACCACCAGCTCCTTGGTCTTGCTGACGTTCAGCTGGAGGTGGTTGTCCTGGCACCACGATGCCAGATTCTTCACTTCATCCATGTAGGCCGCCTCATCGTTGTTGGAGATGGCACCCAACACCACTGTGTCGTCAGCAAACTTCACAATGGTGTTGGAGCCATGGGTGGCCACACAGTCTGAAGTGTAGAGGGAGTAGAGCAGTGGCGAGAGGACACATCCCTGAGGTGCTCCTGTGTTGATGGTGATGCTGTTGGAGAAGCACCTGCCCACCCTCACCACCTGAGTTCTGCCAGTGAGGAAGTCCAACACCCATGCACACAGACGGCTGTTGAGTCCCAGATCCCTCAGCTTTGTGAACAGTCTGCAGGGCACTATTGTGTTAAACACTGAACTGTAATCAACAAACAGCATTCGCACATAGTTACCCTGTTTCTTGTCCACGTGGCTGAGAGTGGTGTGTAGGACGTGGGCGATGGCATCCTCTGTGGATCTGTAGGCGAACTGCAGCGGATCTGTGGTGTCTGGGATGGCGGAGGAGATGATGTTCTTCAGCAGCCTCTCAAACACCTTCATTACTACCGAGGTCAGTGCAACTGGCCGGTAATCGTTCAGGGATGAGGGTTTGCTGTTCTTGGGCACAGGGATGATGGTGGATCTTTTGATGCATGTGGGGACCACAGACTTCGCCAGGGACTCGTTGAAGATGTAAGTGAACACACCTGCTAGCTGGTCAGCACAGCAGCGCAGCAGACGGCCGGTGATGCCGTCTGGCCCCGCCGCTTTCCTTGTGTTCACTCTCCTCAGTGCCGCTCGGACGTCATGCTCCGCGATGCTGGTCACCGGTCTCTCGCTGATGACGTCACTGTCCTCGGTAGTCAGGCAGTAGATAGCATTAGCCGCCTGGCTAACCTCAAAACGGGCGTAGAACCGATTCAGCTCGTTGGTGAATGCAGAGTCGGCGTTGATCGGCGCAGTGTCCCTGGCTTTGTAGTCCGTAATGGTGCGTAGTCCGTGCCACATACTCCGTGTGTCGCCCTGGTGGAAGCGGCACTCCACACGTTCCCGGTACCTGCGTTTGGCATCTCTCACCGCGCGCCGCACGCCATATGAGGCCGCTTTGTAGGCGCTCATATCGCCAGTGGCGAGACCCGCGTTGTAGGAGGCGGTCCTGGCGTTTACTGCAGTGCGGATCGATCTGTCCATCCACGGTTTCTGGTTTCGGAATGTGGTGACTCTCGCAGTGGGGATAATCTCCTCCGCTAGCATATTGACGAAGCATACTGCTACTTCCGTAAACTCGTTGATGTCGACTGCGCATGCTCTGAACATGTCCCAGTCTACGTCGTTGAGTGCGTCCTGTAGCGTAGCTTCTGATTGGGCAGTCCACCGTTTTACTTCCTTCGTGGTCACGTCTTCCCTCCGTATGCTTTGTTTATACTGGGGAATGAGGAAGATGGCGTTGTGGTCAGACTTCCCAAAAGCCGGGTGTGAGACAGCTTTGTAGCCCTGCTTGTATGGCGTGTAGCAGTGATCCAAAATCCGATCCCCTCTCGTTGGACACGAGACATGCTGGTAAAAGTTTGGCATGACTTGTCTGAGGTTCGCTTTGTTAAAGTCTCCTGCTACAATGAGGGCTGCGCCCGGGTCCTTGTTTTGAAGCGAGCTCAGCACATCATGTAATTCGGACAAAGCCATACCTGTGTCCGCTTGGGGTGGGATGTAGACCGCCGTGGCAATGACTGAGGTGAACTCACGGGGCAGATAGAAAGGGCAGCACTTAATGCTCAGGAACTCCAGATGTGGCGAGCAGCCGCTGGAGAGAGTAGAAATGCTCCTGGCATCACACCACTTTCTGTTTACCATGAAACACACTCCTCCACCTTTGGTTTTGTTCGACTCTGCCGTTCTGTCCGCGCGGAGCACAAAGAATGAATCCGACGGAGTTACGGCCTGGTCCGGCACGGTGGGGGACAGCCATGTCTCCGTGAAGCACAGAATGTTGCAGTCCCTCATCTCACGTTGGAAGGTGACCCTTGCTCTTAGGTCATCGAGCTTGTTCTCCATGGATTGTACATTGGCCAGTAGGATACTGGGCAGTGGTGCGCGATGCGCCTGCTGTCTCAGTCTGTTCCTAATACCAGCGCGTTTTCCCCGGCGCTTCTTTGTTCTGCGCCTCGGATGAGCGGCCCGTCCTTTGTTGTTCTCCGCGCCGCGTAGAATCTCTGGCGGCCAGGAAGGGTCAGGTTTAAAAGTGTCCAAGATTAGATGTGCAACCTTGGCACCGATGTTTACAAGTGATCCGCTGTCGTATACTATAAGACTAGAGGATTTTGGGATGTAAACCAGAGCAAAAAATAAGTAAAAAACAAGAAAAGTGGATAGTCGGAGCGGAGCGGTCAGGAAGGCGTCTGGACGTGGCCGCGCCATCTTGGATATCTTGTCTGTGTGGTAACGACTGGGTTTTTCAACAGGACAACGCTACAGTACACAATCCCCGCAGGACAAAGGACTCCTTCCAGGAGAATAACATCACTCTTTTGGACCATCCTGCATGTTCCCCTCGTCTAAATCCAATTGAGAACCTTTGGGGATGGATGGCAAGGGAAGTTTACAAAAATGGACAAACAGTTCCAGACAGTAGATGCCCTTCGTGCGGCCGTCTTCACCACTTGGAGAAATGTTCCCACTCACCTCATGGAAACACTTGCATCAAGCATGCCGCAACAAATTTTTTGGAACTTTGACTTCTGTTTTGACACTTTGACACTTCACCTGTTGCCTACTGGTGGTGGTCAGAGGGCCCGGTGGCGCCAGTGTCCGGCAGCCTCGCCTCTGTCAGTGCGCCCCAGGGCAGCTGTGGCTACAATGTAGCTTGCCATCACCAGTGTGTGAATGTGTGTGTGAATGGGTGGATGACTGAATGTAGTGTAAAGCGCTTTGGGGTCCTTAGGGACTGAGTAAAGTGTTATACAAATACAGGACATTTACCATTTGAGGGGCTTACAGGGGGTTTTTGGAGGTGAGCTGAGCTTTTCATCAGCTGCAAAACAGCCTGTTTCATTTTAAGCACTGTTTTCAATAAATTGCATGCTCAAAAAATGTTTTGTCTCACTCCTATTTCTTCTTGTTGCATGTTGAAGCTCTACTTGGAACCTTGTTAAGATGCAAAATACGATTATTTTTTTTTTTGCCAAGTGGTCTTAAACTTTTGATCGGGACTGTATGATGGTCTGGGGCTGTTTTGCTGCCTATCCTGGAAGACTTGCTGTAGTAAATGGAACCAAATTCTGCTGTCTACCAAAACATCCTGAAGGAGAATGTCAGGCCGTATGTTCTTGACCTGAAGCTGATGTGCACTTGGGTTCTGCAACAGGACAATAATCCAAAACACCAGTCAGTCTGGTGTGCTTTGCTGGTGTGTTTACTTGGTGCTAATTCTGTGTAAATGAGAGGGAGACAGATGTAAGAGATTGAAGACACAAGGTGGAGAGTTAGTGAAAATGAGTGAGTCTAAATACCTGGGGTCAACTATCCAAAGCAACAGACAGAGCACAAGAGAGGTGAAGCCTCTAGCTTGCCTAAGAGAACTCAAGCTGTTTTGCAGTTTTGTGGATTAGAGAAAATTAAAATAAATTCAAACTTGTGCGCCTAATCCTTTTTCTTGTTAAGTCATTAAGATGTCTGCTGTACAATCACTCCATCCAAAGAATAGTTCAAAGAAATCATTAAAATCTCAAAATTTCTCTGACATTCATTCATCCATTCTCCCTCACTATCATCAAAACACCACATGATATGTTTCATCAACCTGACTGTTTCAAACACAGTAAGAACCCCTGAAAGGTTTCCTATCTTTAAACATTACCTCTCAAAAACTGGGTGGTAGTATTTGAGGTATTTGAACCTCTGACAGGGTCCTTGATGACCAGGGGGAATCTGGTTGTATTTACAGGTTGTGTTTTTGCTGCATTGCAGTTGGCTAAACGGGCCACCTGGTGTCAGTGTTACACAGATGAGGACACAGAATAACAAGCTCCCAACTCCTTGTTTCTGACTTGCACTTAACATTTTAGTGTGATTGGCGCTTAAACATAGAGCACTAGATGGTTTAATCCACAAACACTGTTTGGAATTTTTAGCTGGAGGTCAGTGCTGTTATGATGCACAAATGACGTTCATCATCAAACTTTGAAGAGGTTTATTACCAAGGCTGAAAGGTTCAAAGGCTTCTGCTGTAGTTCCATAGTGATGGTTACAGCGCTCAGACTTGAGCATGAGCCACTGGCCAATGTGAAGCCACCAAAAGAGAGGGAGATGGAGGTATAGAGAGAGCGAGAAGGGGGCTGGAGTTTCTTCCCTGGTTGCTATGGAAACATACCTGCTCCTCACTCACAGCATCATCCCTGAACACAGAGACAGAAGTCTGTCTGATGTGCAAGAAACAGAAGACACAAGGCATGCATTCTAACAGTGTTTCATCACGATACACAAAACTCCTAAAACACTGATCAGAATTCAACAGCCTGTCTCCTAAAATCCAGGGTAGCATCATCACCGACACACACGCACACACAGTATAATGGGAATAACTCACATTCCAAACAAACCCTCAACACAGCCTACAATTTGACAGAACCTACTCAAACTCACTGCACGCGTGGGTGGACCTGAAATTCAATGAGCCTAGAAAACAAATGTTACTTCCATTCAGTGTCAGAAAACTCAACTGCAATTCTTAACAAAAGACTGTATATTTCTGTGACAGTCTTAATTTTATATACTCTCAGTAACTGATTAGTTAGTGTGTAAATACCGAACAATTAAACTGCTGTACCTGACAGTTTACCTCTCACATGGCCCGATCAGGTCCAGCCCTTATCCTTTGGACACCAAAGCATAAGGGCTCAAGTTCAGACTGTTTCATAAAAGACCACAAAAAACTCACCATTAAAACTCTGGTTTAAATGGAAAAAGACTATCTCTGAACTGAGGAAATGGAGCCTTAGAGTACATCTTTCAGCATCTTACCATGCTAGGATTGCAACCTTTCCTTGACTCTGTGAATAATACTCATTTCAAAGAACAGAAATGACACTGATCAATGGCAGTGACAGTCTGCATACTAACAATGAGGTCATGGCCCATGATTGGTCAGTGCTTCTAGTTTTCAGTCATTATGCATCTTTGCTATTTATAAGGTTGGGGATACCTGCAACCACCTGAGACTGAAGAAGTCCCTTGGATGAGTGACAATAAGTTTCTCCTGCTGAAAATGCTGTGAATAGAATTAGCTTTCTGGGAGTTCCTTACCTGGAAGATTGAGCGTTCATGATGTATCAACCATGCATCCATTTACTTTTGCCCCATTTCACCCACCACTTCCCTACTGTTTTTGTGATTTTGTGGGAAATCACATTGCTTTTAATTTGAAGGTAACTGCTATTTTATCTATTTTTTGGTTTCGTTATGTATCTGCAGGTTTGGAAGCAAATACAGCTTTATTTCAAATATGCTGGAACAGACTTTGCTACTGAGTTTGCTTCTCCTAAAGATGTTAGCTCACATAAACTGTAGAGGCTTTTTTGGTTTCCTACGTATTTGTTTACTAAAACCAGAGGTAACGCCATGTGTATTGTTGTGTTCAGCTGAAAAAGCACAGAAGACTGGACAGGAGCTGTGATATCTGGGACAAGGCCCAGCTACTCATCTTTGTACCTGGAATGATGAAAGAGTTTTAAATGACAGTAGAGCTAGGAGCAATGCACTCAATGAAAAGGACTTACAGGGAGTGAATTGTTCATGGAGGTAACTGATAGGCTTGGGCAGAAACAGGACAAACTGGCAGGTGTTACAACCAATGACTGTTCAAATAAGGACAGTGGATGCAAGGATGTGGGATCTGAGAGCAGAAATTCAAGAATGAGAAGAGAGGTAAGGATATTTCAGAGCTCTCAGATGCAGAGGCATTTCTTGCTTTTACTGAATTATGTGATTTCACGAATTACTTAACTAAATAATTAACTAAATACCAAACTGCAAGGCCTATTTGCATGCAAAATATACAGTCTGGTTTTCATGAGAAAGTTACCATTTCTTTTAAGCCAGGTTGAAAGCATCATTCTTACTGGCATACCAATGGAGAAGATGTTGGTTCTCATCTGCCTTCATACGCAAACAAACATTCTTAGTGATGATATTTAACAACTCTAAATTATTTCAGTTACAATCGGCTTGTAGATCCACTGCCCTTCGCATTTCCAATTTAGAAACTGAATGTGAGTTTAATTCACTTGTTCAGCAGAAAAATTAAACTCACTGAACAAGATTAAACAGCTAAAAAAATTTGCAAAACAGCAATCAAACTTTGTATAATTAAGAGACTGAAAGTTCACAAAAACATGTACATTTTGTTTGTGACTGCTTTTTGGGAATGTTGAAAAAAATGGTGAATAATTAAAATTTTATTATGCCTCTCACATTTTTCTAATGGTAATATCTAGTCTTACTAATAGCAGTTTATAAATAGACAAATTTAATATTGCACAAAATTGAGTTCGGCTTATTGGTGCAGCCCACCACAACAGTGTCAATTTCTCATAAAAAATAATTGCCCACTCCTGGTTTGAAAAAATACAACATAGACCTCTGGGGGCTTAAACCACATCATAAACTGGTTTATATAATTACATAATTGCTCATAGATAAATATAGCCACAATTACAAAATTGCATAAAATACATTTTTCAGGTAGAAAAGTTAAGTTAAGAGAGATGCTTTCGTAAATACACCTTGAGACGTTGCCACAGATGTGTATGTGTCACTGTCCTGTGAGTGCAGACTTTCTGCATTACATTTGTTCTGTAATTTTCAACAGAAAGCATCCTTTAAAGCTAGCTTCACAAGCTGATGAATGTATTTTGTTTCAAAGAGACATTTTTCAGAGTCTTGCTGGACTGACTGACTGCAGCTCAGGAGGTATTGGGTCATCTATTAATTGGAAGGTTGGTGGTTCAATCTCTGGCTGTAAGAGTCTGCAAGCAAAGTATCCTTGGGCAAAATACTAAACCGCAAGTTGTTCTCTGATGTGTCAGTGTTACACAGAAAGCATTTAGGTGTTTGTCTGAATGAGGCACAATGTGTAAAAGTGCATTTAGTCCTACAGTAGTAGTGACAAAAGTCAATTATGAGTTATGAATTTCTATTTAAAATGGACTGTAGACAGATGAAACTGTTTCCAAGTGAACCCTGTAGCAAAGATATTTGTTATAGATCATCTCAGTCAAGACTGTTATCTGCAGATGTCAGGTGAGCCACAATCATACACTAAAACGTTAAGTAAAAACCCAGCCACAGGCCAGTGTATTCCTAGTGCCAGTCCCAAGCCTGGGTGAATGGGGAGAACTGCTTCATGAATAGTGTCCAACGTATAATCCAAATCAAATCAAATCAAATCAAATCACTTTTATTGTCACATCACATGTGCAGGTACATTGGTACAGCACATGTGAGTGAAATTCTTGTGTGCAAGCTTCACAAGCAACAGAGTTGTGCAAAATACAATAATGTAAACAAGCAAAATACAAGAATGGCTACATCTGAAACTAATAAATACAGTGGGGCAAAAAAGTATTTAGTCAGCCACCGATTGTGCAAGTTCCCCCACTTAAAATGATGACAGAGGTCAGTAATTTGCACCAGAGGTACACTTCAACTGTGAGAGACAGAATGTGAAAAAAAAATCCATGAATCCACATGGTAGGATTTGTAAAGAATTTATTCGTAAATTAGGGTGGAAAATAAGTATTTGGTCACCTCAAACAAGGAAAATCTCTGGCTCTCACAGACCTGTAATGTCTTCTGTAAGAAGCTTTTCTGTCCCCCACTCGTTACCTGTATGAATGGCACCTGTTTGAACTCATCATCTGTATAAAAGACACCTGTCCACAGCCTCAAACAGTCAGACTCCAAACTCCGCCATGGCCAAGACCAAAGAGCTTTTGAAGGACACCAGGAAAAGTATTGTAGACCTGCACCAGACTGGGAAGAGTGAATCTACAATAGGCAAGCAGCTTGGTGTGAAAAAATCAACTGTGGGAGCAATCATCAGAAAATGGAAGACATACAAGACCACTGATAATCTCCCTCGATCTGGGGCTCCACGCAAGATCTCATCCCGTGGGGTCAAAATGATCATGAGAACGGTGAGCAAAGATCCCAGAACCACACGGGGGGACCTGGTGAATGACCTGCAGAGAGCTGGGACCAAAGTAACAAAGGTCACCATCAGTAACACACTACAACGGCAGGGAATCAAATCCCGCAGTGCCAGACGTGTTCCGCTGCTGAAGCCAGTGCATGTCCAGGCCCGTCTGAAGTTTGCCAGAGAGCACATGGATGATACAGCAGAGGATTGGGAGAATGTCATGTGGTCAGATGAAACCAAAGTAGAACTTTTTGTTATAAACCCAACTCATCGTGTTTGGAGGAAGAAGAATACTGAGTTGCATCCCAAGAACACCATACCTACTGTGAAGCATGGGGGTGGAAACATCATGCTATGGGGCTGTTTTTCCTGCCAAGGGGACAGGACGACTGATCCGTGTTAAGGACAGAATGAATGGGGCCATGTATCGTGAGATTTTGAGCCAAAACCTCCTTCCATCAGTGAGAACTTTGAAGATGAAACTAGGCTGGGTCTTCCAACATGACAATGATCCAAAACACACCGCCCGGGCAACAAAGGAGTGGCTCCGTAAGAAGCATTTGAAAGACCTGGAGTGGCCTAGCCAGTCTCCAGACCTCAACCCCATAGAAAATCTGTGGCGGGAGTTGAAAGTCCGTGTTGCTCGGCGACAGCCCCAAAACATCACTGCTCTCGAGAAGATCTGCATGGAGGAATGGGCCAAAATACCAGCTACTGTGTGTGCAAACCTGGTAAAGACCTATAGTAAACGTTTGACCTCTGTTATTGCCAACAAATGTTATGTTACAAAGTATTGAGTTGTATTTTTGTTATTGACCAAATACTTATTTTCCACCCTGATTTACGAATAAATTCTTTACAAATCCTACCATGTGGATTCATGGATTTTTTTTTCACATTCTGTCTCTCACAGTTGAAGTGTACCTCTGGTGCAAATTACTGACCTCTGTCATCATTTTAGGTGGGGGAACTTGCACAATCGGTGGCTGACTAAATACTTTTTTGCCCCACTGTATATGTACAATATATAATAGTATATGCATATTTTACAAATTAAATAGAGTAAACAATGAATAGAATATATAAAACAAATAAAATAAAATATACAGAGTGAGACATGTGCAAAACAGTGGCATTACTGTACAGTAATCCTGGCCAAATCAAACATGCAGATCATAAAGAATGAGATTTCTATATTGGATTGGTCAGGGCCTGGGTTAACAACAACTGTCTCGGCTGTTTGTTAGACAACAGAGACAAATGAAGATGAATGAGGGAAGGCATGTTGAGAGGTAGTGAGAGAGAAACAAAAGCTGGAGTATGGAGATGAGAGTAGCGACTCTAAATGTTGGTACTATGACTGGCAAAGGGAGAGAGCTAGCTGATATGATGGAGAGAAAGAAGGTAGATAAACTATATTGCCTGAAGTATTCACTCACATATCCAAATCACTGAATTCAGGTGCTTCTCCATCTGGCAAGCCAACGGACAAGTCTGGGTTTGGCAGCTGCCAGGAGAACAGTACTTATCTGACTCCATTATGGCAAGTATAAGGTTTGGTGAAGGGAGGATAATGATGTAGGGTTGTTCTTCAGGAGTTGGGCTCAGCCCCTTAGTTTCAGTGAAAGGAACTCTTTCACCATAGACAATTTCATGCTCCAAACTTTGTAGCAGCTTGGGGATGGCCCCTTCCTGTCCAACATCCCTGCCCACCAGTGCACAAAGTAAGGTCCATGTATCATGTCTTTAGTCTGGAAGAACTTGACAACTAAAGGGAACACCTTTGGAATGAATTACAGTTAGAGCGCAAGACAGGCCTTCCTATTCCTACTAACACGCTCCTAAACCTTGTGGAAAGCCTTACCAGAAGAGCTGAAGACATTATAGCTGTAAAGGGTGGGGAGACATCATATTAAACGGTATTGATGAAGAATGGGATGTCACTCAAGTTAATATGCAGACAAGCAAATACTTTTTGCAATATAGTGTCTCAGCTGTTTCTGGATGATTGCATTTGCCAGTTTAGCACAGTTAGCAGAGCTTTTAAAAATCATGACTACGACCAGTATGTTGATGCAACCTAAAATGTGACTTTGTTACCTTTCAGTGTTTTCACGTACCTATATGGCTCAAGTACATTGGGTATATTCAGAGAAAGTACCTGAATTTTTAGATCACTCAGATCAATGAAAAAGAGAAAGTGTGGTTCATTTGGCAATATTACATTGTTGTAATCATTCAATTACATATTCTGTCAATAGAGTTGGTCATTAGAGGTTTGCTTACTCTGCCTGACCAAAATGTGTGTTTAATAGCAATAAGCAGATCCACCATCACTTAAGGAACTACATTGAATTTGATATCTATATTTTATAGACTTTTTACATCAACAACTGACTAATTCTGGTAATTTGACCCATGAATAAGAGAATGTAAAGATCAGCAAATATCTGAAAAAAAAAAAACATTACAATACAGACAAGAAAACAGAAACAGAAATTCATCATAGCTTTTGTATGTACATGGGCTGTCACTGTATTGCATGTGTGCCCTTCATTCAAATGTGTGTTAATGAAGAGGACAATCCCTAATTAGATAACACTAGTTGGCTTCTGATTTTATTTCAAATCATATACATGGTGGGTATTTCAGGTTGTTAAAAGCCTTTTTTGGTTCTGTTTTGTTGTTTTGTAGATTTGATACCAGTGAAGAATATCAATGAGAACTAGAAGGGACATTCTGAATTATGTGCCCCTCCACTGTCCCCCAGACTCTAGGACAGGGGTGTCCAACTCCAGGCCTCGAGGGCCGGTGTCCTGCAGGTTTTAGATGTGTCCTTGAACCAAGACAGCTGATTTAAATGGCTAAATTACCTCCTCTACATGTCCTGAAGTTTTCCAGAGGCCTGGTAATGAACTAATCATGTGATTCAGGTGTGTTGACCCAGGGTGATATCTAAAACCTGCAGGACACCGGCCCTCGAGGCCTGGAGTTAGAAACCCCTGCTCTAGGATGTTGATTTCCAAATGAAATGCAGCATTTACTTTCATCTGAAAAAAAGGACTTTGGACCACTAAGCAACAGGCAAGATACCTTTAAAGTCTCTGGTTCAGGAGCAGCTTGATGTTACGAATGCTTCCTGAAGATGTCTGTGTACGGTGGATCTCAGTCCACTCCTTGTGATGTTCCCCCAACTTTTTGAATATATTTTTCTTGTCAGAGCTCTCAAGGCTCCGGTCATCTGTCTTGTTTTTGTATCACACGTTTCCCTTCCAGACAACTTTCCATTAATGTACTTGGATACAGCACATTGTGAACAGCAATGCTTTTCAGCAAAGATCCGTAAAATAACCGATTGTATTCTGGACAACTTGGTCAAGGCATCAGTCTTCCCCATGACTGTGGTTGTATGTACATAACTAGACCGAGAGATACACACTATTTTAACTTTTTGAACAGTAATTTAGTCAAATCAAATGAAATATTCTAATAGTTTGAGGTAATTTCAATTTTGTTTGTTTGTTTGTTGTTGTTGTTTTGGGGGGGGGGTGTTAACTGGTGAGGCTAAACAAGAATAGAATAACATTACTTTTGGTTTTTGAATAGCAGGAAAAAAAAATATTTCTAATCATAATTTTAACCAAAATGGAGCAGTCAGCAACAAGTATAAACCCAGGTCAGAAACACTGCTATTAAACGTAGCCTGAACAGCCCAGTCCAGTCACAAGAACCTAAAAGAAAGGCTTATCAGGGCTCAGTCTGCATTATAAAAGTGGATTTTATTTAGTAGTTTGGAGAAGAAATCTGTTTTCACATCCAGGAGGCTACTAGATTCTCACAGCAGTCTGAGAATGAAACATATGCACAGCAGTATAAATTCTTTTACTGAGACAGGGATAACATGTTAACTGACATGTGGGCTAAAAATGTATAAATGCAACCGCTACCTGCGCTTCATGCTGCAGCGGTCTGCCAGGTGAAACAGAGGAGAGAAAGGCTTGTCTTAGTAACAGCCACATCAAAGAGATTAGTGAAATACGATATATGTTCATATGAACATACATGCACATTATAACCTATTGATGCAACGTTGCTTTATGGTCTTGTGGGACCCACACTGAATTGAATGTATGTATCCAACCTGAGGGCCTCTTTTTGTTTTCTTAACAGTGTCATTTCAACCGAGCCTGTTAACGGAGGCGGGGAACTATATGCTAAAAATGCTCTGATGAGCAGCTAAAATGTCCAAGAAGAAGAAAAGTCGTCGTTTAAATCAGCCAATGGCAGCAGCGGAGCACCGCGCTGCGCCTCTCATGGTTCATTGGGGGGCGGGCCTTGCCGGGGAGGCCCCACCCCTCAAGGCCGCGTAGTTTGGTTGAGCACAGGCTGCAGTTTCAGTTTGTTTTATTCACCATTTTGAAGGTAGCTGGAGGTAAAAAAAAAAAAAATAAGAATTTTTGCGTTAGGAGGACTACTGGCTGCCGTACTTTTATTTTCACGCGCTAGCTCGGACGGTGGAGTTGTGCGTCAACCTCACTCCCCTCGGTGTTTTGCAGAGCGGGAATCTATATTCCTTCCCCCCCCTGTGCTTTTTCTTCTCCCCCTTTCTCACATCCTTAACCTCCACAGTATTCCTGCAAAATGTCAAGACCAGTGAGGTAGGTGTGCTAAATATGTCTTCTGCTCTCTCCGAGTTAATAACGACCCCGTGCTGGCGCCTGGCGTAGCCGATAACGTGCACGTCTCCACCATGTTGTGTTTTATGAACTGGGAATTTGTTTATTTCATGAAAAAATAATGGGAATGTGTGCATGCGTGTGTGTATGTGCGCTTCTCTTCTCGCGTGTGCACCCTCATTTTTTCTAATATGGATCCCAGCGCTGTGGACTGTTCGCCATGTCTTGTGTGGAGATACGCGCAGCCCGCCGCCGTGTCGTGTCTATCATGCTTTTAAACGGATCCATGATGTGCATTGTTGGCTGCTATGTAGGCCAAGCGGAAAATTAGTCGGTGTGATTTAACCAGCTACGTTTTACGGCTTACTTAAGCCAGGTCAGATAACGTTTTCCCCATTTTGTTTGAGAATGAGAATATGGCTACCCATTCATCCAGGGTAGGCTCCAGAAACGCCAATACACCCCCACACGAAAAAAAAAAATCTCCGGAGGAGGTGGTGGTCGGCCTCGGGATTTGATCTTGTTACCGCGCAGACTATGAGTGTCGTGTTGTAGTCGCCATTACATCGCATTTCGGGGGGGGGTTCGTACTTTGAGAACATTTTTAAAAATGGTGTCAGCCAACGAAAATGTCGTTGTTGTTGGGGGAGGAGGAAAAAAGAGCACTGAGAGCGGGTCTACATTTACAGAGCTGGCAGTAAATTAACACTGCTGGCTGATGTCAGAGGAAGGCGGAGAACTACAAGAAGTCACCACACCCCCTCCAACCCCCATCCCCATTGCAAGATCCCCGCTGTGATTATAACGCACGAGGTGCATTCAGACCTTTTATTCAGATTAAAATGCCTTTTTACTGTAAATCACATTAATGCTAATCTAATGTAAATTCAGTTCTCGAAATTTTGTGGCGACAACATGGAATCTTTTACTGGGTCATTCTCGCAGAGACAATTGGGTGAATATTTAGGGACTGTATGAAAATTACTCCTTATTTTTTTTTAAAAAGCTGTGAAGTTAAAAGAAATCCGACATTAACTAATGTTCTTCTTAATCTTATATTCGGGTTGAGAAAACAGGGTTTCTGCCTTTCAGAGTTTATAAGCTTTTAAAGGCATTGCATTAAAATAAATTGTAAAAATAAGGGCTTAGTTGGATTTAAAATGTCTTGAGGTATTTTTTTTGTTGCGTTCAAGACACGCCTAGACTAAGAACGTAACAATGTTAAAATATGCTTTGTAGGATTTTAATATTTACTTTTTCTTTTTTTACATGCTAAACACAAAGTCTGTACGTGAGCCCTCAACAGGTATAAAACAAAACTAAACATGTCGATTAAGACAGGTGAAGTCAATGAACTTTGGACAAAATAACACTGCCTTACTCTTTTTGTCAACACTCAGAGCACAGCAATCACATTTGAATAAACTTTATTGGAATTGTTACTTAACAAAGCTTGAACATGTGCGCCATCCAAATGTTGCATGCCATATAGTCATTGTCTGGCAGTAAGTGATGGATTGCAGGGCTGCCTCATATAACTGAATCAGAATCAGAAAGGGGTTTATTGCCAAATGTTGAGCAGGTTTACAACATTAGGAAATTGCTGCTGTGCTTCAGTGCAAACATACTGTCATAAATTGCGATTAAATAGACATGAAAAAATAAAAGTAGGAATAAGAATTAAAAAGTGCTACGTAGAAAGATATGTGCATGAGATATACATGAGATATACATGAGATATATACATGAGATAAGAATTAAGAGTGCTGCACTGTGAAAGATTTGGGACAATGTGCGCCAACATAAAACCTGAAAAGGATGAAAGACTAGTGCTCTCAAAACGATTAAAAAAAGCAAAACTCAAAAATGTTTAAGCATTGAGTTATAATTTTAAAGTCACGAGGACGACCAGTAGAACAGGACAAAATGTCTTTAGGAACATAAATACTTTCATGCTGAAAAAAAGCAAAACAAATAATTAGCATTCGTTACATAGAAAGGGCATTTGATACCTTGGGCAAGCTCTGCTGGGAATAGCATATTTTTTCTGTTTGTTTGTTTTTTTTCTACACATAAAATTAAAAAAAATAAATAAAATCAACTCGATTAGACACTTCCACAGATCCATTGATGAAGTCATTGCAGTTAAGATTTTTGCATTTTGTTCTTTATTGAGGTTGCCAGAAAGTCAATACTAAAAATGACTGTTGGACTAGATACTCATTTACAAAAGTGTTGTCCCTCAACCGAGACAGCTTCACACAGCACTGTTGCAGATACTCAGGCACACAGCCCCTCCCCTCACTAGCAGCTAAACACATGAACAATAGTGGACATTTAAAAAAACTTTGAGGAATTTTGTAAAGCTCCATTTTCACCAACATTGACGCATTACAGAGTTATAATAAATGCTAACCTGCCACTGTACATTTTAATGTTAGCTATTAGCCGCCATCCAATAGCTACATTAGCTGCCTGTTAAATCCTCATTAACGTGGTGGCTAGCGACAGTGGCTAATAGGGCTGCCACGATTACGTCGACTAGTCACGATTACGTCGACTATCAAAATCGTCGACAACTGATTTAATAGTCGACGCATCGTTTGAAGCTTTGTAAGATCCCAAAAGACGCAGGAATAAGTAGTAGGATTTAAGAGTGTAATAACGGACTGAAACAGAAGATGGCAGCACTGCATGTACAAGGATGCCAGCTGCCGTTAAACCCCGAAGAAGAAGCAGCTGTGTCCCAGAATTCATAGCGCGGCCCAGCTCAGTTTCCAACGATGGCGGCAGCTAGTTAGTTTTAATGTTACTCTTATTATTCTTTCTGGGTCACAAAAAAAAACGTTTAACATATGTTCAGGCGAGAATGTAGCTGTGTAAACCTCAAATATCTGCTCAGTTTATCAAGACACCACATATTTTCAAAAGCGCTCCGACGTTTTCGGAGACGTCTGTTACCCACTAGCTCGATAGCTAGCTGGGGGCTAGGCTCACTAGAGCTGTGAGAACACCGGACTCCCGGCAAATCGTTTTCAAACCCACCGCCGTCTTTCGCTACTCAGGTTAAACATGATATATAAGTCACTTAGATAACTTAAAAATGTTATTGTTTGGCTTTTTTCAGTGTTTTATTTGTTCCTGAGTAAATCGGTTTGGCTGAGATTAAAGTTATAGTTTTTACACAGCTGAATAAACGTCAAGCAGACAGCTGATTATCAGAAGTGTGAGATGCTCGAGAATATCCTCCAGTGTCCTGTTATATTTTAGATAGCAAGGAGTTTATTAAACTTCACCGAAACAATCTGCAAATTTCATTAAAATTTAACAAACTATCATCTTGTCTTTATTTTTAGTTAGCACCTTAAACACTTACAGCTGTAAGCTAATGATAGTCATATAAGAGCAGATGCTGCTGGTGCAATAAGCTGTACGTTTTACGTCCAATGGATGATGATCTGATTAGTCGACTAATCGCAAAAATAATCGGTGACTAGTCGACTATCAAAATAATCGTTTGTGGCAGCCCTAGTGGCTAATAGTAAAATAATACATTAATATGGGAGCTATGCTGCAGGCGCTGTCAGTTCTGCCCATCTGTAACATTCATAGACAGTGTTACTTTAACATAATGCAATTATTTGTGCCTATAGTGTGTTACATTACATTACATTACAGTCTGCCAGAAATGATAGCAGCCTACTTTACCAGCTCTGTTTGAATAGAAATGAAATTAGAAGCCATGTCAGCAGAAGCACAGCTATACCTCAGACACCTTAAAAATATTCTTTTTGTTGCGTAGCACCACCCAAAAAAATCTTGAACACATTCTTTACAGGTATGTTGCTTGTGTTACTCATGCTATTGTTTTTAATGCTCAAATCTCCTGATCAATAATTTACTAGTAGTTTAAACTAGTAGTAACAAGAAATAATTGCATGAGACTATAACATTCCTTGATAATCAAATGTTTTAAATATTAGTGAGAAGCGTGGTACCTTGCGCTGTGTCTACAACTGCAGTATATGGTGATGCATTGCTTTGGTAGCGAGGCTTTATCAGTTAACTCTAATATAGCCAACTTCATGTATCTTTTTTTTGGAGGGGAGGCAAGAGCTCCACCTAGACCTCGGCAGCATAGCTTTACATTTTCACGACCTACTGGGCTACAGAATTTAACCATAGAAAATGGTTCGATTGGAAATACACTACACTTTGACCTACGCCGTAACCTGAACTGGAATATCATTAAAATGGTGTTTTTACAAGAAAAAAAAAAAGATGCAATTGTACACTTGTGTGTTCAACCCAGCTGTGACGACAATGGCACAATGTGCCAGATTCTAAAAATTAAGAGGCGCACAGCAAGTCAGATGGCCACAAAAGCAGTGGTGCATGCTACATGATGTGACGTCAGAAGTCGTCCCGGGCCACCCACGGTGGGTCACGTGGCGAGAATAAAAACACCATAAGAAAACGAAAGCTGTCAGTAAAGTCAGGAGAGCTATTCTGTGTAATTAAGAGCTGTTTACAACTGTTAATTTGGTTGTTTAATAAACAAAATCTAACGTTGTGCATAACATTGCGCACACAGTGTCAGATTAATTTGGAAATATTGCTAATGTCAGCATTGCTAGCACCAGCAGCCAGGGTTGTCAGCCTGTGTACAGGGTGTTTGACTGTTATTATTATCGTGATTTGTCCCCCCCCGAGCCTGATTCTACTGGAGGTTTCTTCCTGTTACAAGGGAGTTTTTCTTTCTTACTATCACCAAGTGCTTGCTTACAGGAGTAGTCTATTTTAGGGTCTTTACCTTTACGATATAAAACACTTCAAGATGAATGTTGTTGTCATTTGGCGTTATATGAATTGAATTAAATATGCCAATTCAGTCAGATCAAATGACCAGTTCTGTAGCAGCTTTGTCAAATTACTTAGCCTAATAAACTGTGTGGTTATCTATATCTTAACACTGCTTGTTTATGAGCACATTATTTTATCACTGAAATTATAATGGGTTCTGTTGTAGATTAGTGGAGGTAGCAATTATTCTTTGTCTACCATCTGTGCTTGTATGCTAACATGAGATTGAGTCTGATATTCATTATACTTATGCCACATTATGCTACACTGGAGCTCAGTTTGCCTTAATTCTTGTATGAACTGCTAGCTGCACTCCTTTTTTTATTTTTTTATTTTTTTTAATGCAGCTGGTAGTTTTACTCATAGGCAGTATAAAAGCTGCATTCTTTTAAATGGCCACCGGGGGAGATACAGTTGCTGCAAAAAGACTGCCAACCCTTTATAGTCAGCATGTGTTGATCTTTTTGATGTTACATCACGTTGCGTGCACCACTGTATTTGAGGTGCTTCAGTCAGTCGTGCCCCGCTTCATTTTTGTAACCTGGCGTATTGTACCACGACCGTCACAGCTGGATTGAAGACAGTACGATTGTGTCAGTGTTCATCATGTTAATGATGGTCCAGTACAGAAGCTCAGTGATACAGGTGACTGTGTGATGATGACGTGGCAGCGAGCTAAGTGACCAATGCACAGGGTATACTGGCGCCCTGTCTGTTTGAAAACGGCTTTCTGATTTGACTTCTATAAGTAGTTTCCTGTTAAGTTTGTGGTCTGTTACTATTTTCAGGCTGTGTTGAATAAAATATCAAGCCCGCTTTGTAATACTTAGTCATACCGTGTTTCAGGGTAATACTGTGTATCAACGGTATACTCATTAGTTAGAAACTTCTGATTGACAAGGCACTGGCCAATTATCATTCACATCTGGTTTCAAAACACCAAGATGGCATTGTTAAAATCTTCAGAGAGTTCAAAACAAGATTTCTAATATCAGTTGGTGACATTGTTTTGCTGTATCCATATTTTGTACCGTTTTAGGTTTCACCAAAGTAACATTACCGGTTTAATAAAAGGCAAAATCCCACTGCTGATCTTATTCAGGACAGACCTGCTGTTTTGCTCTGGGAAAGTTGCCGTAGTCAACTCCGTCCGTTTCAGGTCCCAAAGTCAAACGAACACTACGGTATCACTGAGAGTTAAAAACTGTCTAATTTCTTTCATCTGTAATAAAATGATCAGCGTTGCTGCTTTACCAGGTGTAACAATTAAGTTTAACATCCAGGCATCCATGAAAACAGAATTTATTAAATTCAGTTAGAAGTTAGCGGGAAGTTAGCTCGCTAGCTTCCACCTAAACATGATATAGCATGTTCTGACTGAGTGATTTCTGAAACAAATTAAAACGTACAGCTCTGCTGTCACTTCAAACATAAATGAAGACAGAAAACTAAACAGCAGTGACATTTGTAGGGTTACTGAAGTTGGGCTAGCTGCAGAGGTGGGACCAAGTCATTGTTTTGCAAGTCTCAAGTAAGTCTCAAGTCTTTATCCTCAAGTCACAAGTCAAGTCTCAAGTAATGTCAGGCAAGTCAGAGTCGAGTCTCAAGTCACTGGTGTAAAAGTCCGAGTAAAGTCACAAGTCTGAAATTTTGAATTTCAAGTCCTTTCGAGTCTTTAAAAAAAAAAAACGAAAAAAGAATGTTGCAGTTATGCTAAATGTAAATATTAGACCATGTAATTTTTAAATCTGTGTTTTTCTCAACACATGACAAAATAGTGAACTTAGAAAATATACACAAATTGTGAAATTGCACCTCTTTAAAATGCAGCTCAATTAAACCTAGCTCCAAGAATAATTTTCACCGACAGTTCTGAGATAAGCTGCATGTTATTCTTGGATGCGGTTGTAGGACCGGCTTTAAAATCGCATGACAAAAATATCATACACATTAAAAAAAACGGTATCACCAACGTAGCCTGGACAACATTTGCTAGTTAGATGAAGTCATGATCTCATCGTAGCATATTTATATGCATATTTATAATCATACGGTTCTTGGAGTGAGTGCACACACTCATGAAGTTTAGTAACTTCAGGTCACTGCAACAAGTCCAGGTACAGTTTACCGACGGATGGGTGCAGGACCTTGAAATGCACCGTGTAGAACGAAAGACCATCGTACGTATCATAAGTTTACCAGTCTCACAAATCGTCGTCATAAATACACATTCGTTAACCGTTTATTAATAGGACCTTTGAGCTCAATGGTAATAGCAGTGGAAATAATTTCTGGTACCCATCACAGAAATGTAGCAGTGACAACAATATTGTATGCTGTAATCGTACTGGGCAATTAGTGATACAAAAAACCTGTTTTATCCTGTGAATAAAAGTATATGTTTTTGTCAATGTACCATAATAACAGAAGCGAAACGCAATATTGTGTCAGGACAATTCACTATTTATGCACAATAAACAAAGGAGCATAGCGCGACAATTTCTGTTCAGCGCCAGACTTGCTTGTAACCTATATCACCAATTATGTTATGAAAATGACGTATTAACTACTAAAAAACACTGACCTTCGTGTAAATGCTTGGAGCAGACTAACCTGTGAGCTGGAGGGTTCTGGGACGTTATATTTGATCTTTGAATGGCTGCAATCCAGGCCACCCGTCGCCTCTTTGTTACTTCGGAAACATGGCTCGAACAATTTCTCTTCAACGACGTAATCCGATAACAACCGATCTCTTTACCCGTCGGCTTCCCGTGGCTGTCATGCGACCGGCTATTGCAGTTAATAATACAACGGCTTCTTGACATTTTTGTTTCTTTTTATCGCTGTGTGACTGATTTCAATTGAAAGCCTGCGTTGGCTAGTACCTCTTGCCACGAGTTCCCAGAATCCTTTGCGGTTCTACCCGTGAATGACGTCACATTTTCAATCTCTATATAATATGCATGTTAAATTTTATATTTGGGGTAAAATATCAAGTCTTTTCAAGTAAACCGGTTCAAGTCCAATTCAAGTCCCAAGTCATTGGTGTAAAAGTCCAAGTCAAGTCACAAGTCTTAGAACATTTTTTCAAGTCAAGTCTAAAGTCATAAAATTAATGACTCGAGTCTGACTCGAGTCCAAGTCATGTGACTCGAGTCCACACCTCTGGCTAGCTGGTATATAATGATGTGCTACGTGATTGCTAGCGACACAGCAATGTTAGCATAATATAAACACAGTGAAGCTGGAGGATGAACGCTAACTTTTTTCCACTCGATAAAAGTTAAGTGAGGGTTTCTGGTGGTTAGGGACAAATGCAATTGCATGGCAGGATGCTATAAACGGATCAAACTTCAGTCAGGAGAACAACTGAAATAATCCATCCACAATACGAGGTTAGTCATTAATATACTGCAACAACATGGGAATAGAGCAGCTGCCAGAGAATTCAACATTAATGAATCAATGATAGGGAAGTGGAGGGAGCGCAGGTTTCCTCATATTCCAAAATTGCTTCGTCTCTTTGCTTTTACTGTTGCCCGGCATAATTAGCAGATGATGTTGTTTGCAGCCGCTGCAATGCTTTTGACCAAAACAGGCACAGCTTGATGACCCCATCAACATGTGCTATCGCGGTAGAGCGGTATAGTCAAAATCTCTACCGTTGGCCAGATTTATATCGTTTCTACCGTATACCGTTTATACTGCCCCCTAGGGCTGGGCTATATCATACCGTTCAGGGTAATACCGGTGTAATTTTGGGCAACAATAGGAAAATAAAATATTGCGATAGAATATGGGTAAAACGCGCATGCGCAGTGCCTATGTTTACATACGCACATGGCGGCGACGTAGAATGAGAAGAGCGAAAGCGGATTGTTTAATGAAACGGATGAACCAGAATTGGTTTGTAAAAATGCTGCAACTTCAGTGGTGTGGAACTGGTTTAGCTTTCGTCCGTCAGATACACAACAAAGCACTGTTTTTGGTAGAGCTTGCTAGCGGGCCGTCGTTATTACCATGTTGTTTGGAAAATACGGCACACTTAAAATCAACCCTTTGATTTTTCTGAAAATTGACAGAGCCCCTTATAATCCCGTGTGCCTTATGTATGAATTCTGGTTGTGTTTACTGACCTCGAAACAATTTTCTGTGGTACATGGCGCTCGAAAATCTGTCAAATGTTTTAGTACGACTTTGCTAAGCTACGAACCCGCACCGCTTGATGGATTGTCGGAGCATTACGGCTATCGTAGGCAGGCGCCTCGCGGAGTGATACGTACTGTGCTTCAACATAATATTACCGTATTGTGTGTGTATAACCTCTTTTTAAGTTTTGTGGATATTATACATGTTTATGCTGAGGATATGTCAGCCAGTTTCCACTGGAAATGCCTTTTGGTTAAACTGTCAGCAAGGAATTTGCACTGTTACGTTTTTATATAACTTTAATGCACATAAAAAACAGATGCTTGTTTAAGTGAAAATACATTGATGGTTTTTTTGCACTAATAAAGTTGTGGAGTTGTAAAGTATTTTGTCTAGTGTCAGTTATATCGTCAGTTATATCGTTATCGCAAATTTTCAAATGTATATCGTGATAAATATTTTTGGTCATATCGCCCTGCTCTACTGCCCACCCCTAATTCAGGGGTAAATTTTTTCCCAATGATTTTAACCTGAACTGTCTGTTTGTCTTGGTCAGTGCTGCTCTTCAGTTTTCCAAAGGGCGTGTTACCTGAAGTGCAGTCAAATACTGTCACTGAGACTTCCCCCATACACTTGGCCCAATTAGCCTTTGTAACTGTAGAAGGTAGACCAGTGTCCAGTTCAGGGCCCCCTGGCTGGAAGGCGTTTTATGTCTCGTACCAAATAATACGATCGAGACATTCATACACAGCCAGCACGTTGCCACTTGCACCACCTGAACTGCTGGACATTACATATGATAGCTTTGTTGCACTCTAGTCTACACTGTCTAATATCGGGTTATGGCAGTTAGGGCTGCCACGATTAGTCGACTAGTCACGATTATGTCGACTATTAAAATCGTCGACGACTAATTTAATAGTCGACGCATCGTTTGAAGCTTTGTAAGATCACAAAGGACGCAGGAATGAGTACCGGTAGTAGGATTTAAGAGTGTAATAACGGACTGAAACAGAAGATGGCAGCACTGCATGTACAAGGATGCCAGCTGCCGTTAAACCCCGAAGAAGAAGAAGCTGTGTCCCAGAATTCATAGCGCAGCTGTCAACAATGGCGGCAGCTAGTTAGTTTTAACTTTACTCTTTTTATTCTTTCTGGGTCACAAAATAAACGTTTAACATATTTTCAGGCTTGAATGTAGCTGTGTAAACCTCAAATATCTGCTCAGTTTATCAAGACACCACATATTTTCAAAAGCGCTCCGACGTTTTCGGAGACGTCTGTTACCCACTAGCTCGTTAGCTAGGCGGGGGCAAGGCTAACTAGAGCCGTGAGAACACCGGACTCCCGGCAAATCGTTTTCAAACCCGCCGCCGTCTTTCGCTAGTCAGGTTAAACATATATATAAGTCACTTAGATAACTTAAAAATGTTATTGTTTGGCTTTTTTCAGTGTTTTATTTGTTCCTGAGTAAATCGGTTTGGCTGAGATTAAAGTTCTAGTTTTTGCACAGCTAAAACTGTCAAGCAGACAGCTGATTATCAGAAGTGTGAGATGCTGGAGAATATACTCCGGTGTCCTGTTATATTTTAGAAAGCAAGGAGTTTATTAAACTTCACCGAAACAATCTGCAAATTTCATTAAAAATTAATAAACTACCATCTTGTCTTTATTTTTAGTTAGCACAAACACTTCAAGCTGTAAGCTAATGATAGTTATATAAGACCAGATGCTGCTGGTGCAATAAGCTGTAGTTTTACGTCCAATGGATGATGATCTGATTAGTCGACTAATCGCAAAAATAATCGGTGACTAGTAGGGCTGAACGATTATGGAAAATAATCTAATTGCGATTTTTTTTGCCCCAATATTGCGATTGCGATGCGATATGCGATTATTTTTTAAGGTATTTGTCTTCTGTATTATTAAACAAAGACAAGCAATACATCATATAGTATGGCCAATACTATATTACATTAATTTTAAACTGTTCTTTCCTGGAAGACAGACCTCTGTTATGATGACATGAGGTGATGCATGAATTGATGACTGACATTTTTATTTAACTTCTTCAATCACAACAGTATATTTGAACATACACAATAGTTTATTTTTAGCTTACAAACATCTGAGCATAAAGTGCTGACAAGGAACCCTGGTGTAAACATTAAAATGAAAGTCAGTACAATGTGCAGATTGCAGAAATATACATAAAAAAAATCAGTGGCTTTACCACACTCAGTTTTTCGACATCTGTGAACTACTAGACAGTCATTCAATTAAAAAATAATATTAAATAAATAAAACTAATAAATAAAAAATACACACATCTTACTGATCTCTGCAGTCAGTAACATTACACATAAAGTGCAAACATAATAGCAATTGTATAAACACACACACAAACACGCCTTTAAAATTTAAAGGCGTGAAATTGGACGGTCTAGTTCTGATTAGCGTCACCGCTGTCTCGGTGGAGTTTAATAAACTCGGCCGTCTGCTTCTTGCTATCTAAAATATAACCAGACACTGGTGTAAATTCTCGACTGTCTCATATTTCTGTTTAATAAGTTTTCTGTTTGACGTTTAGTCAGCTGTGTGAAAACCAAGGAGGAACCCACCCGGGGGATTAATAAAGTTTTATTTTATCTAATCTAATAACTTTAATCTCAGCCAAACCGATTTACTCACGAACAAACAAAACACTGAAAAAAGCCCAACAATAACATTTTTAGGTTGTCTAAGTGACTTATATATTACGTTTAACCCGAGCAGCGAAACTCCGCGGTGATCTGAAAATGATGTGCCGGGAGTTGTGCCGTTCTCGGCCGCATCAGTAACCCTCGAGCTCCCGGCTAGCTGTCGAGCTGGTGGGTAGCAGACGCCTCTGAAAACGTCGAAGCACTTTTGCAAATATGGGATATCTTGATAAACCGAGCAGATATTTGATGTTTACACAACTACTTTCTTGCCTGAAAATATGTTAAAAGTTTATTTTGTGACCCAGAAAGATTAGTATGAGTAATTTTAAAACTTAGTAGCGGCCGCCATTGCTGGAAACTGGAGTTTGGCTGGGCCGCGCTATGAATTCTGGGATATGGCAGTAATTTGGACAGCCTTCGGCGCGTCGCTGTGACGTAATCGGTCTACAAATGCGGCCTCAGGAGGATGCAGCCCATGAATTGTATAATATAATCGCAGTATAATCGCAGCCTTTGCGGTTAGAAAATTGCACTTGATCATGTCGCGATATTATCGCAAATGCGATATATCGTTCAGCCCTAGTGACTAGTCGACTATCAAAATAATCGTTTGTGGCAGCCCTAATGGCAGTAACTTAATGTAATCTAATGCAGTGTGTTCTTCTTCACAGGAACAGGAAGGTGGTGAACTACTCACAATTCAACGAGTCTGATGACGCAGGTAAGTGAGGCTTCAGATGTGTTTCATTACAAATGGAGTGACACAAGGGCAATGTACAGATTAGTCTCTGCTATAGATATTTAGCATCAGTGCACAGTAATGACACAATTTAAGGTAAAAAGTATGAGGTAAAAAAAAAAAAAACCTGTCCTGTGAGGCGATACTGTGTTTTGGTACATTTATATGCGCACAGTTTCTCTTTACTTTGTGTCGACCAGTAAATAAATACCTCTGCAGAACAAATGTTCCAGTTTTGTGTCTGAAAGTAAACAGAATTTTAGCTGAGATATCAGATTTTAAATCCCCAAATATCAACGTTGGTTTTTAAAATGCTTCATCAGTTGGAATCTAAAAGATATTCAGTCTCCTGAGAAAATCATGGTCCAAGTTTCCAAGTTGAGGCAAAGTGTAACTTCAGGTGCTGGTTTGGCTCATGGGGCGAGAAGGTGGCTGGGTACGGCTGCCTTCCTGACCAATCGTTACTGCGATATCCAGCCAAAGCAACAAGTACAAAACTAATGGTCTTCTGTTAGTTTTAAGTATAAGCAAGCTAGCAATAACTGAGCCTAACAGCTGGTTTTATTCTGGTAGTGTTTTTCTTTTAATACAAAGAAGCAGTTTGTTGCTGCAACATTTTTGCCTCTTCTGGATTATGGAGATATTCTATATATGAATGCTTCTGCTCAGTGTCTCTGGATGGTTGATACTGTGTCTCATGCTTCTCTGAGGTTCAGCACAAACCGTAAATTTCAGACTCACCACCGTGAGTTATACCCTCTGGTATGATGGCCTGCTTTGGCCAGTCAGTCTCATTTATACGGTTTTATATATTAGGCAATACTCGGATTGCTGCCTTCCTATATACGTTCCCTGGTTGCAGTGAAACATGCTGGTCATTATTCTCTTCGTCCGCATGGTTACTTGTTGCTTTCTGTTCCATTTGCCTGAACTGAACTTGGCAAAAGAGCTTTAGTCCATTTAGCAACTCTCTGTTTGGAACGAGCTGCAGAACAACGAAAAAAATAACAGAATTCATTTATTAAGTGATTTTAAATCAGAACTAAGAATCTTTGAGGCCAGTTCCATAACATGCAACTGTTTCAATTAGATTGCTCGTCATTTTAATTGAATTTTATTTTATTTATTAACCCCCCCCCCAGAATATTTTACATTTATTTGTGTGTGTGTGTTGTTGCCTTTGTTTAATTGTGTAATTTGTGTAAAATCTCAGTGGGATCTTCCTGGTTAAATAAAATAAAAAAAAATGAAGTCATTGAGAGTAATTTAGGGTGGTGACTTTAGCATTTAACTCAAAGCACTGTGATGTCTTAACTGGTATCTTGTAGAGCTGCTAGCATGATATTGAGTTGTGTGTCTTAAAGGTTAAAAGTGCGCTTTCTCCTTAGATGAGGAGTATGGTGACGACAAGCCGAAGAAGGTGCGACCAGCCCCTCGTGAGCACAAGCGCTCAAAGAACTCGCAAGATGACAGGTGAGCCCTAAGTGGAGATTTGGTAGGATTGTTGTGTCTGGTTACAGTTTCTAATGCAGCGTCAGACACTGTGATCAATTCTACACTTTATCACTTGGATGTAGGGCTGGGCCATATTATACCGTTCACGGTAATACCGGTATAATGTTAGGCAACGATAGGAAAATGAAATATCGCGATAGAATGGGAGTAAAACGCGCATGCGCAGTTCCTTTGTTTTCAAATAAATTGTTGATTTAATATATGTTTGAAAAGGAGAGATCCAGGTAACAGTTATCAGTTTTTCATACAGGGCTGGAAGAAGGGAGGACAAAGTACATCACATGTTGTGTGTATCATGTAGTTGACACATAGGAAAAATCAGGATATCAGAATATGCATATTTTTGTTAGTGAAAGAGCTCAGTGGCAGGATATTAACTGTGCCAGAGACAAACACTGGCACCGTTTATGAATTTGTTTAATAGTTCTTGGATATCAAAGCAAGTGCCAGTTATAGTGCTGATTGCTCAGTCTCTTACTGCTGCTGCCACCTGTGGCCCAGCCCACCACAGGTGGCCTTTATTCTCTCTATCATGTGTGATTATCGCGCTGTTTAATCGGCATGTTGGTGTGTTATTTGGCAGATAAAATCACAGTTATGTGAATAAATTAGTCAAGTCTGAGAGACTGAATAGAGGAGAAAATGGTTGTTTTGTATTTTTACATTTTTTACTCAGTAATGCAACAGTAGGCAAAATGAAACATGCTTCCCACTGAATGAATAATGTTGAATCAGTGAGAGTAACACTGGCTGGAGCTCATCAGGACATCTTTCAGACCAGTCCTCAGCACATTACGTCCATATTATTTCATCCATGCCAGTCCATTGCAGTCTGTCTTGTTGAAGAGTTCCTGGCTGCCTTTCCTGAAGACACTGTTTTGTTTATTTCTTGTTCTGCTCCCCAGTGAGGACTCTGATGACAAGCTCTCCAAACCCAAAAATGATTCAGCAGGTAAGTCAGTCTGAGCTACATGAAAAAGGTTGATTCTCTCTGAAAACAGCTGGAGTTTGATTAACGCTCACTGACTTCCTCTGTGTTGATACTAAAGATGACTTTGGCAGCGATGATGAAGACAATGACTTTGGAGAGGAGGATGAAGATGGAGGAAGTGACTATGAAGAAAAAAGAGGGAAAAAGGGAAAGAAAGCCAAGGTGGAGAAGCCCAGCAAGCGGGGGCCGAAGAGAAAACGGGCTGCAGGTAACGCAAGTTTGTTTGAAGGCTACTTCTAATTCTCTGCTACAACTCTGGCAGCATCAAACACTGAAGACGTATGCAGCTTTTAATGTTGATCAGCTTTGTTTGTTGTATATGGAATTTTACTTTGGACAGTGTTATCCACACACACGGTCAGATTGACTAAGAGGGGCAAATGATGATGCGCTCGCAATCTCAGGAATGCGGTGATGGAGAATGGGAAGATCTGGGAATGCTCTCAGGGCTTCAACTGGCATTATGCTAATTTATAAACAAAAGAATGCAACAAATCAAATAATGACCAGCAAACCTTTGCAAGAGTGGTCGGAAAACAAGCAATCAATCATATCAAAAAATCATACGGTAAATGTGTAGGTTTTCCTCATTTTCTGCATAAAATTCAGATCACTTAATGACAGCTGAGGAAGAAACAACGTTCTGATGTCAATGTGTTTGTGGTCTAACTGATCCAACAAGCTCTGATCCAGACTGTGGCATCGAGGTAGGTCTGGATCAGAGTTTAGGTGGAGATATTGAGGTGTTATTTATCTGTTAAATGCCAGGTCTCTCTTGGAAATGAGACTTTTACCTGGATAAATAAAGGACTAATAAAAAAAGTTTGAGTGATCGAGCACATGATTTTGATTTGCTCAGCTCTCGTCGACCCTCTGAGTAAAAAAGGTTCAACCTCTGAGAGCGGCACATGTGTTTAACATTTCCACAAAGTGTTTTCTTGAGAAAACAAAACCACTCAAGGAATAAGTCATAGTTTTGAGATTGATATTAGTCATGGACTGTTTACTGGTCGCCTGGTAACTGGTCTAAAGGAAAAACTAACCAAGAGCCTCATTCTTGGTAAAAAGCTCTACCTTTATGTAGAGCTGGGCGATATGAGATTTTTTCATATCACAATATGTTTTTTTCATTTCAGGCGATAACGATATCTATCACGATATAAGCCAAATAACTATATTTGTAAGATTTAAATGTGCCGTTGCTCACAAGTAAAATGTGAAATAATCAGCAGCTTGTTTTTATTTAAATATTTATTTCCCATAATAAGTTCAACAGGGTAGATGTACTTAAGGAACATGAGACTTTTTCAGATAAATAAAGGCAAATATTGCAAACTACACAAAAGGCAGCCGCTAAAGCGTTTAAGTTTTAAAATAGAACAAACGAAACAGACTAAATTGTCAATTCCACTTAGAAACAAAATATTAATTCTAAAAATAAATCTTAGTTTGTTTTACAGAAGAACAGACAAAACTGACTAACTTTTGTCAATATCAAATAAACTGAGAACTAAAAGGAAATTCTCAATCTCTCCTTGTTGTATAGCTGAGCTTTTCAAACAGTTTTAACAGTTACTTTAGTCTGACAAAAGCCGAATGACGAATTAGCGCTTCCAGTCAGAGACTGAGGCGACGTCCACACGTACACGGGTATTTTTGAAAACGGAGATTTTCCGTTTTCGTTTTAAAAATAATCCCGTCCACACATAAAGGCAGAAATGAAGGAAAACGCTGCTATGAACATGCCAAAGCAGCAGGTGGCGCTAGATTCCTAACCGTGCAGAAATGTTGGCCAATCAGAAGTCTAGAAGCCTCGGTGGGAAAAAGTAAACAAAGCTGGGGCACAGAAGCAGAACCGAGTCGTATGTGTGGACGGACAGTAACTGTGTGTATATGTAAGCATTTAAACACTGCAGAGAGTAGAATTAACAGTAACAGTATTGTAGAAATTCATTTCACCGAAACAATAACGTGGCGCACAGTGTGACGCATGCACCAGTTTATTGTATTTCCAGACTTGCTTTCGGCACAATTTACAGTGCACGCTACTCTGTTTTTTGTCAGACTTGAAATAGCCGAAATACCTTCACACTACGGAACTTCTATGGCTCTTCCGTTCGACAATCTCTCCGGCATTGGAACCATCATCTGTTTTCTCTTCGGTCACGCTCGGTTGATTTTTCTAGTCGGCACACTCATTTCCTCCATTACGCGCTGGCTCCATTACCCGCTGGCTGCTTCCCAAACAAACACACGTGCGGCTTGGCACTTGTGCTGCACGTAACAAGTCACGCGACGTGACGCTGCGGCTGTGATTGGTTCGGCTCTGCACTACTTAATTTGGATTGGCTGACCTTTTTTTTTTTTTTTTTTTTTTAAGAGGACAAGAGCGGCGAGGTCTATCGCGATAGCTTAATTTCTCTATCGAGTAAAAGTTATATCGCGATACATATCGTTATCTTTCTATCGCCCAGCTCTACCTTTATGTTTAGTTTTTTAAACTCTCAGAAACAGGCTGTAGTCTGAGCTTCAGATGTGGCGCTATACATTTTAGCCGCATCAAAGAAACAAAGGAGTTGGCAGCTAAAATGTCAAAACTGTCTAAAGTTTGATCTGTTGTGCTCTGTCTGTATTCTTAGATGTGACCAAACGAGGCGGATGTCAGTTTATCAGCTTTGTTCTGTGTAGCCATGGCGGTGTGTTATAGCTTCAGGAGACTCCACAATGTTATCCTCGTGGTTTTATCTTAAACGATAAAGAGATCATTGACATCGATCGCTTGACATTACACATCCAGCTGGAGGATATCTCACTCAGCCCACCACAGCTCGAGAGCACTGGATGTGCTCTCCTGGACATTTATTCCTCCCACACTTTCAACTGATTGAAGCGTTTGCTGTCCTACAACGGTCCCCGACACTGTGATTTATTATTACTGTGAATGGAAGCTACGGTGGACGAGGCTGATCAGTCACTGTCATCTGCTGAGCTGCGATTATAAATACTGACAACATATCGGTATTTGTAATTAATATATTAATTAATTAATTGATGGTCCGGACAATATCCTGTTCGTATCTGCTGCCCACTTTTTAGTTATAGCGGAGCAACTTTATGCTGCTGATTTAAATCAGCCTTTATATTTCTGCCTCATCAACAAACAAGTGAGTAGTTACACACAGAGAGCTCTGTGTGTGTGCGTGTGCAGTGGAGCCAGCAATGTGGGCCTTCAGATGTCCTACATGGCATAAATGGCTTACCTGCAATGCTCCACTGTGACTTTTCATTACACATCAGGGTTGTACATGTTGTGTTTGTGTTGTATTGCTTTGCTGCTAAGCTGTTTAGGCAGTATCCCCTCACGTATGTTCATTAGTTACAGTATGGATGTGAACCGTGCACTCATGCTGGTAGCCTGCGTTTGTGGTATTCATACTGGAAGTGACTCCTCAACAGCAGCAGTAATAAGTTTTCTGTGTTTGGGGCACTCGGTATACATCATGGAGGGTGGATGGCACCGCCTAAAGGCCACAATATACCTGCTGTAATGGTCGTTTCACTCACCGCAGCAACCACAGGAAGCCTCTGCAGTAATTACCTGGACAATAGGTGTCGCCAATCAGACAGTCAATACCAAAGCTAAGACTTTGGAGAGGGGGCACAAACGCTGACGTTTTCAAACTGTTCCAAGCGGTCTCTGAGCTCCTGAGCTGGAATATCATTAAAATGGCGGGAATAGCCGGCATGATTATGCACTCGTGTCCTCAACCCGGCGGCGGCGGCCACAGCGCAATGAGCCCAATTGCAAGAATCTGAGCACGCGACAAGTCGAGCACAATGGCACTGTTAATGGGTGCATGCTAACCACCAGCCTGCACTGGCATGGCTGCAGCTGTTTTGGTTTTTGCTGATCTCGCAGAGGAATGATGGGATGGGACAGTAGAACTGTCCTTTTTTTGTTTTTTACGACCAGTTGATGTGGAGGATTTGTTGTGGAATTAGTGGAAAGATCTACGTCTGAATAGAAATAAAGTTGCATGATACCGGAGATCAAATAAAAGCACTATACAGAGCAGCATTAAGGCACTGTTTCCGTTTGTCTTGTTTGTTTTACCCATCATCCTCTGAGTCGTTGTGTAACTGTCTGTGTGTGTTCTTGTGTAGATGACAGCGATGACGACAGGGAAGTGAGTCGAAAGCGTACAGTGCGTCAGGCGGCCTCAAAGGCCGTGTCCAAACAGAGAGAGATCCTGCTGGGAGATGGAGGCAGCGAGGATGAGGAACATGAAGATCAAGAGGAGCCCTACATGGACCGTATGTAGAACACAGCACACTTTGATACAGCAGCTCATGTCTTCACTAAAAACAATGTACCTGTATCTTCATTTGCTAGGACACAGGCAACAGTGAGCTGTTTTTGTAGTATGAATTTTTATCACAGCTTAAATGGTATTTTAACTAGTAATTGTTTTCAGACTTTAGGTCTGGTTTTTAGTTTGATCTATAGCCTCCATTCTTCGTGGCAATAGTACTCATACTGTGAGCATGCATGCACCTTTTCTGGCCTCTTTAAACCATAGATAAACCATCGTGTTAGTGATGCTTTTGTTTGAAGCCTGGAACGATTTGGTTCTTTTGAAACTGTACAGGAAGCCATGCAGTTCAAAAGCTTGACAAAAACAAGACACCATTCATCTAGCTGTTCATCCAGCACATAAGCCACTGTACATACCTCACTCTATCCAGGTATTCACACTGGAAATAGCCGGGTGTTTACTTTAATTCACTGTGTTCTCCACAACATATACACATGATGGGAAAATGGAGGCATTAGAAAACACCCAGATACAATATTTGGTCCCTTTCTGCTAACATAAACAGTGCATTTGATTATAACTCCTGTGTCCTGGAGGTTAATGTTCAACAGCGTGTTTATCTCCACAATTTACAAACTGAACTTCAAGTTGTTTTCACTCACCAGAGTTTGTCAGCTAAGCTAAGCTCAGTAAGCTTTTTTCTCATAACTTAATTGGTTCTATTACTAGTTTTAGTAGTCTTTAGTCTTGTGTTTTTGCTCCCTGTATGTTTCTAGTAGAACGATAAAGCAGGTTGAGTTTGGGGGCAGAGCTACATTGGGATCGACAAGTCTTTAGATCATGAACATGCAGACCTACCCCTCAGTTTCAAAATGCCTGGTTTGCTTCTTGGTGGGACGCTGCTAATCAATAGGTGACGCTGAGGTCACTACTCCCATCTTTTATGTATAGTCTGTGGTATCACTTGTCTGTGATATCAGTAGACTCCCAAGTCTTGCAAATTGGATGTGACCCAGAGAGCCACAACAGTCAAACTGGAAATGGAATCATCCTCTAAAGCCGCAGTGCTATCATGGTATTAACTGGAACTGGAAATGGATGAAGACATTAAAGTACCTCAGTGTTTGAAATGGTTTTTGTTTTAAACTGAAGCTGGGGAGGCTTTAATATTCCAGGCATGCTGTGTATGTATGTAAACAGTGACTCTTGTTCAGTTGGATACCCTCTGTGCTCGCTCTCTGAGATTCTTCTGTGTCCTGTTTGCAGCTGACGAGTCTGGCAGCGATGAGGACTTCATGGTGGAGGATGACGATGACAGCGACTACGGTCACTCCAAGAAGAGAGGCAAGAAGGTGATTCGACGGCGACGGACAGACAAGGAGAAGAAAAGCCCCAAGCCACGGCTAAAGGCCACAGGTGAGGCAGCCAATCAGAATACAGGTGCAGGAAGATGGGTCCCAGTATGCCTGTGACGTGGCTTCCTTGCTCACCGTAACTTCATTGTGCAGTCACAGGAGGTCACTGCAGTATTCTCCTGAACGATAGGTGCCGCCATTCAGACAGTACAACCACAAAAATGCTGATGTAGGAAGAGAAGTAGTCAAAACCGGAAACAACGACTTTCCAAGTGTTTTTTTTCCCCCCACAAAGTTTTCAAACAGCTGCAACATTTCCCTCTGTATATCTGTGTATCTCTGAGCACACAAAACCTTCAGTTTTTACACCCAAGTTGTTTATTTTAGAAACTGTCAGAATATTAAATTAATATGTTAAGTAAGTTGACATGCTGGCTGTGAATCCTGTTCAAAAGTTACAATCTTAAATGCTTATACGAGGCTGGGTTGCAGGCAGAGAAGCCCAAGCCTTCCCCTCAGTCATGTCCAGCTTATCTGGGGAAACACGGAGGCATCCCCGGGCCAGCCAAGCAATATAATCCTTTCATTGAGTCCTGGGTGAGGTGTTCTAGGCATGTCCCATTAGGATTTGACCCAGGGGGTGACCATCTCTAAGTAGCAGTGCTATTTTGAACCCCTCTTGAATGACTCAACTCAGAACCCTATCGGTGAGAGAGAGGACAGTCACCCTTCTAAGAAACCTAATTTCCACTGTTTGTGTCTTATTTTTTGCCTTCAAAATAATGAACGATAATAAGCTGCAGCTCCATCTGGTGGCAGATGGCTACGTAACATTTAGGACACGGCGATTTGTAGCATTTTCAATGGAAATGTTAACAAATAGATTAAATAACGAGTGCGTCGAGTACTAGTGACAATAGCGGCGATCAGTCGACTAGTCATTACCCTGCCCTCCCTTCTCTCACCCCAACCGGTCGCAGCAGATTGCCCCGCCCCTCCCTGAGTCTGGTTCTGCCGGAGGTTTCTTCCTGTTAAAAGGGAGTTTTTCCTTCCCACTGTCGCCGAAGTGCTTGCTCATAGGGAGTCATATGATTGCTAAGTTTTTCTCTGTATGTAGTATTGTAGGGTTTACAATATAAAGTGCCTTGAGGCGACTGTTGTTGTGATTTGGCGCTGTATAAATAAAATTGAATTGAATAGTCGTGCACATCGTGTTTTGTGTGCTCTAAAACGAGAGCTGAACAAAATTTTCCTGACAAATGCAGGAGAAAAAAAACACACTCCGTTCCTCATACTGTCAGAAAAACTTTCCTGTCAGGATCAAGTTTGTGCAACCCGGCACATTCAGAATAATCCACCTTGATGAAACTACAGCACATCACCACTTTACTGCTCACTCAGTGAGCATCACATCCCTCTGTGTTTATCTGAATCTTTGTCTTGTGAAAGGGAAAAAGTGCTCATTTCTTCCAAAAGTACAAATATGAATGTGGATAATGACATTAAGTCATAAATAAAAGTAAGTCGCTGCTTGCTGACAGAAATACTGCAGCAGGCTATTACAGGACTACACATATGCAATGTACATTAACAAGTACTTGTTAAGGTTGATGGTGCAAAAATGTGTCACTGAGTGGATCCTGATCAGAAATGGAAACAGAAAATATGAATTGGTTTGCCTTTGCTTTGCACCTTTGCTTCAGGTGTGTGCCAGTGCAGAGCAGTGGGTACCGACCAGTGTTAAATATATTCCTCATTGTGAGTCAGAGTTACATGGCAGCCCGCCTGTGTGCATTTACCTGTGCGATTAGTCACTGACTGATTTGTGTCCTTCTCTCTGAAGTGACCCCCAGCCCAATGAAAGGAAAGGGGAAGGGGCGCCCCAGCACCAAGGCGATGGAGAAGAGCTCACCCAAAGAGGAAGAAGAGGAGGAGGACCCAGAGAGTCCCCTGGAGGAGGAAGAGGAGGAGCCCGAGAAGAAGGAGAGTTCCCCAGCTCCCAAGAAGACAAAGGAGGCCGCAGGAGGAGAAGAGGAAGAGGAGGACGAGGAGGAGGAGGATGGCTCAGAAGAGGAGGCACCCTCTGGAGAAGACTAGAAGATGGTACCCATTTGAAGCCCATCCTCCACATCTCTCTCTGTCTGTTCTCAGTGGGTTTTTTCTGTTCTTCTTTTTGTTGTTTTGTTTTTTTTCTTTTTGTTTTGCTCTGCGTTTAGACTTTTTGTTTTTTGTTTTTTTGGTTCTTTTGGTTTGTGCCGGTGGCCTGGCTCAGTGGTTTGGACTTGGTGTGCTTCTTTAACCTCCCCCCTCCTTCTCGCTGCCTCCAGCTTGGACATAGTGCTCCTGTGGCTGTACAGCATATGTAAGGACTTAGCATTTTCTCTTCATCCTTTCTGGATTTTTGTGTGAAAACTGTCAGCGCTAGCAGGCATCCGTCCCGAGTGTGAACACACCCCTTCACTGCTGTGTATCTTTGTTTCCTCCTCGCGGTTATCAGGCATGACTGGCCACACTCTTTACTATTTTTTTTTTTTTTTTACTGATATGTGTCGGTAAGTTGAGCACTGTATTTGCAACATGACGTTGAGTGAGCACGTGCAGGCAGCGGTCAAGCCTTCACCCTCTCTGGTTTGCTTTTTTGGCACCAGGTGGTTGTTTTAGACGGTTCTTTGAGTTTGAGCAGCGTCTTTTAAATTCTTTTTAAAGCTAGCTCCGCTTCCTTCAGACACTTTGATCTACATAGTTTGCGGCTGCTGTGTTCGCTACATGTCAGACTGCCACCGTTGCACATTTCAAGAAGACGCGCGTGTGTGCCTTTGCATACACGCTTAAATTTTCATTGGGGTACTTTTTGTATTTTTCCTCTAAGCCCATCAGCTGCCTTTGTGAAATGGTTTCTGTTGTTGTACATCAGGCTTTCTAATAACCTCCTTTTAAAAAACTCACGCAATTTCTATTCCCTGCATGGCTACAGCATCTTCTGAACACTCAAGCCCTTGTGCCAGGCATCCTGAAACCGTTTTATTTTAAGAAAGAGGTGTTTTTGTTTTCTTTTCTTTTGTCTTTATGTTTTCTTTTCAGAGTTAAAAAATGAATGTTTTTCTCCTGTTGGTTATTGTTCTAATTCTCTATTCAGATTTTTTTTGTAATGTTTGTTTTTTAAGAAAAAGAAATAAAATGTATCTTGATTTTAAAGAAAAAAATGTCGACCCTATCCAATCTGTTCTTGCCTGATGGTTTGATCAGCCATCCCTTCTTTGACTTATTCTGTCCTTTTCATCCCCCTCCCACCCCCAAACACATCAGCTTTAGCGAGGTCCATGTTTCCTGGAGGCTTTTTTTTTTTTTTTTTTTTTTTGCCCACATTACTGTTTCCACAAGTGGACACCTTTTTGACTCCAGATTTCCACAGTCCTGCGACTCGGGAGTAGATTAAAAGCGGGCAGCTCGGTATATATCCGGCATTTGTTTCTCTGTCAATGCCTTAATTTTCATTGAGTTTCGGTCGTGGCTCTGATTATATCGTCACTGGAGGCCCGAGAATGTAATCTGTCCTCAAGTTTTAGGTCTTTGCTACAAACGGCAAATTAGGCTTAAAACGAGTCAACAATCTGTACGATCAGCAATCCAAAGCCATAAAACGATCTCAAAACTAGTGACTCGGAGATCAGGTGCAGCACTTGTGAGATTAAACGTTTTTTGTTGTTTCTTTTTTTTTTTTTTGCAACAAATAGTGTTTGATGTCAAAGCGAAAAAACAAAGAAAAAAAGCAAAACAAAAAAAAACAAAAAAAAAAAACAAGTGTATTGCGGTCTTGGGAGTGTGTTTTCACATCAAGTCTGAGGCTGCAGTAAACGTCAGTCCTGGATGTGTACAGGACCCACTCGAACCTAGTCCCTGGTTCAGAAGCACATTCGATTGTTTTCCGACTGTCCTCGTTCGCAGGTTAAAGTGTTCTTTCTACGTTCAGGTCCTGAATTGGCACCCATCTGTAGCTACTGTCATTTTCTGATTGGAACTTAAAAAAAAACAAACCTCTCTTTATATCAACCTAACGCTGTTAGCGGTAGGGTCAGATAGCGGCTCGTAGTTCACAGCACTGAGGGCTTGAATGACGTTCCTATCATCTTCCCGCAGGAGCCACATGGCATAAGGCTATGAATTTCTCCTCACTCATTCATTCTACAACTTCTGTTCTCTTTCTGATGTCTTTTTTTTTGTTTGTTTTTCTTTCAATCTACCTTCAGTTGTACTGGCAATGTAAATGTAAGCCAAGTTGTGATTCCTACAGGAGACCAAGTGGAGAAGATTTTGTCAGTAGTATGGAAAAGGAACACTGAACTCTTGAATCTTTTTGCATGTTGTGGAAAAGTGCGAAGCGGTGATGATGATGATGGTGGTAATGGCAATATTGTGGTCTTACAAAAAAAAAGTATTAACAACGATGTTGATAATGTTTTTGGTTTCCCAGCTTCTAATAAAGGCAACCTACTTTTTATACAGATTAACTACTTGTTTTGTGCCGTTGAGCTCTGTGTGGGTGGTGACTGGAGGGATGAGCAAGAAGGGTTTGATGGGTAATAAACTGCAGTGCTCCCTGACTACCACTCGGGGGCGGCGTGTTCAACAGCACCACTATGTTTTCAGATGTTGATCAGGTCTGGTCACCAGATGCTATATTTAGATGGGCTTAGTGACAGTGCTGCTGAGGCACTCCTAACCCAGAGGGGGTAGGAAGAACATTTGATCTGTGTGTGTGTGTGTGTGTGTGTGTGTGTGTGTGTGTGTGTGTGTGTGCATATATTCCCTCAATTTTACACTAAATGTGGGACCTTTCTATCTAAATAGATTTTACACAAAACACAGTACAGTTTATTTTTTTAGCTGGTCCACAATAAATTATAATTGCCCCAGCCACAAACCATCAGTCTAATGCCACCTGAGCTCTTTAGAGCTTTACACAACAAAAACTTTAGTAAGGCCTCGAAAGCCAATAAAACAGGATATAATAAAAGTGAACACTGATAATATAAAGTGAAAGGTCAGAGGCTGACTAAAACTACAGCGATTGAAAATAAGGATTAAAATAAAGTGCAGAGGTAGTTTGGTGTAAATCAGGGGTCCCCAATCCCAGTCCACAAGGGCCGGTGTCCCTGCAGGTTTTAGATCTCACCCTGGGTCAACACACCTGAATCACATGATTAGTTCATTACCAGGCCTCTGGAGCACTTCAAGACATGTTGAGAAGGTAATTTATCCATTTAAATCAGCTGTGATAGATCAAGGACACATCTAAAACCTGCAGGGACACCGGCCCTCGTGAACTGGGATTGGGGACCCCTGGTGTAAGTGTTGCACCTTGTTGCAATCAGTGTTATAGTTGAGAAAAACTGAACCATATCTAGATGTGGTAAAATGTTTAGTAACTGAAATACAAACCAAAATGGAAGTAATGTTGTGTACTCAAGAGTACACTTCAAAAAATGGGGAAAAAAGGAACACTTTTTAATCAGTGTGGCATAAAGTCATTAAACGTTTTGTGATATTGATCTGGTCAGTGAAGTAGCTGAGGGGTGTTAATGAGATTAACAGATGGTGCACAAGAGAGGCAGCAATGAGACAACCCACAAAACAGGAATGGGTTTAAAGGTGGAGGCCAAGAAACATTTTTTCTCATCTTTTCTGGCTGTTGTCTAGTTTTCCAGTCGGCAAGGGTCAGTGTCACTACTGGCAGCATGAGGCGGTATCTGAACCCTGCAGAGGTCGCGTACGTCCAACTCCTCCAGGATGGCACATCAATACACGCCATTGGCAGAAGGTTTGCTGTGTCTCACTGTGCATTCTCAAGGAGATTCCAGGAGACAGTCATTCTAAAAGAGCTGGACGGGGCCGGAGAGCGTCCTTAACCCATCAGCCGGACCAGTATCTACACCCTAGTGCGAGGGGGAACAGGATGAGCACTGCCAGAGCTATGACATTACCTTGAGGAGGACACTGATGGGAATGTTTCTGACCAAACAGTCAGAAAACAGCTTCATGAGGGTGGGCTCACAGTCAGGCACTCTGGAGCCCAAATGATATTTGCCATAGAATATCAGAATTAACAGGTCCATTGCTGGCCCCCTGTTCTTTTCACAGATGAGAGCAGGTTCATTCTTAGCATATCTGACAGACTTGAAAGGGTCAGGAGAAGCCGTGGAGAACATTATGCTGACTGTAACATGGTTCAGCATGACCAATTTGGTACTGGCTCAGTGATGGTCTCGTGATGCGTATCCACAGAAGGACTCTTTGAGTTCAGCTGTCTTAAGGTTAATCGTTTTCATTTCTCTAAAATGATGTGGCATCGTTTCATTCCTAACACATTACCCAGACCTTAATGTGTTTTCTTTGTGTTGCTTTAAATTTTTTAAATAGTATATAAATGACATTTCTTTAGTTATTGTCAGTGACTTTATCTGAGACTCACTGAATTTTGGTATAGTTCTGCAAAATGATGCCCCTGTTGAACAATTTGTGAAATTTAGCTTCTCCTAGATATTCCACTATCATGTGTGAGTGATATTGGAAAGTGGAGGAATCACAGCAACCTAACCACCGTAAAGAACGTAGGTACAAACAGGGGTCGTTGAAGTCCATAGTGCATCTCCAAAGCTCCCCTGGCATTAACATCAGCACAAAAACTGTGCTGGGAGCTTCATGGCGTGGGACCTTACGATTTCCTTTCTTCATGTATGGACAAAAGTGTGTCCTGCTCTCCAAAATCATAGAAAGCCTTCCCAGAAAAGTGGAAGCTGTAATATCTACAAAGGAATAGGAGCAATCCAACGGATGTAGAATGAGATGTCATAAAAGCTGCTGGAGCTGAAATGTGTAGATGGCCCAATACTTGTCTATGTAGTCTTGTCTATGTGTTCTTTCTTTTAACTCTCTGGTATGTCATTTATGGAATCACCAGCAATCAGCTGCGTTGATTGTATAACAGCATGTCTCAAATTAAAGCTCATCTTCAATATTTTTTAATACAGACAGTGGAACAAGCACCTGTAGTGTCGGTGCCCCATATTGTTGTCTGCACTGCAGAGCTAACCTCGCCTTTGTGGCAGGTTTTTAAAACTTTTCAAGAGTTGTGTTTTGGTTTACATATTTAGTTGAAGCAGGTTTTTGTCCAGAAATGTCTAAAGGAGTGTAGAGAAATCAAAAAACCCAAAATGTCACGTGTCTACAAAAACAACTCAAAGAGGAAGGCTATCCTGCTTGGTGTCTGTTTGATGCTTAATAGTTAGTTACATTAGTAACATATTAGCCATCAACTTTGTACTATGTAACTAATGTATCTCTTCCATACAACCACAAAATATTTTAATGTAATTTTTTGAAGGTAGTAGTCTAAAGTAATCAATAAAAAATTACTTATCCTAAATTTTCATTTCTGTTTGATCACGCTTGGCATGTTTTAAATGTTTCTGGTAGAATTTGTTCATTATCTACAAAGAAGATGAAACTTTAAGGAAGAAATGGTGAAGTGTCAGGGTATCAACTAATGCTTGCAAGCTTGGCTCGCAAGCTGCATCCATAAACTGCAAAAATCCAACACACAGCCATGTGTAGCATCCAATTAGAGCCAATTAGTAGAATAGTGAGGTAACAGAATTTGACTGTTCACTGTAACTGAAATACAAATTCGGATGAATGGCAGGCTATATTGTTTGTGAGAAAATGTCATTAAAATGCTAGAAAAGACACCAACTGCATAAACACAGTGAAGAGGTTCAACTATCAAGGCCTTCCAGACAGCTATCAGCAATACTGTCCATGGTCCTAATTCCTAACAACCACCTCATAGTTGGGTGAAAGGGTGAAACTGTCCAAAGAGACCAAAACAATGGTCTCTACCAGGCTGTAAACATGCTTTTTAATGCTGTAAAGTTGGTCAATTCAACATGGGAGCCAATAGGGATTTACTCTGTTTGGAACTAGCCTCAAGGTCCCATTAGTAAGAGTGCAGTTTTTACCATGCCCTGGCTTCATTTTTATGCTGTGTGGCTCGCCTCTCTTGGCCTGTTAAGTGGCAATGCAAACACACATGTATGTATCAATAAAGACAAATTCTTTGGTCATCTTTCTGCTGATTCCTGATGAAAATGTTTATATACCTGTGCTATTGCGCAGGTCAACTTACCGTTACTATTAACAGCAATTCATCTGGCAATGCAGCCTGACTGTATCTATGATTCTGACAGCATCTATGCATGTATAGCTATGAGTTCTCAACCTTGCAACACTAAATCTCCCCATGTTTGCTCTGACACAACAGTGGCACCAATACCCTCTCTACTGTCTGTGGTTGTGCTTCTTTGTGTGAAGGCGTAAGCACATGTTCTCTCTCAGCTTCCCTTTTTACAACTTGTGTACATCTCGGCTCCTCAGCACTTTTTAGTGCTGCATTGTTAACACTATGAGTTGAACACACAAAACACACAAACCAAGTCGTATTTAAGGTCACAGCGGTAGAAGCCAGTGACTGCTAACCAGATGGCAACATGCTCGTTTTACTTGGAATAACAAAGTGAGTAATATTGATTTTATTCTTACTGTCTGCTGTTTTATTGTCTCCAACGCACCAACACTGTGTTTCTTACACAGCTTTCTTTCCCTCTATTGTCACTTCAGAAAGCAGCATGCTCTGTAGCTTTGGGGCTCTAGGACTTCTTTTCTAATGTGTAGAATAAAAAGTAAATAGACTACAGAGCTTGAAAAGCTTCTTCAGAACTGTAGAAGCTTCTCAGATGAGAGGTGAAAATCTTCAATAAACTTAAAGAAGTCCAGTCGCTTTTCTTTCCAAGCTCCTTAGATGACCTGGATGACAGAACCGACACAGACAGTACACAATAGAGTTTTTTACTTCCACATATCCATGCTGTTACACTGGTATAAAGTTCAAACAGATATAAAGGTCATAAAGCTATCATTAAAAATGGCAGTTAAAGAAAACAGCATTTTATTCACTCCTGAAAACTGAAGTTCTGCCTATCAACGTCAGGAAAAAACAAAAAAATAAGTAGTCGACTGGTTTTTCAGTTTTTTGCTAAGCTGTAATAAGCTGACACCTCTGCTGCAGTCACTGACTTTAAATGCTAAAAACGTGGGGAATTATCAAAAAGGTTTAAAAGCTGCATTGACCAGCGAATCAAAAGCTTATGAATTTTACATTTGTAATTGTGTACAGTTGTGTTTATTACAGGGTTTATGTGTGGGATAGGGAGAGTTTTTAGTAACTGTCAGCCAAGCGGAAATCTGAAGAATGAAGCCGACATTAAAAACACAAAAACAGAAAACCAACAGTTAGAGTTCCTCTAATGCCCACTTGAGGCTGACTACAAAAGTGAGTCAATTCCCTTAAACTTGGACCTGACCTCCCCACTGCGTTTGGGGTGTTGCTGCTTTATGGCTGAAGCTTGCCATAAAGTAGATATCATAAGCCCCTCCTGCACATTTTGGGGGTTTTTTTCAATTACAATTCAGTTGCTATGACGACGTCATTGTCGTCATAGCAACCCATCTGTGGGTCCCGCAACGTAATTAATATGGCACACGAACGCTACAACGCTACAACAAAGATGGACGTCGAAGCAGAAATGTACCTGCTGCTCGGTCTGTGGCTTTTCGTCAGACTCTAGGACCATGATATCGTTTTTTGCAGCCATTGCTGGATTTCAAAAGTGACAGGTTTGAGTTTTGTGAATGAGAGGCTCTTGTGACTCATCGAGTGATGCTACTGACCAGCCAACCTGTGGCATGCAGTCTGCCAATGTCACATTTTAGTACCTGCTTGAATCACTTGGGACCCTGGCCGAGCAGGTACTAGAAAAGTACCTGGTACCAGGTACTATGACCTAACGGAAAACCCTTAAAACCGTAGCGACCCGTGCCGAATCGATCCGAGTAGGTACTAATGGAAAAGGGGCTTTAGTGTTTGGAAACAGGAATGTGGCAGGCAGAGGGTGGATCAAAACTGACTCGAGGCTAACGGGAGGTGACTGTACATTAATTTCAGTTCGGTTTCTACCTACCCTTTATTTGCAGTTGGCCATATTTTGATTGGGCATTCAAGTACAGCACTGGGAAATCATGGGACAAAGTCCAGATGTTGTGCAGCAATAAGGTGACCATTTTTCCAGAATCTCTCTTGTATCTGCACAACCACAGTGTTACCTGTCTCCTTCATTAAAGCAGCAGCATTGTTTTTGTCATTTAGACACGATGCTCTTCCTCTTCCATGCTACTGTGTCTTCTCTTTCCCCTTCTTTCTCTCAGTTGTCTTCTGTTGTTGAAGTAGTACTGCACTGCACAGATGATGGTCTGCATCAGCTTGTAGAAAAACTTCAAAAACTGTAGAAACACGTCCTCCTCCAGATGTAAAGACATGTCATAGACTTCACTGTCCCATCCTGGATCAGTCTCCTTCCTTTTATGTCTGAGTAATGAGCGAATTTGAAAAAAAGATACAAATAAATCTGATAATAAACACTTTCAAGTCAGAGTCTTCCTGAGCATACAAGCTGTCGCATGAGGTTTAAGCAGTGCCGATCGCAATGAACAAATTGTGTATTGTATCATCCGCTTGAATGGCAACGAAAGGGGCTGGTAATACCTGTTTGGCAACCTCCTCTCGATACGTTGAACATGTTCTCCAAATGTTTATTTCGAATTGTTTCGAAGCCTTTGAAATAGGGCTGTGAGGCCCTCTGAGCCCACGATCATCTGCATATATTGTTCCAAAAAATTCTCTTATAAATGTACGGGTTTAATAAAGCTCGTGGTCGTGGTCAATTTCACATTTCCCACAAAGTTTTAGCTGCATGTGTCCCAATCCAGTGAACTTGAACTTTGTGTCAAAGATTCAAGTTGCTGTTATTTATATTTCCTATCACCTTAAATTATCACTCAAAGACAAGCATCTATGACAGTGTATATATAGATGTATCATATATAAGAGACAAATATTGTTTGTTTAATTTGTTGGCATTATTTAATTTGGCTCAATGCTTACATATATGTGTAAAAAGAAAACATACGAGCTGTGATAACTGTGTCTGATAGAATGAAGAGTAGACCGATATATTAAATATTCCTTTATTGGGTGAGAAAATCATACCATGTAATAACTGCTTTAAGTCATACAGAATAGATATCAGAGCCTTAAACAGGCTGACTTCTGCTAAATGGGTCAAACTGGGCAGAAAGTCTACAAACACATAACATCCTTATAGAATATGATGTTACACTATTGATCAACTTACCTCAGAATATATAAAGCATATAAGCAATTACAGCAATATGATGCAACAAACACAGCAGTACTACTAATCCAAAATACTCAAAGCTTCATAGAACTGGAACAAACATTTATTTTTAGCTCCATTCTGCTGCTGATACATACTTTAGGTTTCTGAACATTAAACTTGTTTCTGCCTTTCATAGTGTGTAACTTGAAGGCCCTGAGTACTTTCTCCCACACTGAAAACACTGGAATGATAAAATTATTTAAACATTACCTAATAAGACTGATTCAGCTGATGTGCAGCAGTGGGTCCCTCAGTCTGTCCTCACTCTGGACACTTGCAGTTGTCACACATGGAAATCAAATGTGTAATAAGCTGCAGGATTCAAACACAAGTGTAACTTATAAACACATGTTCATACTTTTATTACACAATCAGAGAGAAAGAAACAGAGAGTGCAGGACAGACAGACAGGTGACAGTCTCAGGTGTAGACACTTCTACAAAACAGCTCAAGAGAAGGAGGATTTAGTGTTTGTGTTATTACGAGTGCTAAACAAGAAGAGTTCCCAGATGGTGCAGTGGACACATGTGTGTGATTAAAGCATCTTTCTTTCAGCTTAACGAGTGAACCGTCAGCTCGTTCAAACACACGTTAAAGTCCGTTTGGCTCGACACCACCGAACAGAGGCAGCAATGTAACATAGCTAACATTAACAGTGCAGTGAATCCTGCTTGTGCCGCGATATTCAGGACTGCAAACCGAGCAGCATCACTGACTTTCAGCTTGTTGTGTTTGTGGATATATGACTGACTTTAATTATCCATAGAATCATCACATTCTCTGTAAGATTAAGGTCGACTATCGAACGGCGTATATTTTAAAGTGAAGGCTTTAAAACCAAGTTAGTTCAAATATCACTAATGTCACATAACTTTGCCGACATGTGGCCAACAGTCATGTTTTAATGTTGTTCATTATTAAACATTTGCACATAAATAAGTGACATAATATTCAGTACTTACTTTTAAAAGTTTACTCTTTGGCCGCTCCGCTTCAGCCGTTTGCCGTATTTTTTGGCAAAATTATCCACACCCACCGCCGCGCTATGAATTGTGGGATATATGGGACCACGAAGTGTACACCGGACCACACTTCAAATTTAGGGAAATCGATTTGGAAACCCGGACTGACCCCCCGGCTGCCAAGACTGGCAATAGGGACATGGAATGTCACCTCTCTGGTGGGGAAGGAGCCTGAGTTAGTGCGTGAGGTTGAGAGGTACCGGCTAGATATAGTCGGGCTCACCTCTACACATGGCTTGGGCTCTGGAACCAGTCTCCTGGAGAGGGGCTGGACTCTGTCTCAGTCTGGAGTTGCCCCTGTTAAGAGGCGGCGGGCTGGGGAGGGTATTCTAATATCCCCTCGGCTTGCTGCCGGTACGTTGGGGTTTTTCCCGGTGGATGAGAGGGTTTGTTCCCTGCGCCTTAGGGTTGGGGAACGGGTCCTGACTGTCATCTGCGCTTATGCCCCGAGTGGCAGTTCGGAGTACCCAGCCTTCTTAGAGTCCCTGGGGGGGGGGGGGGGGGGGGTGCTGGAAGGTGCTCCACCTGGAGACTCTGTTGTCCTGCTGGGAGACTTCAATGCTCACGTGGGTAATAACAGCGAGACCTGGAGGGGCATGATTGGGAGGAACGGCCTCCCTGATCTGAACCCGAGCGGTGCTTTGTTATTGGACTTCTGTGCTAATCACAGTTTGGCCATAACGAACACCCTGTTCGAACATAAGTGTCCATAAGTGCACATGGCACCAGGACGCTCTAGGCCGTAGGTCGATGATCGATTTTGTAATCGTATCACCAGACCTGCGACCATATGTTCTGGACACTCGGGTAAAGAGAGGGGCTGAGCTGTCAACTGATCACCACCTGGTGGTGAGTTGGATCAGGTGGCGGGGGAGGACGCTGGACAGACCTGGAGCACCTAAACGCGTAGTGAGGGTGTGCTGGGAACGTCTAGCAGAGGCCCCAGTCCGCGAGATCTTCAACGCATTCCGAGGGAGACTGGGAACATTGAGTCCGAATGGACCATGTTCAGCGTCTCCATTGCCGAAGCTGCTGCATTGAGCTGCGGCCGCAAGGTGGTTGGTGCCTGCCGTGGTGGTAATCCCCGAACCAAATGGTGGACACCAGAGGTGAAGGGAGCCACCAGGCTGAAGAAGGAGTCCTATCGGGCTTGGTTAGCCCGTGGGACTCCGGAGGCAGCCGACAGGTATCGACAGGCCAAGCGGAATGCGGCTCGGACAGTGGCTGAAGCAAAAACTCGGGTGTGGGAGGAGTTCGGAGAGGCCATGGAAAAAGACTTTCGGACTGCCTCGAAGAGATTCTGGCAAACCGTCAGGTGTCTCGGGAGGGGAAAGCGGTGCTCTACCTGCACTGTGTATAGTGCTGGCGGAGCGCTGCTGACGTCGACTGAGAAAATTGTCAGGCGGTGGAAGGAATACTTCGAGGACCTCCTTAATCCCACTGACACGTCTTCCGAGGAGGAAGCAGAGTCTGGGGATGAGGGGAATGACCCGCCAATTTCCGGGGGCGAGGTCACTGAGGCAGTTAAACAACTCCTTGGTGGCAGAGCCCCTGGTGTTGATGAGGTCCGCCCCGAGTTCCTGAAGGCTCTGGACGTTGTAGGGCTGTCCTGGTTGACACGCCTCTGCAATGTTGCGTGGAGATCAGGGGCAGTACCCGTGGACTGGCAGACCGGGGTGGTGGTCCCCATCTTTAAGAAGGGGGACCGGAGGGTGTGTTCCAACTACAGGGGGATCACACTCCTCAGCCTCCCTGGGAAAGTCTATGCCAGGGTGCTGAAAAGGAGAGTTCGTCCGCTAGTCGAACCTCGGATACAGGAGGAACAATGTTGTTTTCGTCCTGGTCGCGGAACACTGGATCAGCTCTTTATCCTCTCGACGATACTTGAGGGTGCATGGGAGTTTGCCCAACCAGTCTACATGTGTTTTGTGGACTTGGAGAAGGCATTCGACCGTGTCCCTCGGGGTGTCCTGTGGGAGGTGTTGCGGGAGTATGGGGTGTCTGGCCCATTGCTACGGGCCATTCGATCCCTATACAACCATTGCAAGAGCTTGGTTCGCATTGCCGGCAATAAGTCGGACTCGTTCCCGGTGGGTGATGGGCTCCGCCAGGGCTGCCCTTTGTCTCCGGTTCTGTTCATAATTTTTATGGACAGGATTTCTAGGCGCAGCCAAGTGGCGGAGGGCTTTCACTTTGGTGGCCTCAGAATCTCATCTCTGATTTTTGCAGATGATGTGGTTCTGTTGGCTTCATCGGGTGAGGGCCTCCAGCTCGCACTGGAACGGTTCGCAGCCGAGTGTGAAGCAGCGGGAATGAGGATCAGCACCTCCAAATCTGAGGCCATGGTTCTCAGCCGGAAAAGGGTGGAGTGCCCCCTCCGGGTCGGGGATGAGTTCCTGCCGCAAGTGGAGGAGTTCAAGTATCTCGGGGTCTTGTTCGCGAGTGATGGGAGAAGGGAGCCAGAGATCGACAGACGGATTGGGGCTGCAGCTGCAGTAATGCAGACGCTGCACCGGTCCATCGTGGTGAAGAGGGAGCTGAGTGTAAAAGCGAAGCTCTCAATTTACCGGTCGATCTACGTCCCTACCCTCACCTATGGCCACGAGCTGTGGGTAGTGACCGAAAGAACGAGATCGCGGATACAAGTGGCAGAAATGAGCTTCCTCCGAAGAGTGGCTGGCCTCTCCCTTAGAGATAGGGTGAGAAGTTCGGCCATCCGGGAGGGGCTCAGAGTAGAGCAGCTGCTGCTCCACATCAAAAGGAGCCAGCTGAGGTGGTTCGGGCATCTGACAAGGGTGCCCCCTGGGCGCCTCCTGGGTGAGGTGTTCTAGGCATGTCCCACTGGGAGGAGGCCTCGGGGCAGACCCAGGACACGCTGGAGAGATTATATCTCTCGGCTGGCCTGGGAACGCCTTGGTGTTCCCCGGGATAAGCTGGAGGAGGTGGCTGGGGAGAGGGAGGTCTGGGCCTCTTTGCTTAGGCTGCTGCCCCCGCGACCCGGCCTCGGATAAAGCGGATGAAGATGGATGGATGGATGGATGGATGGATGGATGGATTTGGAGACCGCATTTGGAGACCGCATTTGGAGTACACTTCAGATTGGGACAGATCGTTGCGTCGCTGTGACGTAATAGGTCTCAAAATGCGTACTCTGAAGCGTGCGTTCACTGAATTGAACCACAGTTTCCTTTTTTTCTTTCCCTCATTTCAACTTCAACTTTATTTGAATAGTGTGGCGACCCACTAGAGGGCTCCACTCACACCCAAGCTGGGAGGAAGGGTTCTGCTGTGTTTGGGCGCAATATGCTCAGTTCATGTTTGGAGGTGAATAAAGTTGGAGTGTAAAACTAGAGCCCCTTATTTCATGTGTCACATGCCTCCATAATAGCACATTTAAAAACTATAAATGACCAAAGTGCTTTACAGGCTCAGCTAGCAAAAACAATAATAAGGGACACTAGAAATAATAGAGTAATCTAAAATAAAATAAATATTTTTTTACTAAGCACATTACTCCTCCTCCTCACTGAGTCTCGTCTTGTTGTGCCGGTTCTCCTATGTTGTGCCGTGGGTTTGTGGAGTGACTGTTTCCTATGTATAGGTTCGAGCATTTCTCAGTGCACAAATGGATCCTGTCAGTGCTCAAAGGGTGGGTGCGCAGTGGCCCTTCGATCATTCCATCCACTCCATAGTACGTCGACCCACTGGGAAAATCCCCCACATGCCGCATAACCAGTCCAGGCCTGTCCTCTTGTAATAGCAACAAGACACTAATGTGACAAGTTAGCCATAGTTATTTCAGACTAAAATAATCCATCCATCCATCCATTCGCGTCCGCTTATCCTTTTTAGGGTCGCGGGGGGCGCTGGAGCCTATCCCAGCTGTCATAGGGCGAGAGGCGGGGTACACCCTGGACAGGTCGCCAGTCTGTCGCAGGGTGTACCCCGCTAAAATAATATTTTGTTATATTGAACAAGTATAGCACAATTACCTCCAACATTTCCACCTCTGCAGTATACCAATGGCACTTCTGTAGAGCAGCCATTATTAGCATTTTCCTGTTCAGCTGTATGACATCATTTCACGACTAGCATGAAGAACTGTTGCTAGCCCAAAGGTACTGCTCATTTTCCTAAGAATCAAGAAACTGTTGCTAAGGTGTGTACCAACGTAAAGAAGGGCTATGCCATTTACGCAAAAATAATTACTACTACTAATAATAATACATTCTATTTATAGGCACCTTTAAAGAACTTCACGGTCAACTTACATTAGTACAACAAAATAAAAACATAAGATAAGCAAATAAAAAACAACTATAAAAGTTAATCGAGGTAAAAAACACAATAAGACCAAGTCATAATAAAGGGTATGCAATTCTGAATAGATCGGTTTTAAGATGTAATTTTAAACCAGAGAGTTTGTAGTTGGCAGATCTGGTGGAAGTGCATTCCAAGGACTCGACGCTCAAGCTAAAGGCTCTGAGCCCCATGGTAGTGAGGCAAGCAGTTGTAACAGACAGAAGGGAAGCTGAAGAAGAGCAGGGAGGGTACGCATGGAGAAGATCAGATAAATATGGAGGAGCGAGGTTATGAAGCACTTTGAAAGTAAGAAGTAGGAAATTCACTCTTAGGTGAGCTGGAAGCCGATGGAGCTGTTTAAGAGCAGGTGTTATTTGTTCAGTGGATCCAATTCTGGATATAATATCAATATTTTGAACTAACTGCAGTTTATGGATGATTTACCATAGAGAAGAGAATTACAGCAATCCAAAACAAGATGTGACAAGAGCAGCGACAGGTATGGTGGTACTGTTTGGAGTGAGTGAAGGGCGAAGGCGGTTAAAATTACTAAGATTAAAATAAGAAGACCCTGTGATATTATTTCTGTGTGCCTTTAAGGAGAGAGTGCTGTCGAGGATGAAACCAAAACTCTTAACCCAAGAGGAAGATGTGATGACAGAGAAATAAATACAAAAAGAAAAGACATAAAAATAAGGAGTTTGGATTGATTGGCTAGCACGAAAAACAATGACCGTTTTATTTATTCATATTTACTGTTGAACCAGTCAGAGCATAATGCAATAATTTGCATCAGGCTTACGCTACAGTTACAGGAAGTGACAAAAGAAAATGCACTATAGATTACTGAGTGCTGAGTTTCAAAGTAAGTTAGTAATAGTTTAAAAAATAATTCAATGAACACATTTTTCAGTTGTTCCAAATGTAGCCCCAACAAGTGTCAGCCTTTACAAATCAACAGTAGCTGAGCAAATCATATGAACACATATATAAAAACAAACCCAACATAGGAATGTCAGCACTACCTGTAATCCCGCCCACATCCTTAACAGAAAGCGTGACGTGAGTAATAATCTCACCTTTGTTGTCATTTGCGGCACATACACAGCTGTATACACCACAGGCTACTGAACTTTAAAGGAAGAAAACCAGTAGCCACTGCTGACTTTTCAAACAACTTTTGCTGCTCGAAGAGAGATCAAAGGACTTTGATGAGGCAAGTGGAAATAAAAATGCTAGTGGTTTATTGCTTAATGTTTTAGAGTGTGTCTCAGAGAAAGAGGAGCTTCTGGTTTAACAAGTGAGTGAATAACACACATGCACGCACACAGTGTGCCAGATGAAATCATTAGGAAATGAATGAATTATGTGCAATAGCTTACAGTAAGCAGGAGGCATACATACCACAAAGAAACAGACTGTTACATATTAACAAATTATGCAGTTTTCTTTGTCGTTCATTCTCAGGATTTTTAACATTGTGAGAATTCAAAGAGCCATAAGGTGTACTTATAGCAACACTTAAAACCATAATAATCATCTATATCCCTGACACACCTTACATTCTATACCTCTCTACGTCTAACGCCTAAAGGTACTATTCATTTTCCTAAGAAACAACAAAGCGCTTCTAAGGTGTGTGGGAAGGGACATGTCACTTATGGATAGGACGAGCTCAGACTATAGCCTCAAAAGTCCTCAAAACCAGATGATTTTACAGTCATGTTTACACCTTCACTGAAATCTATAGACAATAGTGTAAATGACACTAGACAGCAAGAAACACACTGAAACCACATTTATGGCAATGTTTATAGATTTCTAAGCAGTGATGATACTTCCTAAAAAATGAAAGGAAGTCAGAAAGATCTATCAGGAATAAATACTGAACCAGTTAAAATGATTTTAATTGCCACTAAGCACAAGATTTCTCATTAAAATGACAAATATCCTTTATTAATGTGCGTGACAGAAAAAAACAAGTTGTATTACATTTTTTAACATACAGATACATACAGGTAGTAAAACTAAGCATGTCACCTCCATGTTTTTATTTTACTCCGTTTTCGAAATTCACGAAATTGTTCCTATTAGTTTTTAGAGTTAGAGGTTTTTTTAAGTCTATTTTTATTTTTATTTTAGTTAACTAAAAAGTTTTTCACGTGTAGTTTTAGTTTTTAGTTATCTATAAATACCTTGATGCACAGTATTGTTTCAGTCAGTTTCCATCTTGTTCAAAAGTCTAGTTTTTATGTACTTTTTCTTCAGTGTTTCTTTAATTCTAAGTTTAGTTTTAGTTCACAGTGATGGTCTGCCCAACAGAAAATGACTCAGTAGATTGATGTGAGTTGGTGAATGGCTAAAATGGGAGTTGAGGTTTTGCTAATAGATTGAACAAAATGACTTTTCCCCATTTCACATTTAGATATAGAAGGTAATCTTTTTCCAGATTTTACAACGATTTTTTCAGGCTTTGCTGTGCTTTCTTTGAATTATGCAGGAAGACACCACACTGGCAGGTGAAGATGCCGGCCTCTGCTGGGGCGCTAATGGAACCTCAAATAAAAAGGAAACTTAAGAAAGTTGTCTTTGCTGTTCTCTGATGACCGCTTCATTCACAAAGCACATCATGACAAGGAAGCTGTCCAAAACTGATGACCAGCCAAAACCCCTCTGGGAAACCCTTTTGTTTAATAGTTGTCTTTACATTAACTTAATATTTCATATCAGGACTAAAGACATTTGTACATTCAAATAAGTCTCTAAATAAAAAATTGAAGAGCCAAGATGGTTGTGAAAAAGTGGTTTCAGTGTCAGATGTGGAAGTTGTTGCTGGTGAACACTTTATCATGTGGCCTGGAGGTGTGCATGGCTGCCGGGACTGTCTACATCCCACCTCTACTGCTACAGGCCGGCATGGAGGAACGCTACATGACTATGATGCTTGGTAAGTGGAGGGGAAAAAAATCACATGAGCATTACAATTTTATAGATGTTCCGTTTGTGTGTTTGAAACATCTGTTTGTAGTTTGAAGCACCAGTGCTGACAGTGCATGTCTACAACTACTAACTAGGAAATGTATTCAAATAGCTTCATTTAGATTTGTCATTATATAATGATTTTTCATTATCAATAGTTTTCATATGTTTTTAAAACTAGCGGATCTTAGGTAGCTTAGTTTCAATAACGACTTTGATCCATGGACAGAATCAAAGATGGGCGTAGCAAGTGTGACATCACTTGTTGCTTTGTCAAGTCTTGTTTTTAAGCCTTACATTGAGGTTTTTCACAGCTGCCATATTGGTTGCCTGATAATAATGGTCGTCTCTGGTTTTAAAACTGACAGAATGCAGTTTGATCAAAAACAAGAAAAGCAATAACACTGGAGAACCCCGAGTACTGTGGCTATTCATTAGCAAGATAGCAGAAAGCTAATATTTATTAAGCTAACAAATGGATACACCTAAGTCCTAAGTTAAGCGGAAAAATGTAAATAATGTCTTTCTTGCTAGCTAACTGTCACTGGGCGGGCTGTAAACCTTTCCCAGACTGTTGGTAACTGTAATGTCGTCAGTGCAGATAAAGTACGACTACAACAGAAGTTTAAGTGCATTATACCATAAAAAATAATGACTAGATCCCATCTGATACTTCCCTGGTAAATGATTGAGCTTTAAAGACCACTAAGAAGGTTAACAGGGTCTTTCTTTTTACCAGCTGTGACTCCAGTTTTGGGCTTGATCTTTATACCCATGATCGGCTCAGCTAGTGATTCTTGGAGAGGGCGCTTCGGTCGACGCATGCCCTTTATCTGGATCCTGAGCCTGGGAGTTTTGCTAGGCCTGCAAATAATTCCCCAAGCCAGGCGGCTGACTCTACTGATTTCACCACAGCACCCTCACTGGGTGCAAGCCGGCATGCAGGCTGCAGCTGTGTGCCTTGTCGAGTTCTGCGCACAGGTGAGTAAACTTTACAAGTAAAGTTGTACAAAAATAAAAATTATATACTCAGTTATACTATTAATTCTTATTCTCGTGCTTCTTGGGAACTAGATGAGGGATTAACAGGGATCTCTTCCAGGGGTCCAGTGGTAACCAACATGGATAGAGCACAGTCTCGTGTCCTTTTTTTAAAAATCCTTGACATCAGTTCTTTGCTTTGATGCTTCGTGGATCTGGAGTCTGTTTACACACTCACCCCACGAAGAGCAAAGAGGTGGAGCCATTAGCAAGTCAGTGAGCTAAGGGGTAGAGAAAGAAAATGTTTTTATATTGTTTAAAGCAGCAGTGCTTGTTCCTGTAATCACCATTAAAACCTTTACTGGGAAAAAGCTAGCGGCAGTCCTTCAGAACCTGTTTAACAAGCACTGACGTGAAGAAAAGTAAACTTTGTAGCTGCTCAATCCACCGCTGTTTGTTTTACACTGAAAAGGGAAGCTACAGCTGTTGTAATAAAATATGTTGTAATATCTTAAGCCCCAAGCCTACCTGATCTCCTGCCTTTTGCCTCAGTATCAGGGGGCGTTGGGGCTTAAGAGGTTAACTTAAACCATGTTTAAATCAGGCAGCATGCTGAAGGTTGGCAGCAGCCATCCTTTGATACCTGCAGCAAGCAGGGGCGAATCTAAAGTGGGGCATGGGTACTAGATCATACACTATTTCAGTGCGCCCCAGGGTGGCTGTGGCTACAATGTAGCTTGCCATCACCAGTGCATGAATGGGTGGATGGATGACTGGATATGTAAAGCGCTTTGGGGTCCTTAGGGACTAGTAAAGCGCTATATAAATACAGGCCATTTACCATTTACCATTTATTTCAACACTTTCATAACATTGTTTTTCAGATTTAAAGTGAAATAACATGAAATATATTCATAAAATTATATTAGTATTTTTTTAAAAAAGAAAATACTAGCTTTTTCCCACAGGCCAATAAAAATGCTCATGGAGCAGTAAAACTCTGAGCCACTAACCTGGGGCTGTTAGGCTGGACATTATTAATATCTGCACCCTGAGGCTACGTCCACACACGGGTATTTTTGAAAACGGAGATTTTCTGTTTTCGTTTTAAAAAATAATCCCGTCCACACGTAAACATAGAAATGAAGGAAAACGCTGCTAGGAACATGCCAAAGCAGCAGGTGGCGCTAGATTCCTAACCGTGCACAGTGTTGGGGAGTAACGGAATACATGTACCGCCGTTACGTATTTAAAATACAAAATATGAGTAACTGTATTCCGTTACAGTTACCGTTTAAAAAGGTGGTATTCAGAATACAGTTACTTTGTTGAAATAAATGGATTGCACTGCGGTACTTTCCTGTTTCATTTTGTCGCGGGTCAGGACTGTTTGGGTTTTGTTTGACAGCTACGTTCTGTTGTTCCAGGCGGCAGCGTTACGGTTGCCATGGTTACAAGGCGACGCTCTCTCTCTCTCTCTGTGACTGTGTGTTTCCTGGGTGAGAGAGCGCCTTTTCGTTGTTGTTGTTGTGCTAAGCTAACAGGCAGAATGCTACAAGCATAGCTCTAAAGAATGTAGCATCATGGGCAGTGTAGTCCGTGTTGCAGGGAGAATGGACTGCCATACACGTTATGTGTCTGTGAGCGCCAGGAGGGAGAAAAAGGGAAGTGGAAAGGTACCAGGTGTCATCGAGGAAAAACCGGAGCTGGAAGCATGTAAATATAATAATAACCACTGCAGCCAAGAAGAGTGCCTGACGAGCCCAGCTGTAAGTAAGCTATTAAGACTCGACTGTACACCGTGTTCCTGTTTTCCTCCGAAATTAACAAGTTCCGTTGGAGCAGTCTTTCAACGCCTCTCTCTGTCTCTGGCAAGCAGAGTTGACCCACACAACAAAGTAAAGCTATTTTTCGGCTACGAGCTGACAGGGACCCCGCCGTATTAGTCAGAGGTCCCTTTACTACAGTTCGGAGTCGCGGACCTTCAGTAATAGTAATAAATCACACAGCAATAGTACATTCACGTTGTTGTAAAAAGCATGATAATATATTAAGTAATCCAAAGTATGCAGAATACGTTACTGTCATTGAGTAACGTAACGGAATACGTTACAGAATACATTTTGGGGCATGTATTCTGTATTCTGTAATGGAATACATTTTAAAAGTAACCTTCCCAACACTGACCGTGCAGAAATGTTGGCCAATCAGAAGTCTAGAAGCCTCGGTGGGAAATAGTAAACAAGGCTGGGGCATAGAAGCAGAACCGAGTCTTATGTGTGGAGGGACAGTAACTGTGTGTATATGTAAGCATTTAAACACTGCAGAGAGTACAGTTAACAGTAACAGTATTGTAGAAATTCATTTCACCGAAACAATAACGTGGCGCACAGTGTGACGTCAAAAAAGGCGCACACCTTTGACGCTGCGTTTTCTCCGTTTTTCTCGTCCACACGTAAATGCAAAAACGGAGTTTTCAGAAATATCCACCCTGGCCGGAGTTTTTAAAAATCTCCGTTTTCAGTGACCGAAAACGCCGTTTACGTGTGGACGGAAGGTGCAAACGCATAGAAAAATCTGCGTTTTCAAAAATACCCGGGTACATGTGGACGTAGCCTCAGAATGTCTGTTTTCAACTGCACAAAAAAAACGAGTATTTCAGAATGCTGAAATACTCGTTTTTCTTCATTCCAGCCATCACATACACGTAGGCACACAAACATGTACAATAACACATTCACATGAACACACACCTAATCTACGTCATCCAGCAAATACAGTACAGTCAGAAGAAGATATAGAAGATAGAATATTTTATTGCTAAATTAATCAATTTACTGTATGAGATTCTCTGTCCCGAGGCTAAATTTGTAGTTAATGTAGTTATGAGTGAGTTTTTGTACCCCTAAAATCAAATCTAGACCTTCCTGGTTCACTTAATAACTTTGGCAATTAAACACTTGTATTATTATTTTTTATTTCTGAAAGAATAAGTCTTTGGTTGAGTATCATAATTACATGTATCAGCTAACTCTCAGGTTTCTCCTCAGGCCTGTCTCACCCTACTGCTTGCCCTGCTGTCAGATCTGTTCCCCGGGGAGGAAGAAAACCGAAAAGCATTCTCAGTTAATTCCCTGATGACAAGCCTGGGGGGATGCTTGGGGTAAGCCACTTATTATCTTTTCTTCCTAACTGGTTGTGTCTCATACTTCATTTCAGTTCAGTTATATTTATACAGTGCCAAGTTACCTCAAGGTGCTTTATATTGTAAGGTAAGACCCTACCATAATACAGAGAAAACCCTAAAATTCAGATGAACCCGATAAGTGAGCACTTTGGCGAGAAAGTGGAAAGGAAAAACTCCCTTTTAACAGGAAGAAACCTCCAGCAGAAGCAGATTCAGGGACGGGCAGCCATCTGCTGCAACCGGTTGGGGGTGAGGGGAGAAAGACAGGACAAAGACACATCATTATATTAGCTGTTGTACCTATGGTACAGCTGTATTAATAGTAAGATTTAAAAAAATTCTCCAACAGGCACAATACAGTCACAGCATCCAAGTAAGTGAACAGGCCTAAAAGACCTAATATTTCAACATTTAAAATGTATTTTTTCCAGGTTTTTGCTTCCTTCCGTGGACTGGAGCCAGGTGCCCATAGCAGTATATTTGGGAGGGCAAGAGGCCTTTGTTTACACCCTGCTCACCCTCCTATTTTTTGGCTGCCTCCTCTCCACAACCTGCATCAAGGAGGAAGCAGGAGTCAGAGGAGAGAGGAAGATTCTTGTTCATCCCCCTTTAAAAAGTTTGGGGAGCAGATGCTGCCCGTTCCCCTTCCTACTTCGGCCTCGTTGTTTACGTGATGTGCTGTGTCGACGTGCAGCAGAGGGTCTTTCAATGCTGCATCATTTGTATGCGGTGTGCACACATGTGCCACAGGTCATATGGAGACTTTTTGTGGCAGAGGTGTGTAGTTGGATGGCACTGATGAGTGTCATGCTCTTCTTCGCTGACTTTATGGGGGAGGGATTGTACCAGGGAGTGCCAGGTGCAGATCCAGAATCACAGGAAAGGAAACACTATGATGAAGGTAGGGTAAGTTCTTCCAACCGTTGAAGTCAGTCAGTGAGATTATGTTTTGCATTAAAACCACTTGATTCTTGTCCAGGTGTGCGCATGGCCAGTCTGGCTCTCTTCCTGCAGTGTGCAGTGTCGGTGCTGTGCTCTACGCTAATGGACCGCTGGGTGGCTCTGCTGGGAGCCAAAGTGGTATACACTAGTGGGGTGGCTCTTCTGCTGTTGGCCACCACCGTCATGAGTGTCACAGACAGTGTGATGATGGTCACTGTCATGGCTGCTGTGACGGGGTACACGCTCTGTGTCCTGCAGGTGCTGCCATACACACTGCTGTGTCTCTATCACTCAGACAGAAAGGTTAGTTCTTACTTACACAGTGTGCAGCCTTGTGTTTGATATAGTGGGAAATCTGCAAGAATGAAGAATGAATATTCAGGAAGTCCAGTGTTTGTGAGGAAAAGGATACAAAAAATCTATTAATATTTATCTGTTGGAAATAAGAAGCAACAAAATCAAAAGAAAGAATATGAATATCTGCTCTCAGTCAGGTTGTTCTTTTTAACATCAGCACTGATCCAGAATTTTACATTCGGTGCTTGGCTGCCATTTATAATTAAAGCTTACATTTAGCTCGTAACAGCTCTGTTAAATTTACCATTGCATGCATTTTCCTTTGAGAATTAAACCACTTACAGTCATGGTGAAAAGAAAATGCATCCTTTTAAATCTTAAACGGTAGAACTGACAGAGGGTGTATTGTCTTTTTACTGTATAGCATGGCATCACAGGAACTTGTTGTGGATGCTGCTTCAGCACTTGATGGGTGTATATGCCTGACCTTTTTGGGGTCAGGCATCTTTGGGGCATAATTACCATTGTTACAACAACTAAGAAACCACAAGGCAAGTCAAGTTAGCAGCTAACAGTTAGCATGAGACAAGCTACCTGCCTGCTGTTAACGATTCCTCACCACCAACTTTCTGTTACTACTGGATGTAAATCACAACTGGCTAATCACCATAATTTATATTATTTATTTAATTGCAATTAATATACAATTATAAATAATTGTTTTCCAAATTATTACAAAGGAAGAGACACATCAAAAACTATTTTAAAGCATTTTCTTTTTTATAGCTTCAAATTGGAGCCAGCAATCGGTCCTCAGCAACCCACCTTCAGCTGTTGATTGGTTTTCGCAGCCTTTAATCACACTGTTCAGTCTGGTCAATTATTCAGTCATTAAATCTAGCAGGCTGGACATTGCTAGAATGGTAAATGGACTAGTATTTATATAGTGGTTTTCTACTCAAAGTGCTGTCTTACTACTAGCCCCATTCACCCATTTTCACATGCATTCATACAAGCACCATTTCCTGTGCCTAAGTGCTGGTAATCTAACAGTCACACACACACTACTCTGATGGATGCATCAGGGGCAACCCAGGCTTTAGTATCTTGCTCAAGTTTACTTTGATATTCAGACTATTAAATGACTTATGCTCTGATTAGTAGACACATACATATACCAAGTAAAATCACGAAAAATAGCAAGTCCCCCTTACATCAGATGATATTGTTTAGTGATGACAGTGAATGTAATTGGTAACTTTTTCTCTTTAAGATTTTCTTCAAGTCATCCAGACCCAGACCTCTTGAGCGGACTGAAAGTAATGACCCAACACTTGCTAAGCCTGTTCCCTCATGTGGTCCACCTGCTAAGCACCAAGCTGTGGGGCTGATACCTCCTGTGGCAGAGCCCTCTGTTGAGTCGCCACATCTATCACTTTTGGTGGCTGGAGGTGATAGAGCTGAAGCAGACTCCACACAAGTCTCAAACAGAGGGATGGGCTTTGACATGGCAATACTGGAAGCCGCGTACCTTCTCTCCCAGGTATGGGTGGGCAATTGGAGCCGAATTAATTGGTGGTGTACCTGATCTCATTTCATGCGATATAAAGTATATTCAGATCTTCTTTGAACAGCTAATTGCATTTATTGATCAGTTAAGTTAATCAGTTGGAGTTAATCAAGTTAAATTATACCAAATCTCGCCGCTTGGTTGGCTTCTTGAAATACTCCTGGTGTCACTGCCGGACAGTGTTGGGCAAGTTACTTTGAAAAAGTAATTAATTATAGTTACTAGTTATTTCTTCAAAAAAGTAACTGAGCTAGTAACTGAGTTACAAGATTCTAAAAGTAATTAATTACTTGAAAAGTAACTATTGTGTTTCTTAAAAAAATGTTTAACCCTCTGGGGTCCAGGGTATAATTGGCCATTTTTAACTACTTTTGATGTTTCCTCTACATTTCACCTTTAAAAACTCTTTACTTTGCTTGTTTGGTATCATTGTTTTCAGCACAACCTCACGTGTGTGAATTTACAGTTATGTTTTCATTTTGACTGTATTACCACAATTGATCTAAAATCAGACAAAAAACATAAAGTCAGAGTAGAAAAAGTGATTTTTTTACTGTTACAACCACAAACATGTTTATTTCATAACTTTAAATGCAAATATAAATTGTCAATTTTAAAATCATATGCACAAGTTTTGTAAACAACAAAGTTATTTGAAGCCTTTTACCCTTTTTTAATAACCATTTCAAACTATTTACAGAACAATCAGCTGTTCTGCATTCAATAAGATGCCACACAAATTATTTGTGCCACTCCAAATATTTCTGTCCACTATAAAGGAGAACATCACAGCCTGATACCTGCAGGCCTGACAGCAGGTGCTCCTCTCACTCCTCCTGTTTTTCACCTGGAGACAGCAGTCGCCTCATTGTTCTGACACACAACACAAAACTATCCACAACACTCACACACTAACTACACAAGACAACACATTAACTACACACTCCAAACACGTTAAACGTCACAAATCCCTCACATCTTAAAACTCGCTCTCTCTCTTTTTCTGCTGTCTCTCTCTCTCTCTCCATCACTCTTAAAACTTCCCCCTCTTCCTAAACATCCAAATGTCATGTTGCCATATTATTTTTTGATTGGTCAACATGGTGCATTTTTCCACCAACACGAACAGGCTGTTTTTTGTTTTGTTTTTTTATTTTTTGCTCATAAGCAGAGAGTGCTCGCTGCGCTGTCCTTAGAAAGTAAACGTGACGAAACTATTGAGGAAAAAATGCAGTGTATATTGTTTATCATGTCTCTGGTTTTACGTGGACTATCAACACAATTTAAAAACTGGTATATATCACCTTGTTGCTTTGTCATCTTGAAGTGGTCATGTGATTGGCTTACCACGACTACTTTATTCTTCCTCAGTCAAACAGCAGCACTCATGCAATTGTTTTGCCCCCTTTGCTTCTGGTGTTGTGCCAAAAAGTGATCGTCTACAAGAAAGTGATTGCCGTCCACGGTAGCGCGCAGATTGCTTACATAGACAAAAAGAAACGCCGTTAGTAACGCCGCTACTTGTAACGCTGTTATTCTCATCACTGCTGCCGGATGGCTGGTGTGTTTGAGGAGTGGACCCGAAAGTAGATACACAAGGGACAGGACTAAAGTTTAACAAAAAGCGAGCCGTTCATTTAGGCTGATAACTACCACAAAACAAAAGCGCAGGGGTGAGAAACTAAATGATAAACTTAGAAAACTGGGAAAAACTAACGCAGGACATGGAATTCTAACGATAATCATAAATCTAACATGAACATGACCAGAACCTGAGATAACTAAGACTAGAGAAACATCCATGTAGCATGAGGTTAGATGAACAGACAACCCAGCAATGAACAAAGGGAGACAGAGGACTCAAATACACAGAAGCATAATGAGGGAAGTGGAAACGCCTGGGGAACACAGCTGACACAAATGAATACGACGCCACAGGGGAAGCAAAACCAAACACACTGAACACGGAACAAGAGACTGTCAAAATAAAACAGGAAGCATGATGAGACGTAGACTGTGACAACACGAGCTTGACAATAGGACATGGAACATGCAGACATGAAACACAAGGGCATACGAGGGCACGGACATAACTAAAAGTTTTACAATGGGGGTGTCCAAATTCATGGGCTGCATCCTCCTGAGGCCGCATTTGTAGGCTGATTACGTCACAGCGATGCGATGAAGGCTGTCCAAATTCGCAGACTCCTCCGAATGCAGCCGACAAATGCGTCCTCCTTTTTCCCGAATTTGAAGGATGGGTCGGGTGTGTCCTTCGTGGCCCAACCTATCCCAGGATTCATTGCGCAGCCCAGCCAGCCCCCGCAGTCTTTCCATAGTTTATTAAACTCCACCGAGACAGCGGTGACGCAAAACTGAAGGCTAGACCGTCCAATTTCACTACCGGTCTACCCGCCCTTCATAGGAAGGAACAGGAAATGACACCTAAAAAAGGAAGCATGGGTGATAACATTAACTAGACTAAAACCTAACTACTTTATAAACACTAGAACTTAACATTTCTCTAATACCTCATAAGAAGTCAAAAATACAAAACAAACTCAAAATGCTGGATCACAGAGCCCTGACACCTGGGCACTTATTTTGGAAGTCATGCTGAAAGATTATCTTAACTTTCATTTCAATGCTTCAATGCTCCACAGGACGTAAAACCTGATTTTAAAAAGTGAAAAGGTTTTTGTTGTTTTTTTAACTTTCTTTCCCCCTGGAAGTTAAACTTTTACCATCATCTTTGCTGCTGCAGAATCCTCCCATAGATTTGAATTCAGGATTCTCTGAATACCGTACCTCTCTTTGATAATGTCTCTGCAAATACTTTTAGACAGTTTAATCAGGTCAAGCAATTAAGACAATTTTGCGGTTAACAGAGAGATGAAGATGGGCTATTTTACAACTCAAGAGGACTGCTTTTTAAATTGTGGTCATGCATTTAAAATGCTGCTCTTTTCATCTGTTTACCTGCAGTTGCTGCCAGCCATGTGTCTCGGTTCCATAGTGCAGCTGACTAACAGCGTGAGGGCGTACATGGCCTGCGCCTGCTGCTTCAGCCTGCTGGCTTTGCTCTTTGCCAGAAGAGTTGTCTACAGCCACGCTGACCTCCAGTGTTGATCGAGTCTCCATCAGGAACATCAGCCGACGCAAGAGTCATGTGCTGGAAACAGTGGATCCTGAGTGTTCTCGTGTGGGGGAACACAGAGCATTCTTCAGGTTTTTATAGATATTCAAGGATATAAAGCAGTCACAGAAGAATCATGCTGCCACTTTAAGATCATACCACATGCCAAATGTAGTGTCTTTTTAATACAATAAGGTCCATGAATGCTGTGTTTCCGTCACTCTTATTGTGAGTGAAATGACACAGCACACAGAATAGACTGTATCAAATAACTTTGTTTTTTGTATTCTTGGATAAGGAACGACAGGGAATGATATCCTGCCGTGTGCTGTTGCTAAGAAACAACACTGGAGCCTTGACACTCCTTGTGTGGTGCATTCTGCTGCAGTCTCCTCATCCATATGCTCAGCTTGGCTGCTATGGAGATTCATTTACAGCTAGCATGTAACCTAATTACCCAGTGATTAGAAAGCATGTTTAAAATACCTTCCTTCTGAGCCGTGTGTTCCAGCCGTTTGCGGCCGTAGTGGTTGTAGTCTTACGCATGATGGGCTGAGATATTATGGTAAAATGAACTCTCCACTCCCTGTCCTTCTGTTGTAGAAGAGGGTGTGGACAGATCAATATTGACTTGAGCTTGAGTTTACAATACATCTGTGCAGTCTTATCTACTCTGAGTCCACGTGTGCATCCAGTATAACCAGGGAGGCTGAAATATTGCACTGATGTCATCTTTCTCATCAAAGTTGTCTGGAAATTGTGCAGCTGAAGGATTCCTTTAAAAGGGACAATGAGCCAGTACCTTGTATTTATTCATGTCATTATCTTGTATTCAGCCATAAGGCCCTAATTTATTGAAGTAGACATGACATGTAATTTGTTGTCAATTAATCAGGAGGCAGCCCAGATTCCCCAGTTCACCACGTGTTTGACTGGCGTGCTGGAAAAGCTGTACTAATCACCATATATATATATAAATTCTTCACCATTGGAGGTTATAGTTTTGAAAATGACACAACTGCGTGTAAAAATGCTCAGCTGGAAATGTTATTGACGCAAAACATGTTTTGTATGTGTCATACTTCTGGGATATATTTAGAGATGGGGTCTTCTGACTGAGATTTTTCTTTTCTTTTTATATTTACATGTGTTTGAGTTGTTTGAGATACTTAATTGCACTAAGTTTATAGGTTATTTGGGAATTCGCTTGGGGGATTTTGTTTTTAAGTTGTCCTAATTGTTTTCTGAATCTTATAGGTTTAAAGAATGGTAGAAGGTTTAAAAAGTCTTACTTTGAAATGTAGCCATGACATGTGAATAAATGTGTTGTTTTACTGGCTTTAATATTTTCCCATTTTAGTCACGTTTAGTGTAAAGATTCATCTTCTGTCTGAGTTCCGTAGCCCTTCCAAACCACCAGAGGGCCCCTTTGCACAACAGAAAAGCTGCACAGCATGAAGTGTAAATGCATGAAGGTATTCTTGCAGGTCAACTTTTATATGTTCATTCTTCTAACAGTGTACATGCATTAACAAATGTGATCTTGATATGTTGAGAGTTTTTTTTAAATAAAAGTTTTATGTCCTCAAAATAATGTGGAATATTACAGCTTTCATGTTGTATTCTAATTTTTGCCTCATAACTTTTGCACTGTCCACTTCCTGCTGTGACAAAACAAATTTCCCACATGTGGGACTAATAAAGGTTATCTTATCTTATCTTATCTTATCTTATCTTTCATGTTGATGGAGTATAAATCAAGGTGTGAAGTTTGGTTTTGCCTAGCAGTGAGAAGGATGCGTTTCATCAGTTCCTCCAAACCATGAAGATCATTCTCAGCACGTCAACACTTTGTGCCGAGATTCTCTCACATCTCCACAAGGAGATGCTTGAACTGCTCAAACACATTTGACTTTAAAATTCTTTTAAAACGTGAACTATGATGTTATTATTAATCTCTTCCTCCCCTCACTCCCAACCAGTCGCAGTAGACGACTGAGTCTGGTTCTGCTGGAGGTTTCTTGCTGTTAAAAAGGAGATTTTCCTTCCCACCGTTGCCAAGTGCTTGTTCAAAGGGGGCCATCTGATTGTTGTGCTTTTCTGTGTTATTGTAGGGTCTTTACCTTACAATATAAAGCACCTTGAGCTGTGATTTGGCTCCATATAAATAAAACTGAATTGATAATGTTTATTGTATTATATTACTAATAACTGTCAGTGTTTCAAAATGCGTATGTGTATTTGGTCTTCAGATTATTTTCTGATAATTAAAGACTTCATCAATGAATAATTTTGTTAAAGAAAACAGAAAATAGTATCTTATGATATATTTATCTTTAAAGTGTTGATTGCAGTCTTACAGCAGACAAATGAACTCAATATAAAAGAAAACTAAGGCCACTTGGGAAGTGATCCAGATCCTCATTATAACTGGAGAAGTTCCACCAAGTTTCATGAAACTGTAGGTCTTGTAGTTTTTGCATGATGGCCATAAGACACACAAACTTAAATACTGAAAACATACCAGAATATAAATCTATGTTTGACACACAGTCCCAGTTCAACACAGGCCTGTCATAGTGTACTTCTGCTGTGAATATTTTAACAGACTTGAATATTAAGATGTAATGGGTCACCTGAGTGATCAGTGGACACTGGTAGTGGATGGAAATCCCTCTTCTCTAATATCCTTTATATCAACACCCCAGTAATGAAACTGTTTTTGAGCCACAGAAAGTGATGTAGTGCTGCTGAGCCAAAAATGCAAGTCAGTTTTTGGTGTCTGGAAGAGGCCTGAGCAAGGTTGCAAAGTGAAAACGCATTCCTCTTTCGCTGCATCATTACTGACCTCTGGCAAGCCATTGCTTTTCTGCAGCCACATGAGCTCAGCCACAGCTTTCCCGTCTATGAAATCTTCTGACTTCTCACACTGGAAATGTGTTCTGGAAAACCTGTGTTTGTACCAGCAGAGTTAATCTGACTAACAGCTCGGCCCTTACTTCTCTAATGATGCTTATTGGACAGACTTAGTCATTCAGAGTGCTGTGATCATTATTGGCAAGTTAACGAGACCTGGACTAAGAATGGTCCCAGAAAACAACAGCAACAGAAATTAATTTTAAAAATCAGGGAAGTTCTCCACAGAAAAAGTTTGCATTCTAGAAGAAGGGTTAATCCACATCTGTGTCAGTTTCTTCCTCTTCTGATGCTTTTAATTAACCAGATTCATGGATGACACAAAACTAACTACTCAGGTACATCTTCATCAGCAGCACTGTTGTAATCAAAAGTCTCCGGTATCAGACAAAATGCTGTTGAGAACTAATCCTGTAAGCACACTTCTGTATCGTTGTGTATTTCTTCAGCAGCATAACAGCGCCCCGGTGTGGTCGGCGTGACAATTACAACTTTGCCCTCTCGAATTTTCAATGCACAACACGAAAACATTAATTCATTAACCAGATACATGCTTTGGATCACTAGAGATCCTGCATATAACAACATTTTTTTTAAATCACCTGTAATCATAAATAATCTATTGTGTAATGAGTTAATTGCTTATTCCTTAATGAAACAATAACTAATCTATGTAAATTTGAGGAAAAAAATAGATAAGGTGGTAATAAAATGTTATTTCCGTGTAAACGAAGGTGCAGTAACTTCTGCCAAAGCAGAATTTCTGAAAACTGAAGTCCAAGTTTAGCCAGTTTCATGTCTGCACTCGTAGCTTCATGGCAAATTCGACTGAGTTCAAAAAAACATCCTGACAGGGGAAAAATAAATGTGCAGACTTTGTGTTAGACTTAAAAAACATGGAGAATGAAAATGAAAAGGATGCGACTGTGAAGGCGTGAATGATGGATAATGGAAGTCCTACCTCAGGAGATTTAGATCATCAGGGGCTTCATTTCCTACATTGTGAATTTTTGTGCAGCACTTTGAACCTTTTGCATATCTGTTTATGCCAAATGCCTCTGGCCAGCAGACCTTCTGTGGGGATTTTAAGTTCTTATTCTTTCGCATTTAAGATGATAACTTGCTGAGCCAACGGCGCACATAGGCACAATTTACTCTTCTGTCCTCTTTTGAATGAGACAGTGTGACAGTTCTGCCTGATTTCAGGTAAATTTGGAGCTGCTCGAATGTGCACATATGTCACACGTATCCTGTCATTACATTCATGATGAATTCGTGCACTTTTTACTCATAAACACCTGGACTTCAAGAGCTCAGATGTGAAAGCATCACACATGTCTGTGATTTTAAGGAATCATAGCGAGTTGCTATTAGCGACTATGTTATTCAGGTTGGCTGGAAATCAGAAGCACAGGCAACATTTCCACTGGATTAGTTACCAAACTGGTAACAACCCTTCTAAATCTTCTAAATAGTGTTTTATTTTTAACACTGAAAAATTAAAAAGAAACTTCTAATATCGGGCTCTTTCTTCCTTTTGCTCTGGACCAACGTGTGTGAAGGGGATAGTCAAGTTTACCTAAAAAGATTCATAGGTGGAGTAAATCACGGTCACGTGATTCAGAGCACTGTTGCCCCACAACTGGAAGATTTGAATCTTCTGGTAGGCTGGAGCCTCTGAGTGTTGAGTCTGCAGGTTCTTCTGGTTCCTGCACAGGTTTCATCCAGCTGTCCACATGCATGTTTGTTCCATCCATCTATCCATGTTATGGGTGGATGTTGTGCTATTTGATATAAACAGATGCTCTGTGTGCCTCCCTGATTTTCTCGCTTCACGGAACTTAGACAACTGGGTAGCAGTGCTTCCACGGCAGCTTTATCTCTAGCAGTAACTGCAGGTTGTTCTGATGGCCCAGGTTAATCTTGACCTCTTATCAGTGTGTCCGTCACCCCCACTTCCACCTCCTTCCCCGCACATCTGCTGGCTACGGTGCATCCTGTTAAAACAGCATAGCTTCCCCTCTAACAACACATGGTAGTCAGAATTTATTGAGCGGCAGCCAATCAGCGCGTTCCTTTTTGGGCGAGCCTCCGCGGCGCTGGTCCAATCAAAGGCGCGGAAAGGGACCCGTGCCTCCGAGTTGTGCAGCGATGCCGTCACGTGACGCTGGGAAAAGAAATGCCAACATGGACCCGTGGCAAAGACGGGACGCGAGTGCGCGACGACAATAACACGACGGAGACGAGAAATAAAGGCGAAACACGGAGAGTCGTGGACTGCGCCACCTCCGCGAACACTCTCCCCGCTCTGAAGCACGGTAGGTCGAAGCAGCCGCCGGGATCGCGCCGCTCGACTCCTCCGGAAAGACCGAGGAGTATAAATAGAGCAGTTTTTATGACCCAGGCGAACTTGAGGCTCGTGGATGTCTGAGTGGGCACAGTTGTACTGCCATGCTGTCGGAGGAGCGCTCGCTCGTTTCTCAGGCAGTCGCGCCGTGGATTTTCCATCTTTTCTCTCTCGGTGATCCGACGCTCGCGCTCTCTGGCGTGTTTGTGGGCGCGTCTGTGCGGCCCTTGTTTACCCTGCGCAAGCGGCCGTGCTCTGCGCGAGCAGCGAGGCCCTGCTGCCACATGTGCCCTCTGACAGCACCCACAAACAGCCTTTACATAAGCACACGAGGTTATTGTGATCAGGACGCTGGCTTTAAACATAAGGGCTGCGGACATGTGAGGGGATGTAAACGCACTCCCGGGGACCCTCCATCGGATTAAATCTGAGTCCCGATGCGTTTTGGGGTCCCAGCACTTGTTGCATAACTCTAGACAGGGTTGCTGTTTCTTACACTGTTTAGCGTTCACATCAGGCTTTTTCTGTGTTTCAGCACCAACACTGCGATGGACGTGAGAGGTCAAATGCACTGCAGCTTAGGAAATGACTTTAAAAAATAAAAGCTGCAAAAGCACACAAAATAAAAGCCAGCCTGTGGTTACAGGGCACCTGTGGTGTAGCGTTAAAGAAGAGGCCTCAGTCCATGTGAACCCTGGTTTGACAGCAGACACACTGCCAGAATTCTTTCATAGGGGTCGCCATAAAAATATTGGGGTGGCACACCAAAAATATGATTTCCAATTTTATTATGCTGTTGTCAAACATAGGTTACTTGAAAAATATGGGGAAAAAAGAGAAGAATTCTATGCCTAGTTAGAAAATAGGTACATATGAAAATCAAATAAGAGGGTGGCGTCCTCTCTCTTGTGCTCACGTTTATTAGAATTACCAACATAGGACAGTCTTGTAATGGGAAGCCACTACCAGCAAAATTTGAGGGGGTGGCCAGTGCCCCCCCAGCACCCCCATTGGTGGCACCCCTGGTAGCCCGCCCTTTTGCTTCTAGCTGTTGGATCTCCAGACATGTGCATCTCCAAGGCGACAGAGTGGAGCCACAGGTTTATTGTGGTTTATTATTGGCATGCTTGTAAACAAATAAATATAACTAAAATGCAACATGTAGCCTTACATGGATTATTCTAAGCAGTATAAACAGACATGTTTGTTAGTCACTAAAATAACTGGGCAGGAAATAGCCCGGTGACAATAAAAATGTTTTAGTTGTATCATAAGCTGCTGTGGTTAGATGAGTTATCCTCACACAGGAACAGGATTTCCAGTGTGTGGCATTCATTGAGTAAATAAAACGCTTTTATGAGCAATCAACTGTCTGAAAATTTGGTATTGATAGTTAGTAATACTGTAAATGTACAGCAGCGCCTCTATTTAAAGGGCCGCCTCAACCCAAATGACTAACACCCCCCACCCCCACCCCTCACCCCCTGGGGTTCCCACGTTCTCACTCGAGTGGATAGTTGAAAGGTGGTAACCTTGCTGAAGTACAATGACAGTCAGATTTGTTGTGCCCTGATGCTGTAGCAGCGTGCTGCACGGGCCCTTTGTCAGAGTCCACGTTTAGTACCTGACTTGTTTAACGTTATATTAGAGCTCAAAGTATTTATTTATCCAAGTGAGGACCAGAGACTTACACTAACTGGGAGTAGACTCTGCATTGCACCACCAAGGAATTCTCACACTCCTGCTCATACATTCTTACTTTTCTCTTCACAGAAGCAGGAAATAAACTGCCCAGAAAGTATGCATGTACCAGCGGGAGAGCACCCAATCATGTTTAACCTTGTTTGCGTGCAGCAGCAAATCATTCAGCTCATCCCCAGGACATTTGTTATGAAATATCACCACAGAGATTTTTCAAGACTCTTATATGTCTAAAAACTGCTAATAAGATAGATCGGTAAACTCCAACAGTGTATTGGTTCGGGGGGGGCTTAGACCCAGCTGTCCGCAGGGGTCCTAATATGCTGCTATGCATGAAAAGTTTTGCAACAGTGTGACTGAGAGGATGCCATGCACTCATCTGCCAAAACTTGTTATATGTATGGACATCCAGTATTAAAAGAGAAATTTTAAATGATGCCATTACCCCAACTACCCTGCATATGTTTTTCTAGATATTATCGATATTGGACCACCGGGTACGTTTATACAGATATGTGTGTGATTCAGCGCATCATTAGAGTATTTGCTCATTTCTTTTTCTGTGTTCCAGTATTAGTTTTAACCCTCTGACATAATCAGAGTTTACAATATAACTTTGACTTGAATATTAAGGAGAAAAACTGAAGGAGAAAAATGTTTTTTGTTGCCAAATGCATCGACTATATTTATTTTGAAGTCAATAATCGAGTCATTGAGGTCCTCAGGCCCTCCTGCCTTTTTACTTTCTGCTGGGTAATAAAATCTGGTCTCACTGCTGCCTTTGCAGGTCTTTGTGTCTCCTCTTCTGGATCGAGTTTCCTCTACATCCCCTACATCTGCAGCGTTCGGACAGGATCAATGGTGTCTCTCAGCAGCAGAATGCTGAGTTTGGAAAATGACCTGTTCAGGGACAGCAGCAGCCTCTTCTCCCTTGACCTCGGGGACGGAGACCGCAGCCAGGGGGGCAGTTCGGCCTCCTGCAACAGCCCAGAAGCCAGGGAAGTGGAGGTTCTGCACAGCTCCAGCCCAGGAGAGGATGAGGAAGATGAAGAAGAGGAGGAGGAGGAGGATGGAGAAAAGCGTCTCCATATTTTCTTGGGAGAATTGGGAGAAGGGGAAGCTGCCAGTCAGGAGCCTAAGCTGCCTGAATTCTCGTTCCACCCCTGTTCCCCGTTTTCCCCAACCTTGGAGGACATCGAAGAGTTTTTGAGGGAAAAGATGGAAATAGTCAAAGATGGGATGGTTGTTCCAAAGGAGGAGGCCTCCCCTCAACCATGCAGCTCCGCTGACCCTCCACCTGCCTCGGCTCTCCCGGTTGCTTCCTCAGAGACTATCAATGATCCAAAGACTGATGCCTCCCAATGCACGTCTAGCTCAGATGCCACTCAAGGCGGGAAAAATAGCCCCATTCCAGCTGACCCTTCTTCTTGTGCCCAAGTTAACCCCTCACCACCCACCTTGTCCCCACCGGTGCTCCTGGGTGCTCCTTTGGTGCTCCAACTCCAGCCTCTTCCGTTGGCCCAGGCCCAGAATCCAGCAGGCTCTCCTGCAGGGGCCCAAAGTGGGATTTTGCTCACCCATGTGGTCATGGGGCTTCAAGGTGCTACAGGACAAAATGTAACCCTGCTGGCTCCCCAGGTGCCCTCCACCCACACCACTCTGTTATCACTAAACAGTGGTGATAACAAGCCAACTGACCAGAAGTATGTAAAGATCGCCCCTCTGCCAATCACTATGAGGACTCTGGAGATCACAGGCTTGACTGGGGTCGGGGGCCATGGAGGCGGTGTGCTAAAAGCAATGGCTCCTCGGATGACGAGGGTGCCACCTACTGAAAGGGTCCACAAGTGCTCCCACCCAGGCTGTGGGAAGATGTACACCAAAAGCAGCCACCTGAAAGCTCACTTCCGCCGTCACACAGGAGAGAAACCCTACACGTGTAGCTGGCCCGAGTGTGGGTGGAGGTATGGAACATGATGCAGACTGTAGCAGGTTTAACAGTTAAGATGAGGTTTTAGGGGTTTTTCCCCATGATTGATTGTTGGCACTGATTAAGCAGATGGCCTGATCCAGCAAGACTAGTTAGAGCAACAGACCTTGCACAAACACGCCACGGTACGTTTATTACAATATGAGGAAACGGAAGAAGAATAAACAATTTCAGCTGCTCCTTTATTCACAAGGGTTTGTTATGCATTCACAGAATACTTTCATAGCAACAAAGAATTTCAGTTTCCATCTCGGTTATACTTTACGAGTTTAACAAAGCATCTTCCTGGTTAACAGCCCATTAAGCTTTGTGTCTAGTGTTTTTTTCCCTTTGGCTCCAAAGGTTTGATGGTAATCAGCAGTCAAATGTCAAAGCTATTTTGTCAATTGACAATATTATGCACATAAATTAGCATAACTTTATATGAATACCTTCATGTAAAAACAGTTTACTTAAAAGATGTGTGAAGCTTCCAGTTCTGGGAAGTGAAGCCAGTATAGAGGTGGCTAAAACCTGCATTCCTTCTAACAGTCAGTAGGGGGCAGCACCTCTGGCTGCAAAATGAAGTCCGATTATATCGAAGCCCACAGTAAAATGACTCTTGATCTGTGGCCTTAGTAAATGTTTAGCTCATGAGTTTATGAGATTCAAGTATTCTTCAAAACAGCATGATGTTAGATTCTTTATATTATGTTCATCTTGACGTCTTGACGAAAAAATCTAAAAGGCTAGCAAAGACCTGCATGTAGTTTAGTAAAAATATAACAAATTTATTATGAACAATGAAACTATTTGAAATTTGGAATGCATCAAAATAATATGAATAACATAAATAATCAAATAGATATTGAGGATTTAATACCCAGCAGGTTGCTTCAGAAAGTGTCTCATGATATGATTATGCTCACCCAGCCTTCGGGATCTTATCTTCATGCTGATGTCGCCTGCTCTGCTGCACTTTTAAGCAGTTTTACACTGGCTTATTTTGTCGAAGATAAAAACCGTTAACAAATATAGAACATCAACAAAATAGATGAACGTACCAAATGTGCATGAAACGTCAACAAGCATGCGCATGGTGAACGCAGGTGTAAGGTCACCATTCGGCGTTCAGTTAACTGTAAGATAGGGATCATACATACATTATTATGATATTGTGTGTTTTAGGGCGGGGCAAAGGTGGTTGAAAAGTACCTGTGAGGTGAGCTGAGATGTGATGGTGATCACCGATGAGACTGAGATGGTAGTTATTAAACATGAAACGTTGGTCTCCCCGGGTGGTCTCACTGATATGAAGAGAGAGGGGTGTTTGAGCCTGTGCTACAGTGTCTGCACAAGGCCTTCCTCAGCTGCTGAAGTGGTGCCTTAAATGATTGTTGAGGTAAAAAAATCTGATTTTTCCAGGGCTGTTAACACACTGGAGTGCTTCATATTAATAAAGAATCATTTGTAACTGAGCGTGCGGAAACTGTTTCATATGATCATTTTCTCATTTTTATCTGCTAAATATTGATTTCAGCCTCTCAGTCTCCTGTTACCCATTGCCAGCTTATTCAGTCTTAATAAGGAACGGTGATTACGTTTGTGTCATTAAAGACTTTTAATGCCTTTTAGCTTTGAGGATTGATGTCAGGGACTTCCAAAGGGACTGAGACTTGTTTTAACTCCTTATCTAAGTTTGAAGCTCAGTGAAGATAATAGTCACTTCTTAGCTGTTCTACTCTCTCTGTTACAGGACTAAATGACAGACTGTGAGCAATTACAAGATAAATCCTTCTCTTTATGCCACAGTTCCCACTTTTATTCTGTGAATGCTAAACATGACCTGCAGGTTTTTTTTTTTTAAAAAACTTACAAAAGCACAAAAACATTTGACCAATCAGCACGCTCGGCCCCAGAAGTTCCTGAACCTTTACTGTACCTCCCACACAGGAGATCTGCTGGCAGAAGTTCTACAAATATTTCATCTTTAACTGCAAAACATGAGAATGGATTTGATTCATATAATAAATCCAATATTAATTTGTGTAATCTTATCCATCATTGGGAGGAAGGGATTTGGTATGTCCCGATTAATGGATATGTTAGCTGGTGTGTCTCTAAACCTCCTTCAAGCTGTGGATAACACCGACCCTCTGTTCTTGTGTCTCCAGGTTCTCCCGCTCCGACGAACTGTCTCGTCACCGCCGCTCTCACTCGGGCGTCAAGCCTTACGAGTGCTCACTGTGTGAGAAGAAGTTTGCCCGCAGCGACCACCTCTCCAAACACACAAAGGTCCACCGCAGCTCCAGGCCCAGCAGGATTATCAGAGCCACCGTGTGATACCCTCAGCTGACCTGACCCCTGCCCAGCATCCACCCACCCACACCTGCCGTGCCTCCCTTGCCCAGCTTCGATTTGGGCAGCGCGGTGAGGGTCCGGGCCTCCTCAGGACTTTTGGTGCTTTACGAGCTGGACTTTCAGAAGAATCTCGGGAGTTGGCTGCCGTTTCACTTCAAAGTTTCTGTCCCGTCTCTTCCTCCCCTCTGTTTTACCTTCAGTGCTCCTTGTGAGCTGCTCATATTGTACCGAGCTAGCAGCCACCTCAGGAAAAAGTCAGCTCAAAGTGGATTTCCTGGCCTTTGCGCACTCATGCGTGGCAGAATGCAGAGCAGCAGACATTCTTATAAGGGATCCTCTTGTAACCACTGCGTGCCCCACTGCTCCAGTTACCAAGCTGCCAGGTGCTGTGGGAAGTAGAGTGCTAACCAGTAATGGGAGCATCTGTAATTATAGAATCTTTTTTTTTCTACTTTTGCAATCGATTTGCTTCCTCAAAGGTAAACTTCAGGGTTCAAATGGTTCAGATGAAGCTTCCGTTGTTGCACTTATGTGTTCTAATCGTTAACGCGATACGCGCGAGAGTTCGGAAACCCGCTCCCAATTTCTGAATTCTTCTGAAAGTACTTTCAGAGGGATGCCGAGGCTCCTCACAGCAGAGATAGTTTAGTCGTATTGAACTGCTGGTGTCCCTGATAATTTGGCCAAGTTGAGCAAAACTCACTGTTTTCTGGACCACACCTCTGGCCTTGATCGCATTCATCCAGTCGTGATCCAAAATGCTTTGGACCTGTATGCCTTTTCTCAGTCCCAGTATGTCCTAATCTCTTTATCGATGCCTTTGTCCATTTCACAAAACCTCTGTTGAGCCTGCTGTTATCATATGACTGCTCTTATTTAACTGTGACTCTGAACACGGGGTTGCCAAACCTGAAATCCCTGTTCTGGCCCTCTGTGGGAGGATGAAAATGACACCTTCGTTTATACGGTTTATAAGCTCTTTGTTCTCTGGAAATCATTGTGCAGCCCATTGATGTGGCTTAAAAAAAATACACGTGCACACACACACACACACACACACACACACACACACACACACACACACACACACACACACACACACACAAAGTAGTTATGGGCCTATAAGGTGCAACAGTGATGTGAAACTTTGCTCTTTTTTTAAATTTACAGTAGCACTTACTGTAAACGTTTATTTTTTTGGTTATAGCAGCAAGAAAAGCTAATAGTATGAATAGCTGGAAAGGCAGCTAACATCTATCCAATCATTTGTATTAGCATATTCAATATAATGTGTACTGAATATTAAGGACACAGATGACGTGTACAGCTTGTAGCCTTTATATAGATGTTTGTTTGTTTTGAAATCCAAGGATTTTCAATCAGCGCATTAAGCTATTCAGTGGTGTTCCTGGAGAGGTTTTCAGTCTGTTATGTGAGTTTGATTGTAGCGCGATCAGTCTGTGGAATGTCGGACTGATTATGCTCTGGGATTTGGAGTCCCGCTCTACCCGTTCACATAAACCATTAAGCTGAGTCTGCTGGTCTCAAGTGCACTTGTGCTAGTGAAAAGTGAGAAACAGTCAGAAAACACTCCTGCTCTTATGGCAGTTCCATAAAATGCACTGGAACAGCAAAATGCGAAAAAAAAATAGTGAAGCAATTTTTGTAAGGAAGGTTCAACTGCCCGTGGCGGTCGGTATTACCGTGTGTTATTAGATCTCAACATTGTGGTGCTTGTTAACCTACCGGTGCTTCACAAAATAGGCTGTAATTACAAGCGTAACACCTCACATAGCTGGATTATCTCTGTTGAACAGGCACTTATAACTACCGGCAGTCTTAACTTTAGCTGGAGCAACACTGGTGCTTATGGATAAGCGCAAAAATAGAGCACTTATTTACACAGCAATCGTTCTTATATCTGTGATTCTTAGCATTCTGGAAACCCTAGGTTTCATTCTTTCCAAGCAGCCATGCTCTGTAGCGTAGAAACAGACGGGCAGACGTGTTTATCTGTCTGAACCAGTGCTGTCTTTGTGTCTGAGCCTCCCCAGGCTGCTTCTACTGACCTACATCCAGACCTGTATTCCCTAATCATCATCATCCAATTCTCTCTCTCTCTGTGATGCCTGAGCACAGGCGATATTTTCTTTTTGTTTTGTTTTTGTTTGTTTGTTTTTTTTGAATACCAGAAATGCTATTTTCCTATTTGCAGAAATAAAATTAAAAAAAAGAAAAACACTAATCCTTTTGCTATGTTGTTATTCTAGTAATGCTTGTTAGGCAGACATACAGTTGTGGTCAAAAGTTTACATACACTTGTAAAGAATATAATATAATGGCTCTACCGAGTGTCCCGTTATTTCTAAAACTCTGATTTTTCTCTGATAGAGTGATTGGAACAGATACTTCTTTGTCACAAAAAACATTCATGAAGTTTGGTTCTTTAATGACTTTATTATGGGTTAACAGAAAAAAGTGATCACATTTACTGGGTCAAAAATATACATACAGCAACATGAATTAGCAATTTTGGTGACTTACAAAGTTGTCAGTGAACTGAGCTTCATAGCATGGCCTCTTAACTTCTTGTGAGTGATTATGAGTGACTACAGCTGCTGACTTCTCTTAGACAGGTTAAATAGGGCTCATTGGATACAAACGCCCACAAATGCTACAATGGGAAAGTCAAAGGAGCTCAGCATGGATCTGAAAAAGCAAATTATTAACTTGAACAAGTCAGGAAAGTCACTTGGGGCCATTTCAAAGCAGCTGCATGTCCCAAGAGCAATAGTGCAAACAATTGTTTGTAAGTATAAAGTGCATGGCACTGTTTCGTCACTGCCAAGATCAGGAAGAAAACAAGCTATCACCTGCTGCTGAGAGAAAATTGGTCAGGAGGATGAAGAGTCAACCAAGAATCACCAAAAAGCAGATCTGCCAAGAATTAGAAGCTGCTGGAACACAGGTGTCATTGTCCACAGTCATACGTGTTTTGCATCTCCATGGACTGAGAGGCTGCCGTGCAAGAAGGAAGCCCTAGCTCCAAAAGCAGCACCTTAAGGTTCGACTGAAGTTTGCTGCTGATCACATGGACAAAGATAAGACCTTCTGGAGAAAAGTTCTGTGGTCAGACGAAACAAAAATCGAGCTTTTTGGCCACAATGCCCAGCGATATGTTTGGAGGAGAAAAGGTGAGGCCTTTGACCCCAAGAACACCATGCCTACAATCAAGCATGGTGGTGGGAGTATTATGCTGTGGGGCTGTTTTGCTGCCAATGGAACTGGTGATTTACAGAGAGTAAATGGGACAATGAAGAAGGAGGATTACCTTCACATTCTTCAACATAACCTAAAATCATCAGCACGAAGGTTGGGTCTTGGGCACAGTTGGGTGTTCCAACAGGACAATGATCCCAAACACACATCAAAAGTGGTAAAGGAATGGCTAAATCAGGCTAGAATAAGGGTTTTAGAATGGCCTTCCCAAAGTCCTGACTTAAACCCCATTGAAAACATGTGGACAATGCTGTTCTTCAGCATTGTCCACATGTTTTCAAGTCCATGTCAGAAAGCTATCAAATTTAACTGAACTGCACCAATTCTGTGAAGAGGAGTGGTCAAAGATTCAATCAGAAGCTTGTGGATGGCTACCAAAAGCGCCTAATTGAAGTGAAAATGGCTAAGGGACATGTAACCAAATATTAGCACTGCTGTATGTATATTTTTGACCCAGCAGATGTGATCACTTTTTTCTGTTAACCCATAATAAAGTCATAAAAGAACCAAACTTCATGAATGTTTTCTGTGACAAAGAAGTATCTGTTCCAATCACTCTATCAGAGAAAAATCAGAGTTTTAGAAATAACGGGACACTCGGTAGAGCCATTATATTATATTCTTTACAAGTGTATGTAAACTTTTGACCACAACTGTAGATCAACATTTGCTACGAGGTTTACAGTGACAATGTACCAGCATGTGAGAAAATAACAAGTATAGAAATGGTGTGAAAGTATTTTTATTCACACTCAGTCTTTTTATAACAAGCTTATAGTGTGAAATATCTGTGTACAGTGTACAGTACAGAAACCAGAAATCTTGAGTACTGTTCTTAGTGATAGTTTCGAATGCACTGTGGGAAACAAAGGTATCTTAAAAAAGCTAAGGGGCTATTTGGAGCTGTCTTCTTGGGGTTTTTGTTTTTGGGTCCCAGCTTACATGAATAGTCTGATATATCTATTTACTGGCACTAAATGAGACTTTTTATGTTCTTGTTGAAGACAAATAAGTAAATAGGAAACAAGTTTGACTTTAATTCACCATTTGGCCAGAATCACATGTCAAATTGAATGCTAATTTCCCTTTGTGTCCGGTGTCCATGCAAAGGTCTGTTATGAGTAGACTCCATTTGACTCGTCTAACATTCATTGATTCACATCAAAAGAAACAACAAGAAACACAGCAAAAAATTGTCAAGTCCAAGGAAACATTAGCATCGATATAAAAATACACATGCAGAAACAGTGATTGAAAAAGGATAGTAACAGATGCACAACATTCCCCAACAAATCTTGGAAGAAAGAAACATGAATCTTCAAATATCGACAGTTTTGCGGTACTGGCAGGCAAATTTACCAGCTTCTCTCCTTTCATTTCTCTGTAGTCACCTGCTCTCTGATAATACCAGAGATTGTCTCATAGAAGTGACACCAATCTGAATTTCCTGCAGTGCTAAATGACAGCAGGGATTACAGCACAGTAAATCTGGTTTTAAAAAAAAAGCAGCAGGCAGGTTTCAATCCTGTAATTACTTTCCAGTACTCTGAATCCTGCTGCATGCTGCACCACCTCTCACTTCGGTAATCTACAAAGCTAAGAGGAAGCTACAGCTCTCTACACATATCATGTTTTGGCTGTCAGTGTTTTCTAGCTGTGCTTGACTGCATGGGGAATGGGAGGGGAACACCTGGAAGGAACTGGGACCAGCTTCAAAGCAAAAAAACAGTTTCCTCCTTTCCTGCTCTGCTCTTGGACACTTTTGCTAATGTGGCCTGAATACGCAGTCATAAAAATGCTGATCGTCTGAGTCCTGTTTTGATTCCTAAACTGTAGGCAGGCATCTGGCAAGAACGTAGGGCTGAAGAGGAGGAGAGAAGCAAGGAGGGAGTTTCCTGTTAGAAATGAAATGTGCCCACAAGCTGTAATGTAATAAGAGTAGTCGACAACAGTCATGACCAGAGGTTACTGTAGGACAAAGCGCTGCGCTGCTCTTTAAAACAGAACAGTTTGGCCTTTAAAAAGCTATAGATTTATTATGATCAGTAAATGGGACCAGAACATGAAGCTGAAGAACACAGAAGAAGGCTTTCTGTTTATCTCAATAGATGCCTGCAGCAATTCTTTGTGACTGTTAACAAGAAACTTTGTTGAAGACTACTCCTTTTATTCCTTCTTACCTTCTTTCATTCATCACCCAGCCTAGGTGGAAACTAAATAGAATCCATGCTGGGATAAAAACACAGCTTAAGGAAAGATTAGTGTTTAACAACTGTGTAATTTAAGAGGATGTGTGAAAAATAGACAACACAAGTGAAAGTCAGTGATCTGAATACTACAAACAATATGCAGCTAACTAATCAAACCTAGATAATAAGGATAATTTCAACTGTGATATTAATAATACGTTTTGCAGATTCTGAAATCATACAGAGGCGTTACATACAGAGGACGTCATGCGCACGTCACTCAAGACCTGTCTGCCATGTTGGACGTAATCATCACTAATCCGTTGTTTACGTAGAAATTATCACTACTTTTCCCTCACAACGCCTACATGCTGCGGGGTTAGGTGCAGTAATCATCAAGGACAATCAAGGACAGAGGGAAAATCTTTTTCTAATCATGTTTTTTAGATAGAAGAATACGAGAAAAAAAATTAATGAATAAAGGCATCAGATAAATAGTATAACAGTATAACAATTATGGGTTAGTTGAATTTTTTAAATAACCAGTATCTGTTTCAAACAATATGTACCATTTAAAATTTTTATGTTGATATTTTCATTATTTCTTCTTCGTCTGCCTCCTCCAGCACAATTCTCGCCTTCTCATCTCCATTTCATCCTCTTCCTCCTAAACTAACGTTAGGGTTCTAACATAAGAAGTCTCATATGAACATAATTATTTAATCTTGATATTACTGCAATGAGTTATTGTCAGCAGATGTGACCCTCCCGTCTCTGGACAGGTAACAAGAGATGGCTAAGCGACAACGTAACAAGCTAACCATGCAAGCTAGTCATGCAAGCTAACATTAGCCTCTAGCATCCTAAAACTTAATTTCCCTCTGATTAACAGTTTGATTTCACTTTCACATCACAAGAGTTTATTTGCTAAGTACGAGTCTGCCAACGTCAAATCCATTTCAAAAAAAGTTTCAGTAACAGCCGTGAATACCGGTGAACAGGAGCTAACAGCAGAACACACTGATGGAAAATTATGGCTATCCATATGCCTTGCCGAGTTTTTCCAAATAACAAGCAAGATGCTTGTCAAGAAAATGTACTTCCTCCAAGATAGTATATGTTTACTATGTTTAGTAAACCATATTTCAGGATTATTACACATCCAAAATGGACCAAACGGCACCTTATTTTTATGAATCACACATCTGGTGCACATCCTCACATCTGGTGTGCATGATGGGCCATCACTGATGGCTGTGACTGGACACAAGCACAATAGCCCCGGCTAAAACGGGAACCCTTGTCACGTGGTAAGCGGTCATGTTTCTGCAAAAACCCTATAGCCTCCCAGTTTGGGTGATGAAATGTTCTTTACAGTGACACATTTCTCATCATTGTATCCCTTGAGCTCTGCAGCTTGTTTTAGTGTCTTTAAGCACATTGTTTTTTATTTTACAGCCTGCTTTTCAGCATTGCTGTTTTGATTCTCTAACAGCTCATATCTACTTACTTTTAGCAGCAGGCAGCTGCTCTGAACATATACAAATACTCACCAGCACCCCATCTAGGGGCTTGTGATTGGACTATTCCAACACAGTGGTGTGCAATTACTTTTATTACAGTGAGATAAACAGAGATGACAGACCACCTGACTGTGGCTCAGGTGGTAGAGCGGGTTGTCTGCCAAGTTCGGTGGTTCAATCCCTGGCTCCCCAAGTCTACATTTCAAAGTATCTTTGGACAAGATTCTGAACCATAAGTGCCCCCCCCTTCTCCCATGTATTCATTGAAATGTGACTGTTTGTGTGAACAGTATGTCTTTTGTCCTGAGCCTGGTTCTGCCAGAGGTTTCTTCCTGTTAAAAGGGAGATTTTCCTTCCCACTGTCGCCAGGTGAATTCTCATAGGGGTCATCTGATTATTGGGGTATTATTGCAGGGTTTTTACCTTACAATATAAAGCACCTTGAGGTAACTGTTCTTGTAATTTGTAAATATATAAATTAAACTGAATTAGATCAAAGTGCTTAAAAGCACGAAGGTGTGTGATTGGGTGAATGAAGCTTGTAGCAAAAAGTTCTGAGTGTTCAGTTGGGGTTAGAAAAGCACAAGACCATTTACCACAACTGTAGACCTTTGCCTTTTCCACTGCCCTCTAGTGACAAAAATATATTTAATAATAAAAGCTGGGTTTGCTTCAGTGCCAAATGTTAAAAGAATGTAAGGCTTCTGTGGAATTCAGCAGTCTTACTCCTGAAATCTAGATGTTCACACTGACTAATGTGACAGGGACCAAAAATAAAACACAAAACTCATTACAACTGATTTTGTCATGCCTTCAAAGCCCTTAGACTCTCACTGACAGACAAGCCTTTTTCTGGCATCCAGAAATATGAGGTTATTGAAATCCTACACAAGATATTAATTAGGGCAATTCATATAGAGCAGATTTCTACTTCAACTGCGAATGAGTCACTCATCCGCCAAGTCAATCCAGCTCCACCACTCTATAAATAATCACCCTCTGGTCTTCGACTGCTTTGCATTTATATCTGAATAATGCTGGTATTTGTTTTAGCTAAATGTGCCAGTCGGGTCTGATTCTGTACTCTCACTCTCCAGCCTGAGGTGTATACAACAGCTCAGACTTTTTTTTCGTGTAGTAACATAATGCTGTTTTGTTTTTTAAATTGTTATTAATTTATTTTTTTTAAATAATACATAACCTAACCTGTTTTTTCTCAGCTTTTTTAAATGCAGTTAGGCTACATTTAGCAGTATGTTTGCTTTCTGACAACATCAGATAATAACAGATGAATGTCCACAATAACAAGACTAGAATCTGCACAGGGCTCACTGATGCTACTGTGACTGTTAGCATACGCTGCCACTTGGTGGTTAATCTGACAACATGCAGCTTCTGGACGTGGAGGTTAGATTGTTTTTTGTTGCTAATGATGTTCTGTGTTGATGGAAAATCCAAAATGACGTTTAACATGGTTCTTTTTTACAAATTGCTTTTTGTATAATTTGTATACACACAAAATATATTTCAATTGTAATATTTTGACTCAATCAACTCTTTTTTTGGTACACCTTGCTAGAACTGGGCTGGATCTGCTTATACCTATAATTGGCTTAGTTCTTCATGGCACAGTTTCAATAAGAGGTTGAAAGTTTTCCTCAGAGATTTTGGTGCATAATAATCACACGTGTGCTATTGCTCACATGTGTGATTCTCACATGTCCTCACATCCCAAAGGGCTATTTGAGTACATTAAATTCAGTGTTATGTTCAAGAAACCAGTTTAAGATAATCTAAGGTTTGTGACATGATGTCTGCATCCACCCTGCAGCCACCAAAAGATTGATACACTGTGGTCATAAATGGATGGCCAGCAACAATACTCAGGTAGGCTGTGGTACTTAAATGATGCTCAGTTGGTACTAAGAGGCCCAGAGTGTGTCATGAAAATATCCTGCACATCATTACACCACCAGCTGCCTGAATTGTTGATACAAGGCTGGATGAATTGAGTACTTTATGTTGTGTCTGCCAAAATCAAGATTCTTTAGCCCTGGCTGCAATTTAATGTTGATTGAGAGTTCGTATGAATTACTGTCTCAGTTTCTAGATCTTAGCTGACAGGAGTGACAGTGGCCTGGTGTTCTTCACTGTGGCCTATCTTCTTCAAGATTGCAGATGTCGTGGGTTCAGAGATGTTTTGCATATCTTGGTTGTAATGAGGATTTATTTCACTTCCTGTCGGCTGAAAATAAGCCATTCTCTTCTGACCTCAATGGATAATTTCTCTTTTTCAGACCACTCTTAAAGAGATGGCTGGAGTAGATCAGCAGGACTTATGTTCAGACTGCCATGGATATTTATTTGAGTGTTAAAAACAGGAAAAACTGCCCACAGCAGCAACGTTTTGTGCTTCTTTTTTTTAATCTTTTCTATTATATAATCTATTTTTCAACTTCCTCTTCTTGGTAAATTCTGCTGTCACTTCCTTTGCTGCTCATGTCCACTTTTCAGCTGATCAGCATTCTTTCTGTTGCCTAACATCATATGCATGTGGCTCAGTTGAAGGCCCGCACACATGGACTGTGAATAGCCAGTCCATGTGTCAAATACATGCAGTGCTGCGAAAAAGTATTTGCCCCCTCGTACCAGGGTGAACAGCCTCTAGCGGGGTCGACTTCCCGTTGCCTCTGGTCCTCTGGGACTCTTTGGCATTGGGCACCCCATCTAGGGCCTCCCTCCTTCTGCTGTTGTCCTGGTTCCTGTTTGCATCTCTGTATATATAACGACACACACTCTCTCTCTCTCTCTCTCTGAAGATTTCATAGACCACGGAATATAGGCCATTAAAATTTCCCAACACCAGTGTCTGGATGTCACTGTAAAGTTCTTCCTCCCCACTGTTGCCAAGTACTCGCTCTCTCTTATATTGTAGTCTTTAATTGAAATTCCATTTGAATAAAGAGACCATTTAAATGGTACACTTTATTACGCAATATGTGTTAAACAGATGATAAAGTACCCACTCCACAAATAAGAATTTATTTGTTTTTTTAAAACAGTCCCACAAACATAAATCAGAGACACATTGTAACTATTCTGAGAGTTTTCATTTTGAATTTGAATGCAATTACAGTTGTGACAGACTCAAGCAGATTATTCCAGTGGCACAGGGTTTTTAAATCTTTGAAGTTATTCTCAGCTTGTGAAATAAATAATATTTTTATATAGATTTTAGTGAAAAGTCCTTAACTTATATCTTTGTAAAATAGCTTGAAATTAAGATTAGAGCCTCAAATAGCTTAAATGTCCCCAAATGGGATTATTTATTTTGTAGTAGCACAAAACAAACAAATGACCAAGTATTAAACAGAAAGTATGTAAGAGAGAGAGTGAAAAAACCCACTTTGGTACCCTGCAGGTAATAAGGGGAACACTGCGTAGGGGTTAAGTCTGCAGTTGTGAACAGTATGACTCTGCTTCCACATTCTCACTTTTTTTTGCTATTAGATTTAATTACTTGGCAGTGCATTAGCTAAAGGAACTACAATGTAAAGCAGTACAATTCCATAAGAAACTAGGGAATATACAGTGATATGAAAAAGTGTTTGCTCCTGTCTGGATTTCTGATTTCTTTTTTTTTTTTGTATGTCTGTCACACATAAATGTTTCAGATCACCAAACAAATGTAAATATTAGACAAAGATAAGACAAGATAACACTTCTACATGAAGCTGTTTATTAAGAGGAAAAAATCCAAACCTACATGGCGCTGTGTGAAAAAAGTCTGTATTACAGACTCAATGTTACGAGACTTTTGTTTTCATTTCTTATCAAATTTGATTTGGACTTATGTTATTATCTGTAAGAGCAATACTACACAGAAGAAGCCCACTGCTATTTGGAACTTTTAGGTAAAACAATAACGTGACACCAACGGTCAAAACGAGCTGGTGAAGGCTACAAGTATGTGTAAAAACTGAGTGGACACAATCCCTTTTTTCATGTAATTGCCTTGCGATTTCTGCTGTGGGGATACCAGTAGTACTGCGAACTGTGAGTAGAAACGTGTCATTTCCACTGCTGAAGTTGTTTAAATCACAAGTAAAGTACTATTGTTGTTTAGCTACAGAATATATAAATTAACTACAATGACTTTGACACACCTGCAATAAACAAATAACGACAAAGGAAGTGAGCTCAGCGTGAGTTTAATGACGCATTAACGTGCTTTTGGTAGAGCAGGATTTTTTGCAACCAAAAGCAGGTGCAAACACTGAAGATTGCACGGTATAACTTTTAAGCCGATTTAATAATAACACTGCTAACATTAAACGCATATCCAGCAAGAAAAGCGACTATTCTTACACTAGTTTCGTAACTCGAATGCGTTTGATGTTCAGGTTTTACCAATAAAAAAAAAATCTAGTGCCGCCAGCACACTGAAGCAGTTGAAGGCGGATAATTCACTGAACTGGAAGTGTACGAGGAACGTTGAACGCGACATTATTTCCTGTTCAGAGGATATCTCGTCAGTGGGAGCCAAATACAGTTTAATGTGTTTGATGTTCAGGCATTTGCTTGACGTTCTGTTTGAAACTTGTTTCCTGAGCTATGGTCGCATAGAAAGCCCTCCGGAAATGTTTGGGGAATATTTCGATGCGGCTCGACGACTCGGAAATTCAGCGGGCTCCGCGAGCGAGGTAATGTTAGCAGGCAAAGCTAACGCCAGGTTAGCTAAGTGCTAACTTAGAGTTAGCAAAATAACAGACTGCTTTGATTTGTTGGTGTACGCGGATGTTTGCGCTCGCGCTAAACGTAGCTTCGAAGCTATAGCTCGAGACTTGCAAGTCTCGAGGGGGAAAAGACGTCCAGCCTGTGTTGACGGTGACGAAACTAGCAAACGTTACCTATCAACAAGTGGTCTTTTATTTTGAACTGTGTGGGTGCTTTGCTGTGACAGGGGAGAAAACCAGCAACTCTGGTCCTAGCGTTCGCACCACACGAATAACACACCTCATTTGACTGATTTGACCTAGCTGACGTTATCTGCATAGATAACATTTGCAGCTAATGTCAGGAGTTGCATAACATTCAGTGGTAATCTTCTTCCCTGGCACCAGTTTTGACACTGTCCTATTTTTGCCCTGATATCACCGGTTTAACACGACAGTTTGGGACAGATTGTGTGAGTGTGTGGGTTTGGGTGTCTCCATCCCAGCAGGTTTCGATGAGTCAGGACAGATTTATTATTCCCTGGCCCATAAGAAGCTTATATGCACACATGTTGACAGATACTGACGAGAGCATAAGTCATATTGAACCTGTTACTTGGACAAAATAACAAGAATCGCAGATGAAAAAGCCAGCAACACACAGCAGCAGCAGCGATCACCTCAGTAATAAGTTGTTGTGCGCAAGAGGAGTGGAGCTGTGACTTACAGGTACATAAAACCTGCAATAGGAGATGTTATTAAAACTGAAGAGTAAGCATGAGGAAAAAACGAGCTTCTTACAAAATAAGGCAGCCACGACCTTTTCCAAAACTACATCACTTGTAGATTACTGAGACTGGGCTCCAAGCATGATCCATTAGACTTTTTAAATAAAGCTATCATGCGCATATATATATATATATATATATATATATATATATATATATATATATATATATATATATATATATATATATATATATATCATCTGAACACAGCACTCCAAAATATAGACGGGGGTGATGTTGGGTGGCTTTTATCAATGCTTTTATTACTTTCATTTGATAAATGCGTAAAAAAATCTTTCTCACATACACACATTCGATTCTATGTACTAATGTCCTAATTAGGGCTGCCACAAACGATTATTTTGATTGTTGACTAGTCACCGATTATTTTTGCGATTAGTCGACTAATCAGATCATGTAAAACGTACGGCTTATTGCACCAGCATGTGTCTGCTCTTATATAACTATCATTAGCTTACAGCTTGATGTGTTTAAGGTATGTCCTAACTAAAAGTAAAGACAAGATGATAGTTTATTAAACTTTTGATGAAATTTGCAGATTGTCTCAGTGGAGTTTAATAAACTCAGCTCCTTGCTATCTAAAATATAACAGGACACTGGAGTAAATTCTCGACCATCTCACACTTCTGTTTAATCAGTTCTTTTTGACATTTATTCAGCTGTGTAAAAACTATAACTTTAATCTCAGCCAAACCGATTTTCCGAGGAACAAATAAAATACTGAAAAAAGCCAAACAACAACATTTTTAAGTTATCTAAGTGACTTATATATATATATATATGAGTAGCAAAAGTCCGCGATGTTCTGGCCGCTCTAGTGAGCCTTGAACTGAAAAACGAGCTATTGAGCTGGTGGGTAACAGACGTCTCCAAAAACGTCGGAGCACTTTTGCAAATATGTGATGTCTTGATAAACCAAGCAGATATTTGAAGTTTACACAGCTACATTCTCGCCTGAAAATATGCTAAAAGTTTATTTTGTGACCCAGAAATAGTAATAAGAGTAATATTAAAACTAGAGCTGGGCGATATGAGATTTTTTCATATCACGATATGTTTTTTTCATTTCAGGCGATAACGATATCTATCACGATATAAGCCAAATAACTATATTTGTAAGATTTAAATGTGCCGTTGCTCACAAGTAAAATGTGAAATAATCAGCAGCTTGTTTTTATTTAAATATTTATTTCCCATAATAAGTTCAACAGGGTAGATGTACTTAAGGAACATGAGACTTTTTCAGATAGATAAAGGCAAATATTGCAAACTACACAAAAGGCAGCCGCTAAAGCGTTTAAGTTTCAAAATAGAACAAATGAAACAGACTAAATTGTCAATTCCACTTAGAAACAAAATATTAATTCTAAAAATAAATCTTAGTTTGTTTTACAGAAGAACAGACAAAACTGACTAACTTTTGTCAATATCAAATAAACTGAGAACTAAAAGGAAATTCTCAATCTCTCCTTGTTGTATAGCTGAGCTTTTCAAACAGTTTTAACAGTTACTTTAGTCTGACAAAAGCCGAATGACGAATTAGCGCTTCCAGTCAGAGACTGAGGCGACGTCCACACGTACACGGGTGTTTTTGAAAACGGAGATTTTCCGTTTTCGTTTTAAAAAATAATCCCGTCCACACATAAAGGGAGAAATGAAAGAAAACGCTGCTATGAACATGCCAAAGCAGCAGGTGGCGCTAGATTCCTAACCGTGCAGAAATGTTGGCCAATCAGAAGTCTAGAAGCCTCAGTGGGAAAAAGTAAACAAAGCTGGGGCATAGAAGCAGAACCGAGTCGTATGTGTGGAGGGACAGTAACTGTGTGTATATGTAAGCATTTAAACACTGCAGAGAGTAGAATTAACAGTAACAGTATTGTAGAAATTCATTTCACCGAAACAATAACGTGGCGCACAGTGTGACGCATGCACCAGTTTATTGTATTTCCAGACTTGCTTTCGGCACAATTTACAGTGCACGCTACTCTGTTTTTTGTCAGACTTGAAATAGCCGAAATACCTTCACACTACGGAACTTCTATGGCTCTTCCGTTCGACAATCTCTCCGGCATTGGAACCATCATCTGTTTTCTCTTCGGTCACGCTCGGTTGATTTTTCTAGTCGGCACACTCATTTCCTCCATTACGCGCTGGCTCCATTACCCGCTGGCTGCTTCCCAAACAAACACACGTGCGGCTTGGCACTTGTGCTGTACGTAACAAGTCACGCGACGTGACGCTGCGGCTGTGATTGGTTCGGCTCTGCGCTACTGAATTTGGATCGGCTGACCTTTTTTTTTTTTTTTTTTTTTTTTAAAGAGGACAAGAGCGGCGAGGTCTATCGCGATAGCTTAATTTCTCTATCGAGTAAAAGTTATATCGCGATACATATCGTTATCGTTCTATCGCCCAGCTCTAATTAAAAGTAGCTGCCGCCATTGTTGGAAACAGGAATTGGCTGGGCCGCACTATGAATCCTGGGATAGGTTGGGCCACGAAGGATACACCCGACCCATCCTTCACATCTGGGGAAATGAAGGACTCATTTTTCGGCCGTGTTTGAGGGAGTCTTCAAATTTGGACAGGCTTCGCCGTGTCGCTGTAATGTAATTGGCCTACAAATGCGGCCACCGAAATGTGGATACAGCTACAATACCAGGCACTGCTTCTTCTTCTTTGGGGTTTAACGGCAGCTGGACTCCTTGTACATTCCGTGCTGCCATCTTCTGTTTCAGTCAGTTATTGCACTCTTAAATCCTACTGCTTATTCCTGCGTCTTTCAAGATCTTAAAAGGCTTTAAACAACTCGTCGCCTATTAAATTAGTCATCGACGATCTTGAAAGTCGACGTAATCGTGACTAGTCTACTAATTGTGGCAGCCCTAGTCCTAATGAGGGAAAATGGTCAATAGATAAGTTTTTTTTGTTGTTTTAAAAATTTTTTTAAAGAACAGCCCTTCTTCCATTTATATCAGTGTGCATTGATATATTAGTCAACAAAACACAAACCTTCTAAGCAAAGTATTAAAAATTATTCCTATTCAACAATGATTAAGTCTCTCTAGTCTCTCATCACAAGTTCTCGGTAGCAGGGTTTTCCCTGGCTCGAAACTGGCCTTTATAGAGTTCGGAAAAAGTGTCAGCTATGTACCATCAGTGTATCAGCTAAGAAGAAACTTTACTCACATTTATAATGTTGTTTTGGCAGCATTGCTGTTGGAAATAAGTTAAGCACAGGGTTCTCAGTTCCTCACATATATGGACCTGTGCTGGTGCTGAATGATGGGGCTTGACTCAAAATGCTGGGAATTCTATGATATACTACCATTAAAGCCAGTAGGAGAGTGTGTGTGGCACAGTATTTGGACAATGAACTGTACAAAAATGGAACCCAGTCAAAACCAAAACATTGCAGCTTAGCTAGTCGATCCAGTGCCTTTTGGAAAATACAGCCAGTATGGATGGAGACAAAGATGTTGTATTTATGTGCTGTTTGTGCATTTGATTCATTGCATTCACAGAGCGCATGCATTGCATTCAGTCTTGAGAAAACTCAAGAACTCAAGACAACTGAAAGACGTTGATGACCACCACAATAGCAACCTAACCAACCAGTGCATAGGTAGCTGGTTAGCATTGACTTAATTTTCAAAGAAGGGTGAGTAAATTGTGAAAAGTAAAGCAATTGTGTTCTGTGAATGAAATAATTAAATTAACGCTGGCATACAGTCAGCATAGAGCTGTAGACTGATACCATTAGTACTAGGGCTGGGCGATATGAGGAAAATCTAATCACAACATGTTTTGGCTATATCATGATACACCGTATACTAATGTTGTTTTTAACTACATAGTGCCATAGAATTCAGGAGACAAAATAAAACAATTGAAATTAAAAAGGTGTTCTTTTTGCTTATATAAAAATTGTAAAATAAAAAATGTGATGACCTCAAATTACAGATCTATACAGTGAGTGACTATAAAAACACCTGACCAAGAACAGTCACAAGTATCACAGCTGATTTATTTAACATTTTCTTTGGCGTGTAGGGAGACGTTGACATGCCGAGTTTAAAACAGTCTTCATTTTGCAGTGGATGACTTTTCAGCTGGTGGAATAAATTCGTGGTACTGCTACCTTTTGCAGCAATAGTTTTATGGAAAGCTTTGCAAATGATTGCATTTTGTTTGGCATACTCCGTATGAAATCCGAACGACAGCGAGTATTCCCTCGCATGTCTGAAACTCCCGAAGTCTCCATATTTTTCCCTATCTGGTAGTATATAAGCACGCATGCTCAGCGTAGTGTGCTAGGTAGAAAATGTCCTGGTTCGGAGGGGGAATTAATGATGCATTCACAGCATGTGGTAGAAAAAACCCCAAAGCTGATACACTGCAGACAGCTTAATATTTCCAATTTATACGTGATGATTACAATAAAGCCATTTTAACCATTGTACGTGGAAAAACTTGCAAATATGCATGAAGTATATTCAGTATATTGCCCACCCATAATTAGTACTACATGATTAATACCAGCTTACTGTTGGAAACCAACAAGCAAAAGATCCTGTTAGGGTTAGGCGCTAGAGCTGGGCGATATATCGAGTTTTTAAAAAATATCGATATATTTTTATACGAGATATAAGATGTGACAATATCTTTTATATCGATATAGTCTATGTTACGTTATAATTATACTCGTGGAGCCGCAAGTTTGCCTCTCTTTCGTCCACTTTCGTCTTTACGCAACGTTACTCGGCCTCACCTCTCCTTCACTGAACACAACTCCCCTTCCTCCCCCATTGCTTCACCTGCAGGAAGAGACAAGATGGACACGGCAAATCTCCGTTAACGAGTTACTGCGCATCGCCCCGTGCGTGGGGCTGGACGGCGTCAACGTGTTAGCTAGCTAACCACGCTAACGAGCTAACCACGCTAACGCCATGCAGCCCAGAGGTGCTGCACGGACTAAAATCCTTTCATTTTCTCAAAAGTTGACAGCGCGCCTTATGTATGAATTCTGGTTGTGCTTGATGGCCGCGAACCGATTTTATGTGGAACACGGCGCTCAGCAATCTGTCAAAAATGTTTTAGTACGACTTTGGTAAGCTACGGAGCTGCACCGCTTGATGGATTGTCGGAGCATTACGGCTGAGCCTCGCGGAGTGATACGTACTGTGCTTCAACGTAATATTACCCTACTGTGTATAAGGACCATAAATGGCACCTGTTAAGAGACGTGGTTGCGAAGCGGATTTCAAACTCCAGGCTGTCAGTCACGCAGTACAAGTTGGGAACAGAGCAGCTGTGAAATCTGTCTTTGTTATAGTGCTCGTCTTTTAGTTTACATTTTGACTGCACAATTGTGAGCTTTTTGTTATGCACAAAAACAACATTGTTTTCTTTTATTTATGGAGCATTATTATTTAATAAATGCTCATAATTTATTTTTGAGTAAATTTTATGTACATCTGCTCTATGTTAATAAAAGTGCCTGTGTGACATCTGGGACACAGCTTTGACTAAGAACTCTCTTTTTGTTCTTACTTTATGGCTTTAAAAAAATATATCGAGATATATAGCTTATATCGCCATCCAGCTAAAAAATATCGAGATATGAATTTTGGGTCATATCGCCCAGCCCTATTAGGCGCTTTTGCTTGTTGCTCCACTGCCTTAAATTTGATGTCATTGTTTTGGAATGAGAAACTGTCGCACGCATTCCAGTGGTGATTAAAATAATTGATAAGGCTGCAGGCATTTAATAATTCTATTTTTTTTTATTCTATTGGAAACAGTTGTCCATTCCCCTTGCTTGTCACCAGACAATCGCAAATTACTGTTGAACCTTTCTTTTAACAGTAAACTAATACCAGAAAACCAAAATATACTGAACATGTTACAAGGAAGCTCATCATTCTATTGCCCTATCTTTGATAAATGCTGCGATTAGCCTGACCCAGGCTGCAAATGTGCTGTAAAACCGTGCATTCTAACATGGGTGTCTATGGAGATTGGCTACGTTTTGGAGCAGGAGGGCCACATTTAATGTGCCTGATGGTCTTAGTTGTGCAGCTCTGTTGTTAACGACTCTTGCTACAATTAGATACAAGTTGTAGAGCAGCTTGCTTGCTTATCACATACATTTTCCGCCCTCCATTTCAGATTTGTTTAGCTACATTTACTCTACACTTGCACGGTCTTTTGCTCTTAATATGCAGTGAAAAAATTGAAAGCATTTAGCTTTAGACTGTTGCTTTCCACAGCACAGCAACTGCACGAAAATTGTTGTCATAGCATTAAAGTGTGAGAAAGGACCAGAGATTCCAGGTTATTGTTTTCATAATTCTAAACAGGTTGAAAAAAGGTTACATGAAAAGTAGGATGTTGTTATAATGAAACGGTCACCTGCCCCCAGCCAAATAGAAAGAGATTGTCCACTCTTTTTTTTTTTATGTCCAAAAACTGCACGAGTCCAGAGAGTTGGCAGGATAAGGAGCACCGGAGACAAAGGGCAGCTATACTCTTGTGTACTTTTAGGGTTATGTGTAGTATCCGCTCACTCAGTATACATTTGTTCCTCTCCTGTCTTCACTATAGGACTTGCAGCAGTGTCACTCACAACATGAACTCAGCTGATTTTTTTTCTAATTCCATAGAAGCCTTTTCCCTGCTGAGAAAAGGAAGTTCTCATTTTTCTTTTTGAAACCATATAATTAGGTGACCCTTGAGAGATGCACCCAGCTGAGGTAACAAGCAGGAAGAACTATAGTTAGGCTGTCTTGGCTGGTTTGAAGTAAGATGTACCAGTTGCCTGTGCTCTTGATTTCAAGACCACAAAGCATGGAACAAAAAGAAAATAAAAGTTGGTGCTTACAAATATGTGAGTTGCAATGTGGAGAGAGATGGCAGTCAACAACATTCTGTACACTCCTACATAGTCCTAATTAGTTATAGTGAGGACACCTGTGTGGGTGTGCCGCCTGTGTTTGTGGGCTGGAATCAGAGCGCACTGTCATATCAGTAAAGTCAATCACAAGTATGAAAGAAAATCACACCGAGGACATGATCTGAAAATTACAAAACAATACAGGAAACCAAAGTGTTATCAAAAGTCAGCCTTTTGATTGTTACTCAGTTGTTTGCAGTGTTGTTGAAACCGCGATTTATCTGCAAATAACAGGACTCTTTTCTGCTAAATTAGCATAATAAGCATATTCACTTGGTGTTTTTTCCCACCATGACTCAAAGACAGTCAGAAACACATGGGCCTCAGCAGGCCTGCATATATCTAATATGTAAATGTGGCAAAAATGGAGTTTGTGCAATTCTACTGAGCTTGAAAGTCAATATTTGGTATGACAAAATCAGATTGCTCTTTTCTGTGTTCATTATTCCTTCATCTTTGACAAGATCCCCAAATGCAGTTCCAAACCATGACAGAGGCTCCACCATGTTGTACAGATGCCTGGAAACACACACTGTTGTACCTGTCTCATGACCTCTGGGTATTTGGTGATGATTTAAACCTAAGATTTGAATCCATCACTTCAAAGGTCCAGCTGCTTTTCAGTCCAGTTCCTGTGTCATTTGGCATACTTCATTCTTTTCTCCCCGTTTCTCTTCCTTAAGCATGTCTTCTTAAAAAGGACACGCTACACACCAAAAGATCATATAAGTTATCAGTTTTTGGCTAATAACACTTTTACTAATTGGTGCAACAGTACTATTTTGTGTTTGTCAGTGATGGCAAATTCTGTGTGTCTGAAGATAGAATTATATATTGGTTCTTTGCTAAATTCTCTTACGCTGGTTCATCCTTTGAGTTAGGTGCCTTTTGTACTTGAATGATTCATAAGTCATAATAATAAATCCTAACCCATTCCTCTGAAAATGGTCAGGTAGAAGGACTGGACTGAAAACAAGTGAGTGAAGTAAAAATTTGAAAGACATTCAGAAATCCTGGAGAACTATTGCTCAAGATTACTGGCTTTTTGGAGGCCAAATCTAAAGAAATGAGAGCTGGCTTGAGGCTTTTGAACAGTACTGTACGCCACGGTATGAGGCTATAGTGAAACTGATCGCTTCATCACACAGCCAGTAAGGATTGGACAGAGTCAAATCGTTAAGGCTGCATGGTTACACTTTTACGGGTGGCAGTCGTATTAATGCTGCTACCACTGTCATTGCTACAGTTATTGTGTTATTTGGGGGATGCACACTTCTGATGGTGACCACCTCAGACTTTACCCTTCTTTAAAATTGCTGTCTACTTAAAAACCGGAGTGCAGTTATTTGTGGCTGATTTGTGAAGTGATGTAACCACCGTTCCTATGATGGCAGTTCTACATATAACACTTAGATGTAACTGAGTAGACAGTTCTTAAAGTCATTTGACTGTGCCAGGGCCTCTGACTCACCGTCTTTATCAGACAGTCCATGTATGTTCTGGTAACAAAATAATGATCAAATTCACTGTTGTTCCAAGGCAGCTGGCAACTGTTAAGGTGGAATGTTTTCCTACATATAATTTAGTGCATGAGTTGGCAGCTTGAGTTGTTCTGGCTGTTTAAATGCTCAAACATCTTTGTCTTTTAGCTTTAAAAAAAGATACACAATTAAAAAACAAAACAGGGAATCAATGAAAAATAACGACAGTAAGAAGAAAATGAGACAAAAAGAGAACTATCACTGTTGCCTCATAAATGGACACTGGTCAAAATGGTCAAAAATGAAAGGGTGCCAGATCTTTTCTCATTCCTTCTGTTTCATTTTAAGAAAAAATCCACTTGCTCCAAGTCTTAGCTCAACTAGCCAACAGTGACCATTAGGGATGGGTACCGGTGTCCGGTGCCATGATGGCACCGGTTCTGACATAAACGGTAGTAACCAGACCGAAAAGCAGCGCACATTTCGGTGCTTTATTACAGTGCTTTTTTTTCCTGAGCTGTGATACACTTCTAGCCAATCATTTTACGTTTCCGAGGATAGTAGGCGGGGCCAGGTACGTACGTTCTGTTAGAGCAGAGCTACAGATTAAAAATGCCCAAGGCGAAGCGGTTAAAAGTCTGGCTGTACTTCACAGCAAAATATGCAAACTCAGCAGCCTGCAACAAGTGCTTTAAGCTGATACTGTGATACTGTCAAAGGAGGTAACACCTCAAATCTGATGAAACACCTGGCGACGCATAGCGTTTTCTTTTTAAAGCCGAGAAATGCGCCGTATTTGATAGCTTGCTGCGAGACCTCACACCGAGCACATCTACTGCGGGTGGGTTGCCTGTTATGCAACATCCCCCAAAAACACGAAGAGGAGAGTCCTGGCCCCTAGCCCTGCCAGTGTAGCAGAAATGATGAGGATGATGATGCAGCAGCAGCCGTTCTTCTCTGCGTGAGTAGCTAATTTACGTTGAGTAGGCTAACCATGTTATTACATTAATGCAGGTAAGGTGAACTAGCAAACATCATCATAGCTACATGCGGCTGTCTTCTTGTTTGATGGCAGATACTCCCTTCACCCTGGCCAAAAAGGCTAAAATGACCAAAGAAAAAGAGGGAAACGGCTAAACATGAGAGGTTTAGGACAAAGTTTGTGTTTTTTCCATTGTTTAAGCACTGCTTCCAGCCAAGAGTGATACCATATATGCTCTATAGCTGCAGAAAAGGCTAACATTGTTATCTTTTTACAAAAAAAACAGCTGAACATGAGAGGTTTTTGGACCAATTTTGTGTTCTCCATTCTTTAAGCACCGGTTTGAGCACCGTTTGAGCACCGGCACCGTTTCAAAAGTACCGATTTGGCACCGGTATCGGATAAAACCTAAACGATACCCATCCCTAGTGACCATTTATTTTGGTTTTGTCGGCCCTCTCTCAACATACTCTTGAGTGGTGATTGCATCTTCTAGCATTTGAAAAGATGTGCATTAATTAACCAAGCTGTAAATATTCTTATAGCAATCTTTGTCAGAGTTCTGTCACAGTTATCCAGAATTGCACATCAATGATTCTCATCCTCAGCTCCTCCCCTCGTGTCTTAATCACTCCCACTAGAAATGTGAGCAGAGGAGGCAAGAAAACAGCCTTCTAACTTCTAACAAAAACGAGTCACCTTTGACTTGGATCCATCACTTTAAAGCAGTGCCAATTAAATGTGACCTTTGACATACTGTTCTGTTATAGTGTAACTACTGTTGTGCCTGTGATAACGAGGTGTGTTATTTTTGGTTCAGAATAACTGGTATTTAGTTTCAAAGTGTAAATGCGCCTGGAAGAACTTGTTACTTATTATACATTTACATGATTTGTGTGTGTGATTCTGTCTTTGCCTTCCAGACACTCGAGCAGCTGTTTAGTGTATGGCAGAATGAGTCTGTTAGATAAAGAGACAATTTTAGCCACATGAAATCAAATGTAATTGATTACTGTGTGGGTAAATGTGTGTTGAATCTGTTATGAATAAGGGTGCTAATTTTAGTGTGAAGTGGAGGCAGTCACTTATCACTTATACTTATTATACTTAGGACTCACCCGTTTTTATTCTTTGTACTTTTTGAGGGTGTTCAGGCGACTGTATCCCCAGAGAATGGAAAACAGTCTCAAGTTTCTGGGAAAGACCAAGAATGGAATTTTAGATCCTTTTAGGTATTTTTTTTTTATTTTTAGTTTTTTATTAAATTGTTTAATGTAAATCCAGTATTTGTGTTAGTGACCGTTTCTATTGTAGTTTATAATACGGAAAATTGTTTTGCTTGTCGTAATTGCCTTTTGTAAAATTTGGAAACAGCCCTGTCTAGCAAAGCGTGGGCCATTAGCAGCAGGGTAGAAATAGCTGCCTGCTACCTAGTCGGGGGTTGCTGCTTGTGGATGTCACAAGTGCTTCATAGTCCCGCAATGTTGAACACTACATTAAAGGCATGGTACATTAAAAATAACAAACGCTGGTCTGCACCAAGTTCTTCCTCTCTGGTCAGTGATCGAAGCTTAGCTGCTGTCAATTCAATTCACAACACGGTGCAGTGCAACAACATATCAGACACTTTTTTTAAATCACACACAGAGAAACAGTGAAAGGCATGAAGTTTGATCATCTTTATAAAAAAACAAACCCATAAAAGTTCTTTTAAAGAGTCCTGGGGTGAGAGAAGGAAGACAGGACAAAAGACATGCTGTGGAAGAGAGACAGAGGTTAATAACAGATATGATTCAATGCAGAGAGGTCTATTAACTCATATACAATATATACATAAACACCTCTGCAGATGACACACCTGTGCATATCCTGGGCCCCTTCAGCAAGTGATTTTCCATTTAGTATGAGTGTGTCATGGTCGTAAACAACCGCAGTCGTTCAGAATGCTCCTGCTCACCAAGATATGAAGACGAACCAAAGTGACTGTGTTCTCTGCGTATTAGAAATTTCCATCGAAGATTTTTGACTCAGTCCAGCTGGTAAAGAAACAAGTCTTCCGTTTATTCAGCAGAGTGTGTGGCTGCATTATTATCTAGCAATTCAGTTCAATTTTAGTTATACAGCGCCAAAGCACAACTACAGTCGCCTCAAGGTGCTTTATATTGTAAGGTAGACCCTACAGTAATACAATGGCAGAACCACACAGGTGAACAGTGCTTGTAGCAGATATTCCACCTGGTCCTGTAAAAGCTGTAAATCTTTAGTTATAAGATGTAATATAATATAAATTGGGGCCACATGTCTGTGGGATCTCAGTATTTGATTTAATACTGACCCAAAGCAGTATTAAATAAACATTTTTTTATTTATTTATTTGTCCCTGCCTTGTTTTTTTTTTCAGTGACAGACATGGACAACTCCGTCACCCTGTGGCAGTTCCTGCTTCAGCTTCTGTTGGATTCCAACAATGAGCAGCTCATCTGCTGGACCAATGACGAAGGGGAGTTCAAACTGCTGCAGGCTGAGGAGGTGGCCCGGCTGTGGGGAGCCCGCAAGAACAAGCCCAATATGAACTATGACAAACTGAGCAGGGCACTCAGATACTACTATGACAAGGTAAGCACGTCTATAGTCTTCTATCAGGTGAGATACATCGCAGCTGAAAGCTCAGGGTTTTTTTGTTCTTCAAGTAACAGTTATTACACTTTCAGTTCATTAAGACTGAACATAAACCATTCATTGTTCTTCAGTATTCTTAAACATTCAACCAATTGCAGGCTGGTGTTCATGTAGGCCAGATGATGTCAGGATATGTTTTTTCCTGTGGCTGATAGGGTGGGTACTGTGTGGTTGGTGGGCTACCAGCTGCTGTGAGCCTTAACTGCCTTGAAAAGTTGTTCTTTTGTTTTGTTTTGTTTTATTATTATTTGGGTGTTTTAAAAATCCCCCTCACCCAGCTGAACATGGCTATTTTAAAGAAGCTAGCAGAGGCAAAAGGGCTAAAGCTACTCATAGCCAGTCACAAGCTAGCAGGCTAAGTACAGGCAAAGGATCAAAGTGGTTATGAGGAGAATTATAGAGACAGGTGAAAAAGAGAGTAGCGTAAAAGTCTCTTTATCGAAGGAGTTTATAAACATACTGCAACGTGATACGAGTTACTGCCATTTGTTTTGCTGTACGAAACTGTTGCACCTGCTTCTGTGTTGTAAGCTAAAATATGTCAGGTCACTTGTTTTCAGAGTTTGTACCTCTTACAGCAGGAGAGCAGTTTATTTTCAGTTGTTTAAGTGAGAACTTGTGAAAACTGTAAAGTTGAATCATTTCTGTTATTGTGAAAATAAAACTTTTTATTGAAGAAAAGTTGTTTTTTATTTTATTATAGGTTTTAGAAAGAAAATCGGGTATAAAAAGAAGATCTGTATCGGCGGGATGCAGTTACAACAAATCAGAATCAGCCAAGAAAGTTGCAGTGATTGCAACTGTAATAATCTGAATCTGAGACTGGTCTGTTACTGGTAACTAGAGCTGGGCGATAGAACGATAACGATATGTATCGCGATATAACTTTTTCTCGATAGAAAAATTAAACTATCGCGATAGACCTCGCCGCTCTTGTCCTCTTAAAAAAAAAAAAAAAAAAAAAAAAGAACAGCCAATCCAAATTACGTAGCGCAGAGCTGAACCAATCACAGCCGCAGCGTCACGTCACGTGACTTGTTACGTACAGCACAAGTGCCAAGTCGCACATGTGTATTTGTTTGGGAAGCAGCCAGCCACCGTACCGCCCGGGTAATGGAGGAAATGAGTGTGCCGACTAGAAAAATCAACCGAGCGTGACCGAAGAGAAAACAGATGATGGTTCCAACGCCGGAGAGATTGTCGAACGGAAGAGCCATAGAAGTTCCGTAGTGTGAAGGTATTTCGGCTATTTCAAGTCTGACTAAAAACAGAGTAGCGTGCACTGTAAATTGTGCCGAAAGCAAGTCTGGAAATACAATGAACTGGTGCATGCGCTACGTCCACACGTACCCGGGTATTTTTGAAAACGCAGATTTTTCTATGCGTTTGCACCTTTTGTCCACACGTAAACGGCGTTTTTGGTCACTGAAAACGAAGATTTTTGAAAACTCAGTTTTTGCATTTACGTGTGGACTAGAAAAACGGAGAAAACGCAGCGTCAAAGGTGTGCGCATTTTTTGACGTCACACTGTGCGCCACGTTATTGTTTCGGTGAAATGAATTTCTACAATACTGTTAATTCTACTCTATGCAGTGTTTAAATGCTTACATATACACAGTTACTGTCCCTCCACACATACGACTCGGTTCTGCTTCTATGCCCCAGCTTTGTTTACTTTTTCCCACCGAGGCTTCTAGACTTCTGATTGGCCAACATTTCTGCACGGTTAGGAATCTAGCGCCACCTGCTGCTTTGGCATGTTCATAGCAGCGTTTTCCTTCATTTCTGCCTTTATGTGTGGACGGGATTATTTTTTAAAACGAAAATGGAAAATCTCCGTTTTCAAAAATACCCGTGTACGTGTGGACGTCGCCTCAGTCTCTGACTGGAAGCGCTAATTCGTCATTCGGCTTTTGTCAGACTAAAGTAACTGTTAAAACTGTTTGAAAAGCTCAGCTATACAACAAGGAGAGATTGAGAATTTCCTTTTAGTTCTCAGTTTATTTGATATTGACAAAAGTTAGTCAGTTTTGTCTATTCTTCTGTAAAACAAACTAAGATTTATTTTTAGAATTAATATTTTGTTTCTAAGTGGAATTGACAATTTAGTCTGTTTCGTTTGTTCTATTTTGAAACTTAAACGCTTTAGCGGCTGCCTTTTGTGTAGTTTGCAATATTTGCCTTTATCTATCTGAAAAAGTCTCATGTTCCTTAAGTACATCTACCCTGTTGAACTTATTATGGGAAATAAATATTTAAATAAAAACAAGCTGCTGATTATTTCACATTTTACTTGTGAGCAACGGCACATTTAAATCTTACAAATATAGTTATTTGGCTTATATCGTGATAGATATCGTTATCGCCTGAAATGAAAAAAACATATCGTGATATGAAAAAATCTTATATCGCCCAGCTCTACTGGTAACACCACTTAAGTAACACAAAGAGTGACTAGTGAAACAGACTTAGCTTTCAAAGGTAACGGAGGCAGAGGGTAAAGAGCCAAAAGCACACAGTTGTGACAATTTCTCAATTTTTTTTCCTTAGTCTGAAAAGATTTATATACCCTCTATGGTTTTTGGACTCCTCATTTTGAAACGTGCACTTTGGAGCCAAAGCTGACCATATTTATAAACTGTACAATGCAGAGAACTACAGCGGTAAGTAACCGACTAATAAAATGACTGAATTTCACTGAAATTGAAGCACAGACTTATTGAATGGGTTTTGTCTCCCAGCGGGATGTTATTTATCAAATTAGGCCATTAACATACTCAAACCCTCAAATGTGGTCAAGCGATCGAGTTCTTTGACTCCAATTAGCAGAGCTAAGGCCTAACCATAACCGCATCTGTCAATCCAAGCTGACATGCTCCTTACTGTAAACCTCAGTAAAATCCAAACAGGAGAAGTAAAAACAAAAACCCCTCAGCTACCATGCATTTGTTGTGAAGGAGTAAAATAGCCATTAGTTGGAAAACCATTTTTAAACTGGAATGTAAATATGCTTTTTCACGATGTCAAGTTAAGGCTTTTAAACTGGGAGTCTGTGGTGATCACTTTGCTTTTGCAGCCAGGTTCAAGTGACCTTTAGAGGACCTGCAGTTTACTCATGGTAGTGTCATTCAGCTTCAGAGATGGCACCTTGGGCTGAGGGCCATATAGGTTCAGATCATCTCTGATTTCTCTAGTAGAGATCAGCAATAGTTTTCCCACTAAATGTGCAGCACAGTCTCCTGGCCTTGTTTTCTAGATACTGATGATTGTTTTCAAAATAAGATAATGCTGGAGTATATGACATTAGCACAGTTAATCTATGATGAATCACTTGTTCTATTCTTGTCCTATTTCTCGAATTTCAAAAAGCCCCTGAGGTCAGATGAAGCAGAAGGGAATTTTAAATTTGAATATTTAAAAATGCTCCCCGGCATGTTGTCCGGGAGGCAGAATGTTAACTACATAAAGACTCACATTCCAAAACGTGTACTGTAAGTTTGATCACATTCTGATGTGTGTGAAATCAGGTGTGCAGCTGTTGTGTGTTTTGAAGCAGCAGCTGGAGACTCGGAGGTCGTTTCTTCCAGGCAGCTGCATCAAAGAGCAACCATTCCAGAGTATATACAGACGTATAGAAAAACAGTTTTCAGTAGTAATCTGTGACACATGTGGCACCATGATTGGCTTCAAAGCAGTAGTAATGTCACCGAATCATTCCCACTTCCTCTTTAAGTACCACACTTGGTTGTCTACAATAAGAGTCAAATGCATTTTTGAGTGTGGGGAGGGGCCTTTCAAACCTACTGCTCTGTGACATGTTGAAGAGAAGGAGAGAGCTGTCTGTCTCCCACTCTGCTCGTGGTTTGGCTGAGTCTCAGGCTGACCCTGTGGGCGTGCAGGGCAGGGCTGGTCTGGTATGTTTGGCTGCAGCATTCGTGGTTAGTAGATTCGTACAGACAGGAAAGACGGATCTGTCCCACGCACAAAGCCTTTCTGTGGTTTGACTCTATATTTTTTCTTAGAAACATACTACCACAGTCTCACACTGCACTAGCTGTGTGCGTGCATAATTATCACGCTGTGTTTCTGTTTTGTAGAACATCATAAAGAAGGTGAACGGTCAGAAGTTTGTCTATCGCTTCGTGTCCTATCCTGACATCCTCAAAGGAGACGTCGCTCGAGCAGAGGGCGTGGATGCGGGCGCAGGGGGTACCACTCCACTATCGAAGAGGGCAGACGACATTGTGCAGGAGGCCGAGTCTGGCGACAGAGCCAGGGTGGGAGTTAGCGCAGCATCTCTGGCCTCCAGCACCAAGCAGTCGAACCGCAATGACTACATTCACTCTGGCATGTACACGTCCTTCACGCTCAACTCGCTGCAAAATGGGCGGCAGCTCTTCAAGTCCATCAAAATAGAGAATCCAGCAGAGAAGATGGCTGAGAAGAGGGCTGTCACTGCCGCTTCACAGGGCCAGGAGACGCTGGCTCAAACGCAGCAACCCACTGCTTTGCCCTCGGTCATCAAGTTCGGAAACACCCCTCAAAAACCAGCACCAGCACTGCCTCCTCAGGTTGCTATAGAGCCCGGCCTCATGCCCAGCCCCTTGGATTCTCTTCAAACTCCTCCCCGCAGGGCTGAAGACATCAGCACACACTCCTCCCTGCCACCACAGACCATTTACTCATTCGATAACATCCGCCCATCAGAACCAACGTTCAGCCTCCCAGATCTGACCTCAACCAGCCCCTCGCCCAATCTAGTGCCAGACTCTTCCCAGGAGCTGGTGATTGACAGCGACATTGAGTCTGGATCTTCTCAGCCCACAGACGCTCAGGCACCGGAGCCCACAAATTCTCAGGCACAGGAGAAGGCAAGTATACATTCAAACGCAGAGAGACAGTCACTCTGCTCAGTGGAACAATCACACATCATCATAGTACAGTACTGTGCAAGAGCCTTGAATCATGCCTCAATTTTAGTTATAATTAAAACTGAAATTATTAAAATTTTTCTTGGAGGTGCAACGATTTATTGAAACATGTGCAAACAGATGTGGAAATACAGTACACATGAGATTGTACAATTTTAAAGAGCTTGAAACTCCATATTTGGTATGACCACCTTTATTCGTCAGCGGTACTTTAAGTAGTCTTTAGGAAAAGTTCTCCAGACTTCTTGAAGGACATTGAAAGCCATTGTTTGGATGTTGACTACATTTTGTTCTGTTTCTGTTAAAATGTTCCCACGCTGCTTCAGTGCTGGCTCTGGGTGGGTCACTGACTGATAGTAGGGCTGTGCGATATGACCAAAATCTCATATCCCGATATATCGTCCCGACAACGCTATAAATCACAGAAATGTAACATTTTCTGTAAATTCTGTGAATCTCGGGCAGCTCGACCTGCGTGAAGTGTTCTCAGCTGCGCGTCATGTAGCTGGAGTCGAGTGTTTTAACTGATGCATGAAACGATACATTTTTAGACATAGTTTTGGGTGCCTTGAAAAGCGCTATATAAATCCAATCTATTATTATTATTATAGTTGTAACGGCCGCCGTTTTCTTTGTATTTATTACACGGCGTGCTGCGGGGAAAAGCCTGTTCTAACGTTTGAGTCTAAGGTTTATTTTGAGCACCTGACGGCTCTTTTTTACTTCTCATCCATAAACTGTCTCCATACTCTTTCACGTGATTCTTGCATAGGTGGTAGAGGTTTGCCGGGTTTCAGTCTGAGGTGGGAACCGGTTTCCTGTATAATTTGCATAGTACAGTTTTCTGGTCCATGGCAGACTTTTCATAACCAAACCATGTACATGCTACAGAGGGACACGACCTCTGCTGTGTTTAACAGACTTTGGATGCTCACTGTTGGCAGTTTTGCCAGCCTTTCCTTCCCAGAACATGACCTTTAGATACTGTTCATCTGCTATAAGTAATTTTTTTGCCCCTTCTTTTTGATATGCCAAGTTTGCAGCTAATAGCTCTTTCTGAGTCACCTTGCAAAAAGTGCAAAAAGAAATAGGATTGCCAAGTTTTCTGTTACATGTATATACAACACTGTTTATTTATGTGCCTTTCTTTTTTGCTTGAATGATTCATAGGTCAGTGTTAAGCGACTAAAGAAACAAAACCAAAAAAAGGACTTGGGGAAAAGGCAGCCAATGTCTGCAGAAAAATCTTTGACAGGCCTTCAGAAAGTCTGGAGAACTCTTGTTCAAGATTACAGAAAACCACACAAAGTCTGGAGTTTTACACAGTACTGGATATCATACATATTTTGAGTTGTCAAGCAGTTCATTTTCTTTAAAAATGGTAGAACTTTTTTAATAATACAGGATATTTGATTTAGTTTATTATGTGTGTTTTTATATTGATAGTAATAAAAAGAACGTCAAAGTGTATTTTAGAATTCTGCAGCTGCTTTTTTGTGATGCCTTAAATACTGGTGATAAAACAACTGACTGGATTACTCCATAAATTTTACAGTCCTGTCAAAGTCTGACTTTAATCTCCTCTCAGCGCTACACTCGATGCACCTTTACCAAGGTTATTATAGTTAAGTAGAACTCAGCTAAAACTTTGACTTGTCTGTTAGAATATATCTTTTTGACGTGGTACACCTGACAAATACCCCTCCATATAATGAAAAGTAGAACTAATTGAAAACAATAAACACCAATTTAAACTAGATATTTTATAAATAAAGTTAAATGGAATGAGCATGCCCACTAAAGTCACTATGGACTCCTGTTCTAGTTCTCTTTGGCGGGGTTGTGTTGTAGTTTGAATATGTCAGAGAAAAAACAGAGAACCTGTCTTTGAGCAGCAGATGGAGAGCAGCGTTGTCCTGTCTGGAGATGAGACCAGCATGTTGGACACTGAAACCAGTTCCTCCTCAGTGAGCAGCAGCACCACAGTCAGCACCCAGAGCTCAGGAAAGGCACGCAAGCCCCCCAAAATCCTGCACCTCAGCCCACCAGCTCTGCTCGTCACTGCCTCTGACTTCTCCCCCATGAATCTCTGCAGCCCCTCACTGCCTACTGCCTCGCTCACACCAGCAATGCTTCAGGTGAGTTCACAGAAACGGCTCAAACAGGTAGTGATCATGTCCAGCAGGGGGCAGCAGTGCTTCAGGATTAACTGATGCTCCCTTGCTTTGTTGTGTGTTTGAGTCTTCCTGGTCATGCTATTTACAGATCACATGCCTGCGTGCGCTGCTGTATAAAATGTCACAGTCTGTTAGATGTAATTGTGTTGTTGATTCACTATTTGTCCCCCAGCAGGCCAGCCAGGTCTGATCATGAGATCCAGCTCAGACTGAGTTCATGTTTTCTCTGTTCGCAGCCTGTGATGGAGTCAGAGCTGCACTGGTGGCATCAGAGGTTTTAGCTGTAGTTTATTTTTAATGCATGGTGATCCATCCTGTTATTTCCTGTCTTTCTATAAAACTAGATCAAAATCCTATCCAGATATTTTTAGACTGAATGGGGATCTTTTCAACTAAAGCAATGTGTGAGAGGTCTCGATCACTTTTAATAACAATGAAAGAGTAATTTCCAAGGTGTCATGTAAAAGCAGTTTGCTTCTGTTTGAATGTCTCTTTATGTTTTCAGGAAACTATTGTTCTTTTTTCTGATGTCTAACATAATGTCTGTGTTGTTGGGTAAAGAAGTTTTGCCACTGGGGAAAAAGTCTCCTACGTCACACAGCCTGGGACTTGTTTGTCTCAATTTGGTCACTTGGTATTTATTATTCTGTGTATTGTCTTTGAATGTGTCAGTGTGTGTCCTGCCTTAGACATCGTCATTATATGCCACATATAGTGTAATAACTGAAATAACACAAATAGAAATGAGTAATGTTAAAAGAGTCATGTGAGCAAGACGAGCCTGTAGAGATTCTCTAGAGCTGTTCTTGCAAAAGCAAAGTGTGTTTGGCACCACAAAGGATTCAGATCACAATTCTGATTGCAAAAACTGCCAGACAATAAACAAAAAAGAAAACCAAGTGAAAGTGCTTTGGCACTAACTCGGTGGTAGTTGTTCCTTTGGTTTGTGATTCTCTCTCCGTGCCATATCAGATCATATATCACATGCATATTTATTCATTCAAGTAGCTGTGGATGTGCAGATTCTCTATGATCCCCTTGGGTATCCTGCAGCATCCTAAGCATCCTACTTCCCGGACCTTGATAAGGTCTATTAGTGCGTTGTAATTGCATTCTCAGGGTTCCTCCGAGAAATACATGCTGCTGCTGCTAATGGGCAACACTGGAGTCGAACAAAAGCATCGTGATCCTAACAGTTAGACTAGAAATAAACTCCAAAAATGCAACGTGACACCTCTGTGCAGCACAATGACTAGAAAGTCATGACTCTGTGTTTTTGCATATTTGGATAGTGAAACAGTGAAGATGGAGAGGGAAGACATGCAGCAGGTCGCTGCTCTCTCACTGAGCCAAACTGACACCCAATGTGTATTTATTTATTTTAAAAAATCTGCTATAAAAACATCTTTATCATTTATGCACATTAATCTCAGTCTAGTTTAAGTGTGGGCCTTGTTTTGTCCTCCTTAGACTCCAACGCTTCTGCTGACTCCAAGCCCGCTTCTCTCCAACATCCACTTCTGGAGCACGCTCAGTCCGGTCGCTCCACTCAGCCCAGCCACGCGACGCCAGGGAGGCCACCTGTTCCAAGTCAGTGCCGCTCTCTGCTCTCAGTCAGTCTTTCTGTATCTATCGGTGCATCTAACTCACCCCTTGATAATCTCTTTCAGTTTCCGTCAGTCGTCACCCCCCAGTTCCAGATCCCAGTGCACAGCATGGACGGGACCAACACACCTGGCCCCATTTCACCGGACCCTCAGAAAACATAGGAGTAGCCCGTCTCCTTCTCCCCTCAGTACCAACACATTTGGACCCAGAAAGCCAGACACCTACTCTTCTCCCGCTCCTACTCCACCTTCTCCACCCACATCCAGGACGATGAGCTGAGTGTTTATTTCACATCACTCTGGTGCTTTGAAGTTCTCTGCCACAGGATTCACACTACGCTCAGGTGTGTGGAGAAGTGTCGGCAGGCCTGCTGTGTGACTGCTTTGCTGTGCTCGTTTATTTTCATCTTCACTATTATCTTAATAATATCAACACACTTAAACAGAGTCTGGCTTTTTTGGGGCTCCTTGTGTCACAAAAGTTGAAAGAAAGTTGTTTTTTGAAACCCCTTTTTTATGGAAGCAGATGTGCACGTGGACTGAACCCTCAGCAGCTGCAGTCTTCATACCTGGACACACGGAGCAGCTGAATCTTTCCTTTTATAGACTCAGACCTTCTTTTCTCGTGCTAAAGTGTTCTTGCCAAACACGACACCGGGCCTGCTCACAGTGATTCTGTTTGGTTTTGTGCTCAGTCCTTAACTTTTCCTCTAGTTTAAAGGATTTATTTCAACCTGCATGTTTACCTGCAGCTCCTCTATCTTTCAGCCAGGTCTCAACACAAATTTAAATGTTAAGCCTAGCCTCAGCTGCTCTGTCTTATCGTAACATGTGGTCATAATCCAAGCTGAACCATGAACCTTGCCTCGGTGTATCAGCTCTAGTGAATTGTGCGTCTCTAGTAGAATAGGTCTGAAATCCAGCATGAGCTGGTCTGCCTCCGGTTGGTAAAGCTTTCACGTGGGAATGAAAGAAAGCGAAGCCATAACTCTTTCTCCAAGCAACGACAAATCCTTCATTTGTAATTCAGGCATCATGTTAACGGCTCTTACCATAAGTGTCTCAAACAAACCATGTAAGAGAAAAGCCGAGAGAAAATAGCATAGCAGCCACTCTACTGCCACTCCAGCAGAAGCCGCTAAAGCTCAGTGATTAATATGCATAACATTAGTTCAGTATGGATGAAAGCTCACCTGTGCCAACACCAGTTTATCATTATCTGATGTAGTTATGCAAAAGACAGGTGATGTGGAGAAGTCTCCAGTACAGCATTAAAATGTATGTTTACAGCCTCTTGTTTCCTAACACTGAGGCTTCAAAATGTTTAAACCAAAACCAATTGGCAATGTCGTGGAGACTGTGTCCATCTTCTCTGTACAATTTGTTTAACATGCAGTAAAAATGGCAGACATCATATATACTGGGTTATTCTGTCAGCTGAGCTGGTGTTTTTAAAGACGTAATATCTTTGAGCTGATGTATTAGTTGATCTTTGGTGGGAGCTGAAACCAGAAGGATTCTTCTCCCAGGAAACATTCCCAGCATCTTTTACAGTCTCACTGATATCTGACGTGTTGCTTGGCGTGTCAGTGCTGTTGTTGGTTCCCAGCACTGGCTGTTAGTCATCTGAACATGCAGTGACGAGCCAAAGCATTTATGGTCACCTCTCATCATATGCTAATGAACCTTCATGTGCCACAGTGCACACCTGCTGTGTTGGGGATTATATCAGACAGTTGAAGGTGGTTTGTTGGTTACTAGCCCACACGCCAGCCTTGGTGTTCCATATGTGTTGTCGCTGGCCATTGTAAGAGCTATCTGCTTGTTTCTCCGAGATTTACTAGTTTGCAGTTCGCTCACAGTACCTTTAAACACACCCCAGATTATTCTCTCTTCATGAGAGCAGCCATCATGTTGTGGCTCATCTGCAGAAAAGCTCCTTCCCCCTTAGGACCCTCTATTCGCTGATCAGCCATGAGAGGTTTGCACCTTCTTTGCCACTGATTTTAAAGCCATACGTCTGAGTGACAGACTGAAATCCCAAAGGTGGTAAATCCCACCTTTCTATGCTAAACATGCAAATTGTACATGACATGTTTACACAATACTTGGATAAAACACACTGAATTTTGTGTGTTTACCAGACTTTGCACCCCAGGGATGGATGTTGGGGAGTGGGGGAACTTACTGCTCATTTCTGCTCAACTAACTGACCCCACTGTCCATCAGAGTGATATATGGTGCCTTACCACAGCCGCGCCCACGTCTCTCCCGATACTGGATGGAGGTAAAGCGATGGAACAGTATACCACAGCTCTCCTCTTCGCTTTTATGCCATATCTTAGACCAAACCCCGGAAGTTTGGAGTAAAACTTCACCAGGGATGTTTTGTGCACAAGCACACTGCAGCTCAAATGTGCCGCAGTGACCTTCTGGATGCTTTACTGTACATACGGACAGCAACATGCACAGCATGTAAAATGTAATCAGGCAGTGTATTAAAGTTGGCAGCCATGTCTGTTTCCAGCCTGCTTCTCAATGTTCTACTCAGAAAGTATATGAATATATATAGAAGACCTGTTTAAGCTTTTGTTTGTGTGTAATCTTCTTTATTTTCCTGTAACACAAATAGAATTTTAAGATTAATTTCTATTTTTGTAATGGCCAAGTAGTTAGATGTCTCCTATGTTGGGTTTTCTGATTTAATGTTCTCTCTGTGCATGTGTTTCCTCTTGTGGATTTAGGAGGAGGTGGCAACGACGGCCCCGTGGCGATGTTGGCCATTTTTGTTTTGTTTTGTAGGGAATCAAAGCCTTATGGGATAAATCTAAATCTGCATTTTCTATGTTATGTGTTTTGATAATAGTGCTGATATTGTAAATGCAGATGTTGTGATGAAACGTTTGCACTTAAATCTTCGGGGTTCCTGTAGTATTGGATTCTGTCACTTTTCTATGCCTCAGAGTTGCTCTTTGAAATGTTGTTTGCTTACTGAAAAATGTCTATTTTCCCAAAGGGAGGAAACAATTATGCACTTGGTATTTTATATGGCAAACAAGAGTTTAATCTTTTACCGTGTATCAAATAAATTTACAATAATTTGTAATCAGGCACTGCCACTTAATATTTATTTGTATGACTTTATACCCAATAGAATTGGTAAGCTATATTGCATATTTTTGCAGTAACTTTAATGAAAAAAAACTATGAAATAGCTGGAATGTGACCTCAACCTCAACTCCATTTAAAATTTCCTCTTGGCCTTTTATTCATCGACATATTTGTTTTTGTATTCTGATTTTATTTTATTTTTTCCCCCCTTGACTTTTCCTTCAAATGTAAAATCTTGTTTTGGACAAATTGAGCCCCTTCTTGCTTTGTATTGTCCAGTTCTCCAACTGTTTGATGCTTTTTTTCAAATGTTTACAAGCTGCTTGTCTTAAGTGGCGTATTGATGTGCGAGGAAGTGTTTATATCAAAAGAGTTAGGTGAGACCAATAATAAAAGATCTCTAACTGACTGCTTCTTTAATGTCCGCCAGGAAACAAACACGCGCATACACTCACACAAATCAGTTTCACTTTTAAATGAATTTCACTTTCTAAACGTATTCAGACTCAGAAAAAGTGAATTTAATTTTATTGACTGTAAATGATCAGGAATAGCCTCTAAATACATCGATTCTCTGTTGTAATTCCAGTAGTGCTGTAGTCCAGCAGCATCAGCATCAAGCTTGAAAACATTGCTACATTGTCTACATCACCACTTTGAATACAAGTTGTTCCAGACTAGGTTATGTGCTTAAGTTACCACATTGATCTGTCCAGTTCAAACAGTGAAAGCATCTTGACTGAAAACTCTTGAAAGACTTTAAGAATGAACCTTAATAAACTCTCAAATATTAAGAATTTAATGTGCCCAAAGGTGTTTTGGCATGCAGACTGAAACAGCCAGGGATCAAACCACCAACCTTCTAATTAACAGATGACCTGCGCTGTCTCCTGAGCTACAGCCACCTCAGGTCGCTCCTGAATGAAGTGTGAGAAGCTTCTGAGCTGTGCTAAGGACACAACAAACTGGACTTTTGTTCTGTGATCCGGTCCTCTTTTCAGATTAAAGCAAATTTTGTACTTCATTTGAAAATCCTGGAGGAAGAGTGGAGAGGCAGTAAGTCCAAGGTGTTTGAAGTCTAGTGTAAAGCCTGTGATGACTCTTGCACCATGTCCTTTGCTGGTATTTGTGGTGGTCGGTCCACTATTATAAAGTCAAAAGCCAAACTTTGCCATGTCATTTCAGAACACTTCATGCTTTAATCTGTTGACAAGCTATATGGAGATGGACTTTAGCTTTTCAGAAGAACTTTACCAAATGGTTTTCTGGCCATATTCCCACTGGCCAGCCAACTCGCTCACACATGAACTCCACATGTTGAAAAAAAAGACAAGAACCACCCAACCTCAAACTACAGATGAGCTGAAGACCGCTATCAAAGCAACCTAGGCTTTAATAACACCTCAGCAGTCCCACAAGCTAATGAACTCCATCAATACAGTCAGTATTTAAATGAGCATACTTTTCAGATATTTCTGTAAATACTTTTCTGCTTGACCTTGGAAAATATTCTAATAATCTGAGATAATGGATTACCGATTTTTATGAGCCGCACGCTATGAAAGAGGTGTAACTATGGAAGGTGTTGGGATACTGAGTCGTTTTACCACAGGTAACCATTTTAATATAAATGGTATGTTGAACATGGTACACTTGAGCTCCCCAGCCTCCCTCAGGATTCTTTTGAAGGCCTACCAGACGTGGGAATAGTCTTTACAGCACCACTTAGTACCCTTTCAAATGACATATGGCAAAACCAAATTTAAACTTTAGAATAAAAGAACCGTTAAGTCGAATATGCATAACATATAGTCTATATAAGACACTTGAATTGAAAGATAAGATCTTTTGGTATCTGACACTTTGCTTGTTGTCTGGTGTGGCTGTAGCTCAAGAGGTCATCTACTAAACAGAAGCTTGCATCCATCAGTGTGTAAATGTTGGATATACTACTTATAAGTACTTAAGCATAGGGAAGAAAAGCACTTAGGTGAATGAGACATGATGTATAAAGTGCTTGGATTGTTCAGGTAGAATAGCAAAGCACTATATAAGAACTTGATTACCATCTATTTTATTGTAGGATCTTTACCTTATGAAGTGCTTGAGGTGACTGTTGTTGTGATTTGATTCTATATAAGTGAAAGTGAATTGAAACTCTTTGCTCGTAACATCTACCAGTTCAAAAGTGAAACACTTCAGAGAAAGGCCTGCAGTCTGGCCCCATCCAAAACCACTTTTGATGACTGATAATCTCCATTAGTGACTCACTTTACATGCACACACAGGATTGACTGTATTGCGTATTGATGTGTGAGGAAGAGTTGATATAAGAAGAATTGCAGTAGGAGAAACCAATAATAAAAGATCTCTAACCGACTGCATCTTATCTTTATTTTCCACCACCGAACGAGTCCTATTATAAGAGTCCATTCACATTCATACTGAAGAGGTCGTATTTAATCAACGCACAGTTTAATGTGCTCAAAGAGATGATTGTGTACACTCTAATCATCCATTGAGCCGTTTGTTGATCATCAGGCTGTGAAAGTAGGGTGCAAATAATTATTCAGCATGTGATTTCCATGACGCAGGAGTGTGATTGTGAACCCTCCACCCCGGGGGAAGAAGTGTCAGCTTCTCCTGAAGTATTTCTCCCTTTGCTGTATCCTCTGTTCTCTGGGTTCCAGTGTGTCACGAGTCTCCGGTCTTTGGCTTCTCTTTCATGTCTGTGCATTGAGACAAATCTGAGAGGTAAAAGAGTTGGTTACTAAAGGAAAACAGGAGAAAAAAAAAAGACATCCACAGGCTGACACGTCACATCGGATGCGATATTGTCAAGGTGAAAAAAATCTATGAAAAAGGAGGTTTGATTGTTGGTTTGCTACCTGTGAGCGCAGATAGAACCAGAATGAAACGTCAGAATTAGTCCAAACAAGTCCAGGCAGCAACCTCCAGGGCAGAAAATGTGACTGAAGCACAAGTGCCAAAATTGCAGTTCCTCTAATGGCCACATGAGGCTGCCTTTTGCATCACCAGTGTTTTGGCAAATCATTTAGTCTTTCTGCATGTATTTACCTGTGTGCTGGCTTCTGTGGATATTCTGGATATAGAGGAGCAGCAGGAACAGGCAGAAGCCGATAAAGGATGCTACTGTACCGCACAGCAGGAAGGAGTAGCTGCCCTGACTGTGGATCACCTGCAGGACACATAAACACACATTGAGTTCCAAATCGCAAAGATCTCAGTGGTCAACCCTGGGAAGCCACTAAGCAACGTTATTGAGGCACTTTAGCCTAATTCATGCAGACACAGCAGGCTACAGTCACTGCACAAATGCTCAGTAGTGACCTGAAAGCCTGTTCCCCAGTGAGGGGACATGCACTATTATATTACACTTATTTAAATGTTTCAGAAAGAAACGAGAAATTCATATAAAACACTGAATGTAAAAGCATTTTGTGAAAGCGAAGAGTCTCGAATCCTTTCTTACCGATCCAACAAGCAGCTGAAGCAGCATCTCCCCCGTGCTGGCACTCGTTACCAGCACTGTTGTGGCACAGCCTGTAACACACAATAAGCACACAGGAATAATCTACAGCTATGGGACAAAAGTTGCACGCTGTAAAAGTGTACATGAGGCAATTAATTAACAAAAAAAAAATCAATGCTTATTATTAAGTTATAATAATTAATAATCAAACAAATGAACAAATGTGTTAGATTATGATCATATGTGTGTGTTACATGGAGAGCAGGGTTTCTGTTTATATTAAACACTTGATGTAAAATATATCGAGAAATTTTAATTAATTTGAATATTATAATAAAAACTGGATGACATAGAAATTGTAAAAACTAATGAAAGTATAAATTAATCAGTAAGATCTGATCATTAAGAACTAATAATAAATCATACTTGAAGACAAACATGTATATTTAAACAATCTTTGTCTGTTTTGGGGGAAATTATTACACTCAAGTGCAGGAATGTGGGGAAAAACCCTCAACAGAACTGTAGAAACACAGTTATTTATGATGCGAATTATAAACAGAACATCAATATTTTATTTTTACATGTAAAAATGCTACATTTTTATGTGATAGTTTTAATTTCATGTATTATAAATCTCTCCTTCTGCTGCCTTTGTGGCATGAAATTCAAAGTGAGCACATATTTCCATGCCCACAGTTTGATCTGCTCTTCATCCAATATTGTATTTATATGTTTTGCAAATAAGTTATTCTGTTTTACACTTTCACTGTTAACTTTTCTGTAACTGAGTGTCATCAGGAATGATTTTACTCATTTCCTACTGGTTTACAATATATAAGGTTACTTATGCAGCAAATGCAGTATGCACGCTGGTGCAGTGAAAAAGTATTTGTCCTCTTTCTGACCGTTGTTTTCTTTTTCTACAAATCCTAACAAAGACAGAAATATTACAAATGAAAATACTTCAGTGAGCAAACTGTATGAACGCTGACCTTAACTGTTCTTTACGTGTTTGTCTGCGTTCCTTTGTGACCTGAATAAGCCACGAGTGCGCTCTTATTTTGATAGGAGTTATTTTTTCCTCCTGTGAAGGTTCACCACTGTTCAACATTATATCCATTTTTGGAAATTAGCTCTCTCAAAGTCATAGAAAAGACCTTTCTAGACTGATTTTGTTTCTCTTCTTGAGATTCTTTACATTTTGGCATGAAGTGTTGCTCTATGAGAACTTCACTTGGTCAGATTCTATTTTTTGATTCAACAGGTCTGGCAGTAATCAGGCCAGACTATGGCAAAACAAACTGAATTTAATTTCATAAGCCACTCTCTGTTGGGGAGGTTACTTTTTTATACCGGGCCAGGTAGGGTTGGGAAGCCTTTTCCCTTTAATAAATGAAATCGTCGGGTTATCTTAGCCTAATATTAACAATGACTGTTTGATGGCTGTACTCCTGTGAGGCACTGACGATGTGTGTGTACCTTTGTATTCTAATATGTCCTCTGTGAAGGCTAACACAGAGGGGAACACACTGCTGATGCACAGGCCCAACACACAGGTGCCAAAGAACAGAAACACAGAGCTGGTGTAGAAGATTAACAGCAGGCACTGAACCAGTATGACTCCCACCTGAGAAACACACACCCACACACACACACACACACACACATGCACACACACACACACACACACTAAATATAAAATATACATAAACAGAAAGAACAACAGAGAGGTGATGCACAGACGTTGATGGAAATGTACACATACTGTTGTAAAGTGGAAATAACAGATGACTGGATTTGAAAGCTTAGACTAACACTGGAAAGTCCTGCTAAAGGTTAAAAGGGAACTAAGTGCTGCCAAAACCCAGCAAAGAACCAAAGTCGGCTTCAGTCTAACACTTGACCAGCTGAGATATTCAACACATAACAGAGAGCCTGTTGTGACGAACAAAACTAGAAACCATTACAGGTTAAAACCTGTAAACACGATCATTTAAAATCACATCGGGCTCCAGGAAACTGTAGAAAATTTGTTTTTTTGCATTTCATACAATTTTGTTGTTGTTAAACAAAATTAATAAAGACAAAAAAACACCAGTAACACTGTTTGCATGAGAAAGGCAAACTTTATGTTCAGGCTAACACTGCAGAAAACTGATAATAACAATCCTTACTTATGAGAGCAAGCAGGACGGCCTTTATACGTTTGTAATGGACTGCTTGTCCACAGAGACACTACAATGCCGAAACTGAGTGGAATGAATCAGACTGATGTGGTAAAGTGAGACTGAACCAGGTTAGCTCAGACACACTGTGTGTACCCACTCAGACAACAATCCTCTTCTCGGTGGCTGCATTCCCACCCTGTTCAAATATTTGGTTTGAACTGTCGTAAGACAAACGTCTTATAGCTTTAAGAGGAATAAAGCCTGACCCCTGATGGTCACTTCTGCTTTTCCTGCCCTGTGATATCTCTGTTCATGCAGGTTTGTCCTTCAGACACGTGTCCATACCAGACTGACGGTGAGCAGCTTGGGTGCCGTGTATCTGTAGGACAAGTACATTGAAGCCAGTCTTCCCACGGTGATCGCGGCCCAGAATATGCTGTCCAGACAGCCTGCCATCTTATGGCCCATCAGCAGAGGAGGGGAGACGGCGTAGGTGTAGACGAAGCCAGCATAAGAGCCCTGCAGGACAAGAAACCCGGCCGGAGGTCAGTTAGATCAGGCCCAGGAACAAACTTTGTCGCTCACTTTTTTCCCTGTTCTCATTGGTAACATATAATCAGATCAAATAAGGCACCATAATATCTGAGCCGTGTTCTTAAAGCTTTATATTGCCTGTTTACACTGGATTCACAGACAGCCTTCAGCCGGTCACTCTAATAATGACGTGTAAAGGTGCTCTTTTTGTATGATTTCTTACCACATTTATAGAAGCAATATCCCTTCCCAGGATATTGCTTCTATAAATATAACACGGGTGCAATATAATATATAACACAGTGTAATAAACAGTCATGATGTCACAAGTGCAAACTTTCTATTTTAACGGTGACGGCACATCGATGTACTGCTCTGTGTTGCTCCTAAGCAGAGTCTTAGTCGATTAGATGATGTTTTAATACAGCAAAGCCAAAAGCACTGAAGCTCTCACATATCACGATCCTGTTTTGTGTGTAAAAGGTTATTCTTGGATTGTTCCCATTTTACTTGGGTTCATGTGTAATTGTGTGTGGTGTTAGCTGGAAGCCTTACTATAATCCCATCTGTGATAAAGAGGATAGCTCCTCCTAGAGCGTGGATGATGAAGAAAGTAGCAGAGCGATCCCGGAGTTTGGCAGGGTTACAGCAGCTAAAAACACTCCCATGTTCTGGGGAGACAGTCACACTCAGAGGTCTGCACTTTCATCTCAGCAAAGTTGTCACACAGACACACAAACACGTGTGCACTACCTTGGTCCGTGTCCCCCGTGGGGCTCCTGTTGGAGTCTGCATCAAGCAGACGTGGACTGCTTCTGGAGCAAGGCAGCAATCGCTCATGGGACATCAATGCGAGCACTGCCGCTGGGACAGGGAGCTGTCAAAACACACACAAACACACAGACACACAATGAGAACATTGTTCACCAAATGAAGAGATAACACTTCTTGTTTGTATGTTTGTGAGAAGAGGTTCTCACAAACATACAATCTTCTTTTCTTGTCGTCAGCTTGAAACTGATCCAGCACACTCTGAAAATGCTGCACGCAGTGATGGGGAAGTCTGTTTACTTCATCTGAACTTCTGTTACTTCTAACCCAGATAAACTGTAAACAAGAGGTTTAGGCAACTCTGAGGAGCAGCAGTGCTATCTGGAAATGTCATTATATCATTAACTTCCATTTGAGCCATTTTCATGTGAAATTGTTCAGCACTACTCGGGAAATCTAGTCATGGGATACATCAGTGATTTCATTATGGGGAAGAAAACTACGCTAAAAATCCGTGCAGATTGTTTTGTTTCTTCGCCGCCAGCACCCCGAGCTAATTACTCGACCAAGCTAAACATTTAACTTAGGTACAAACTTACACACAAATTCAGTGTTTAAGAGAAAGCTGATTATATTTCTTACACTGTTCTAGTAGCATGTTTGACTACTCTACTAACAATGAGGCAAACATGTCAAACAGGGGCTCTTTGTTCATTCAGAACCACACCTGACCAGTGTTCTATTCATAAGAGGATCCTATTCACAACACACAACAGACAGCTTAGATTAACTTTCAAGATCATGTATTATGTAACTATGTGTTTGCATTATTCACATCATGTCCTGTACCATGGGAAAGTATGTGCCCCTTCATGACTTTTTTTTTTTGCATATTCATCACATGTACACTAGCGGTCAAAAGTCTGGACACGCCTTCTCATTTAATGGTTATTCTTTATTTTTACTACTTTCTACATTGTGATACAAAATGAAGACATCAAATATATGAAGCAAGATACATGGAATTATCTAGCAAAGAAAAAAATTGATCAGTAACACTATGTATTATGGTTTAAGATTGTTGAAGATTGCTTTGTTGACAGTGCTCCAAACCGTTGGCCTTCTCTCAGTGACATCATGATATAGTCACCTGAAATGGTTATCACGACAGGTGTGCCTTGTCACGGTTCATTTCTGGAATTTCAAGCTTTCTTAATGGGGTTGGGAGCATCAGTTCTATTATCTAGAAGTCAGGTTGGTACACAGCTGACAGCTCTATTTGACAACTGTTATCAATCAATCAAAGCTTTATTCGTCACATGCAGGTTGCCCTGCAGTGAAATGGGACCCCCCCCCCCCCCGACCTTAGAATTCATATTATGGCAAGAACCAATCAGCTACCGTGGCTCAAGGGGCGACCGTGGCTCAGGGGGTTGGGAAGCGTATCTGTAACCGGAAGGTCGCCGGTTCGATCCCCGGGCTCTCTGTCCTGGTCGTTGTGTCCTTGGGCAAGACACTTTACCCTACTGCCTACTGGTGTTGGCCAGAGGGGCCGATGGCGCGGTATGGCAGCCTCGCTTCTGTCAGTCTGCCCCAGGGCAGCTGTGGCAACCGTACAACCGTAGCTTGCCTCCACCAGTGTGTGAATGTGAGAGTGACTGAATAGTGGAATTGTAAAGCGCTTTGGGTGCCTTGAAAAGCGCTATATAAATCCAATCCATTATTATTACTGTCAGGTCAGTCTGGAAATGTTCTAAAACTGAATGCGTCCCCAAGTGCAGTCGCAAAAACCATCAAGTGCTACGAGGAAACTGGCTCACATGAGGACCGCCCCAGGAAAGGAAGACCAAGAGTCAGCTCTGCTGCTGAGGATAAATTCATCCAAGTCACCAGCCTCAAAAAGTTCAGAGGAGACTGTGAATCAGACCTTTATGGTCAAATAGCTGCTAAGAAACCACTACTAAGGAAAAGCAACAAGCAGAAGAGATTTGTTTGGGCCAAGAAACACAAAGAGTGGACATTAGACCAGTGGAAATCTGTGCTTTGGTCTGATGAGTCCAAATTTGAGATCTTTGGTTCCACCTGCCGTGTCTTTGTGCGACGCAGAAAAGGTGAACAGATGGTCTCCACGTGCATGGATCCCACCGTGAAGCATGGTGAAGGAGGTGTGATGGTGTGGGGTGCTTCACTGGTGACACTGTTGGGGATTTATTCAAAACTGAAGGCACACTGAACCAGCATGGCTACCTACATCCTGCAGCGACATGCCATTCTATCCAGTTTGCATTTAGTTGGACCATCATTTATTTTTCAACAGGACAATGACCCCAGATCAGACCAGATGGCCTGGCCTCCACAGTCACCTGACCTAAACCCAATTGAGATGGTTTGGGATGAGATGGACCACAGAGTGAAGGCAAACAGGCCAACAAGTGCTCAGCATCTCTGGGAACTCCTTCAAGACTGTTGGAAAATCATTTCAGGCAGTGGCGGTCCTAGCCTGTTTGGCGCCCTGGGCGAACACTCCCTCTGGCGCCCCCCCCCCCCCCAAATCATCAAATTTTAAATTGTTATTGATCCCTTTATCCTTAATCCTAAAGTGTATATTTATTTTCTTACTCTTCTTATATACATTGTTTACTTGCACTGCTGTAACTGGAGCCTCGCCGTCTCGTCTCTCTATATACTGGACTGTAGCGGAGATGACAATAAAGTTTACTTTGACTTCAGCAGTGAGCAGGCGCACCGAGGGCTCTCGCGCTCACTTTTCGTTTACAGAATTTCGAAAAAACATCGGTGCAAATTATAAGTCTGTATTATAATGTCTGGTGTTTTCGTGTTTGTTGGTTTGTTTTTATTTTGTTTTATTTTGCGAGTTGGTTATTAGATGCCGCTCCAGCCGGTCAGAGACTCCCTCGCCGCCCCGCCCTCTCCTCTCTGTGCCGTTAAGCAGCAGGCGCACCTCGCAAACGAAGGGCAGAATTCATGGTTCCACCAATTACAGCAAGTCATCCATGTTCTGAAGCAGCAAAGCAGGCCTAGACCAGCACCATGTTTGACTGCTGGTATGATGTTCTTTTTATGAAATGCTGTGTTAGTTTTAGGGACTCAAAGCTTCCAGAAAGTTCAGCTTTTATCTCATCAGTCCAGAGGGGGATTTTTTTGATTCAGTGGGTCTGGAAGTAATTAAGCCTGGTTACTGTAAGAGAAATTGACCTTCTTTCCAAAAAATGTATTTAATCATCACTTAAAAACTCTGTTGTATTTTCTCGGGTTATCATTGCCTAATATTTACATTGGTTTGATAATCTGAAACATTTAAGTGTGAAAAATATACAAAAATTAAGAAATCAAGGATCATCACATTGAACTCACATTGATAAGAGCCATGATCCAGAAAGCATACGACACCCTGGTGACGACAACCCCGTCAGTATACAGACGAAAGTGAGAGATGGTGTGCAGTGCTGCTCCATGGCCAGCGAGGGTGCTGCGGAGATGCTGTAGGTTCCTGGGAGAGGATGAGTTGGTGGTCAAGTTAGCTCCCAGCACACAGCTGTCCTCAGCCAGGAAGGGATCGGCCACCAGGGGACTGACCAGTGCCCCAAGGCCTGTGAAGAAATGCAAGGCCTAGCAAGAGACACGAACAGCAGCCTCCGTTATTCAAATTAAGAGGATCTAGCAGTCTAGGAGTCAGAACTTTCAAGATTAAAAAAAAGTTTTGTTTTTACTTTTTAAAATATTGCACCCTCCTCCAGCCCTGCATGTACTTATTCATTTATTTTAGCTGGCATTGTACTAAACTGCATTTCGTTGCCCTGTACCTGTGCATGTGCAATGACAATAAAGTTGAATTCTATTCTATCAGCCAGATCTGTACAATTAATACAATTTTAAACTCAATCACAATTTTGGTTTCCAACAATCATATGAGCACGATCAAGCGATATTTAAAAAGCATGCTCTGTTGACCAAATCAGCCGCTGACCAATTATCACAGCTGTTCCCTGAACCACACAGCTTGAAGTTTCTTGGAATAGTCTGAACAAATACACGGCATCAGAGACAGGACGGAATTACAGACTTTATATTATTTGTCTGCAAAGACTAATTTATTAGCATAATGTAGCACAACGTAAAGGTGAAATGAAGTGAAAGTGTCCTTCTGAATTAATTTTGTGCTACATTTTGGTGTGTTCTGTTTTTCTTACATGTATTTTCTACTTTTCTTCTAAGAGATGCTCAGCTCAATAATGAAGAGATGTTATATTTGTGCTAAGATTTATACAGACGTTGAGATGTGAAAGCAGTATTCAATTTAAATGACAGTGCAATAAAAAGACACTTTGTCTCTAAAGACTGTTAATAATCACTACAAATAAAAGTAATTTCAAGACTGAACAAAATAATTGTGATAATCATTCTTGCCATAATCGTGCAGGCTTAGTGTGGTGTGTCAAGGGCAGCGTGATAAGGGGTTATTTGCAATGACAAGCAAACAGGATTTTCACCTGACTGTGCAGGCGCCTGGTTTCTGTTGGCACGATGAATGTAAGTCACACATTCACTCTCCTTTTAACCTAGTTTGGCCTCCTAATGAGCCCAATGAAAGGAATCCAAACAGTAAACAAATGAGTAACCTATAAAATCCATGAAAATCCAGACACAAAACCATGTGACTGTTTGACTAAATAAAAATGCTCATTAAGGCACCATTATTCTCAGTTACTCCCCTTACTTTTTTCAACAAGGCTATGTCAAAGAGTGATTTTCTTTTTTTTTTCCCCAAATTGACCGACAGCAGCTTTTTAACTGCACCGACACAAACACACAGACACATCAACATCTTAGTGACCTGCAGGAAGATGGCAGAGTCCTTCTGGTACAGCTTCACTAGCTGCAGGTTGGCGATGGTGTCGATCACGCCCATGGCTTTGCCAGCCAGCGCCATGGCGATGGACAGCAGTATGACGTGGTGACATAGTGGTATGACGGCAAACACCAGCGAGATGATGAGGGTGCAGATGAAGAGGGCTAAGAGCGAGGACTTAAGGCTAAAAAAAAAAAAAGAGGATAGAATACACATCCTGTGTACACATGATAGAGTTTTGTTTGAATAAATAAACTTCCTATGCTCTACTAACCTAAAACTAAAGGAAAATACCAACAATAATCCTCCGCCTACATTCACACCTACTTACTGCTGCAGTAAAGTCACCTTGATGGTCTGTCGCTTAAAACTTATTTACCTAGCCAAAATTATCACAGCCACCCCCCCCAAACACACACACACACACACACACACACACACACACACACACACACACACACACACACACACACACACACACACACACTCAGCAAACCTACATCTTATCTTCACCTTACATTCCCCTTCTTCTCTTTCAGCTTGTCCCAGATAATCCTCTGTTAGCTACAGGGACATTCACAAAAACCACCGGAGGGTGAAAAGCCAGCAGCAAAAATAATGAATCACACCTGCTGAGTTTGTAAAGGCTTCCACTTTAAATGATATAAATGTACTGTTTAAGGCTTCCAAAGTGCACACAAACACATCCAGGATTAGCTTTTGGGAAATGAATTCACCTACGCAGGTGTGCAAGGTGAGCAGCAGACACGATAAAGATAAAGGAGCTTTCTCAACAGTGATAATGAAAAAACAGTGTAGGTGCACTAAAAGATAATGGTTAAAAAAACAAATGTCCAAGAAACATGGTTGGCTGTTTAACCTCTTAACAGCCACTTGACTTTGCTTTAGCCACATGCCAAACAGGCCCGTTTTCAGAAGCTGAAGCTGGATCACAGCTGAACATTTCAAACTCACTGTTCCTGAATCATTTTGTCTTTGTGGCAGGGTGCATTATTCTGCTGAAAGAGGCCACAGCCATCAGGGAAAACCCCATGAATACACCCATGAATCGTGGTGGGCGTGGTCCTCGACAATGCTTAGCTAGGTGGTACAAGTAAACTCCACATGGATGGCAGGACCCAAGGTTTCCCAGCAGAACATTGACATTACCTTTCTACAGTGCATCCTGGTGCCTGGGTTAGGGTTATGTAAGCATTCGGCAGTGGACAGGGGTCAGCGCTTCTCTTGTATCTGACCACATAGGCCAACCACTAACATGCATCACTGAGACTTGGCCAACCATGACTCAGTCTCTGGTTCACCACTGTTCCTTCCGTGGACTCCCTTTCATAGAGACTGGGAAAACCCCACAAGAGTTACAGTTTTGGAGATGCTCTGACCCAGTCATTTAGGCATAACAATTTGACCTTATGCGTGCCTATTTTTCCAACTGCTTTTTGCAATGTGCCAAAATTCTTATGGATTATTTAAACATACAGTACTGTAGGTCATTAACTATAGCACCAAAGCTTTTGTAAAGTGCTTCAAGTTTGTTAAATCTATAAGTGAACTATACACTTCAAACTGATGAAAGTTCAACACCTAACAGCATATTGGCAAGTAACAGTAACAGGGGAGAACACAGCAATGTACATAATGACCAAAGTCACTTATTAATTATGTTGTTTGTTTGTATGAATGCGGCAGCATTATGTCCTCTCTGTTCGTAATGGATGGTCCAGCGTGTCTTTGGTAAAGGAGTGAAGAAAAAAAAGCACCTTTCCTCAGTATTTAGAGAATTCCACATGCCCGTATGATAGGTACCAGGCTGAAACTGCGCTGTGAAAAAGTATTTACCCACTTCCTAGTTTCTGTTTTTCCTCTTTTTCCTCACACGTTTCCCAATCAAAAACCTTGGGTTGACTCTACTGTCAGGAGAGCTCTCAAAGCACGGACCACGGCCTACAATATGGGGCTCACATCGGGCGATATGACCAACTATAAAGCAGCTTCTTATGGTTTAAGGAAGACTGTGAAAGCGGCTAAAAGGCGTTACAAGGACAAGGTGGAGTCGCATTTCCAATATGGCGACTCCCGACGTATATGGGACGGGCTACGAACAATCACAGATTATAAACCCAGCACTGTGAGATGTACGAAACCGGAGTTAGCTGACGAACTCAATGCTTTTTTTGCGCGTTTTGAGGCGCCTCAGTTTCAATCTCAGAGCCCTGCACCCGCCCCCGCTGCTGAACCAGCACCACTGATACTCTCTGAGCATGACGTGAGGAGAGCTCTGAGGGCAACCAACTGCAGGAAGGCAGCGGGACCAGATAGCATACCGGGACGTGTGCTAAGAGTATGTGCAGATCAGCTAACTACAGTTTTCACTAACATCTTCAATGCCTCCCTGGCCCAGCAGGTAGTTCCCACCTGCTTTAAAACATCAGTGATTGTTCCGATCCCTAAGAACACCCGCCCAGCCAGCCTAAATGATTATCGCCCAGTGGCCCTAACATCTGTAGTGATGAAATGTTTTGAGAGGCTCATGAAACCCTTTATTAGTTCTTTCCTCCCTCCCGACTTGGACTCATTGCAGTTTGCATACCGGACAAATAGATCCACTGGAGATGCTGTAGCACAGGTCCTGCACACCACACTGAGCCATCTAGATGAGGGACGTGGGAACTATGTGAGAATGCTGTTTATAGACTACAGCTCAGCGTTCAACACCATAGTGCCCCACATCCTTACGGATAAGCTCCGGGATCTGGGATTCAGCACATCCTTGTGCAGGTGGATTCACAGCTTTTTGACTGCGAGACCACAGTCGGTGAGAATAGGGGATGTGTACTCTCATACCCTTTCACTGAACATAGGGGCCCCCCAGGGATGTGTGCTTAGCCCTCTTCTTTATTCCCTCTACACCGCGGACTGCACGGCCAGATACCCCACTAACTCCATTGTGAAGTTCGCTGACGACACAGTGGTGGTAGGACTCATCTCCGGGAATGACGAGAGGGCCTACCGAAGCGAGGTGGACGGATTAGCAAAGTGGTGTGTGGCAAACCACCTCTCCATGAATATCAGCAAAACAAAGGAGATGGTGATTGATTTTAGGAGACAGAGAGGCAAGAAAACTCACACCCCAATTCAGATCAATGGAAACCCTGTGGAGAAAGTCTCTAATTTTAAATACCTCGGTGTTTATATCAACGAGGACCTTAATTGGAACACACATACGGACTTCCTCATCAGCAAAGGCAGACAGCGCCTCTATCATCTGAGGCGTTTAAAGAGGTTTAAGATCTCCAAGAACATCCAGAGGAGATTCTACACCGGGGTCATTGAGAGCATCCTGTGTAATAACATCACGGTGTGGTACGGGAACTGCACAGTACAGCAACAGAAAGCCCTGCAGAGGGTCGTGCGCACAGCTGAACGCACTATGGGAACATCTTTACCAACACTGCAGGACATCTACGCTGAAAGGTGCAGATCCCGGGCCATCAGGATCACTAACGACTCCAGCCATCCCGCTTACAAACTGTTCAGGCCACTGAGGTCAGGGAAACGCCTCTGTAGCCTGAAAACAAGAACTGAAAGGTTCAGGAGGAGTTTTTACCCACAAACAGTGAGACTCCTCAATCAAAACACAAATCGGACAACATGATGGACAATTCCATACACAGTATATAATTTTCTTTTGAGTTTTATCCTTATTTTTATTTGTATTTTATCATTTACATCTGTATTTACGTAAATACGTACACTATAGCTCTTAACTATTACAGCGTAATATTTTGCACGATATTATACATTTTTATACTTTTATATAGATATTTTTTATTATAAGTTTAGTAAGATGCACAGTCGGGGGGGGAGTACTTTTTAGCCGGAAAAAACATTTCACTGTGTGTTGTACTAGTTATAACTACATGTGACAAATAAATAAAGAATTGAATTGAAAGATCACGAAACAAATTTAATTATCTTAAAAATAACCCAAGTAAATAGAAAATCAGTTTTTTAAATGATGATTTATTTTAGTAAATATTATTTTATATTAATAGTTCCCTCCTTATTCAATCATAAATTAACTGTGATTAACTACATTTTTTGGAAAGCTAATCTCTGGTTCAACAGCCACACAATCCTGAGTACTGCCAGACCTGCTCACTGAAGTAGAAAATGTATGCATGTATTAAGTGAAGTAAGCTGAAAGATCTCTAAAAGCAACACATCATTGCACAAAGAAACATCAAGAACAACTCAGCCAGGATGTCTCTAAAGTCTCACTTGTCTCAGTTAAGGTCAGTTTTGATGATTTAACAATAAGAAAGAGACTGGGCTTCCATGGGAACGTTCCAAGGTTCCAAAGGCTTTTTCCCATTAACCAAAAAACCCAACATTCAGTGAAAGGAACTCCTAATGCTTCAGCATACCAAGACATTTTGGACAATTTTTGGACAATTATATACTCCCAAGTTTGTGGGAACGGTTTGGAGATGGCTCCTCCCTGTTCAAACATGACTGTGCACCACTGCACAAAGCAAGGTCCATAAAGACACGGACGAGTTAGTTTGATGTGGAAGAACTTAACTGGCCTCAAATCAACCTGACAGAACACGTTTGGGATGAGTTAGAGAATCAGTGTCTGGCCCCACAAGTGTGATTCTGGAAAAATGGTCAGAAATTCCCGCAAAAACTAAACCTTGGTGAAGCTGTTATAGCTGCAAACAGCGGCCGACATCATATTAAGCTCTATGGATTAAGAATGGGATGTCACAGACGAGTGAATGTGTTTGGCATCATACTGTATGTTCATTGTGTCCCAACACATGTAGATTTCCATTTCACACAATCTGTCATTCCTGCTCAGTGGCTGGAAATTTCAAACAGAGATGTGAACCAAAACTCTGTCATTTGCATGCCACAGATCTGCCAGTCAAATACAATATTCAGTCCAACTGTCACAGGTGAAAGTCTAGCTGCAAAATTATTTCAACACTATTGTTAATCAGGAACAAAACATTTCATACTGAGCCGTCCATCAAGACCACAATATTTTGCAAACTCTCAACTTCAGTCACTAAAAAGAAAAAAAGAAAAGAAAAAAAAATCCCATTTGGTGTAATAATTCATCTGCTCAGTTATTTTATCTGTGCATTCATAAACCTGAACTCTCGTTTGAATGTGTTTATTTACAATGTAACTTTATTCTGTTTTAGGGCCAAAAAGCAAGCTTTAAAGGTAGCAGAGATATCAGCAAAGGCACGTCTTTGTTACCCACAGGGTTAGTTACTGTATTTGGCTCTGTACTCTGTGAAACTCTAAACCACTGTCCTGCTCAAATGTGAGAACCAGTTATTCTGCCAGAACAAGAACGCTGATATCACTGCAGGTAAGTCCTGTAATTAGAAGACGCAGGTGAATTAGAGGACATAAGTGACATAACTGACTTAAACTTAACAGGTAAACTCGTCCTCCTTTCCTTATTTAAAAAGTTTTAACTTTTTTTTAGCTGCTTTCATGGTTAAGTGGCTCCCTAAAACTTAACAAGCTGAAGATCCAAACATGCCACGCCACCCACTGTGGCACCCCCTTGTGAATAAGTGTGTTTTCAACATGTAACAGAAGGCTAATAAGACATATTAACTAGTTTAACAATTGTGGTTTTGGTATCTAGAAAGGCTCCTGCAGGCAGTTGTGCTTGTAGTCACAGAAACCCTGATAACAGACCCACCTGAGAGAGTAGCCTCTCCTATAACCACTGACGTCAGTGGCTTCAGCTTTGCAGCCAGCAGTTTATTCATATCATGCTTTTAGTACAAACCAGGTTCTTTTAGGAAATGTGTGGAACAGATTGAAAACAGTTCATAGTAACTCCCTTTGCCACACAGCTGGGACCTGTAAAGGTGAAGTATATGATCCTTTGTTTATTATAAAGTTCATCACTGACATGTAAACTATGTTATCCTACACACTCCTTGGGTGTGGGTTCACATGGACCCTGTTAGAAACCGTCCCAGTGGGCTTGTGTCTAACCCATCACACATGCAGAGTGAGAGAGGATTCACAGCTTTCACAGCTGAGCTCTGATAACAAACACAAGTCAAAGCATCGATGACTGGCAGAGGACGCACTGGATGAAACACAGTGAGCGGTGAGGTGTTTTACATGTGAAGCTAGACCTCGTGAAAACACCCTGTGTTCACTAACCAGACTCACGTTTTCTTAAACAGTCCTCCCACGCTGCTGCCCACCAGCAGAAAGAACTGCTGAGAGACAAACACCCAGGTGATCTGCTGCAGGGTCGACTGGGTCTGACACCTCAGGTCCAGGATAGTGGGTCCCAGGAAGGCGATGCACAGGCCGAAGCTGAAGAACACGCTCCAGTAGGTGAGAGTCTGTGGCCAGTGGCGCTTAAACAGCAACCAGATCCGCTCGTCCAGCAGCATCGTTAACACGTCTGAGCAGACGGAAGTCCTGAGAGGCCTCACAGCTGCCAGCTGCTCATATCTACAGAGCCGGCTCCTTCACACTGAACTGAACACACTGCCAGCCGACAAAGTAAACAGAGTGCGAGCACTCAGCCGAGTAGTGATGGGTCGTTCGCGAACGAAATGGCTCTTAGAGCCGGCTCTTTGACGTGAACGACGCGAGCCGGCTCCTTATCGCGAGCCGTCACGTGGGTTGTATTTTTTTTTTCTTTCTCTCACTCTCTCTCTCTCGCACTTTTTTTCCGCTTCACTCTGCACGCGAGCCTTGTGCTTTACGCTGGGCAAAGGGGGGAGGGGCGGTAGTTACACTCAGTAGCACAGGATCAGAGCCAGAGGGAGAGAGAGAGAGAGAAAGAGAGCCAGGGACAACAACGTCACATTAGAAAGGTATAGTAATCATCCACAGCTATTTTCGGTTGCAGGTGATAAAGGATTCAGAAAGTTTATTCATGCAGGCCCATATGACAGAGAATATGCATGTTCTTTTTGTTTTCATATTATAATTTATATTTAATTGTGTTGTGGCTTGCAGTGTTTTGTGTTGTTTTCACTTTAAATTTGTAAAAGGAAAAAGCTGAAAATGTGAATAGTTGATTTTTGTATTATATGATTTATTTATTGCATTTTATGTGGAGTGAATAAATAAAAGTATATTTACGGTGGCCCCTAGAGACAAAGCACATACAAACTTCAAATCAAGTACGAACTCCGAAACACGTACAAACTCCAAAACACGTACAAACTCCAAAACACGTAAAAACTCCAAAACACGTAAAAACTCCAAAACACGTACAAAACACAACAGAAGTGCTCCAGGATGCTAGGCGCAGTGTTGAGCTTTTGTTACCTAGTGGCTACACAAGCCAGCAAGTACCAACGACCAGATTTGGTGTGTGGTAGTAACAGGTAAATGAACTTTTTTTTTTTTAATTATTTGAATATATATGAGTGCCTGTGTATAAATACACAAACAATGCACACATGTGCTTTCAGTTGTGTAATTTAAGTGATCTAGTAGCTCTGCTTTGGAAGTTCAGTTCATGCTAGAAATGTGTTTTGGAGTTTGTACGTGCTTTGTCTCTAGGGGCCACTGCATATATTTATATATAAACATATATAAATAAAACCACTTTTTTTTACGTTAGTAATTCCTTTTGTGCATCATTTTATATTATTGTTAATAATAAATTAATTAAAGCAACAAAACAACCCGAAGAGCCGGTTCGGAGCCGAAAGAGCCGGCTCTTTTTAGTGAGTCGAACCGAAAGAGCCGGATCTCTAAAAAGAGCCGGAAATCCCATCACTACAGCCGAGGCGTCCTCCACTGCTGTGCCAGCGAGCTTGTAGTGAAAATCACGTTGATTGGCTGTCGAAAGCACCGCCCTCATGATAATGACAGATCTGATCCGTTTAGTCTCATCCGAGATCCGTTTTCTGTGAGGACAGAAACGTCTAAAAGTTGTTGTGGTTCTTCCTGGAGGGTCGACGGAATTCTCATGTGACTGTCGTTACAGGAGGCTGTGCAGGCATGCCTGTAGGATTCAAAGCAACATTCCTCAAAAACAACCCATACATGATGCAGATGATGACATTAAATGGCGTATAGAACTGGAAGAAGAAACAAATCATAGTTAATCCATTTGAGCCCAGATGCTTTTTTACTGTCAGGAAAACTATGTCAGAGTCAGTGTTGACCTTCAGCAGGAACCTTCCTCAGTGTGAAAGTCACCGTGAGCTCTTTTGAAATATATATTTTGCAATAACTATTAAATAATTTTATTTTAATATGTCATCTCAAATATTTCATATACAAATTAAGAACTAATTACAGGTTTAACATAGTTATTTTTTATTAAAGTAAGTTACAGCTGCTGCGGCGTGTTCTCGCCTCTACAACACAGATACGATATCCGATGTATGATCAATTTCAGAGTTGTGCAGGTCGTCCAATATCTTGTCTCAACTGTTTAGTTGTATCTTCCTTCTCTTCTGTAGTCCTACACAGACTACATAATGTCAAATATGACTTAAAAGGTTAAACTAGAGCTTTCTCTAGTGCTGTGGTGTCAAACAGTCCGCAAAGACTCCAATCTGGCCCGCTGGATGACTTTGGAAAATCTGAAGGAGAACAGTAATTGGTGAAATATAATTATAATATTTTTGTTTATTTATTATTATATGTGGACTTCTTACACTCATATTTCTTCCAACAAAAAATCTGAGCCATAGGTCCCCAGAGTGAAACAGTTCCCTCAGTTTCCGGTGGAAATGCATTGTTTCCTTTACTGAGAGACATGCGTAGCAGTAACATGTTCAGGGTTAGCTTTAGGGTTTGTGAGTGGGAGGGTGTAACTATAAAAGATGTGTCTTTCAAATGAAGCATCATACGTTCATTTTGGCCTCGAAGGTTTACCATTTTTCAAACGGGTGAAGATTTTGTAAAAAGAGGGGATATTAACCTCCCCTAAACCCTAACCCTGATTCTTCAAGGGTTGCCACTGACCTTGTGGATGCTGAAAGGTAAACTGTTAAACTCCTTAAATAATAGCTCATTTACGATGCTTTCCATGGCATACAGGGCACAGTCGGATGTTTCTACATTAAGAAACACATTCATTCTCCCCGCTCTCTTCAGTCTCTCTCTGCTTTCCCCTCGCTGAGCAGGAAGAAGCTTCTGCCTGAGGCTTCTTCCTGCTAAAAGAGAGTTTTTCCTTCCCACTGTTGCCAAGTAATTGCTCATAGGGAGTTATCTGATTATCTCTATCATTTTAGGCTTTTACCTTACAATATAATGTCTCTGTTGGTGTGAATTGGTGATATATAGATAAAGTTGAATTGAATTGCAGGACTGGTTTGTACTGCATGGAGGACAAAAAGGAGCAGAGATCTTCATAACTCTATACATGTAAATGCATATAAATTGTTATTTCATACAAACAGTAATGATGATCTTGACTCTGCTAACAGATGAATCTCATGGCAAACAAAAGTGAAACAACTCTATCGCACAGGCTGTCGATACAATGATGCCATTAAATCTGTGACTACTGACAGAACTAAACATCTGCTTTAGAAAAGCTTTCTTCCCGGGGCGTTTCTTTATTGTTGTTACAACACCCCTGACTGATTTAACCATTCTAACACTTCCTGTTTTATACTGGAATAAAAACTGTGGTTGGTGGGTGTTTTCAGATCATCGTCTGGCTGTGGGATAAAAGTGAGAATTAAGGAATTACTTTCTGTCTGCACACTTCTGCATGCGTCTCTCTGCTGCCACCATCTGTGCCAGTTACAGAAGCTGCAAACATATCCAGAGCGTCATATGACTTCTATGTTTCACTGACACTCTGGAATGACTTGGATTGTGGCCACATCCTGCGTCTCTGCACAACATCTGTCTGGTCTTTGTTTCTTTTAAATCAACTCTTTGAATTCCTGCCGCAGTTTACAGGTCTACAAACTCATTATACCTGTGACACTGACACTCTCTGGACCTGTTTATCTGTCACAGTCAGTTCTCTGGTCCTCCAATATTTACCTTAACTGATAATAACAACTGAGTTTAATTGTTGTTAACTGAAATTACTGGAGCTGTCACTGTCCTTGTATTCTCTTCATTCATCCAGCAAAAACAGCCTGTAGTTGTCCAGTAGCACCACCTTGTGTTCATCTGAGTTACTACTTCTTCTCCTTGGTATCGTGTCCACCAAGAGCAGCATTATGGTAAACGTACACAAAAAGACTGGAACCAGTTTTCTCCACAATTTCGGCAGTTTATTGATTCATTAAGTGAGCAATTATTCAATCAGTTTTATGCCTATGGCGGTCACAGTACATTCAATTTCTCGTTGTATAACAGTGTAGACAAATCCCACAAAATATCACATCTTATACAAAATCTAAACTCATCGTTTATAAAACATTTAGACGTCATCTACAGTTTTTTTCTTTATTTTTATTTTAAGAGCTCCGCTTTTTTTTAACATCATAAAACTCACTGAGAAAAATGAGAACATCTGTTAAAATACATATATTATTTATTTTTTCTTTATTACAATATTTAAAATAGCTTCATTTACCACAACTAAACACACAGTAATACTTCTGCCATTGAGGGAGGAGGAGGGGAAGGTTGGAAGTGTAACGTCTACAGCGATACATCCATCTGAAGTCCCTGCAGGTGGGCCCTGAATTCCTCTCCTCGGTGTCTATCTTTGCTCTAACACGCTGACAGGTGAACAGAGGTTGGGATGGTTGTACCATTATTCTATTCACCCACTTGTAGAGGTAGAAAAAAATTTGAATGGCGTCTGTCTCTTCACTCATATACAAGCGTAACCCCATTGACGGTGCTCAGCAAGCACCTGCTTGACTTAAGGACACTTGGACCCAGCTCTCTGCTTCTCTACTGCTGTCCTCTATGAGCACTTTAAAGTGACATTTGTTTGTTTGCACTTGGATAGAGAGCACACATAGCCAGTAAATCTGTGGATTGACTTATCTATTCAAGCTAAGTAAAATACAACTGGAGTGGCAGTAGATTTCATTAGAACATATCTACACTCACCCAAAAAGGCTTTTACAGCCTCTTGGAATTGCCATCCCCACTCAACACCTCATTTGGCATGTTAAAACTACTGCAGCCTGTGAGACTGTTCACATTAGATGTGCAGCAATACCCAATACTGCAACATAAAAATCAAGGGTTGGTCTTTTTTAGCAGCCAGGATGACCTCAAACTGTCCTTGACATCAATAAAACAGCACACAGCCATCCACCATTAGCAACCTATACCACATGGTGTGACATCAGTTACTCTGCATTAAAATTATATTAAAACTAGACTCACATGTACACCAGAATGCCAGTGACATAGTAGCCCATCCACTTCACAGTCCATCATAATCCTCAGGTTATTGTAATGCGTGAAGCTTATACAATAGCAACACATCAGTCACAGCCTTACAGCATTCCCAGCTTTGCTCTTCCTTTTCACTTTAGCAGGGACCATCATTTAGAACATGAACTAGCATAGGCTGATGGGGACAGTGTTTACTGAGATCACAGGCTTAAACAACAGACTTCTACTGGACTTCTTTTTGCAACTAGAGGACTTGCTCACAGCTGGCCTTAGGAAAGAATGCAAGTTTAAAGCACGACCACATGGGTTGTCTGGAATACACAGCAGTGATTTAGAGCCATTCTGCTCAAAATGCAATGACTGGTCTCCCAACCAAAAGCCTTACAAAGGCTGCTGGGTTGCCTTCCTGTATCTATTTACTGTATGGAGAGCGCTTACCAATTTTTTAGACCACCTTTCATAAAAACTAGAAAACAGATATTTTAGATATCTGTTAAAAACACGTTTAAAACTAAAAATGTGATTGTTATTTATTACTGAATTCATGTTTTTATACTCAAATTTGAGCCGACACTGGACTTTAATCAGACATCAATCAGGTGTAGCATTCAACCACCAAAACTAATTTTGTACTTGAATATCAGCAAAAAATTATAACAATTTAGTTTATTTATCTTAATACAAAAATAATAATGATGTGCTTTTTATTTTATTTTTTTGGATTTATGTATAATAGTAAATTTGAAAGTTCATAGATAATGACAATTACTACACTGTAGTATTAAAAATATGATTTTGATTAAATATGTTGCACAAACTGGTGGATTAAGCATTAAAGAAACAACTGTAATTATTGATACTGTTAGCAAGCTGTGACATAAATTAATATTTTAATATTAAAACTTGTTTGGTGATCTGAAACCTGTAAGTGTGACAGATATGCAAAAGGATTAAAAAAAAACAGGAAGGAGGGACTTTTTCATGTCTCTCTCATACATACAGAGCTGAATTCTTACAAAGGCAGCCGGGCTGGTAACTACAGACAAAACAAACTAATATATCTGCAAGGTTCAGCGGTGTAAGCACCACCCTGAAAGTTTCAAAACCAGTGCTTACTCAGTACCGCTTTAGCTCAGAGGTGACCAGTGGTCCCAGTACAGTGGTCTTTGAGATTTTCACATATTTTATGGACCTTTTTACTACAGATCACATACTTAGACTTTGAACGTGTCACAAAATAATGCCTATCTTCTTTTTCAATGGAGAGACCCGAAACCCCCCATGACCTCAGGTTACATCACTGATGATGTGTCCAAGGGCACCAAACGGTGTATCTAAAACTATTAATAATACCTCAGTTGCCTCAACACCTCAGAGGTGTTAATGAGGATACCTCAGCAGCACTGAACAAGAAGGAAGAGGACAGGCAAGATGTTAGAGCAAATTAAGGACAGAGGAGAGTATCAATATCCAAAAGCCATTATCACTTTTGTCTCCAGATAATATTCATTGAACAGGACATACACATAAGCTCTTGGCTCAAATGATCACATGGGAACTATTAAAAACACAGTTGTGAAATTCTCACCTGTCTATTAACAGATGAGTGTACTTCTCACTGTATGTGCTTTTGTTTAGTGAATCTACTGTGAAAAGCTGCTCTCTAACAACAGGCTGTGCAAATTATTTAGGGTAGTGGTGACCCCTATTAAACTGATACTAGAAAGTACCTACAGGGCATATTTTCTCCATTCACTGGTTTAGGAATGGGGGGTTTGGTAAAATATGGGGTCATACTTTGGAACCGTGTAAGGAAAGACACAAAGGGAGGGGAACAGGCTTCAGAGGACACTTCCGGCTTGTGCAAATAGGAAACTACAAAAATACATACACCCATAGTGAGTTATTTACATACACAAAATAAATGCCTCCTAGCACATTGGATACACTGAAGCAAATATAATTTCTTCACAAGCTAAAATATCATGCACAGTTTACTAAGGCAACTTCAACAAACTGGTGTGAAAGTCAGCTGTTAACACTGTAAGGAATGTTACCCCCACAACGAGGAGACACGGGCACTGTAGCGAGGCGAGTCTATCCAGTTTCCAGGTTTATATTCACAACGGAGTCAGATTTTATGGTAGCTTCAGTGGTTGTTACGTGACGGCAGAGGTACTGCAAATGAGCAGTGTGACGCTATGCCTACAACTTCAAGACTGTTATATGATAACAGTAACTCATAGCTGCCACACTGGGGCCTAAGAAAGTCGGAGGTAATATCACAATACACCCGATTCCATTCTGTTCAATAACAACAGTTGAGATAAGGTATATACATGTAGATGCTGCAATGCTTGGTTCATTGGACCATTGTGTCAACACGGTTGCCATATTGTTCATGAAGAGCTGAACCTCCAGTTGTAACTATGGGACAGAGGCTCATACTCAATTAAAAATGACCATGAGTGAATTTTAAAATGATTTTGGATCTGTGGGTTTCCCTATAAGAATATTTTAATAACAAAATATCTTAAGTTGTTGTTAGCAACCCTAATACTTCGATAATATAACACTTAAAGTTAACTTTCCAATTCTACAGGTGCTTTTCATAAACTTGAGCGGTAAAAATCCACCGTCAAATGCAACTCACACCATTTAAACCCATTTACTGTGCTGTCAAAGTGTAAGTAAATTGCGACTGCATTTCAGATTAGTGCTGTGCTGAATCCTTGGTCAGGTGAGCAGGTGTAGAGAAGCACCTCACAAGACTGAAAGCAGCACCTACAAGTATATATTCATTACAAAGCCAAGAGAGCATCAACGCCTTCTGCAACACACAGTAAACACAGAAACTGAACATGGTTTGACCACTACATGCTAAAACTTCCATGCAACCCTGCACTGTTAAACAGACTGATTATTGAGCAATAATATTATATCAGTCTTCAAATATCTAATTTAATATCTGTGTGCCTATAACGTGCCATTTTAAAAGATGCCCTTCCAGAATAAACTTTTAGCTATTAGCATAATTTCAAATGTCAGTGGGATTTGGAATAAGTTTTTAGCTAGCTGGGATAGCTAACCGTCACTAGTGAATGCACATTATGCATAGCTTGTCACATTATGCAAAGTAATGAATGACCATGAAGCCTTACTGAGTGTTTTTCTGTCAGCCACATAATGTTTTTGCCTCATCAGTTCGCCAAAACACTTTGCAAATGCATACGATTCCGTTATTGAGCAAGTGCCTAGCAGCACCCAGAGTTTTATCTAACATTACAGTTTTTTAAATTTCAGATTAGCAAAGCAAAGGGGCTTAAAAACATGATATGAACATCTTGTGTGACAATAAAATATTAACTATATATTTACACAATGTTTAAACAAATTACATCACAAAATCGATAATCCAAGTAACAGAAAAAAATGTGACTATTCTCTTTGGTTTCTGGTCAGCCTTTTCTGTGGGTAGTGGTGGTGTATAAGTTTTAACCCTGTCCTCAAACTACAAATCCCTGGTGAATCACTGTTGAGCTGAGAGAAGAATTAGGATTCATAAGGGTCCTTGGTTGCCAAACTGTGTCTTTAAGCTACATATCAGTGTTAGACCATAAGTTTTGTAAGATAAAACCAGAAAATAATTTAGAAACCAAGTGACCTGGAACAAACTCAACACATAATGCAATACTTGCATTTCTGTTAGGGCAAAGACACGCACACCTGCAACTGTATCCATTGTTCCAGTTGTGATAGCAGCTACTTTGAATGGCTAGAACCCTGGGTGTGCTCTGAACACTATGTAAAGCAGGCCTGTGTAAGTATAGCATAGCAGAGCGTTTCATTTAGTGCTCCGTTTCTTCTTAGGCTGAAATGCATGTGCGTGTCGGGAGGATGAATCTCTCGTGTGTCCAGTTACATCACGGCAGCATGTTCAGTGTAGCTGATTGTGCAAATGTGTGCAAATATGTATGAATAGAGAAGGTATTTCAAGTGCAATACAAGTTTGTCTCCAGAAACTCTGTGTGCCTCCACGGTCAGCTGCCATGGAAATGAGTGCGTGTTTGTCCGTGCAGGTGAACATGCTGTGAATGTGCTGAGCTGCGATGGCCTTGGTGTTGTGATCTGAAAAGGCAGTTCCTCGCCGTCTTCTCTCTTCATCCTCTCCACGACCTCTAGAAGATGCTTTGTCTTCGGTTCTTTCCTCGACCTGTAATTGAAGTTGACACTTGTAGTTGGCATTGACTAATAGGGCTGTGCGATATGACCAAAATCTCATATCCCGATATAAGAATTCTATCGTCCCGATAACGATATAAATCACAAAAATGTAACATTTTCTGTAAATCCTGTGAATCTCGGGCAGCTCAACTTGCGTGAAGTGTTTCCAGCTTTGCATCGTGTAGCTGGAGTCGAGTGTTTTAACCGATGCATGAAACGATACATTTTTAGACATAAGTTGTAACGGCCGCAGTTTTCTTTGTGAGTATTTATTACACGGCGTGCTGCGGGGAAAAAGCCTGTTCTAAGGTTTGAGTCTAAGGTTTATTTTTTAGCACCTGGCGGCTCTTTTTTGCTTCTCATCCGTAAGTAATCTGCTCTTTCACGTGATTCAGTTTATTTTGAAAAGTCTCAACAGGATCTTGAGCTTTATTGTGAAAGGTCTATGTGGAACATACAAGCGGACTCGCGATGGTGTTACCGTTGTTGTTGCTAACGACAACGCATAAAAACAGGCGCTTGTCCGTCTGTAGTGTGGTTATATTAAATATAAGAGAAAGAGAGAACTTTAAGAAATTAATTTAGCCACTACAGTGACCATCAAAATAATGAAAAAATATTGCTGTAAACAGTTTCGACACCACGAAACAAACGATAGCGTAAAATCAAAGGAGCTTGCAAAGAAAAGCGTCTGGACTTCTTTAAGTTGCTTGAAGACGTTTCACCTCTCATCCGAGAAGCTTCTTCAGTTCTAAGGTCAAATGGTGGAGAGTCCCAGATATAAACCTAGTGGGAGTGACCCCCCACAGAGGGACAAAAGGGACAACTTAAAGAAGTCCAGACGCTTTTCTTTGCAAGCTCCTTTGACTACGATGACCTGGATGACTGAGAACCTTCACAGACAGATAGCGTAAAATGAAATGATAGATGTTTTTATATTGTCATCCGACATATATCGTTATATCGAACAGCCCTATTGACTAATTCAAACAAATTAAAGCAATTTTTAAAAGAAAGAATGACTCATGTTTTTTTCCTCAAAGGAATCTCTCAACCTAACATTAATTAGTTTGATTAAAGAGTAGTAGAAATCTCACAATAGCTGAGCCTACTTTCCAATAAAAGAAAAGGAAATGAAAAAGTAGAGAGGGCTTTATTACTTTTACTTGTCTTTCAGTTCCCCTGAGAGTTTTTGGAGTGGCAATTTTACTGCATTAGAATAAACAAACAAGGCACGCTGGCCTCTCAGAGTGCTTTGCTAATTGACAAAGTACATGTGCAGACACCTCAGCATTTCAAGAACAAAGTTGTTTTTTTAGAATCAGATAAATTAACAATGAAGGAAATTTTTCTCTTGTGACCAATATGAAGAAAACACAAAGACTGAATGTTATAAATGTTACTTATGTGAACAACAAGTGGCCAGATTTTGCACTGAGGTCAGATCCCTTACCTAAAGGCTGGAATACTGAGCTGCGGTGTCCTGGGTCCTTCTGGAGCTGCACCTCTCTGAGAGAAAACACTGAAGCAGCTGTAACGCAGGTGGAGAACAAACGTAGCAAAGCAAGTAAGGACACTTTTGTTTGGTCAGTTATTCCTTTGCTCTATAGTAATAGTTCTTCACAATAAATCGTAAACAACTGGAGAGACTTTGTTGCCCTTGAAATGGTGCCACATTTGTAAGGAGTGAGTAGAGCACTGAATGTGGGCTGCTCCCATGAAAACCTTGCTAAAGCTTCTCTGTCAGTACCAAACAGTTATTCTGCTGTTGAGTGCTGTTTGTTGGTGTTTACTGTATTGACAATTTAATGTATTCATTTAACAATAAAGGCCTTCAGTAGCATGTGGAGGAACCATACACAGCTGACACAGGCTGCAACCTCCTCATGCTGATCACCAGCTTGGTCACACATGTGGGACGGCGTCCCATTTTCATCCAGTATTTGTCACATGTCACACCTAAACTGTCCAGATCACACACCAACTGACCTCGAAGCACTCAGCAAGAGGCAAAGTGCAAAGGCAAGAGTATCAGTGGAAAAAGAAAAACATCCTGACTTTGAGATGTTGAATTTGTGGAATGTGTTGAGGACGACTCAGACGACAGACTTGTCTGAGCACCATACATGCATCTTGTAAATTCTGTGAATACAAAATGCTATAAGAAACAACAACAACAGAACAAATAAACATGTGTAGTGTGTGGAAAGAAGAAAGTCATTAAACAAAATTCCTAAGGAAACTGAGCAAATTCTGGGTATGTACATGCACATGGGATAAGTACAGCTGCCCAGTGTACGAGTCTGTTGGGAGATGAAGGCAAAGTGCTTTGCTGTTTGTGAAGTGATGTGTTGAGACAGATTCCTGAAAGTCCTGATGCTGATTCACTTAAAAAACATTTACGCATCTAACATGCCAGCAAAGCTTCAACAATGGATTTTCAAGATGCGGAGACGTACAGGACAAAGTATTTGTGTTTTTTTTACATTGATTTGTTGTTACAAGGGGCAGAAAATCCAGAACAAATACAGGGAGTGCAGAATTATTAGGCAAATGAGTATTTTGTCCACATCATCCTCTTCGTGCATGTTGTCTTACTCCAAGCTGTATAGACTTGAAAGCCTACTACCAATTAAGCATATTAGGTGATGTGCATCTCTGTAATGAGAAGGGGTGTGGTCTAATGACATCAACACCCTGTATCAGGTGTGCATAATTATTAGGCAACGTCCTTTCCTTTGGCAAAATGGGTCAAAAGAAGGACTTGACAGACTCAGAAAAGTCAAAAACAGTGAGATATCTTGCAGAGGGATGCAGCAGTCTCAAAATTGCAAAGCTTCTGAAGCGTGATCATCGAACAATCAAGCGTTTCATTCAAAATAGTCAACAGGGTCGCAAGAAGCGTGTGGAAAAACCAAGGCGCCAAATAACTGCCCATGAACTGAGAAAAGTCAAGCGTGCAGCTGCCAAGATGCCACTTGCCACCAGTTTGGCCATATTTCAGAGCTGCAACATCACTGGAGTGCCCAAAAGCACAAGGTGTGCAATACTCAGAGACATGGCCAAGGTAAGAAAGGCTGAAAGACGACCACCACTGAACAAGACACACTGTGGTTGCTGCTGCACGCAATGTTGATGGTGAACAGATCAAAACACTGACAGAATCCATGGATGGCAGGCTTTTGAGTGTCCTTGCAAAGAAAGGTGGCTATATTGGTCGCTGATTTGTTTTTGTTTTTGTTTTTGAATGTCAGAAATGTATATTTGTGAATGTGGAGATGTTATATTGGTTTCACTGGTAAAAATAAATGATTGAAATGGGTATATATTTGTTTTTTGTTAAGTTGCCTAATAATTATGCACAGTAATAGTCACCTGCACACACAGATATCCCCCTAAAATAGCTAAAACTAAAAACTACTTCCAAAAACATTCAGCTTTGATATTAATGAGTTTTTTGGGTTCATTGAGAACATGGTTGCTGTTCAATAATAAAATTATTCCTCAAAAATACAACTTGCCTAATAATTCTGCACTCCCTGTAAATCTGGAGATGCTGTGTAAAAATGGCCTCAGCTCTTCCAGCAGGAAAAATAAAATCACAAGGTTTTTGCAGAAAACTACTTTCTTCCCTTTTACACGTGGGACACTCGAAAAAAAGAGGAATCCAAAACATAACATGAAAAGTTTGAATGAGCAGAGTAAAAGACTGCAACACAATGGATGAGAAAGATTTGAAGAAAAAGGGAAGAGGCTCTTTAGACATCAGAGAAAAGCAGGACGACATCATTGTGAGATGGTATGACAAAGCTGTGAACCTGCACTCTTCTTGTGTTTAAGGAAGGAGTTCACCTTCTTCATATACTACCTGCACTTTCAGGTTCAGATCCCAGCGATGGTACATGCATATCTGGTGGCACACGTTACAGTGGCAATAATCTCTACAGAAGACCAGAAGAAATTAAAGCCCAGCCAGAAACCCACGCCCCTGTGAAGGTTTCAGGCTGCAGCTGGCACCTCTCTCAGCCCAGCAAAGGGCAAAGTCACTTATCCTCTTGAGTAACAGGAGAATTTATTTTTAGGTCCTCCCTTGTCACAAAGGGGTTGCCAGTGCGGGCAGCTTCACATGCTTCATTTGGAGGAGTTTCATACTGGATACTTCTGATTCTCATTCGACCCCAAAGGGGATTTCTGTCTCTGGCTGGAACTGAACAACTGACCTTTTGCTTGACAAGGAAATGTTAATCACTATGCTATAAGACAAAGTTGGTCCAAATATATACAAATCTGTTCTCTGTCAAGATGACCCCACACTGCTTCAACAATGTTGAAGAGCAGGCTGTGGAGAGGTTCATCTACGGGTGTCCCCCCAATTGGAACAGGGTCATAATTAACTAAATTAGCTACACACTGGTCATACGCTGCTATGAAAAGACAAACTGACATGCAGGAAAAGACATTTGTTTCTGAAGAGTGATAATACAGCAGCAGGAAAATACTATCCACACACAGAGTAAAAACATTCCTGCCTACAGTAATTAGAACAAATATTGAGTTTAGTACTTTAACTTAGTACAAAGCACCATCAGCATTCATGCTTTGTTAGATATTGATATACTCTGTGTGTGTGTGTGTGTGTGTGTCTTACTGTCTGCCAAATTATGAATGTTGTCTCCCAAACTCAGGAAGTAGGGGTGACGTAGAGCGGTTTCAGAGGAGAGTCTGCTCCGGGTGTCATACTGCAATCATGAGATAAAAACAGCTCATCGGTGAGTCTGAATATTTAGGTCCTCATAACCAGGAGTGTGGATGTGTGGTCCGTTACCAGCAACAGAGCAGACAGCAGGTCAATCCCTTCTGGGTCCAACCTTAGGGACACAAAGCAACAGTTCAGACTGTATAATGAGTTTAGCTGCAAGAAATAGTTTCTGTAAAGGACACTAATTGTGCCTTTAAATACATATTACTACTGTAAACAATGAATAACATTTTTATACTGTATTGTATTTTGTGTTTAGAATTGACATAATTAACTTTGAGTTCAGTTAACTATGTAAGACCTGAAACATGACAACAACATGAGCATATTGGGGACAAATAAAGTTACCATTATCAATGTGATGGCTCAAAAACTAGTTACAGCAAACTGATACCAGCATCAGCAATTATTCTGCATGTGATGCTAATCAGCAAATGTTAGCTTGTTTTTTGTGCCAGTGAATAGGCAGTGAAGAGAAGATTGTGAGTTTTACCGGGGCACATGGTTGATGAGAGCTTGAGGTCTGTACTGAGGAAAGAGGTAGGACATAAATTCCTCATTACTGCTGATACCAGGCCAGGTCTCCTCTGCCGGAGTGCCTGTTGGGCAAAGAAACAAAAGAAATACTTGATCAGAGGACACTGCCACCTAACATTTTCATACAAATGTTGAGCTGATCTATATCTAAATCAGGAGCAAGACAAGCATTAAGCTCACTGAATCGTTACTGAATAGACACTGTGGCGTGGGTGTGGTCCTTGGCCAGCTGCAGAGGAGGCGTGACGCAGTGAGCTCCCGGGGCGGCGCAGGGGCGGGGTGAACAGGTGTGCTGGGATCTGACAGTGATTGTGTCTCTTTATGTGTTGGCAGTGACAGACGGAGACGGAACGTGACAGCAGAGAAAGAGAGCGCGGAGTATATGTGTCCACTACAACCCGAGCTTAATAAAAAGTTCTGCACTGTCAAAAGTCGCTCCGGCTGGTATTTCTTGGGTCCACCGTTACACACACCAATAAAATAATGGTGCAATGCAAACTACAGTAGAAGATGGAAGGGAATTAAAGGGCACACTTTTGGGGTTCAAGCACAGTTGGGCAAGAAAAAAAATTATTAAAAATTTGCAGGAACTAACAAATGGATCAACAATCTCTGGAAACAAGGCTAAATATTATTGCTAATGATGGGTTGCTCAAAGAAATTGTCAGGCGCTGGGTCTGTGACCGAGCGTTTTGAGTTTATTTTGCATTTTTGATTCCTCGTGTTATATTAGAAATATGTTTAGTTCTTTGGTTGTTATTATTAGTTAGAATTTAATTGAGTTTCATTCTAGTTTTTGTTTCATCTATAACTCCTGAAGTCTTTTGTTGTCCTCTTTGTAGTCTGTCTTGTCCTCAGTGTTTTTACTTTTCAGTTATGCCTGTGTGTCCGTCTCTCAGCGTGTTCCATGTTCTAATTGTCAGGCTTGTGTTGTCATGTCTACGTCTCTCCATGGTTCCTGTTTTATTTTGAAGAGTTTAGTGTTTTCTTGTTTAATGTGTTTAGTTTTACTTTGCCCTGTGGCGTCATGTTTATTTGTGTCTCCCCAGGTCTTTGAGGATTGAATGTTACTTATGGAATCATTATTATGGAAAGAATTGTCTTCTCTGTGAGACTTCAGGAGAGTAAATTTGAGAAAATGTAAATTTGAAAGTTATTATTCAATTTTTACATTTTTTTCTCGATTACCTTTGATGGGAATAACGGTGTTACAAGTAACGGCGTTACTTTTTTAAGTAACGAGTAATCTAACTAATTACTATTCCTACTAATTACTATTCCTATCATTACAACGCCGTTACAGTTACTAATAAGAAAATGCGGTCCGTTACTATTTTTCAACAAACAGACGGTTGAAGCTGTGTTCATCTTACCGCATCTTATATCAGCTGCACGGAAGCAGCTGTAAGTAATCTGGGCATTACAGCTTTAAGCAGCTGCGCGCTCCCGCGGACGGTAATCATGATCACTGCACAACACCTGGAGCTCAGGGGGCAAAACAATCACATGAGTGCTGCTGTTTGACTGAGGAAGTCGTGGTAAGCCAATCACATGATCACTTAAAGACAAAGCAACAATGTGATATATACCAGTTTATAAATTGTGTTGATAGTCCACGTAAAACCAGAGTCATGATAAATAATATACACGTGTGTTTTTTCCTCAATAGTTTCGTCACATTTACTGTCTAATGACAGCACAGCGAGCACTCTCTGCTTATGAGCAAAAAAAAACAAAAAATGGGAAGTTTTAGGAGTGACGGCGAGAGAGAGAGCAGAAAAAGAGAGAGAAAGAGTGAGTTTTGAGATGTGAGGGATTTGTGACGTTTAGCATGTTTGTAGTTTGTAGTTAATGTGTTGTCTTGTGTAGTTAGTGTGTGAGTGTTGTGGATAGTTTTGTGTTGTGTGTCAGAACAATGAGGCGACTGCTGTCTCCAGGTAGAAACAGGAGTGACACACCTGCTGCTGTCAGGCCTGCAGGTATCAGGCTGTGATGTTCTCCTTTATAGTGGACAGAAATATTTGGAGTGGCACAAATAGGATTTTAAAATTGACAATTTATATTTGCATTTAAAGTTATGAAATATGATTCAATAAACATGTTTGTGGTTGTTACAGTAAAAAATGTAACTTTCTACTCTGATTTTATGTTTTTTGTCTGATTTTAGATCAATTGTGGTAATACAGTCAAAATGAAAACATAACTGTAAATTCAGACACGTGAGGTTGTGCTGAAAAGAATGATACCAAACAAGCAAATAAACAGTTTTTAAAGGTGAAATGTGGAGGAAACATCAAAAGTAGTTAAAAATGGCCAATTATACCCTGGACCCCAGAGGGTTAAACATTTTTTTTAAGTAATGCAATAGTTACTTTTCAAGTAATTAATTACTTTTAGAATATTGTAACACAGTTACTAACTCAGTTACTTTTTTGAAGAAGTAACTAGTAACTATAATTAAGTAACTTGCCCAACACTGCCTTTGGTGGGGTTTTTGTGTGTTTTCACAGGTGGTTCTTTTCTGCACTCATGTTAACATCAGCTCTTCTTCTCAGTTACGTTGAACTTGAAACAAAGTGGATGGAAACCTTTGCTGCCTATGAACACGATAAACTAGAAAAAAGCATGGAGCTGCATTTTATTATTTCATTAGAGCATTTTAAAAGGTTACATTTATGTGTGAACATGTATCTTTGTATTACATAAGTGTGCCTGTCCATATTGTTACATGTGCTTTGTACAAAGGCCTCTCCTAAAAATGAGCTCATGATCTCAAGGATTAAATAAATGTTTTTAAAATAACAACATGCACAAATGATATTCAGGTCTATACTAACTTACTCTTGGGAGATGTGCTTGTACCCGGCCTTATAAAATGTTGGTTGGCAGCTTTGTGTATGGCACACACAGTACTGTGCAAAAGTTTTAGGCAGGTGTGAAAAAATGGTGTAAACAAAGAATGCTTTCAGAAATATAAATGATTGTTTATTGGCCCCAAATGTATTCTGCAGCAGGACGACGACCGCAAACACACAGCAAAGTCATTAAGAACTATCTTCAGTGTAAAGAAGAACTGGAAGTACTGGAAGTGATGGTACGGCAACAATCATCGAGTGTGTCTGAGATTACACGAAGAGACAGAAGGATGTGAGGAAGCTTACATCCACAGAAGATCTGTGCTTAGTTCTCCAAGATGTTTGGAATAACCTACCACCAGAGTTCCTTCAAAAACTGTGCAAGTGCACCTAGAAGAAGGCAAAGGGAGGTCACACCAAATCCTGATTGGATTTAGATGTCTCTTTTGTTCATTCACTGCATTTTTTTGATTGATGAAAATAAATGATTAACACTTCGATTTGTGAAAGAATTCCTTCTTTACAGCATTTTTTCTCACCTGCCTGAAACCTTTGCACAGTACTGTATAAAGACGCAGCAGTTTGTATATGCATAAGGAAGTCAATTTATTTATTAAGTTCAACTTTACGAATCGGATGATTTTGTATTTGTGGATCTGGGTGGTTTTGTGGAATTTGTGGCCTCAAAACCCCACGTCGGCACGTGATGCGACCTGTAAATATCAGGCGATTGGTGCACAAGCATGCAAAGTTTTGTGAGCGGGAGAGAGGTTAGACGTAGTCTTAGACAAAGCTTTAAAAAGCTCTTTGAAAGAGAAATTTATCCAATTCATGAAACTGAACTTGTGTGTAAATTGTGCATAAATAATGACTATTTATTCAGGTTTGGATGTAAAATAGTTTCATGTGTGGCCAGTTGCTTCACATTTGTGTGGACTGAATCACACTGGGTAAATTCCCAGATGATTAAATATGCAACTATTTTGCTGGTAATAACTGAAACGAGTAAAGAAAATCAACAGCCTATTTATGCAAGATAATCCATAATTTTATTGGGTGGGGGGGGGGATTGCCTGGGTCTGATTATTGGGGGGGTCATAACCCCCCCCAACCCCCCTGGAAATTACGCCCTTGGTGGATCATACCGTACGCATTTGGAACCCTTTTGAGGCAAATTTCTCTCCATAAAAATGCTTCAGAATAACAATTCAGAGCAGAATATGCTGAATGTAGAACATACATGAGCTGCATCAAACTCTGAATATGCAATATTTGGAATAGAAATGAAATATTAAATGTAGTGGCCAAGTCCTCTAAGACTTTTAAACTTGGTCGAGGATAAAGACGATTTAAAGCTTTACTTATTGTCTCTCGCTGCTGTAATATACTTTAGTATGGCCTTTACATTTGAATAATGTTTTTCTTACCCATGAGCCTAAAAATTAGATGTAGCTCTTCCTTCACAGTGGCACCAGGAAACATAGGACGACCTGTTGCCATCTCATACAGGATGCAGCCTACGCCCCTGTGAGAAGGAGGCGGAGATAAGGAGGCACAGAGGAGGACGAGCTGTTAGGTATAAAAATTCTGAGTGAGGTTGAGTTCAACACACACACACACACACACACACACACACACACACACACACACACACACACACACACACACACACGCACACACACACACACTTCAAAGACTGTTAATTGTAAGTGCAAACTAGTATGCAGTGAGTGGGCACAGTCCAGCCTTTTGTTCCACACAGGATGGCGTGGTGAAGAGGCATCCTGCAGTCTGATGAGAGTGTATGTAGCTCTATGTGCTCATAAAAGGCTGCTGTGTTGCTAGAGAGCCACATTTATATTTCTGATTTAGCAGAGCTGTGGGGGTGTTCTCACCACAGCAAACCGTGTGCAAAAACACGTAAGGAAAGTGAATGCACGCCCCCTTTGTATGACTAGTGACTCACCTCACTGCTAACAACCTGTGACATTTTAATAGACAGAACTGAGTCATGGAAATCCTGGATGGCCCTCGAGAATATTTGAGTGTTTCACCAAGTAACAGGATTTTACTGTAACCAGGGTCGGCACCAATTCCTTTCCTGACCAGCTCAGTGGTTTAAAGTACACTTCTAGCTGTGTTTCAAGCATTTAGTTTCCAGCCAAGCAGGTCAGTGTGCACCGTGACTGATGTGGAAAAATGTAAGGACGGCCCTTCAACAGAAACGTCTATTGTCCCCTGCTTACCACATGTCGATGGGTGTGGAATATTCTGTAGAGCCTAGCAGCACGTCAGGAGGTCGATACCAAAGCGTTACCACCTCATTGGAATAGGTCTTAGTGGGGACGGACTTGGCCCTGGCCAGACCTGGACATTACACAAGTCACAGGACCTCAGTAACAGCACAGTGAAATATCATAAGTCCATCATCTACACACTGTGAGCAGGTAAAGAGAAGCTTCCGCTATCTGCACATTACCCGTGTTTATTTAAAACTTTTGAAATGCAGTCAGAAAGTACTGGTGGATTTAATTCCCATTTCCAGCAGAAAACTGTGAAAACTCAGAGTGAGGGGCACAGTTGCTAGGATACAGGAAGTAAAGGTGCTAAAGTAATTAGGACAGGCGATCTCTTGAGTGGCAGTAAAATAGAACTGGGGAGTGATCATGCCCAGAAACGTGTCGTTTCCTTCACAAAAGTTCACTTGTTAATGTGTGCATGTTGTTGTGTGTTTGTTATTGTTCTCCTTCCTACCAAAATCAGCTAATTTCAATTCGCCCTTATCATTGATAAGCAGGTTCTGAGGCTTTAGGTCTCTGTGGAGGATTTTTCTCTTGTGACAATAGGACAGACCACGCAGCAGCTGGAACATGAAGATCTGCAGACAGAAACATGAAAGGAGGATGTAATTACCAGAACAACAATACAGGACCAATCTGAGGAGAAAAAGAGTTGCAGTAGTTGTGTAATAGTTAAGATTTAAAACAAAAGAAAAGATAAAAACAAAACAATCTTTAATAAAAATGACACTAAGGGACGCTTCCACAAATCACCCTCTGTGAACACAGTTCACCGTGCCGTTCACAAAGCAAGGTCAAAGGTCTGTGAACATGTGCACAGCATCTAGAAACAGCATCCTCTTCTCTCCGTTATGCTAATTTAAACTGGACTGTGGTGAAGTGTCAAACTGTCCTGTAGTCAGATGAATCGAAATTTGAAGTTCTTTTTAGAAAACATGGATGCGCATCTGCACTCTGCATTTCTGAGAGTGTGGGAATGGATCTGGAAAGGCAGCATTAATTCTGAGAGGCAAGTACAGACCTTATTTACATCTTAAAATGGTACATTCCCTTAATTTAAACATTTGATATGTTTTCTATGTTCAGTGTATTGCATAACTATCATCTATTATCAGAGTCCTTAAACAATGTAGTTGTCATGCTGGAGGGAATATATCTCTCAGCTGGGCTGGGAATGCTTTGGTTTTTCCATGGACACACTAGAGGAGGTGGCTGGGGAGAGGGTGGTCAACTTAGGCTGCTGCCGTGACTAGGGCCCAAATAAGCAGAAAAAAATTGATCAATGTTTAAGGAAACTCGTATAGTAACTCTAAAATAAAATTAAAAAACTGTTTACGTTTAACTAAATCAAAACATACATCATACAAGATGGACAAAGCACATTTCTGTCAATCATTTAAATACTCTCCTTCCAAAGTTTTTCAAGCTTAAAGGGAAGCTCCCATAAATACATATGCAGTAAGGCCAGCTTTCCACTGCACAATTTACACTGGACCTAGTTATGAATATGGAGAGCAACTCTTAGTATCAAAAAACTAAACAGTTTTGTCCTGATACAGACCGTAGATCTGCCCAAAGGTTTTCACATTTGCAAACAAATAGTTCGTTTTGGCTGCTCTCTTATTCACGTGGGTCACTGTAGCAGGTGGCTCCACAGTGGCAGAATTTTTTGTTGGTTCCCCCTGATTGTAATTTGGTTTGGTGAGGTTCGGTGACCTCCCGACCTTTGTTAAAGAAATGTTGAACGCATTTTTCAGGAAACTTACTTAGTGCAACTCTCTACAATGTGCAGTATGTAGATGATGATTATGCATATGACTCACCTTGACATTATGCATGCTCATGAGGTTCCCACAGTTGTCCAAGTACTGTTTAAGATCACTGTCCTGAAACACACAGTCAAATTGATCCATTTTGCTTTTTGGTATTTGAGATCAACATCTTCAGAAAACCTAATAAAGATGAAGTGATATACTCACAAGATACTCAAACACCAGAGTAAGGCAGCGGTCGGTGTGGATGATGTCATGCAGGGTGACAATGTTAGCGTGCTTCAGGTTCTTTAGCAGAGACACTGGTTGGGCAAGGGAAGGAGACATGAAGTGAGCTATTTTATTCAACAAAACCTGACAACACTACACCCGAGGCTTCACTTATTTGTCCACCTTTATATACAGTCTGTGGTCTAAAGCTAGCAGCTGTGTGTTGCTTTAAAGTTTGCATAGCCACTGTACAACAAAAAGAGAGCTCTTTGATCCTTCTCATCAAATTTAACACACATGCATGTACTGATTTTTTTTCATGCTACTTTATACTCCTACTTCACTGTTTCCACACAAAGATTTTGTGTTTTGAGTTTCTGATATATTATGTTCATTTAAGTTTCACTCACTGTTACTATTTAATGAGTTCCCTTTTACTTATTTTCTTTGGCTTGCATTCCCTTTGGATTCTTTGGACATTGTAAATTGTTCAGATTAAATTTGCACTTAATGTCTGTTTTGAGTTTGATTTTGCATCTTCTGCGTCTTGCATTTGGGTCTGCAAGATCTTTCCACATCTCAGCCTAAGAGACAGAATAAAATAACTAGAACAACTAGACTAGAATAAGAACAAAAATAAAAAATTAATGATGATCAAAATTCCATAACACTGTAAAATCCTGAGACCGTGACATGACTCACATGAGGAACATTTAAATGACCATTTAACATAATTCAGCTTCTAAAAAGGATCATACATAAGCAAATTCTTTAGCAACATCGACCTGATATATTGAACTGTATCAACAGTTCTGTAGTATTAATTCAAGTTGCTCTGTTACTAATGCTGCAGGTGAATGAAAGGACACGGTGTTATTATTAGACCTACCTGTTCGGTGTGATTACCAAAACTGCAAGTAGAAGTGCTACACAAACACAGCAGCACTGGACTGTAAAGTGTGTGTGTGTGTGTGTGTGTGTGTGTGTGTGTGTGTGTGTGTGTGTGTGTGTGTGTGTGTGTGTGTGTGTGTGTGTGTGCGTGTGTGTGCACATACCTTCTCTGATAGCAGTGCAAGGTGCCCCCTCATCGTGCTCCAGCCGGATCTCCTTCAGTGCAACCAGGTTCTCAGTGAGTTTGCTCCGCCCTTTAAAGACTGTAGCGTATGTCCCCTGCACAGAGAAACACCCCGAAGAGCTTACTGATATTCTGATGTTGCTGTACATGTTCACATAGAGACTATGGGTGTGGCACCATCCACACACACATCCACATCACTTATGCACAAATAACCCTTTAATATATTTTCAATCGTTAGCTGTATCCTTGGCTCTTATTGGTATTCCATCAAAAGGAAAGAGCTGAAGTGGTTCAAACATCTGCATGCTAATGGAGTCATAACGGGAATACTGGGAAGCGCAGTGGAACCATCCATAGCAGGATGAAACAATGAAGTCTATAGTTTATGAAAATCCATAACAACAATAACAATTTTTCTTTTAAAGGAACAATTTGATGTCACAATAGGTTATAATGCTATAATAATATCATTTGTTAAAAGATTCCCAATAAAACTTTTCCGTTCTTTTACAAACTGAATTAAGATTTCACATATCGTGTGTGAAAGCATCAACTTCACATCTCGAACAGCCTTTGTCACATTCAATAATTAAATATATATATATATATGTAAATATTGTTTTAGGATCTGATTATTAAAGTTTGATGATTTGTCATCTAGAATAACCTTCCACTGCTGGTTTTGTGTAAAGCTAACCATGCTTTTGTGGACCTCCTATCACTATAATTGACAATAAAAGCAGCTCTTCTTGATCTCCTGCCACCCCTGTTATCAGCTGCTGAGCCTTGTGACTCAGATTGATGCAGGCTGCTTCTGCCACTAAACATTCCTCAGCCCTTAAGGCAATAAATGTTCTCACATGAATAGCATGGTATTTAGGTGCTTTCAGCCCATGAGCCCTCTTCATCTTAGGCAAGTCCATGAAATGTAATCCACTTAGCAATTTGTCATGAAGCCATGCCAGAAATCTGGACACATGGGTACACTAGTTTGGCTTGGTATATAAGCAAAGAAGGCACATACTGCATGTGGTACTCATTTTGATACGATGAGCATGGCTGATCACAGACAACGTTATCCTCTGGAGACGTTTATCTGTGGACTTGTTGTGTACACTCATATCTCACTGGACTATGATGTGGGTGAAAATCTATTTCTTGCAAAGCAGCAGTTATAGTGACTGAGGAGAACAGAACCACTGTGTATCTGACTGCTCTGACACGTGATAATGTGACAGCAGTATGTTGCTGATGTCAGTCTGCTGAGTTGATATCATGTCCCAGAGATGGACTACAAAACTCACATCTTTTATACTTTGCCCTGTGCATTGTTTCTGTGTTTTATGAATGGCTGTGTCAACGTGGACAAACCAGTAGCAAAAATCACTTCATTACAAGATTAATTCCCAACCTCTGTAAAGTCTAGTGTGCATTCACAGGAAACATGAAGTGTCATGACACTATGTTAGGTTAACTGAGATTACTTCACTCCAGGCAAAACTGAATAGAGAGTAATCTGTGTTAGAATATTCAAGCTTTGCAAAAACACGTCAGTTCAGATTCTTGTGTTTCTAGAAATGGACGAGAGGCAAATTAACACCATGTGAAATGGAAAAAAGCAGAGTGCTTGGAGCGAGGTTTTTACAGTTAACTTAAACTAAAAACGTAGTTAACTAAAATGAAAATAAAAATGAGACTTTAAAAATATGAAAACCTATTGAAATCATTCTGCGAACTTGGCAAACTAATTAAAATACAACTATGTCCAAAATGAAGAAGACTACAAACTCCACTTCATCATTTTAATACAGCTCAAAATCATGGCAAGAAACTTCCTGATTTACATTTCCTGGTTGACTGGGGCCTTTCCTGCATGGTCTCTCTATAATCCAGTTACTTTACTCATTACTTGAAAAAAGTAAGGGATTACTATTGCAAAAAGGTAATTAAATACAGTTACTTTCCCGTAAGCACGCTGCGTTACTAAACCGTGATTTTGTTTGTGAGTGTCTCATTAATGACGTACGAGCGTGCGACATCCATGGTAACAGACATGTGCAGATCAACAATGGATAATATGGAGTGCAGGAGAGAACACGACCATGCAGCGTTTAAAGTGTGGAAGTACTCATATCACTTTGAGTTTTAGTCCGTAAAAAGTGACAAAAACATTAGCGTTTAAAATTATTTAATTTTATATGCAGGAATATGCAGAAAATAGGTTTCAATGTTAAACAGATTTCTTCAAGTCAAACAGTGTTGCATATAACTGCATTTAACGCAATGAATTTTTGCTTGATGCAATGTGCATAACGTTAAAAGATGAAAAGTAATAAAACAAGTTTTAAAAAGATACTTTTTTTCATTTGATTCAGTTTCATATGATGGATTATACAGAAAAAAATGGCTGAAAGGTCTGTTGCTTTATTACATATTCAGGTTGTGTATCGTGCTTTTAAAAAGTAACAAAGTAACAAAGTAAATAATTACTTTTGAAAATAAGTAATCAGTAAAGTAACGGGATTACTTTCTTTGAGAAGTGATCAGTAATTAGGAACTAATTACTATATTCAAGTAACTTGACCAACCGTGAGTACTCTGACCCCTACTCGGAGACATGCATATTAGGTTAACTGGTGATTCCACACTGGTCATGGATGTGAGGTAGATAAAGTGGAGTGGACAGAAGTGCATGAACGTGGCATAACCTTTCTGATTGGTCAGTAAGGTTGAAAAGCACTATACAAATTCCAAAGTACTTGAAACAACAACTACGTAACACGACGGCAAAGTGTTTAAAGTTCACCGGTGGGTTTAACAAATTGTACAGAGTACAAAACGTGTATTAACATCACATTGTAACCTGTAAGATAAGAAACGGAGCAGCAGCTTACATGATAACCTTCTGTTGATGGTTTGTTTTTGTAGTGTGTCACTATGAAATATTGGATGGCACTATCTCCTTTCCTTTCACAAAGCGTTGCCCTCTGATAAAAGAGGTAATACAGGAAGCAATGATGCCATTTCAGGTGTTTAGAGAATTCACCCAGCTCTTATTATGGCTGCTATGCAGATGTGTCCACGTCATTTCACTCGTTTCAAAGCCTTTATAAGCAAAACTGAGTGTTTAACCTATGTGTATGTTCTTAATGAAACATGAAAACTGTTACTGTTACAACTTACCTCACCCAGTTTGCCAAGCTTAACGTATGTTTCCAGTTTCCCAAATCCTATGTCAGACTAGGAGCAAGAAGAAAAGCCAATAAAGTCACTAAAATGAGAAAGTTCTATTAAAAAGGCAGACAAACATGGCAAAAACAGACACATCACTAACCAGTGAGGCGCGTCGAGACATGCGACTGAGAGGTTTGCAGAGCGGTGAGTTTTCATTCTCCATCTGCAACTTCTTCAGAAACTCTGGAGGCAGGCGGATGTCCATTGGCAGGGACATGCGCTTACTAACGTCCTGCAAGAGTAAAAGTGATTCATAAAAACTGTACGTTCTCATTTCCAAGTGCTTCGAGGGACTGATCCTGGCACAAAAACCGTTCATGCAACAACATCATCATACAATTTGCAGTTGACACAACAGTCATCGGTTTAATCGCCAGCAATGAGGAGACTGCATACAGGGAGGAACTGCTAACCCTGTCAGCTTGGTGCTCCACCAGCAGTCTCATCCTCAACACACGGGTCCATCTAACAAGAGAACTGACCTGACCTCAATAAGTAGGCTGGATATTTCTTGGAGTGAATATCCTTTAGGCCTTCTCTTGGTCTCCACACACCTCAGCTGTCATCTGTAATCCACAATAATGGCTTTACTGTTCCCGAAGGCTGCGGAGAATCTGTACTTTTTGAGCCATTGTCATTAATACTGTTAATTCTTTTACCATTTATAACTATTATTATTTTTAAATTACGTCATTGCTTAACACTTTTTGTCTGTTTATTTTCACTCAGTCCAATTCACTTGTTAGTCATGTCTGCCTTCAAAATACAAAGTCCACACAATGCTACACAACCGACATCACATAACCTTATTAAATCATGCCAAAGTCAGACTGGGTAAAAATAGTGGTTGGAAACTGCGGCACTACCACAATTATTTTGACCGTGTGCAAAGAACATGCAGTCTTGTTGCCTTTCAAATGGCTGCTTCAAAGATGGGGACCAGATCTGCGATGACTCTCCAGTCAGTTGCCACCTTCCGAGTGTCTTTAGAGCATCAGGACTGTGATGAAGCAGCAATAAGACAATCAGTCTGCTATCATTCTGTGACAGAATGGGATCAAACTGGCAATGTGTTTGTGATAATACAGGGATTGAGTCTAGTTACTTGGCATGTAGTTGTCTACATTCATAGAAATTCATATTAAACAGAAATTAATTACTTGCAGCCAAAACCTCAAAGATCTAGTAAAAGATGGAAATCTCCCCACAAATAGGCAAAGCGGAGCTATGGGGAAAAACTAGAGTCACAGCTACGACAGTGTGACTCTAGTCGGACTATAAACGGACTATAAACGACCGGTTGATCTGATATCCTCGTGTTGGTGTTGTTCCCAGATCATCATACTAAATGTTGTTCCAGGATCAACATTGCAAGTGACCAATCAGAATGTTGTGACGTCATACTTTTGCGACTTCGGGAAAAACTGGCGTAAAACAAAAAACTGTACTAAAGCTGCGTGAAACCACCTCTGTCCGCCGATCAACGGACCCTGACCCTTACCCTAACCATAACCCTTTAATAAACAGTAAGCAGAATTGATATTGTCCTTGCAACATTGGAATTTCATAAATGCACGAATGGCTTGGCGCGCAAAGGAATAACGTCACAACAATGTGATTGGTCACTTGCAATGTTGAACCTGGAACAACATTTTCATGATGGTCTGGGAACAACACCAACACGAGGATATCAGATCATCCACAAACGACCAGCTTCTTCAATGATGAATGCCGATGCTTCACTGGCTGATGAGCTGAACACATTTTATGCTCGCTTCGACGCCGCAGCAATTAAAACAACAAACGGCTGCGCGCGCTCGGAGTGCACCAGTGAAGACAATGCATTCATCATCACAGAGCATGCCGTGAGGAACACCTTCAGGAGGGTGAACACCAGGAAGGCAGCAGGACAAGATGCAATCCCTGGCCGGGTCCTTAGAGCCTGCGCTGACCAGCTAGCACCGGTGTTCACAGAGATCTTCAACCTCTCCCTGGCCCAAGCTGTGGTTCCCACGTGCTTCAAACAGTCCATTATTGTTCCAAAGAAACAACAGCCCGCTTGCCACAATGACTACCGTCCAGTAGCACTGACTTCAATTGTGATGAAGTGTTTTGAAAGACTGATGAGAGATCACATCACTTCTTCACTTCCTGCCACCATCGACTCACTTCAGTTTGCTTACCGGACTAATCGTTCCACAGACGATGCCATATCTCACCTGCTCCACACATCCCTGAGTCACCTGGACACTGGCAGAGGGAATTATGTTAGGATGCTGTTCGTGGACTACAGTTCAGCATTCAACACAATAATTCAATCTAAGCTTTTCACCAAGTTGACGGATCTAGGACTCAGCTCATCACTGTGTCAGTGGATCCTCAACTTCCTCACAGACAGACCCCAATCAGTGAGGGTGGGAAAACAAGTCTCCCCCTCCATCTCACTCAGCACTGGAGTGCCTCAGGGCTGTGTTTTAAGCCCCCTGCTGTACTCACTGTACACTTATGACTGTGTAGCCACATCAGACACCACCTCCATTGTCAAGTTTGCTGACGACACTGCTGTTGTGGGCCTGATCTCCGACAACATCGAGACGGCCTACCTGGAGGAGATTAGGAACCTGGAGACCTGGTGCCAGGAGAATAACCTCCTCCTAAACATCAGCAAGACTAAGGAGCCGATCGTGGACTTCACTACAAAGCAGGCGAGGAATTACAAACCCCTCATCATCAGTGGCACGCCAGTTGAGAGAGTGGACAGTTTCCGATACCTGGGTGTCCACATCACTCAGGACCTGTCATGGTCCTGCCACATCAACTCCCTGGTTAAGAAAGCCCGTCAGCGTCTCTTCTTCCTCAGAAGACTTAGAGACCTCCATCTGCCACTGAAGGTGCTCAAGAACTTTTACTCCTGCACCATCGAGAGCGTCCTGACGGCAAACATCTGCACCTGGTTTGGGAACAGCACCAAGCAGGACAGACGAGATCTGCAAAGAGTGGTGCGCTCAGCCGAACGCATCATTCAATCAGAGCTCCCTGACATGCTGTCCATCTACACCAAGCGGTGCAAGTCCAAAGCTAGGAAGATTATGATGGACCTCTCCCATCCCAACAATGGACTCTTCTCACTGTTGAGGTCTGGGAAGCGCTTCCGCTCCCTTAAGGCCAAAACAGAAAGAATGAGGAGGAGCTTCTTCCCCCAGGCTATTCGGGCCCTGAACCAGGTGTAGGACTGGACTCTCCCACACACATCACTATAAGACTGGACTCTCACACACATCACCACACGCACCACCACACATTTCCTATAATCCTATAATTCCTATAATTTATAATCCTTATCTTTATAATCTTTTCTGCTATTTGCACATTCTTTACTGTAAATTCCTAAGTTAATTTGTAAATTTTGTAGTAAACTGTAAATTGTAAATATTGTAAAACTTTTCTTCTGTCATGTAATGGTCGGGCATTGTACAGCTACATGCATTTCACCCCCATGTCATACTGTGTATGGTTGTGTGTGTGTGTGACAAATAAAATTTGAATTTGAAATAGTTACATAGTTACTACAAGATGATTTCAATTCAATTCAAGTCAGTGTTGTATAAAGCACCAATTCACAACAGTCATCTTAAAGCACTTTACTGTACGGTAAAAACCTAAACATTAGAAAGAAACCCTAACAATCAAACAACCCCCGTATAAGCTCCTCCCTCCAGGCTCAGGGAGGAGCTTAAGTGAGACGTTGGGGAGCGGGGGGTTAAAATACATATCAGATTTAATATGTCCTACATACACACTTAAATATCCAAGATGGCGCCGCGTATGGATGCCCTGGTGCTTCAGTGCGTTACTTTTGCCTTGTTTTTGTGCATTTCTTCTGTGTCTGGGCACTCCTCTGGATATTCTTACACCAGAGAAGAGCTCCTTAACTGCAGGACTACAACGCCTGTGGATTTATTTCCAATATTTGTCGCATCTGCGGCAGATTTACTGCTGACTCTGATCAGGAAAGTGAGACGTCGAAAGAGAGGTAAGCGAGCCGGCGTACTCGTGCGTTTGAGGAGACGCGGACTGAGAACGGCCCTTCCTGGGATCTTCCTTTCTAATGTACGCTCACGAACTGGCCCTGATGAGAAGCATGAACAGAGACTTTGCCTCCTCCTGTGTCTTATGTTTTACGGAGTCGTGGCTCAGTGAGGACATCCCGGACTGCGCGCTCAAGCTGGAGGGCTTTCATCTGCTGCGCGCGGACCGGCAGGCCGCTCTCTCCGGTAAAACCAAAGGTGGAGGTGTCTGCTTCTACATCAATAGTGGCTGGTGCACAGATGTAACAGTGATTGCTCAGCACTGCTCTCCCTCTCTGGAATATCTTTTTATTCACTGCAAACCGTTTTACTCTCCACGGGAGTTTGCTTCATTCATCCTGGCCGCTGTTTACATCCCGCCAGACGCGGATGCGCAGGCAGCTCAGTGCGCACTTGCGGAGCAGATACTGCACATGGAGCGGACATTCCCGGACTCTCTCATCATTGCTCTTGGGGACTTTAACAAAGCCAATCTGAGCCATGAGCTTCCGAAATACAAGCAGTATATTAAATGCCCGACCAGAGAGGAGAGGACATTGGACCACTGCTACAGCACGATCAGCGGGGCCTATCGCGCGGTGCCCCGCGCTTCACTCGGACTTTCTGATCACGTCATGATCCACCTGATCCCCACGTACAGACAGAGGCTGAAACTCTCCAAACCTGTCGTGAGGACCAAAAAACTGTGGAGCAACGAGGCTGTGGAGGAGCTTCGCACGTGTTTGGAGTCTACAGACTGGGACACATTGAAGGCTGCTTCTAACAGCTTGGACGAGTTTACGGACACTGTCATCTCCTATATCCACTTCTGTGAGGACAGCATTGTGCCATCACGCACCAGGGTGAGTTATAACAACGACAAACCCTGGTTTACTCCTAAACTCAAAAAGCTGTGGCTGGAAAAGAGAAAGGCGTTCAGAAGCGGAGACAGGGACTGCTACAGAGAGGCCAAGTACAGGTTCACTAAAGAAGTGGACGTTGCCAAACATCAGCACTCTGAGAAGATGCAGCAGCAGATCTCAGAGAATGACTCGGCCTCTGTGTGGAAAGGTTTTAGGAATATTACAAACTACAAGCCTAAAACCCCCCACTCCACTGATGACTTGCTCTTGGCCAACACCCTCAACGACTTCTACTGCCGTTTTGACGAGCCATCAGGCAGCCTTCACACCTCCAACGACCCCAACAATAGAGGCACTTTGGACACTCATTCCCCCACCTCTCCCCCCTCCACAGAGCCATCACCACCTTCAAACACTTCACCTACAACACCCCCCTCCTCACCCCACACAAAAGAGGATTTCACACCACCTCCTCCCACCACAACTCTTCATATTCATGAAGCAGATGTGAGGAAGCAGTTTAGGAGTCTGAATGCTCGGAAAGCTCCCGGCCCAGACGGTGTGTCTCCTGCCACCCTCAGACACTGTGCAAACGAGCTGGCCCCAGTGTTTTCTGGCATCTTCAACTCCTCACTGCAGGCATGTCATGTGCCTGCCTGCTTCAAGTCCTCTACCATAATCCCTGTCCCCAAGAAACCTAGGATCACTGGACTAAATGACTACAGACCCGTGGCTCTGACATCTGTGGTCATGAAGTCATTTGAGCGCCTAGTTCTCTCCCATCTCAAGACCCTCACGGCCCCCCTCCTGGACCCCCTGCAGTTTGCATATAGAGCCAACAGGTCTGTAGACGACGCCATCAACATGGCCCTACACTTCATCCTGCAGCATCTGGACTCCCCAGGAACCTACGCCAGGATCCTGTTTGTGGACTTCAGCTCTGCCTTCAACACCATCCTTCCAGACCATCTCCGAGGCAAGCTTTCCCAGATGAATGTGCCTGATCCCATCTGCCGGTGGATCACTGACTTCCCGTCAGGAAGTCAGTGATCCTGCTTCCTGTCCGTCAGACTCCCGGACTCCCGGACCATCAGCACCGGCTCTCCTCAGGGCTGTGTTCTTTCTCCTCTGCTCTTCTCCCTGTACACCAACTGCTGCACCTCCACCCACCAGTCTGTCAAGCTAATCAAGTTTGCAGATGACACCACCGTCATTGGGCACATCTCGGACGGGGACGAGTCTGCCTACAGGAGGGAGGTTGAACGTCTGGTGTCTTGGTGCAGCCACAACAACCTGGTGCTGAATGCCCAGAAGACAGTGGAGATTATTGTGGACTTCAGGAAGCACACAGCCCCACTCCCCCCCATCATCCTGACTGACACCCCCATCACCTCTGTGGACTCATTCCGCTTCCTGGGTACCACCATCACCCAGGACCTGAAGTGGGAGCCCACCATCACCTCCGTCATTAAGAAAGCCCAGCAGAGGATGTACTTCCTGAGGCAGCTGAAGAAATTCAACCTGCCAACACGGACGATGATGCAGTTCTACACTGCAATCATCGAGTCCATCCTCACCTCCTCCATCACCGTATGGTACGCTGGAGCCACTATCAGGGACAAACAGAGACTGCAGCGTGTTGTGCGCTCTGCTGAGAAGGTGATTGGCTGCAGACTCCCATCTCTGCAGGACCTATACACCTCCAGGACACTGCGGCGTGCAGCCCGGATCTCAGCTGACCCTTCTCACCCTGGACACAGTCTGTTTGACCTGCTCCCCTCAGGCAGGAGGCTCCGGTCCATTCGCACCAGAACCTCTCGCCACAAGAACAGTTTCTTCCCCTCTGCTGTTGGACACATGAACAATAACCACATGACTGTCCCCGCCACTAACACATGACCCTACGCTGTGTCACTGCATCATTTCATGTTTGGCACTGATCACCACCTGCACTCATGTATATATCTTTCTACGTAGCACTCATAATTCTTATTCTCATGTATATATCTCATGTATATCGCATGCACATATCTTTCTTTCTACATAGCACTTTAATTCTTATAGTCTGCACTGAAGCACCGCAGCAATTTCCTAATGTTGTAAACCTCAACATCTGGCAATAAACCCATTCTGATTCTGATTCTGATAAGGCAGTGCGCATTTATTATAGGTTAAATTCCATTTTGCTCTTTTGCATGTTAAAATGAAAGAAATGACACTTTAATGAAAGCATAAAGTGAAGTAACTGCGCTGCTATTAAACAGTCATTAATGACTGCCCTTGAGCAATTTACTCAGTCGTTTTTAGTAACTGCAACATGACGTGTAATTAAAGAGTGTGTGGTCAAAAAGTGTTACTTGATAAGACAGCACCCACACAGGGGCTTTTTGGATTTACTGCAACTCTGCTCAGACTGAAGGTGAGCAGAGGAGTGCCGAATCCATGAAACGATCTCTTATTAAAGCACATTAATTAGTTACAGTATTTAAAGCCTTTTATTAGAAAGAGCTGCACACAAAAGCTGTCCAAGTCTGTGTAAGCTCGCAGGCTGCAACCTATTTCTGTCTTCTCACTGAGCACTCATTTCTCTCGTGGCTTCGCTCGACTGTCTGTGCTGTGTGGCGTGAACGACTTTTGCTCCACGGGGACTTTTTCTGCAAAGGTAGAACTGTGAACTCTCACATTTTCAATAAAAATGTCTGCTGCAGCGCGCAGGGTTAAAAGCTTCTGACTCATCTCACTGAGCCCACGGAGGTGGAAATGGAGAAATAACTCGTGGGGAGGAGGACATCTCCTCGTGTAACTGGTGATATCTGCGTCTGGCTGATGTTTCATGTTTTTAATATGCACTCCAACCTAGACAGTTTCCTTTCAGTCAGTTGGCAAAACACAAATTAGTGTGAAAGCAGCGTGTGAGATGGAAGGCATTACAGGAATCCAAACCCTACCATCTATTATATTACAGTTTTTCTGTAGTGCTGTGACACGACATGTTTTAGCGCCTCACCTCTGAAAATGCTTTTCACGAAAGAACTCATACACACAGCAAAGTATTGATTTTACATCAAAATCAAATCGTTGCATGAATAATTCACTGCCATCAAAATGTCGTCTTCCTTTGAGATTCTTTAAACCAGGTATTTCAGTGACACTGAATACTCTACAACAGCGGTCCCCAACCCCTGGGCCTCGGACCGGTACTGGTCCGTGAGTCGTTTGGTACCGGGCCACGAGAGTTGAGGCTCAGGTGTGAAATGTATGGTTTTCAGGGTTTTTAATTGGTTTTCAGCGTTATTTTGTTATCGTTTTTATCGTTACCTCGGTTTTCCTGGGTTTTTCACGTGTGTTATGAATAAATCTTATTTTTTTCGGTACCAGTACTAGTTTTATTTTGTTGTATTTATCCGCGACACCTTAAAGGCCGGCCCGTGAAAATAATGTCCGCATAAACTGGTCCGTGGCGCAAAAAAGGTTGGAGACCGCTGCTCTACAACACTTAGATATCCTCAAATACTCTAAGTATTAAGAGTTTTCTCAGTTTCTTTTGTTCAGTTCTCAAATGACAGATGAAGGTTTTAAAAGAAGCTGTAAAATCCTTCAGAACAATTCATTACCTCTGCACATAAGAAGGAACATTTGCCATTCTGTTATCATCCAGATTTCTTTTTCTAGACATGATGGATTTCAGTTCACATGAGTTTCTTTGTTATTCTAGCGATCAGTTTCCAGTCGTCCCTTGTCTGGGTTAAGTTCGTGGAGGCAACAGTCTGAGCAGAGAAGCCCAGACTTCCAACATCCCAGCCACCTTAACCAGCTCATAGTGTCGACAGATACGATCTCTCCAGCTTGTAATGGGTCTTCCCTGGGTCTTCCTCCTGGTTGTTGTCAGATACCCAAACTACCTCTGCTGGGTCCTTCTGATGACGAAGTTATCAGTTTTAATCTTTATAGTTTCACCTTTCAGTAAAACTTCCTGATGGAATTAATGTGATTCACTCCATGGTCCCTGCTTTGACTGCATTGTTATTAGTGCTTCCCTTTCATCTCCTTCCGTCTTGTCTCTCCTTCAGTGCCTTCGTCCTTTCTGTCTCTTTGTCTGACATCTTTTTTAGTGTCAGTCTTCACATCTCATCTTCATGTTGCTGTGTTTTGGACCTTTGATAATTTTACTTTCTGTTTTTGTCTCCTTCTGTTGTGATTGTCTGCCCTGCTCTCATCTCCTTTTCTATGACTTCCTCTTCTTCCTGTCTTCTGTGACTCAATGTATATATTGTCTCTGCCAGATCATCTGGTTGTCCACTCTACAGTCACGTGGCAGCACATTTTTCCAGCTAATGTCCAAACACTGTGTGGTTTATGATTGATTAACAGTTTCTTGTAACCCTGGTCGAGTTTTTATTGGACGTTTAATCATTTACAAACATGCTGTAAGTGATGATTTATAGATTACTATTTATGCATCATTGCTAAACCACAATAATTCACAGAACAGACACAGTGTAACACGTTTAAGCAACAAATTCATAGAAAATTAAACCAATCTGTTTTTGCATGTTAATCCACAGGCTTTGAAGTTTTATGATTCATTAAAAAAATTAAAAATTCAATTTTGGACTGTAGCATGGTTTTTGCATGCTGTGACACATATAGGCAAATGGTACAATGATTTGTATCAGTGTAGTAAGGAGAAAACAACAGATAATACAAACATGCAGGAGATTGATGTGGCGCGCGCACACACACACACACACACACACACACACACACACACACACACACACACACACGCACGCACGCACGCACGCACGCACGTCTTATAATTCCACTGCACTGGTTTATTTACTGTACTGTAATACTGCAATTTGAGTTTTTACTTACCTCCATGGAGAAGCGTCTGTGCTGGGCCTTGCTGTGGTAGTGGAGGTGGGATGGAGACTGAGCTCCTGGAGTGGTTGGTTCAGGGCTCACTGGGCTGACATCATGAGATGGAGGACCCAGTCTGTCTGGAGTCAGGCCTGACAGAGGGGAAATATAATCAACGGTGGTGGGCCACCGAAAACTCTGAGAACAGCTTAAGATCTCAGTGGGATACGTTGACAGAACAGTCAGTGACTGGCACCTTAGCTCCTGTAAAGCGTCGGCATTCATTGAGTTTAAGCAGTAATTCAGTTTGGGTTTCTCTGCAGTCGTGGTCCTTTAATCACACAACTACAGCTGACTTTCAATATCAAGGGAAAACATCCATCCCCAACCCATGTAATTAAGTCCGACTTCAAAGCTGTACATCTGACCCTGATATCCATGTGTGCACAAATCTGTGTTTTTCCCAAGAAAACTGCCTTCTCCTTTTATGTTTAAAACTCTGCTTATGTACTTTAAATGCATAAGCATTTAAACTTTAAATGAAATAAGGACGTTTTTTTTAAATGCCCAACTAAACGGCATGTTTACAGGATGGAACAAAAGAGTATTCGATTTTATGGATATTTCGTCTTCCATTTGTGTGTGTGACTTTATTTTTTACAACCATTTTGATGAGACTTAAAGTTTGAATGTTGACCTGATTTGACTGACAGCTGTGCCAGCACAGGGGTAGTAGCTCCTCACTGTCCATAAGCTTCATCTCATCTGCAGCCTCCAGGCATGTGTATGTGCATTAAAATACAAAGCGCCCCTGTTTCCATGGAGATACTGCTTAACAAGGGAAGCAGGTCTCGTGTTAAGGAGGAGGTCTCAGACAGTAGGTTTCTTCCTAGCTTCCGCACAGCACACACTCACATTTATATGCATACATGCTAAACATTTACTGTGTAACTATGGCCTTTCTCAACCTGCCTACACACACCCAGCTCATTCATATATGCATACACATATAAAAAGATAACGCAAAACTAGAGGCAGGTGCTCAGATTTGAGCATGCCTGGTTGGGTTTGATGCAACGTTTTAACAGCACCGCAGAGAGGCTTTTAACAAGCCATGCTATGCGTTGTATTCAGTGACTGTCTAAATGGGCCGGGGGGATGAAATGACAACCTGTTTGCTGGTCATTTGAATATCACAGCTACAGCACTCCTTTGATCTCTTGATGCTAATTAGGGTCGGTGAAGGTGACACTGATATGAACACGCGCTAACAAAGTGTCACATTGCTGTGAAATATGGATGGATGCCTGCTAGAAATCTTGTTAGAAAAAGGACAATCCAATATGGTACGCAGCATGATGTTTTTGTAGCATTTCCATCTCAAACTGTGCTCATAGTGAGAGGCTGAAATAGGAACAAATGAGCGGGGAAAGAAATACCTTCAGTACTGACTTGGACATGTTAGATTATTTGCTTTTCATCAGTGTTGCACGTCGTCTGCACAGACAATTGACTGAGATGAATTTCTGATCTGGTATAGCTCCTTAAGGGAAAACACTTGACATTTAAATATCACACTTATACAAAAGCATATTCAGCAAAGCGGCTTTAAATTATCCATTAAAACAAAATCACTCTCACGTAGTTTCATGCAAACAAAAAAATATTCCTGCAATGTAATATAATAATTTTATAATGACAGAAAACAGCACTGAAAGTGTGTGTTTTTGTTCATGTGTGCATGAATCTATAGGTTACGCTGATGAGCTGATTGTACTCCGTGATCAGGGATTGTAATCGTCTCTGTTTGATGCTGCAATGTTTTTAAAAACAAACAAACATGTAATAGAAACCAATGATTTGACAGGATACACTACATTAAAACTATTATAGTATGGATAGTGGGATCTTATAAGTTGAGCCTTTATTGACATCTTTATGACAAAGTACCATCGTATTACTACAATGATAGAGACAATTTACCAAAACAACATATATTATGCAACATATACTACACTGTCCTGCACTATTGTGTTTCACTATTACAGCGCTGTAGTATAGGTCTATATGTATAAGTAATTTTTCATCAGGTGTTTTCAGTCCTGTTGCCACACGTCTGTAAAATCATTCAGTTATTCATGTAATTGATTGTATTTTAAAAATAGACACGCCAGCTCATGTTTGCATGAATTATTTGACCACTTATACACTGCCAGTCAAAAGTTTGGACACACCTTTTCATTTAATGGGTTTTCTTTATAGATACAGTCATCAAATATATGAAGCAAGATATATGTGGCAAAGAAAAAAATGATCAATAACTCTAAATATGTATTATATTTTAGATTCCTGAAAGTAGCCACCCTTTGCTTCGTTGACAGTGCTCCAAACCGTTGGCCTTCTCTCGATGAGCTTCATGATGTAGTCACCTGAAATGGTTCTCCCTTCACAGGTGTGCATTGTCAACTGTTACAATTTATATTATGGAAAGAACCAATCAGAGAAATGAATAAAGAGAAATGACAGTCCGTCATTACTGCCAGGTCAGTCTGGAAATTTTCTAAAACTTTGAATGCGTCTCCAAGTGCTACGAGGAAACGGGGTCACATGAGGACCGCCCCAGGAAAGGAAGACCAAGAGTCAGCTCTGCTGCTGAGGATAAATTCATCCAAGTCACCAGCCTCAAAAAGTTAACACAAGTTAACAGCAGCTCAGGTTAGAGTCCAGAAAAATGCCACACCGAGTTCCAGTAGCAGACACATCTCTACATCAACTGTTCAAAAGGAGACTGTGAATCAGGCCTTTATAGTCAAATAGCTGCTAAGAAACCACTACTAAGGAAAAGCAACAAGGAGAAGAGATTTGTTTGGGCCAAGAAACACAAGGAGTGGGCATTAGACCAGTGGAAATCTGTGCTTTGGTCTGAAGAATGCATGTGTGTGGCGCTGTCACTTGGTGTTTGCTCGCTCTGCGGTAGAGTATCACTTCCTGTTCCTGCTCAAACACAGTGGTGTTTCTGAGTAGCTTATTTGCTTAGCAATTTAATTAACAACTTTTAAATACATTCTTTTTCATAGTATAATCTTCACGTGCTTCATCCGAAGCACACTTTCTGTGTACTCACTACCTACTGTAAGTTATAGCCAAAGTATTCACTCACTGTCTCTGTACTGTTTCGCTAGCTTAGCTTAGCTCGTAGCCGACTCGTTAGCACCATGGCTACTTCACCTGTCCCTCCTGCACTTTCTTGCTCATTGTGTCAGATGTTTAGTTACTCCTCGGCCTCCTTTAGCAGTAATGATATCTGTAACAAATGTAGCATATTTGCAGCTCTGGAGGCCAGGATTACTGAATTGGAGACTCAGCTTCGCACCCTTCATTCACCCATAGCTAGCCAGCCCCCTGTAGCTGGTGCAGCCGAAGATAGCGTAGGCCCCGCTAGCTGTTCCCCGGCAGACCCCAAGCAGCTGGGGAAAGAGGGCGGCTGGGTCACGGTGAGGAGGAAGCATAGTCCTAAACAGAAGCCCCAGGTACACCACCAACCCGTTCATGTGTCTAACCGTTTTTCCCCACTCGGCGACACACCCGCCGGGGGTCAAACTCTGGTAATTGGTGATTCTGTTCTCAGACATGTGAAGCTAGAGACACCGGCAACCATAGTCAATTGTCTTCCAGGGGCCAGAGCAGGCGACATTGAAGGAAATTTAAAACTGCTGGCTAAGGGTAAACGTAAATTCAGTAAAATCATAATTCACGTCGGCAGTAATGACACCCGGTTACGCCAATCGGAGGTCACTAAAATCAATATTGAATCGGTGTGCAACTTTGCCAAAACAATGTCAGACTCTGTAGTTTTCTCTGGTCCCCTCCCCAATCAGACCAGGAGTGACATGTTTAGCCGCATGTTCTCCTTAAATTGCTGGCTGTCTGAGTGGTGTCCCAGAAACGATGTGGGCTTCATAGATAATTGGCAAACCTTCTGGAGGAAACCTGGTCTTGTTAGGAGAGACGGCATCCATCCCACTTTGGATGGAGCAGCTCTCATTTCTAGAAATATGGACAAATTTATTAAACCCCCCAAAATATGACTATCCAGAGTTGGGACCAGGAAGCAGAGTTGCAGTCTTACACGCCTCTCTGCAGCTTCTCTCCTCCTGCTACCCCCCAAAAACCCATCTCCACAGAGACTGTGTCAACTCCCAAACAGACAAAAAACAAACTAAAAACCAGCAACAAACAACTTAAACATAAACAATTACAAAGAAAGAACAATACAGTATCCACATCTGAACCAAAGAGTAACACAGTGAAATGTGGATTATTAAATATTAGGTCTCTCTCCTCCAAGTCTCTGTTAGTACATGACTTAATAATTGATCAACAAATTGATTTACTCTGCCTTACAGAAACCTGGTTGCAGCAGGATTATTATGTTAGTTTAAATGAATCAACACCCCCGAGTCATTCTAACTACCAGACATCTCGAAGCACAGGCCGAGGGGGCGGTGTGGCAGCAATTTTTCACACCAGCCTATTAATTAATGAAAGACCAAGACAGACTTTTAATTCATTTGAAAGCCTGATGCTTAACATTGTCCACCCCAGCTGTAAAACTCAGAAACCAGTCTTACTTGTTATCATCTATCGTCCACCTGGGCCTTACACAGAGTTTCTCTCTGATTTCTCAGACTTTATATCTAATTTAGTTCTGAGCTCAGATAAAATAATTATTGAGGGTGATTTTAACATCCATGTAGATGCTAAAAATGACAGCCTCAACATGGCATTTAATCTGTTATTAGACTCAATTGGCTTCTCTCAAAATGTAAAAGAACCCACCCACCACTTTAATCACACTCTAGATCTTGTTTTAACATATGGCATAGAAACTGAACATTTAACAGTGTTTCCTGAAAACCCTCTCCTGTCTGATCATTTCCTGATAACATTTACAATAATTGATTACACAGCGGTGGAGAGTAGACTTTATCACAGTAGATGTCTTTCTGAAAGCGCTGTAACTAAGTTTAAGAATATAATCCACCCACTGTTATCATCTTCAATGCCCTGTACCAACATAGAGCAGAGCAGCTATCTGAACGCTACCCCAACAGAGGTCGATTATCTTGTTAATAATTTCACCTCCTCACTACGTACGACTCTGGATACTGTAGCTCCTGTGAAAACTAAGGTCTCTAATCAGAAGTACCTGACTCCGTGGTATAATTCTCAAACGCGTACCCTAAAGCAGATGACTCGTAATCTGGAGAGGAAATGGCGTGTCACAAATTTAGAGGATCATCATTTAGCCTGGAGAAATAGTTTGCTGCTTTATAAGAAAGCCCTCCGCAAAGCAAGAACATCTTACTATTCATCACTGATTGAAGAAAATAAGAACAACCCCAGGTTTCTCTTCAGCTCTGTAGCCAGGCTGACAAAAAGTCAGAGCTCTGTTGAGCCAACAATCCCTTTAACGTCAACTAGTAATGACTTCATGAACTTCTTCCTTCACAAATAAAATTTTTATCATTAGAGAAAAAATTACCAGTAATCATCCCACAGATGTAATATTATCTACAGCTACTCTTAGTACCATTGATGTTAAGTTAGACTCTTTTTCTCTAATTGATCTTTCTGAGTTAACTTCAATAATTACTTCCTCCAAGCCATCAACGTGTCTTTTAGACCCCATTCCTACAAAACTGCTCAAAGAAGTCCTGCCATTAATTAATTCTTCGATCTTAAATATGATCAATCTGTCTCTAATAATCAGCTATGTACCACAGGCCTTCAAGCTAGCTGTAGTTAAACCTTTACTCAAAAAGCCATCTCTAGACCCAGCAGTCTTAGCTAATTATAGGCCAATCTCCAACCTTCCTTTATATCAAACATCCTTGAAAGAGTAGTTGTCAAACAGCTAACAGATCATCTGCAGAGGAATGGTTTATTTGAAGAGTTTCAGTCAGGTTTCAGAGCTCAGCACAGCACAGAAACAGCTTTAGTGAAGGTTACAAATGATCTTCTTATGGCCTCTGACAGTGGACTCATCTCTGTGCTTGTCCTGCTAGACCTTAATGCAGCATTCGATACTGTTGACCATAATATCCTATTAGAGCGATTAGAACATGCTGTAGGTATTACAGGTACTGCGCTGCAGTGGTTTGTATCATATCTATCTAATAGACTCCAATTTGTTCATGTAAATGGAGAGTCGTCTTCACACACTGAGGTTAATTATGGAGTTCCACAGGGTTCAGTGCTAGGACCAATTCTGTTTACAATATACATGCTTCCCTTAGGCAGCATCATTAGAAGACATAGCACACATTTTCACTGCTATGCAGATGACACCCAGCTCTATCTGTCCATGAAGCCAGATAACACACACCAATTAGTTAAACTGCAGGAATGTCTTAAAGACATAAAGACCTGGATGGCCGCTAACTTTCTGCTTCTTAATTCAGATAAAACTGAGGTTATTGTACTCGGCCCTGGAAAGCTTAGAAATATGGTATCTAACCAGATTCTTACTCTGGATGGCATTACCTTGGCCTCCAGTAATGCTGTGAGGAACCTTGGAGTCATTTTTGACCAGGACATGTCCTTCAATGCACATATTAAACAAATATGTAAGACTGCGTTCTTCCATTTGCGCAACATCTCTAAAGTTAGAAATATCCTGTCTCAGAGTGACGCTGAAAAACTAGTTCATGCATTTATTACTTCCAGGCTGGACTACTGTAATTCATTATTATCAGGATGTCCAAAAAACTCACTGAAAAGCCTTCAGCTAATCCAAAATGCTGCAGCAAGAGTCCTGACAGGGACTAGAAAGAGAGAGCAGATTTCTCCTGTTTTGGCTTCCCTTCATTGGCTTCCTGTTAAGTCCAGAATTGAATTCAAAATCCTGCTCCTCACATACAAGGTCTTAAATAATCAGGTCCCATCTTATCTTAATGAGCTTGTAGTACCATATCACCCTATTAGAGCACTTCGCTCTTGCTCTGCAGGCCTACTTGTTGTTCCTAGAGTATTTAAAAGTAGAATGGGAGGCAGAGCCTTCAGTTTTCAGGCCCCTCTTCTGTGGAACCAGCTTCCAGTTTGGATTCCGGAGACAGACACTATCTCTACTTTCAAGATTAGGCTTAAAACTTTCCTTTTTGCTAAAGCATATAGTTAGGGCTGGACCAGGTGACCCTGAATCCTCCCTTAGTTATGCTGCAATAGACATAGGCTGCCGGGGGATTCCCATGATGCATTGAGTTTTTCCTTTCCAGTCACCTTTCTCACTCACTATGTATTAACAGACCTCTCTGCATTGAATCATATCTGTTATTAACCTCTGTCTCTCTTCCACAGCACGTCTTTTATCCTGTCTTCCTTCTCTCACCCCAACCGGTCGCAGCAGATGGCCCCGCCCCTCCCTGAGCCTGGTTCTGCCGGAGGTTTCTTCCTGTTAAAAGGGAGTTTTTCCTTCCCACTCTTGTCAAAGTGCTTGCTCATAGGGGGTCATATGATTGTTGGGTTTTTCTCTGTATCTATGAAGCGCCTTGAGGCGACTTATGTTGTGATTTGGCGCTATATAAATAAAATTGAATTGAATTGAATTGAATGAGTCCAAAGTTGAGATCTTTGTTTCCACCCACTGTGTCTTTGTGCGACGCAGAATAGGTGAACGGATGGTCTCCACATGCATGGATCCCAGAAGCATGGTGGAGGAGGTGTGATGGTGTGGAGTGCTTTGCTGCTGACACTGTTGGGGATTTATTCAAAACTGAAGGCACACTGAATGGAAGACTAAGAAGGAGAGCGATGGAGTGCTGCACCAGATGGCCTGTCCTCCACAGTCACCTGACATATGGAGGCTGACCTCCAATCAAGATGGTTTGGGATGAGATGGACCACAGAGTGAAGGCTAAAGGACCAACAAGTGCTCAGCATCTCTGGGAACTCCTTCAAGACTGTTGGAAACCATTTCAGGTGACGACCTCATGAAGTTCATCGAGAGAATGCCGAGAGTGTCCAAAGCAGGAATCAAAGCTAAGGGTGGCTGTTTTAAAGAATCTAAAATCTAAAACATGTTTTGAGTTATTTCACACTTTGTTTACTACATAATTCTGTATCTTTTCATTCATAGTTTCACTTCAGTGAGAATCTACAATGTAAATAGTAATGAAAATAAAGAAGAAACAGAAGAAAAATGTGAAGGTGTGTCCAAACCTTTGACGTAGTATGGTAGTCTACTTATTTTGCTGCACGAGAAACAATTCTGGGTTGAATTTAAAAAACCCCAAAAACCATGTTTGCTGATGCCGACCAAACTTTTTCCATCACCACACAAATTATGAAGTTGGCATACAGCAACAATAAAATGTTAAGGCATCACATGATTTTTCCATGTGATGCTTATATCCGAGATGTTTTTTATTCAAGTCTGCTACACTATGGGACATGATAAAATCCTACATGCTTCAGATGGAACAGAGCAAAACAAAAAAGAGAAATGATCAGTAAGAGCTACGAGTGGACTGTAAATATCAGGAGGTAGCTGGGTTTGTCTGCTTACCTCTCTCCTGACCTTCAGTAGCAGACAGTAATGCAGACTGATGGACTCTGGGGGGGTAAGACTACATAGCCAGCTGCTACTCCGTTAGACAGCTGAATAACATCCTCATTCAAATGTAATATTTTCATAGGAAGCAAGCACTTTAGATGCCTCATTTTGATTACTTATGTGGTAGTACACACGGACGCCTAAGGTATCTTATAATAACACGTCATAATAATACTGAATCGTCAAAATAGCACCGTAGCAGTAGGTGCTGTGCAAATAAAATTGAATTGAACCCGGGAACAAATGGTTGGAAATTGTGATGAAAGTTTAAATCAGATGCATTTTATAGACTCTGCACTGTTATTCCATCTCTCAGTATCAGACGTGGTTTACATAATCAAGCACAGGCACTCAAGGATCTACTTGTGAGTGTATTCAGCTTCCTGGTATTATCTACCCCAATTTATCCCACTATAACCCTTATTCCCCTTTGAAGCCTGCTGATCCTCTGGCTCCAACTTGGTGGTGGTACCAGTCATAGCCGGAAAACCCCCAGTTAATCTGTGAGGGTCTGCTACAGACACGGAAGGAAGGAAGGCTTTTGTATTAAAACCCAGAGCGGTGTTGCAGTTTGTGCTCTATTATTAGACACAAGCCATTCATGCTCACATGGAGACCAAAGATGCAAAGAGGTAGAAGAGCTCATGGGTTGGGAATGTGAATGGATTTGAATGCTTTTAATTACCCAGTGCTTTATTGTTTTTAAAAGCTCGTTCGGCCTCTGAATACTCTGAGAAATCAAACATTCAACAGTTAAAGAACAACATCTTCCATTTAAAGCTCGTGCTCACCTTACAACCTTAAGTCAGATATGCACTATTTTTTCTTTAAATCTAGAACGGCAGAAATATCTGGCTTTTCAAGCTCCTAAATGTTCCACCAGCTACCTGTTCTAACAGTAAAGTGATCAATTCCACCAACTCTGCTCTGGTCTTCTCTCTAGCTGCAGATGCTAAATGCTCCACTGCATTCAGCACCTAGTTGTTGACGTGTGGATTTTTGTTTGTTGTTTTGGTGCCAAAGGTTGTTGATGAGAGTGGACATCTTTGAATTGGCTGTTAAATCAAAACAATGCATAGAAAGTTGTTTAGTGAAGCAACTAAATGATGTTTGTATATTTAAGTTTACTTCCCTTGTCTTTTTCTTAATTATTGGTTATTTGCATCTGTGTTTCGTCACTCTCCCTGATTGCCTACTGTATATTTATACCCTCGGTCTCCCCTCAGTTCTCTGTTGATTATCAGTCCTTCCTCTCTTGGTTTGGACTTACGGACTTTGCTTATCAGTTGCCATTTGGACTTCTCTGGTACACCTGAATAAATGTTTGTCTTTTTCTTTATGAACTCTGTCCCACAACTCGTCCTTTGGGTGCTCAATTCCACATCATATGACACTATGTGGCTTAGCAGTGGATGTTACGACAAATCGACCATCGTAGTGAGTTTTGAAGAGTTATTTGCTGTTAAAATGTTTGCAACCGCAATGGTTTTCATAATCTGTGAAATTTCAAAATTGAACAGATAATTGTAGTAATCTCAGACAATGCTGGTGATTTGAGGGGGAAAGGTGTTCTTACCCTGAGTGTGCCGTATGTTGAGCTGGTTGATCTGCTCAGTGAACTCATTTTCTTCAATCGTCTCAGTCCGAGGAACCGACAAAGAGAAACGTCTCTTAAAGTTCTTCATCTTGTTCATGATGCTGAGTAGTTGACTCTAGGAGAAGACAAGCAGAGAGAGATTTCACAAAAACTTTCAAGGTGTAATAAAGCCATGCACACTACACTCGGTAGTCAGTCATTTTGAATGCAAACTATTTAGAATGAGTGCACTGGGTGAGATTTTTTCCTTTGTTCTTTTTGTGTTAGGGGGCTTTTGCATGACCTTGCTAACTAAAAATTGGCAGTAAACACATACCTCCATCCAGGCAAAGAGAATGATCGATGTAAAGAGGACAGCATCAATACAAGTAACTAAGTGTTAATCCTCCTTGGTACACCGTCTACATGGCACAGGCTGCAGGGCATGTTGTACAGCTCTGATCTTCATGTGCAGCTTGACCAAATAAAGTCATGTGTGTTGTCTGATAATGAGGCAGAAAGCAGCGGGAAAGCAGCTGATCAATATACTCCCTCTCTCAGTAGGTTACACAGCCAAATCCTGCCCTAGCAGTTAGTTTTTACTTTGTTGGTCTTGTTTTTTTGATCCTCCTCCTTTCCTGTGGTCTGTGTGTTGCACAGACTGGTATCGTAGGGTCGCCACCATTTCTTTACTATCTAAGATTTCCACATATAGCATATGTGTATATGTGTTTTTGCTCATTACTGCAAAAAGCTAAGAGATGTGTGTGGTGGGTTCAAATACAACCAGTACTGAGCCTTCGCTCATAAGAGTATTGCTATCTCAGAGAAATCTTCGTAGGTACTAAGAGAACGTGCGTCTGTACACAGTGCAGGTCAGACGGCCGCCTAGCCCAGTCAAGAAAATGTGAAAAAAATGTATGAATGCACCAAGTAAAATACTGTGCTTGTCCATTATATATCCCTGTAAGGCATATATAATGTAAGGGATAATGTAAAGGAAGTTGTCATCTGTGATTACGTTAACCGTGTGTGAATATATAACTGAAACATTTCAAAAACTATTTACATTTTCCTAGAAAATGTCATGGTCCGTGGTCCTGTGTCTGTGGAATGCGTGATGCTCGGGTAGCCACACCCCCGGGCTGGGCCATCACCAGCACACCTGCTCTCCATCACGGTGACTACACAGAGATCTGCTTAACCCGGCGCTGACGGATGCTCCACGCCAGTCCGTTAGTCACCCCCACAGTGGTAACCAGACTTCCACGAAAAGCGTGCATTCTCTTCTGGATTGGAACTGTGTTTAACCTGCCTACTTTTGTCCAGGTTTCTACTCGGCGTCTGCTACCTGCCTGTCCTCCGGCTCAACTGGATCTCGCGGTGCTCACCTGGCCCATTCGCCATTCCCACGGACTTCCTGCCCCCACGACTGCCACACTTCCCTCCCGAGCTCCCACGGTCCCGTTCTATCGTAAGCCCCCTACTCTAACTCAGTCCAGATGTGTTTTCCCCACTTCCCGGCTCCCTAGTAATCATCTCCCCTTTCTATTGCAGCCTCCCACCGTCCCGATCCCGGCTTAAGATAAGATAAGATAAGATAAGAGATAAGATAGAACTTTATTAATCCCTCGGGTGGGTTCCTCTGGGAAATTCGACTTCCAAAAAGCACAGCAACGACCGAAGTTACAGTTACAGAATTGTTTTATATATATATATATATATATATATATATATATATATACATACATACATACACACACACACACACACACACACACACACACACACACACACACACACATATAAATACAGAGACAAATATAAATAAAATATACAAAGGGGATAAATAGAATAAATAGGAATAAAAAATAAAAATACAAGTGAATTGCACATTTCAAGTATTGAGTCTATTGCACTGTTGACTATTTACAAAAAGTATTGCACAAGGTATTGTACAGTGAGGTGAAGAGGCACTACAGCTTAGTTGTTCCCCCCTCCTTTGTCCTCCTGTTTCCCCTCCCTCTCCCCTCCAGAGAGGAGTTAAACAGTTTGATGGCGTGTGGGACAAAGGAGTTTTTAAGTCTGTTAGTTCTTGTCTTGGGGAGAAGCAACCTGTCACTGAACAGACTCTGAACAGGCTTCCTCGTGTCATTGTTTCCCCGGGTTTTTAGTTTCTTGTTTTGCTCCCTAGTTTCCCCGGGTCGCCTTTCGTTGTTACAATAAAGTGTTTTTTCTGTTAGCGCGGAGTCTGCGCCTGGATCTTTTCGTGCCCGCGCACCACGGCCCATGACAGAAAAGGGTCAAGGTTAGGGTTTGGAGCCAGGTTTGAGGTTGTTGGTGATGCAGAAGTCTTAAGAGGGTTAGGAGACAGTATATGGGCTCAAAATGTGGTCATAAATATTTTGTACTTGTAAATCGGTTTTGTACTTGTAAAAAAGATTTGTATGTGTAAAAAAGATTTGTGCGTGCGTAAAAAAGATTTGTGTGTGTGTGTGTAAAAAAGATTTGTGTGTGTGTGTGTAAAAAAGATTTGTATGTGTAAAAAAGATTTGTGTGTGCGTAAAAAAGATTTGTGTGTGTGTAAAAAAGATTTGTGTGTGTGTGTAAAAAAGATTTGTGTGTGGACTTAGCCAAAAAAACCCTGCAAGTTACAACTACGAATTTTGACCCTATTTTTCTTCCTTTCATCTGATTGGTCAATGTCATGTCAATCACAAATGTAACAATCCAACCAGAGAACAGATGGGTTTGGCTGTCGGAGGGGCGCTTTTTTTGAACTGCAGGTCTTTGAAGGGAATAAATGCCCTTTTACATGCCAACCCAGCGTTTTCCTTCATCACCACGAAGGAAAACAGTCTGTGGTCGTCCGAGTTTGGTGATTTTTGTGTCACAGGACTACGTGTTTAATACAGGGACTTCCACAGCCTTTTCAACAGCGCTGCGGACGCGGGGGGGGGGGCAGTGTTTTGGAAATGACAGTCTTCATTACAAAGCTTTCTTCGTTATGAACTAGCATACATGTTTTTATTGAACATTTGAAGAACTAGCAAGAGAACCCACAAACTCTTGTAGTTCACATAAAGTCAGAGATAAAAACGACAAGGAGCAGGTGCATCTAGTACAGGTAGAGCTGCTGCAAAAACCCACAGAGCCCAGCAGCCAGCAACAAATTCTGGATCCTTTGCTTTTAGTTAGCAATTAGCATTAGCAGCACATCCTGCGTCCGATGTGAAAGGACTTTTATGCTGCGCACTGTGACTCACAGCAATGGTCCCGGGTCAGCCCTGACTTTGTGTTACACTAATCCTAAAGTAATAATGGTATTTCTAACCACTGACATACCACAACTTTTTCCTTTCAACAGCTACTGAAAGTTAGGGGACCTAGCTGCTATCGGATATTTATATAGAGATTACCCTTCAAGGACCTGCAGTTCAAAAAAGCGCCCCTCCGACAGCCAAACCCATCTGTTCTCTGATTGGATTGTTACATTTGTGATTGACATGACATCGACCAATCAGATGAAAGGAAGAAAAATAGGGTCAAAATTCTTAGTTGTAACTTGCAGGGGTTTTTGGCTAAGTCCACACACAAATTTTTTTACACACACACAAATCTTTTTTACACATACAAATCTTTTTTACGCACGCACAAATCTTTTTTACACATACAAATCTTTTTTACACACGCACAAATTTTTTTTACACATACAAATCTTTTTTACAAGTACAAAACCGATTTACAAGTACAAAATATTTATGACCACATTTTGAGCCCATAACAGTATTCTCTATTTTTAAGAACTCTGCCAGTAGCAGGTGCAATCTTCCAGCCCACTACCAAATATTTGAATATACGGATTTTAATGTACAGTGCAACCTGTTCTCACTCCTGAGTCTTAACCCCCGAGGTTTATGTCATCATCTTTGACAGCTCTGTCCCCCTTAGTGAATCAGAATATGTCCCTTTTTGCTTTTATTCAATTGCTCTCCAAGTCTCTGGTAATTAAGGAACATATTAAACGATCACACTATCTAAAAGAAAAGAAAAATATTCCCAAAAACTTAGTTTTGCCTTCGCAAAAATATTGTTTAGGGTTGGGGTTGGCACTCATCATGGTTTAGACCTCAGATGGTTAGCACAATGATGTGGTCAGGATCCATCCCTGGCACAATATAGCCTGCTGTACATGTTTTTAGCATCATTTCTCAGTGCACAGTATTGTATTGCTCTACAATACAATTCTGTAATCACTTTTATTTACAGAGTAGCGTTAGTGTATAGACATAACCGTTATACCCGGGCCCAACAACACATCCAGGGAAAAGGTGCAGAACAAAAGTAAAAGGAAAGCCTACTGCACTCAAAATCCTTCATTTGAAGGTTTTGCGATGGAGTCATCGCCACTTCATCTGCATCTGGTGACTTTTGCAGTGGCAACGTACAAACATTTTGACAAACTCTGGAAAAAGTTGAAGTAGAAGATTAACTTGCATTGAAAAAGTGCAGGTTGTAAAAAGCACATTGTTGGAGGAAACTGTGCGACATATATTAATATATAACAAAATAAATCACTTTGTACAGGGGAGTACAAACTTTATTTCAAGTTAAATTCAAATTCTTCTGAATGTGCTCAATTTGAACATCTATTTAGTAGAAGAAAAGCAGGAAACAGGGAATTAAAACATCCAGCTGTATTTAGAATAGAATAGCCTTTATTGTCATTGTACAGAGTACAACGAAATTGGAGTGCCACTACCTTGGTGCAAGTTTCAATAATAAATATAAATGTAAAATATAAAAAGTACAAAAAAAACAATCGTAAGTACTCAAACAATAGTATGTACAATATATACAGGATAGCAGCATTAATATGCTGCCCTCACGACACGTGACCCTGTGAGGTTAGACAGCTAGCGAACAAATAGAAGAGGTCTTCCACACAAGGCTTGACTTTCTTGTTTTTATGTAACTAGAACATGAGAAAAAATGAAAATGAATCGCTGGTTGACACACATCTTAATAACAACTTGCCGATTAGCCTAGCTTAACATGTACATTACATCAGCATACAGTTCGCTCCATGTAAACACACATAACGACTGTCTCTACACATGTCAATACTCACAAAGACGAACGTTTTCCGAGGTGCGAACGTGTAGAGCACTCTTAGCGTGAACATGAACTAGTCCCTATTTAATAACTGCCGGAGCACTTTTTCACGACATCATAAGCGAAAGGGTACATCAAAGATAGGTTAGTGAACAGGACGCTCCCTCGCTCCATTTCCGCACATAGGATACAAAGATCTCTTGTGGAAATGATGTCTCACTCTGAGCTTATTTATCACTCTGCTTATGTGGCTCAATCAGCACACACACCAACCGCTGACTTTTGACTCAAGGGCATAACACTCCCCGCTTGATATACACACATTATATCACAATAAACATCAATACAACATATTCAAACATCATCTAGCATTGAAGAATATTCATTCAGTCTCTGCAAGCAAAACAACAATCTCTGAAACTGGTCTGAGAAACATTTTAACAGTCCCATCTTTTACAGTCCGCACTTCCACTTTTCGGACCTTCTTGTCGCTGCTGGGGAATGTTTTTACTATTAGTCCCATGGGCCATTCGTTCCTGCTGGCTTGGGGATCCTTTAGCAGGACCACATCTCCTATTTTGACATTAGGTCTAGTCTCTGTCCATTTTGCACGACCTTGTAAGGTGGATAAATACTCTCCCTTCCACCTTTTCCAAAAAGTGTCAGCGAGGAGTTGAACATGTTTCCATTGTTTGCCAAACATCTGCCCTGATGAGAAGTTCCCAAGTGGGGCGGACACAGCACTCATCTTCTGCGTTAGTAGCACTGCTGGAGTGAGTACTGCAGGACTGTCAGGGTCGGTGGATATGGGAACAAGAGGCCTTGCATTAATAATTGCCATCACCTCGGCCATGAAGGTGCACAACACTTCATGAGTAAGACGTGTTTGTTCAGTTCGTAACAACATTGCATCCAGAATGCGCCTGGCAACGCCTATAAGGCGCTCCCACGAGCCTCCCATATGAGACGCATGAGGGGGATTGAAAGTCCAAACACACCCTCTCTCTTGCAGGTACTTTCCTACTGCTTTGTTTCCTGAGTTTAGGTCTAATTCCTTACAAGCGCCCACAAAATTCGTGCCTCTGTCCGAGCGCAGAAACTTGGCCGGGCCCCGAATAGAGAAGAGCCTTCTTAGTGCATTGATAAAACTATCAGCAGACATAGTCTCTATCAGTTCGATATGCACAGCCCTAGTTGACATGCATGTGAATAACACAGCCCAACGTTTGTTCTGGGAACAACCACCTCTTGTACGACGCGTCACAATAGTCCATGGCCCAAATACATCTAGGCCTACAGTGGTAAAGGGTGGTTCAGGGGTGACTCGGTCTGCAGGCAAGTCTGCCATTTTCTGGATCTGCATTTTGCCTCGCAACTTGCGACATGTGACACACCGATGAATGACAGATGACACAAGCCGCTTCCCTCCAATTATCCAGTACCCAGCACCACGGATAGCTCCTTCAGTTATGTGTCTTCCTTGATGAGCCACTCGTTCATGATAGTGAGTTACAATTAGCATAGCGATGTGGCTGGTAGATGGGATAATCAGAGGATGCTTTTCGTTTTCTGTGAGATCGGCGGCGGAAAGACGTCCACCAACTCGCAAGAGATTGTCTTTGTCCACCACAGGATCGAGCTTTTTGAGTGTATCAAACATGCCACTGACCTTCCTTCCTTCTTTAATGTTTTCAAGCGTCCCTTTGTAAGCTTCTTGTTGGACAGCTCGAATGATGACTACTTGGGCTCGGGTGAGTTCTTGGACGCTCGGTGTCTCACTGAAACCTTTCCATCCCCTTCGCCCACTTGTCTTTTGTGCAAAGGATGTAACTACATGAATGAGTCTGGCTATGACTCTGCAAAGAGTGATCCAGTTTGAGTACTTTTTGAAACGGTCAGAACCCAACTGTGGCTCTGCTACAGTAGTTTTCATTACTTTTATTTCCGGATGTATCTCTCTGTCTTTTTCAGGTTCGATGAGCGTGAAAGGACCAGTGTGTGGTTCTGTGTGTGGGTCAGAGTACAGAAAGGGTGGACCTGAGAACCAGGTACTGTTCTGCAGGTCTGCTGCTGGAATGAACCGAGTGGCCTGGTCAGCTGGATTTAACTCACTTGGTACATAATGCCATTGACTCGGATGGGTGGATGCTCTAATGCGCGTAACCCTGTTGGCAACATACATGTAGAATCGTCTGGAGGTGTTGTGTATGTACCCCAACACAATCCTACTGTCTGTGTAAAAAGTCACATTGTCTACTTTAATGTCTAACTCGTCTCTGATGAGCTCAAACATTTCCACTGCGAGCACAGCAGCACATAGTTCCAGGCGTGGTACAGTGTGTGCGGGGCGGGGTGCGAGTTTAGACTTCCCCATCACAAACCCAGTATGACACTGTCCTTCACTGTCAACTGTACGCAGATAGACTACTGCACCTATAGCGACAGTGGAGGCATCACAGAAAATGCAAAGTTCTTTCACTTTCGTTGTGCTTAACGTACCTGGGCTGTAGCACCTTGGTATTTGGAGGTTCTCAAGGGCTTGCAAAGAGTCTTTCCATAAGTCCCACCTCTCCTGTTTCTCAGGGGGTAAGAGTATGTCCCAGTCTTTTCCATCAGATGACAGTTCCCTGAGTAATGCTTTGCCCTGCATTATTATGGGAGCAGCAAATCCCAAAGGGTCATAGAGGCTATTAACTGTCGACAATACTCCCCTCCGTGTGAATGGTTTGCTCTCATTTGACACCTGGTAAGTGAAGCTGTCAGATTGTAGGTTCCAACAGAGTCCCAAGCTTCTCTGAACTGGAAGAGGGTCTACTCCTAGGTCTAAATCTTTCAGGTCCTTTGCACGATCCTCAACAGGGAAAGCTTCCATGACTTGACTGCAGTTTGATGCCACCTTGTGGAGGCGCAAGTTAGACTCTGCCAACATGTTTTGCGTTCTTGTGAGCAGGTTGATTGCTTCCTCTGGCGTGGCGACTGATGTGAGACCATCGTCAACATAAAACTGACGCTCAACAAACTGTCTTGCATCAGATCCGTGTTCTCGTTCTCCCTGCTGTGCTGCCTGTCTCATGCAGTAGATGGCAACAGCGGGTGACGGGCTGTTTCCAAACACGTGGACCTTCATTCTAAACTCAACTATGCTCTTTGTAATGTCATTGTCCTCATACCACAGATAACGCAAATAATCTCTGTGGTCTTCGCGCACAACGAAGCAGTAAAACATTTGCTGCACATCGGCTGTCAGGGCTATGGGCTCTTTGCGGAAGCGCAACAGCACTCCCAATAGGGAGTTGTTCAAATCAGGTCCGCCAAGAAGCACTTGATTGAGCGAAATTCCGTCACATTCTGCACTTGAATCAAACACGACTCGTATTTGTTGTGGCTTCTGTGGGTGGTATACCCCAAACGTGGGCAGATACCAATGTTCTTTATTTAGTGGCAGAGGAGGGGCAGGCTCGGCTTGGTCGTTATCCAACATTTTCTGCATGAATTGGATGTAGTGATCTTTCATTTCTGGTCTCTTTTCCAAAGTCTTTCGGAGAGAGCAGAGGCGTTTTAGGGCTTGTTCTCGGTTGTCAGGGAGCCTCCTTCTCTGTGAGCGAAAGGGTAAAGGTGCAACCCAGCTGTTCTCTTGGTTTTGATAAACTTCACTGTCCATTATTGTCAGGAATGCTCTGTCGTCGATAGACATGGCTTGTTTGTTATCACCCTCAGATCTAACAAACACAGAGTGTCCCAAATCGTCTGTGATGCAGGTTGCATTCATAGTGACCCCATAATTCTCTTTAATGTGAATTGTGTTTGGGCAAGGCTCAAAATAGGATGCACGTCCATTATCTAAGGTGTGTGTTTTATAGACATTGACCTCTGACTGACTGTGCACTTTTCCTAGACACACCTCCCCCACAATAACCCAACCCAGGTCTAGCCTTTGGGCGTATGGTGCATCATTGGGTCCGTTGATTTGCTCACGTACCTTATGGACCCTGATGACGTCCCTTCCAAGGAGTAAAAGGATTGGGGCGTGGTGGTCGACAGGTGGGATGTTATCTGTCACTGGAAGAAGATGTGGGTGATGCTGGGCAATCTCTGGAGAGGGTATTTCAGATCTATTGTCCGGCACAGAGTCACATTCAATTAAAGGGGGTAGCTGGATGTTGACTTCTCCATCCAAAGACTCGAGGAAGAAGTTTACGGCTCTCCTACCTGAGGTTTGTTCTCTGCCAGAGCAAGTCTTTAAGGTGTATGGAGTGGGTTTGGCATTGATTTTGAAAAGGCTGAAAAACTCTGACTTAACCAGTGACCTGTTGGACTGATCATCTATTACTGCATACATTTTTATAGCTCTCTCTTTTTGGCCTGCGGGATACACTTTGACCAAACTGATCTTAGAACATGAACGTGGGCTATCACCTTGGCCACATACCTCTGTGCACTTCGACTCGACTGAAGGTGAGCTCTCGATTTGCTCTTCATTGTCGTTGTTTCCTGGTGTAGTACTCTTAGGGGCAGGAGTAGGACCAGGATGCATTGCAGATAAGTGTTTAAGGCTGTCACACTCGATACACTTAACCACTGCTTTACAGTTTTTTGCAATGTGTTGGACAGACCCACAGCATCTGTAGCATATGTGGTGCTCTTTGAGATAGGCTTGTCTTTCTTCAATAGTTTTGTCTCTAAAGAGCTTACACTTTTTGAGTGGATGTGGTTTTTTGTGGATTGGGCACTGGCGATCCGGTTCCTCCATTTTCTTTGGACTGAGATTATTCTGGTCCGACTCTGCCGTAATGTCCATTTTGTGTGCTGACACAGTAGGTTTGCGACTATATGACCTCAGTTTTTCTGTGGGAGAAGGGACATGGGTGTTGGCCTTGGACATAGCAAAGCTTGGGTCATTCCTCATTTTCGCTTGCCGCTGGACAAATTGTGTGAAAACTGAGAAAGGAGGAAATGACACACTATGAGTCTCCTTGTACTGTGTTCCTACAGTTGTCCACTTTTCCTGTAGGTTGAAGGGAAGTTTTTCCACTATTTGCCTGACTCCTCTAGCTGTGTCCAGGTAAGCAAGTCCTGGGAGTGCACCATCTTGTTTAGCACACTGTAGCTCCAATAAGATGTCACTAAGTTCCTGCAGCTTAACATTGTCTTTATTTGTTAGTTTGGGAAAGTCCTCTACCTTTTTTAAGAGTGCGTCCTCAATAGCCTCAGGTGAGCCGTAGCACTCTTCAAGGCGTTGCCAGACCATCTTCGCACCTGCAGCAGGATTGAGGGTGTGTACAGCACGAATGCGCTTAGCCTGTTCGGATGATGTTGGACCCAACCATTTTGTTAGCAAGTCTAATTCCTCTCTTGGAGACAAATTTAGGTCTTTGGTTGCGCTGATGAATGAGGTTTTCCATGCCCAATAGTTTTCAGGTTTGTCATCAAATTGCAAAAGACCTGTGCTGACTAGTTCTTTGCGAATTAGGTATTTTGCAAACTGTTGCATTTCACTTGATTCAGGTACACAGTTGTTAAGGTTGGGGGTGTGCTTTGTGGAGTTGGACCAGTACGTGTCGACTACACCAGTGTTCACTGTTTGCTCCTGTTTCCTTTCTCTATTTACAGGTGGTGTTTTCGTCTGAGTGTTGGTTATAAAAGGATTAGTTATTTGTGTACTGTCTTGTGCATCTACTTCATTGCAATTTCCTTTAGGAGGCTGTGCTGAGTCGTGCTGAGTGTCTGGGTAGAGTAACTCACATTGTTGTTGAACATATTCATTAGTGCGGTGCACTGTACTGATGGGCTCAGCTTCCTCACAAAGTTCTCCGTAGAGCTCCCCGCTCTGAATCTCTGCTTCTTCATAGGCTGAGGCCTCTGCTTCAGCTGCGGCTATTGCTTTTTGGCACTGGAGGACATGTAGATGAGCATCCAGTTCAGCTCTCTGTTTCATTGCATTAGCTTCCTTTTCAGCGAAGGCCAGTTGAGCTCGTGCCGCTTGAGCTTTGGCGTAGGCCCTTGCAGCTGCAGAAGCTGTTGATGAGGATGTCCGTTGAGAACGCCTTGTCGAGGTTCTGGATTGCTGCGACTTGGTGTCGAATGGTTGAGACCGTTGCTGCGTTGTAGCTGGTTGAGTGGCAACGTCTGGTTGCTGTTCACCACCGGCTGCTTCGTCTAGCTCTTCAGCAGCGTAGTCTTTTAGGTAATTTCTTCCTGAGCGTAGACTCATGTTGCTTAAAGTAGCTCTGTATGTTTGAACCCGCTGAGTAGGCGTCTTTTCCTTCGTCTTTTTACTATGATGCCCTCACGACACGTGACCCTGTGAGGTTAGACAGCTAGCGAACAAATAGAAGAGGTCTTCCACACAAGGCTTGACTTTCTTGTTTTTATGTAACTAGAACATGAGAAAAAATGAAAATGAATCGCTGGTTGACACACATCTTAATAACAACTTGCCGATTAGCCTAGCTTAACATGTACATTACATCAGCATACAGTTCGCTCCATGTAAACACACATAACGACTGTCTCTACACATGTCAATACTCACAAAGACGAACGTTTTCCGAGGTGCGAACGTGTAGAGCACTCTTAGCGTGAACATGAACTAGTCCCTATTTAATAACTGCCGGAGCACTTTTTCACGACATCATAAGCGAAAGGGTACATCAAAGATAGGTTAGTGAACAGGACGCTCCCTCGCTCCATTTCCGCACATAGGATACAAAGATCTCTTGTGGAAATGATGTCTCACTCTGAGCTTATTTATCACTCTGCTTATGTGGCTCAATCAGCACACACACCAACCGCTGACTTTTGACTCAAGGGCATAACAATTAATATAATGACAGTATGAATAGCAGCATAATATAATGACAGTGACGGTATGGAATAGGTTCAATTGTTTTTGTGCTTATTTACTACGGTGATAGCTCTGGGAAAGAAGCTATCCCTGAATCTGTTTGTCCTGGTTTTATGTGACCTGTACCGTCGGCGTGACGGTAATAGTTCAAACAGTTGGTTGCTGGGGTGAGAGTGTTCCTTGATGATATTGCCAGCTCTGCTGAGGTACCGAGAGTTTGCAGTGACCTCCAGGCTGGGCAGAGAGCAGCCAGTGATCTTCTGGGCTGTGTTGATGACCCTCTGCAGTACTTTCCTGTCTGCAGCTGAGCACCCTGCATACCATGTTGTTATGCCGTACGTTAGGATGCTCTCTATGGTGGCTCTGTAAAATGTCACCAGCAGCCTTTCCTCCAGGTTGTTCCTCCTGAGCACTCTCAGAAAGTGGAGACGCTGCTGGGCCTTTTTAACCACCGCTGTAGTATTTGCAGTCCAGGAGAGGTCATCAGATATCTGCACGCCCAGAAACCTCATGGAGTGTACCCTCTCCACACAGCTCCCGTGAATGTAAAGTGGGGCCGGGTCTGCTCTGCCCTTCCTGAAGTCCAAGATAAGTTCTTTAGTTTTCGTGGTGTTCAGTTGGAGGTTGTTAACTGAACACCACTCAGTCAGTCTGTTGACCTCATCTCTGTAGTCCGACTCATCCCCCCTTGAGATGAGTCCAACCACTGTGGTGTCATCCGCGAACTTTATGATGGTGTTTGAGAGATGGGTAGGGGAGCAGTCGGATGTGTAGAGCCTTTCTGGCATCGTTGTATTTTTACTCAGTTGTATATAGCATTCGTATTCTATTTTTATCTTATTGTATATTTTTATTCTATTTTATTCTACTGTATATAGTATATTATTTTATTCTATTCTGTACAGCTGTGTACTGTATTTATTCTTATTGTATTCTAATTTTTGCGTCATAACTTTTGCACTGTCCACTTCCTGCTGTGACAAAACAAATTTCCCACGTGTGGGACTAATAAAGGTTATCTTATCTTATCTTATCTTAAACAGGAGGGGACTCAAAACACATCCTTGTGGAGACCCGGTGCTGAGTGTGATGGTGCTGGACCGGTGGGGGCCGAGTCTGACAGACTGTGGTCTATTTGTCAGGAAGTCCTTGATCCAGAGGCAGATGGGGGTGGAGAGTCCCAGGTGAGACAGTTTCTGGACCAGGATCTCCGGGATGATATGATTGAATGCTGAGCTGAAGTCCAGAAAGAGCATTCTCACATAGCTTCCTCGGTGCTCCAGGTGACTCAGCGCAGTGTGGAGCGCTATGGTGATAGCGTCCTCGGTGGAACGATTTGTCCTGTAGGCAAATTGGTGGGGGTCCAGAGTGGGAGGCAGACCGGCCCTGATGTGCTGACAGACCAGTCTCTCAAAGCACTTCATCACTACAGGCGTAAGTGCAACAGGCCTGTAGTCATTTGGGCTGGCCACAGCTGTCTTCTTGGTGATGGGGATGATGGTGGAGGTTTTGAGGCAGGGCGGGACGGTGTTTGATGACAAGGAAAGGTTGAAGATTTTAGTGAAGACTCCAGTCAGTTCGTCAGCACATGCTCTGAGAACCTTTCCATGTATTCCATCAGGACCTGCCGCCTTCCTGGGATTCACTGACCTTAGAACACACCTCACTTGGTGCTCCCTAAGTGTTAGTGTGCCAGTGGTGGGGGCGGGTGGAAGTGGTGTGGCAGCTGAGGGCTTGGTCGTCTCAAAGAAGAAACGGTTTAGATCCTCAGCCAGTGAGGCATCAGTCCTAGATGTTGCCTGGTTATTGCTTCTGTAGTTGGTAATGTGATTGATCCCCTGCCACATTTTTCTGGGGTCGTTGTCAGCAAAGTGATCTTCAATCCTCCTCCTATAGGCAGCCTTAGCTTTCCTGATGCCTCTACTCAGGTCTGCCCTGGCCGCCCTATACGCAGCCCTGTCCCCTGACTTGAAGGCAGTGTTGCGGCTTTTTATCAGGGATTGCACTTCGCTATTCATCCAGGGTTTTTGATTTGGAAACACCCTGACCCTTTTGTTGACGGTGACATTGTCAACACAGTTCCTGATGTACGAGAGTACAGTGTCCGTGTACTCCTGGAGGTTGAAATTTGCCGTTTCTTACATTGTAGATGGTTGTCTTTACCTCCTCACCTTAACAGAAAAAGTGAAGTCCAGTTGAGTCCCTTAAAAATAGGCTAAGATTTATGTGTATAGACTGGGATGAGAAGTTGTGATCTCTTATCTGAGATTCACTGCTCTTTATGGATTTAGCCAAAAGAATTTAACAAGATATACACAGATGTTGTTGCATCTGCGATGATTGATTTTCAACCTCTAGACAATATAAACCCAGTATAAAGCTCAATGAGTTCTGCAGATCGACAACAGCTTAAATTCAGCTTGATTTGATTAACATGAAACTGCTTAATATTTTCATTCTCAAGTTAGTATACTTCTTGTTTTTTTTTTACAATTTGTTTTGGAAGATATTTTAAAAAGAAAAAAGAAAGAAAAAACATATCAGCACCAAATCATCTGGCTCTGTTAAACTCTAACAAAGGACATCACATGTAGGCTTTAAATGTCCAGTTTATCAAATGTCATGGAGCAGTCCTTACATTCAAAAATAATTCCTGCATTCATGACATCTTTCTCCATCATAAAATGATCAAATATTTTTCTCTCTCTCTGGGAAATACAGCAGCTGCACCTTTACCTCACTAAACATCTGCACCAAAAATGCAGGATGAATATCAGGAGTTATTTTGGTGCCAAGCAGCACAATTCACATGTAATCAGTGGGAAATTGTTTAATTTTCCAGGAAGCGAACATTTTAGGTATTCATGATTAGTGAGCCTGGTTTCACAAAGGTCTTTTGTAACTGCAGAAAATGTCAAACTCCTGATATGAATCTGTTACCCAGAATTTTCCCTCCTTAACAATCACTAAAGTTTTTCAATAGATAAAAGCATGATTGAGAAACCTAATCAAACTACTCATCTCCCTTTACCCTGACATTAGATATAGATCAGGAGGGAGGTATAATGAACAAAGGTCTGACGCAGGACCACAAACATATGCAATTCCAGGAAAAGCAAAAAGACTAGAAAAAGCACAGGGATGTGTTTGTGGAGGGAGAACTGTTCATCTGCAAACTGGAGGTTGGATGGTTCAAGATACTGAGCTTTTAATTTCCAGTGTGGGCAAAACAGAAAAAGTATTTGAAAATAATGTTTTATAAATGTGGCTCATGGTCATAACAGCTAGAAAAGTGCTATGTAAAGACCAGTCTATTTGCCATATACAGTGAAAACACCAAGGCTGGAGACACAGGAAGAGACAGAACAAAGGAACAGGAAAGACAAGGTGGCAGAGAAAGAAAGACTCAAAGCAAAAACAACAAAGACGCACACAGAAAATAGCAGCAATCTAAAAGTCATGACACACTCCAGCAGCACTCTGTCTGGGAAGATTTATTTTATGTTATCTTGTTTTATTCTTCCAAAAAACTAGAAAATCTGATATTTTGAGTCATGATATCTTATGTTTAGCATTTTGCTATTAATGACATTGTTGAGCAGATTTCACTCTTTGGTAAGATTGAATATTTTTAGTTAGTCTCTGGTTAAGGTGGGTAACATTTTAGGTTTAAATTAAAGCATGCCCATACAGTGTCTTTCAATAGCTGACAATCAGGAGGCAGTGTACAAACTGCATTCAGATCCCTCTAACGTGAGAGCACTTTCAGTTAAAACTTCTGCAGCTTTCAGAAAGGAGGTCTTTTCTGAAAAGGACAAGAACATGATGGTAAAGTACAGACTGTGCCCGATCCTACACAACAGCTCACTGCTGCAAACGGACATCAAATCACTCTTAGCATTTCCAACATGTTAACACAAAGCTGGCCCCAAAACCTTGAGGAGAAAAATCTAGACTTGTATGTGGAGATCTGGGAATGGAATTAAAATTTTGAAATTTTCACTCACAGAAATGATTCATACACAAATTTCCTGTAAGTGAATTTAGATGAATTATTCACAAATATGCACACAGAGCTAAAAACAACATTTTTAATTTTAATTTCAGTTATTTTCTCGATCCTTTCCCAGTAAAGGTAAAGACAGTAGTACGACAATGGTCATTTCCAGAATTTTCCACAACATTCCAAGGAATTCTAAAGCAGGCAGGCACCGGAGCAGTCAGTATGACAAAGTCTGTGCACCTTCTGAGTTCTAAATGGTCTCTGAGGGAAGCGTGTCATTGCTGGACTCGGTGATGTCGCCACTACAAACCACCTCCCCCTTCCAAACTGGTCAATCCAGGGGAAACACTGAAGGTGGTGAATAACCTTTAAAATCCAGCTTCAAGGTAAGACAACACAGGCTGCTTAGTCAATATTGGAACTGATACTTTTGATAACAGTGGGACTGCAGACTAATGAGATTAGCATGAATAATGTTAGCCTTGTGATGACTCAGAGAAACATCATTAGAAACAGGTGTGCACACACTCGTTCATAATCTTGGTTTTTGTAGCTGATTAAATATTATTAAATGGAAAAGTTTGATATGAGACTAATTTCAACATTAATAGCATTAATCTAATATTAGATTTTGTGTATGTGGCAGATATCCATAATCTCTTAAAACTTAAAGTTAAGTGGAAGAAGTTTAATTCATGCTGAAAGTATCAATGTAACTGTCAAACAAATTTTGATACATACATAAAAGTTTTGTAGCGTACTCATGATAACCCAAAGCACACAGGGCTATTAAGAATGTGACGGATATTTGGTGATTTAAAAGTCTGACACTGCAATATAGAAGCCAATAGTTTTTTCTTCTTTTAAACAGGAAATATAAGCAGATTTATAAGTGCAATGGCTGAGGTCTGATTCTCATTTTAGTAACAGGAATCTGGATCTTCATACAAAAGGAGACTGGAGAAAATCAAAAACTGATTTATTAAAGTTTGCTTTAACTGTTTTGGTTTGATTATTTAAGATTCCTTTGATGGCTTTGGCCAGACAGCAATAGTTATGAGACAGTATCCTCAGCCCTGCCAGTAAGCTTGTGTTCAGCTGATTGTCATTTCAACAACCAGGGAACAGTTACCACATACTGTGTATATGTGTATGTATTTAGTTATTTTTCAGCTCTACAGATGACAGTGCATAACTAGTTTGGTGCTTTAATCTGCTAAAAAAAATCATTTAAAGGTGTGAAAAATGAATACAGACCGGGGGGTTGGGGGAAGATAATGAATGCATTCTCAGAACCAAAGACGTGTAGGTGGCAGCCATAAATTGAACAGTGAATGAGAGGAGAGGAAGCCGCTCACAAGAAGATGGTGGAAGCAAATAATCCCCAGATCAGTGCAGAGAAAGAGAGGATTTCTCATTTTCTAAAAGGGGAAGCCTTTAGAAATCAAATTCAGCTCACGTGAAGCCTCGTTGTGGAGGGAATCTCACTCTCGGAGGCATAAATCACAACAGCACTGTCATAGCAGAGCTACAAGAACTAAAGATCACCTTTTTTTAAAGACCTGATAGTATCAAGTCAAATGAGCAGCTGACATTTCACATTTTATATATGCATTAGATTAAGTTAAATGTATCAGCAAAATTGCAGTTGTTCTCACTACCAGTAAATATCTTTGCTGCAGTTATTTAAAGCAATGTCCATAATATGCCAATAATAATCCCATAAGCCCAGAGACTAGAATAAACAATGAACCCTGACGACTGAGGCATTTATTGTGAATTGTTGGAATGCACAATAGTTCTAAATTTGGGAAGCTGGAATAGTAAAAGCCATCAGATAGAAAGCAGATTAACGAGTTGAGAATGGAGGCGGAAAGAGGCTTACTGAGAAGACAGAAATCAATACCAGCAGGCTGACTGAAGTGTTGCTTTGTTTGCAGTTGTGGCAAATGTTTTTCCCCATGAGGATTTGTGGGGCTGCCTGTGTGAAGGCTGAATTCCCCAGTGTATCAGCAGGGTATGGAAGCCTGCTGCACAGACAAGGAGTACCGCCGATGCACTTTACCAGGAGCTGAGATACACAAAGGAACATTGTAGCTCAGTCTGTGGTCTAAAACTGAAGTCAAGGAAATTGATCTAAAACAAAGCAAAAAAAACAGCAATACAAACACTTCCTCGTGTTACATCAGCACTGGCCTACTGGCTGAGCTATTCTTTCTAAGGAGATTGAGGAGGTGGTTTTTTTTTTTAAATCTTTATCAGCATCATTGAAGAAAATAGTTTCCAGTTTTTATTTTTAGATAAACCTCCTAACCCCTAACTCTGCCCCCGACACTGGGCCTTAAACCCTAAGTAAATATTGTTTTTACATACCAGTCTTTGCAGATTATTTCAGTGTGTCGAGACAACCAGATGCCGTACAGCACAGCTGTCAAACTCCAGTCCTCGAGGGACGGTGTCCCTGCTGCAACACACCTGAATAAAATTAGTAGGTCATTAGCAAGACTATAGAACTTGACTGCATGCTGAGGTGGGGACTCTAACCCTACTCAAGTAAATCTAAGTAAATTTAAGTGAAAATGTAGTTCTAAATTGCACCTCATTGCACCATGTTCATTCACTCATGAGCTGCTGTTACATGAATGAAGTGGCTGAATTGTCACCTCAGCATTCAGTCCGGTTCTATAGAGTCTCGCTAATGACTGTATTCAGGTGTGTTGCAGCAGGGACACACGGAAAAGTTTCAGGACAAACTCGAGGACTCGAGTTTGACACCTGGGCCATAGGGCAAGGTACAGCCTGGATAGTTTGCCAGTCCATCACAGGGGCAGGATTATGACTTAGACCCAAAGGGTTCAAATCCACCAGATCAGCCAGTGAACTACTTAGAACTGGGGTTAGAGTTGCATTTCAGCAACACACTAAACAAGCTTAGTTTCAGAAGCTTCTAACCCTTCAAACTAATTCTCTGACATGTGTTTTGGCATTACTTCATTCACTTCATGCTATAGAGGGAAAAATTCAATATTGAGGGTTAAATGTACAGATGTAGAAAGTCATGTACAAAGTTTCCATTAAAAACATTCCTTTTCCACTGAAATAATAAAAACTAAGTTTTGGAAGTGATTGTTTCCTCCATAGCAGAAACAAACCAGGTGCTGCTCCTTCACGGAGTGAGGTTAGTAAGTATGCATTAGGGTTGGAGGACTTTAAAATCCACTTAACACTACTTGGTTTGACACAGCACTTAATATGCTGGGCACTCCGAGCTAATGTACACATAGCGTGTGCAGGTCAGAGAGACAGACAACCACACACTGACACTCACAAAAACCACAAAAATACAGGGAAAACATGCAAACCCCACACAGAAAGGCCCCAGATGACCAAGAAGTGTGAATCCAGAACCCTGCAGATTCAACACTGCCCAGAGTATTAAAATGACATTTGTAAACTTTATTGCTCTTCAGTGATTTCTCCAAATTAATTTGTCTAAATTTCATTAAGATCTAATGGCAACTTTAGGCCAGCACAATTGAAACCCCATGTACAGTATTATGCATATGTGAAATGACTTAATTTCCAAAGTTTAGACAGAGAGCAAAGTGGAAATAGTTTCTGAAACCTCAGATTTTAACCACAGATCTGTTCATCTGTAGTTCCCCTCCAACTCTATTCACACAGAGTGCCAATCAGCCACATGTTTTCTGTTTGCAGTGTCCACACAAAGATAATATCAGTTGATCTTGCCCCTTTGCTCTCCAAAAGAAAATCAAAAGTTTCATTTTCCACACAGGACTTTGAAAAACATCTGATTGAAAGCTTCTATTCTCTTTGCTCCCTCATTTGCCCTCTTGAACAACGTAATTGCATAGGTCGTGACGGAGAAAGTTCCTGATTGCAGTGGACAGTGTTTGTGTGTTTTTCTGTGAGACCAGCGGTGTGTTGTATTTATCTTCCAGACAACAGACTCCTCTGTTTGGAGAAGAGTGCAGATTTAGGTCCTGGATGGTTGCATCCAATCAGCAGAATCTGGCATCACACTCAGAGTTACTCCATCAAAGGGAGGAAGCTGGTCTTTGTGGTTGTAGTTGTGTGATACTGTCTGACCACACACTAACACACACAGACACACACACGCTTGATCTCATAAGTGCATCTGCTCAAAGCAAGGTGCCAGCATATCTCAGTTTTCCCCTCACTGTGATCCTGCCTGGACACTTCACGTTGCTACAGCACCCACTCTCCTCTTTGATCTCTCTTTGTCTTCCTCCATCAACCCTCCCACCTCTCATGCATCTGGATGAGGGCTTCTTTCACACACGTCACTCACGTAACCTTAATTTGTTCTATCAGAAATGTTGTAAATCAGCATTGCACCCTCGGTTCCACTGCAGACAGAAACATGCCAGTGACTTTATTTTTAACCTCTAAACACTAACAACAGTTAAGGTTAGGCTACTAGATTCTATTTTTTATTGTATTTTTTAATGAAACATCTGGCACACCCGAGTTGTGCTCGTTCAGCACAACAAAATCCAAATCTTCACCCTGAATAAACTACCAGAGATCTGGTAGTTTAAAAAATAAGCATTGTCACTGTAAATACATACGATGAACTTAAGATGATATTCTATAGCACAACATTAAAAACAGGATCTTGACTAAAACATTGGATGATAGGTAAGAGAACAGAATCAAGAAAAAAATGAAGGTATAAAAGGATAAGCAGAAGGGAATGGATGGAAACCTGTATGAACATCATGTTCTTCCATAAGGAAGTCTAGCTGATTATAGTCTGCTTATGTGTGAACGTAGACAAAGCCCTAACCCATAGAGCTTATAGAGCCACTGCACCTGCTGCACCACCAGCTTTTCTTTAAAACATGCTGTTTTTACTGTGAATAATTTAGATTTGAGCTGGTTAACAGAATGATACATATGTAAAAGAAATTAAAATACTAAATGATTGTAACTGTCAGAGGCAGACTGGTCACTATTCCAGGGGACACTGGATATTTCCTGGTGGATCCTGCTATACATATTCATGTGTGTTGTCTTAGTGTTATTATCAATTAGTTTTCAGCTCTGAAAATTCAGAATTTCTTTTCATGCATAAATAATGTGTTTTTCTCTTTTTAGATGTTTTTATGGATTTGAGTTATATTAAAATACATTTCTGTTAGCATTAGGAATCCCACAACACCATGAGCCACCTTACTGCGATTCCACTTGATCAGCAAACAGTTTATGTGCCAGGTGCCAGAGTCTCAGCCACAGACTGCATGCTCTCTAATGGCTAATTACACACGTAAATGGACACATGGAGCCAATGTTAGACACATCAATCAGGAAAAAGGAAAGAAAGCAAAGTAGAGAGGAAGAGAATAAAGAAGAGATGCAGCTGTGAAACCTGTGAGTCTGGAACCAAGTCAATGTAAACAATCACTAATGATCAGTTTTTAGTCAATGTGTGTTTATGTTTGGGTTTTTTTTTTTTATCCTTTTGCTTTTTAAGCTTCAGATTAAAATCATTGGGCAGTTTGAGCTTACTATGACTCAGTGTCTGTTTAAAAAAAATCTAGTTTAATTATTTTGCCTGACCTTCTACATCCAGGCAAACCACAGCTTTGAAAACTTTGAAAATTACATTTTGATATCATGTTGTTAACAAACATATTATGCGAATAACAGCCAATCAGAAAGCGCTTGGACACATATGGCTCTACTCTCTACACCAGTATTTATTTGGCAATTAAAAATGAATTGGGCATTAGTACATTAATGTTATTTTATTAACAGGATGGAATATTGTTTATTCTTCAAAATATCTCTAGGTATTAGGATAACATTAGAGTAAATTATTATGATGATTTGGCCATGGATACAGAGAATTTTATATTGTGATTGCAAAATAAGCAGTGTGATGACTTACATGCACAGAGTGACCTGGGAATATGTCCCAGCCGACCTCTGATTAAGTCGTTACAGTTAGAGGAGACTGGAAGAGTTGCAACATTCCAAAACAAGTTAAAGTAATGTCACCAGTACCGCCAAAATGGTTACTCTTCTAACTGATAAACTAAATAATTGGGGGAAACAAAATTTGAAAAATATTGATGTATGCCACCCCCCTTTGTTTTGCCAAAATATATGATTAGGGGTTGGCACTTATGGTGAATTGGACTGCAGAGGGTTAGTTACACTATCACCACAACCAAACAGATAGAAGACACTTGTCACTGATGCCTGTCCTTTTCTGTGCTGGGGGGTCTTGCTGCTGCTCTCCCTGCCTCTGGCTTTCCACGTATGCACATGAAAGGACGGGGAGGTCCAGTGCAGGCTTAGCTAAATATAAAGTACTGTGGGTGGAAATAACAATCTGCTTTTCACTATTGTGGTTTAGATCATCGCAAAAGCTGACAGTAGCCCTGTTAGTTACGTACTTATAAATGCATCAAGTAACTTGGCTCAGCTGCTGAGTGCTAACAAAATATTGCACTTTTGGGTTAGAATCAGATCTACTGGAGTAGTTCAGTGGATGTTGTGTTTGATTCAGCAAAAAGCCATATACCCATGGCCCAGTGAACCGTGGCGTACACAACTCCCCTTGTGTGCGCTTGTTTAGAATGGGGCCAGCTGATGGGTTGTTTAGATGGGCTTCATGGTCAGTAAGCACAGACCCCAGAAAATATGACACATTTAACAGAACAGGCATGACTATATACCACTGTGACTCAAACCACAGTTCACATGTGCACTCATTCAGATATAGAGCCTTGGGCAAACATATATTTTTATCTCTCCATTCAGTTTGTTGAAAGTGAGTGAATGAATGACCCTGAGAGGCTGGTAAAAAGCAGCTCTGGCGTAGCGTCAGAGCAGGCCATAAGCCTGCTATCACTCAGACTGCTGCATCATCTGACTGCTGTGTTTGTCCAGTGAAACCTGGCATGGCCGTTTCTTGTTTCTGACAGCACAAGCTGTGATCTGATCCACACTAGGATCTACAAAAAAGGTTTGAAAGACTTTTTCCTTTAGAAATAAATCACTTTAATTCTCAAAGTTTCACAATATTAAAGCTGTATTAATAACTCACTGTGTGATCAAAGGCTCACATTACATCATAGATACTAAGACAAAAAAAATAAAAAGTACCCTTATGTAAATCTTTACTTTGGTAACGAATAAGAGAGTCTACCACAAATCTAAATCTCTGCCATGCACCAATGTCAGTGGAACAGCTAATATATTTCAGCTGCTAATTAGCTCTCGAGGGGCAGAGGTAACCACCATTTTTTGAAGTCTCCCACAGATTTCTGTTCAGGATTCTTTGAGTATCATGACTCCTCCTGCAAGAACGTCTCCAGCTGCACACCAACAGCACATGTGGCGGAAAGGTAAACAGTTTGTTGTACTGTATATGTGCACAAGGTTGGTCTTGTTATCACACACCACTTTTTTATTTTCTATGTAGTTCATGCCATGTTCTCGCATGTTGTTCATGTGTGAAAATCATCGTCATACATGCTTTTCTCTGCTTTATGTTCAACGTGTGTGAGAAACAGAGGGAGTAGAGTTCAGCACGTGAACATGTCTGTCAGTGTCTTCTGTGTATTCGTTTGATGGCTCATGCGCTCTTGACTGACCTTGAGCCTGGGGTTAAATTACTGTGTGCTCCACTGCTTCATATAGACTGAAAAAAACCCCTTTGCTTGCACAACACCCACCATCACACGTGCACAAATGCACGCGCATTTTCCCTAAAAGAAGATGAATGGGAGTGACAGTGCTGCTCACAGAGTGGTGAAAGACAATCACTATGAAATAGCTGCTGTACAGTCTGTAATGCAGCCAATCAAGTTTTAGCTGCCATTATCCAGCCATACTGCAACAATACACATATATAATCAAATACACGTCTCTGTATGAGCAAAGTGTTATATAATCTAAGACATTACATAAATAAACCCTGAATATAGAACGATCACAATGGCAATGAACTCCTTATATGAATATTATTAAAATTAATCAAATGAGCACTTTATTTAGATGTACGTGAGCTGTCTTCTTTCTACTGTAGCCCAGAACAGTCATCAAAAGCTAGTTGGAGTTGAAACCTGGTTGTATAGGTAATTCTCTAATACAGAGTAAATTTCATCCACCCTGGAACCAACGCCATCACGCTATGAATGAATTCTTCCTGTGCACAGTCCCACTGAGTTCTTTGAGAGCACAAAAACCGTGCTATGATCCACTAGGTACCCCCCACCCATCAATCAACTCAACTTGGTTCCATTACAATCAAGTAGCACCTAATGTGCGTAGGGTTGCTATAGCAACGTGCCTGAAAGTCCTTTGATGTCATTTATATGCAACACAAACAACACAATGGGGGACGTCGAGGTGATGATATACCTGCTGCTCTGAGAAATGGCGGTTTTGATTTTAGAAGAAGACTCATGATTCATCCTGTGACGCCACTGACCAGCCAATTGCTTGAAACCCTGCGAAGTAGGAACTAAAGGGCAGGTACTACCACCTAATCAAAAAGCCTAAAAACCAAGTCGAGTCATGCTGAGCTGACCCAAGCAGGCACTAGTGGAAAGAGTCTATAGCAGTTATTTCACCCGTTTTTGCTGCAAGTTGCCGAATTTCTTTGGCAATTCATGATCGCTGGTCTCCATGTTGCTGCTAGTCTCTTCTGTCCGGTGTGGACTAAAGTTAAGGTGTGATAGAAGGGTACGCACTGATTTCAGTCTTCAACTTCTCACCACAAGAAGACTAAATGCTAAATACTGGTCATTTAAATGTTAAAACAGGTCAAGTCTTGAACTTGACCCATCCAGAATATAGAAGATAGAATAACCAAAAGGAACCAAAGCAATTTGCTAAAGCTGCTAAAAGCTCTTTGGAGCAGAGCAAAGCTGAGGGATTGTAACACGGTTAATGTTGTCACCACCAGAAGTGCGATTACATGTAGTCATTTGTTATCTGATGCTTTAAAAACATTTATAATTTGAGCTTTAAAAGCAAGCTGTAACTTTTGTGCCTTTTTAAAAATTAGACCTTGAGGCCTGAGCTTTCTGTGTTTAGTCCATGACAGTGTGAGCTTCCTGTAGCTGGCTGACATAACAATACAAATAACAATTGTACATCTCAGAAACTTCAAACCAAACTTAAAGAAGAGCTCTCAGCAGTCTAACATGTCCTTTAACATATTTAACTAAATCTGAAGTTACTGTGGACAAAGCAGCACCGTGAATGCTTACTCTTTACTTTTCACAGGCTTCAGCACAGTTTTAAGAAGAGTTTAGAGTTAAAGCACACTTGATAGGGACTTAAGTTGTGTCAGGAACAAGTGGGATTAGCTTAAGAGGTAGCAACCCAGACATTCCCCCTGCCTCCATGTCCCACAGTGATAATCAATTCTGCCAGACGTCTCTGTGCAGTGTTGTGTTAAGCAAAGTCGAGCCTGAATGACTTGACACAGGCTTGTTTATGAGTCGGTGTCCCCCTTTTATCAATGATGAAAAATCAAGCATTGTTGTGCTTAACATTTGTGTGACATATTACACAATACTTGTAATTAGAAATATGATGTCACATTCTCGCCGCCTCTTTGTCTCCAGGCTGAAGCCTTAATAAAGATGGCATTTTGTTTGCTTCCATCCCATCTATTCTTGTTTTTTCAATCAAGGCTGACTAGACTACAGTCGCAGCCTTCTGTTCTCTGCTACACATTTCCATCACTTTGTTCATCTCCCATCGCTCTTAAATTCTCAGTTCACATCTTCGATGATGAAGATAAATGCTAATAAATGAGATAAAACTGACAAGACGTGTGACAGAAACAATAAATCTCTTTGTACTCTGCTGTTTTCTGTTACATGTCACCCCATGTCCCCGTGTCAACAGTAGCCCCACTGTATTCATGAGTGAATAGCAAAAGTACTGAGGTCAAACAGGTCAGACTGGCCTATTGTAACCCAGGCCGACATGGTTTGTGCTGCACGTGTTAAATGTCATAGAGGTTGTTCTGTTTCCTTGTTTATCATATCCTCTAATTCATTTAGAGTTTTGCTTATTTTTTAATCAGTCAGAAGTTTTAATAAAACAGCAAATGTGTTTGTAAGAGCTTTAGTATTTATTTTAAAATTAATTCTTCTCTAGGCAGTCAGCTGATGGACATTCCCAGAACCTGCATCTGACTTCCTAACAGATGAATGTGCTTGGAAAACCTTAACAACCGAGCACATGAATTGCTTTGGCCTCTTTGGCTAGTTTCCCCTTTCATAATAACTCTATAGTGGGGAAAGTTTGTAAAACTTTATAATAGTTAATAATAAATATAATAAGATAAGATAAGATGACCTTTATACGGAGCCCCGCAGGGGACATGGGAGAGAAAAAAAATTAAGACGGACTTTTGCGAGATCTCGCAAAACTAACTCGGGATCTCGCAAAAGTTTTGCGAGATGTCGCAAAACTTTTAGCCGCATTCTTCGGATGCTGGCTCGAAGCCGACCGGGAGGTTGAGGCACGATGTGCCGGGAAAGTGGTGTTCCTCCCGGCTGTAGTAGGTCTCGACCTCCCGTTAGCTCCGAGCTAACGGGAGGTCGGCTAAAACTTTTGCGAGATCTCGCAAAAGTTTTGCGAGATCCCGAGTTTGTTTTGCGAGATCTCGCAAAAGTTTTGCGAGATCCCGAGATAGTTTTGCGAGATCTCGCAAAAGTCCGTCTTAATTTTGTTTTCTCCCATTTCCCCTGCTGGGCTCCGTACCTTTATTAGTCCCACAGGTGGGAAATTTGCACTTTTGCTGTAACAAAACAAAGTTATGTAGCAGAAATTAGAAAACACTGGAATGCAATAAAATAAAATACTATATACAATAGAATAAAATAGAATAGAATAATATATACAATAGAATAAAATAGAAATACAAATGCTATATACAACTGAGTAAGAAATATTGGTGAGACTTACAGTGAGGGGCATGACTACTCTGACTTATGTGGAAACAAGGAGCTGTAGCCACTTGCTTCAAGGCTTAATTCAAGTATCACTTGGACTGTCCAACTGTGTTTGTGGTCCTTTCTGATTAGTAGCTACAGCCACCCCACAGAAAACTCCTGATTATGATTATGTAACGGACTAAAAAAAATACCAGTCACCAAAACTGAGGCCTTACCACAGGTGACAACATTTGTCACACAGTTCGATTAAAAAGACAAACTTGGTGGTACTGTCAAGAACCCTGGGTCTGTGGACATGTTAAGTTAATATCCTTACAAAGAACAGGGAACGAGTGTCTGCACTCCACCACGAACAACAATAAAGACATAGATCCAACATAAACCATCCTGCTAGCTCAGGTTTGCTGTTAACTTAAAGATATGGAGATTTCACATTGACTCAGGATTCAGACTGAAATGTGGTATCATGTGATGCAAAGTGCAGCATAAATAAAATGTCTCTCCAAATAATTTAGCTGCCAAACAGAAAAACAAAGGGTATAAGAACAAAGAAGAAAAACTAATCCCAGACTATAAAGAATAAAGGAGCAGCGTCACTGAAAGGCTATCATGCTCAAACAAGCTCAGCTCAGCCTAATGGACATTTGTTGTGACTGAAAGCATGAAATTACTCGAGTGAGGCCAAAAAGGCTCAGTGGAAAATTAGAGTGAGGGACTTCCTGTTGACAGAAAGAAATGTTAAGTTTAGTCAGGGCGTTCTGATCGGCACCATACATGCGCTTTGTTTGACACTGGTGTTGCTTTTTATCTCACAAACGCCGTCTGAGGAATTACTGAGGGCACGTTTCAGGCTTATCTTTCAGGTCATGTGTACTACTGTTGATATTGCTCCGCACTCCTGATAAGGAGCTGTGCATTGTACCTGCTACAATTTAATGTCCTTATAGCTTAACCAATCAACACCCAAAGTTTCACTAGCCACACCCAGGCCTGGTTACTGCCAGACCTTAAACAGAAATATACCACTTAAATAAAACCTGTCTGATAAAGTGAAGCAGGCTAAAATAGCTCAGAAAGAAACAAATCATGCCACTATCAAAAGAAACAGCTGAGAAACAAAGTCATTCAAATCTATGCAAAAATAATTAAGAAAGGGGGCAAATACTCGAAACAGTGTTTCACTGAGAGATATTAACTTTCAGATTAGAGCTGCTGGATGTGATTTTTAGCTTTATGGATCTTCTGTTTCTTTCAGTTTGTATAAGCGGAAAAACAAACTTTGGTTGTGAAATTAACACATTTTAAAGGCAGAAACAGGAATTGTGTTTCAGACATTCACACCTGTCAGACCGCCTCACATCACCTGGTGTGTGTGATTATTCTGGTGTTTTTGAGACTCTTCCCTCAGGTTTTAGCTTCTGGTCAGGTTTCTGACAGGAGCAGCTTGGTGACTCACAGCTTACTTTACACCACAGAGGTGTCTTCTACATGTCTGTGTGTGAGCGGGCACCTAATAAGCCAACGCAGCTGCAGCACTGTAGCAACTTCTGAGAAAAAGCCCTGCAATTATCCAGAGTGTTCAAATACAAAACTGAGCTCACAGTTTAAAGTGTTTATCCTCCTGAACAGAGAAGGAAGCAGATCCTGGATGTCCGTTTTCCCATGCCATCACCGAACCCCCCCCCCCTCGAGAAGGAGCCTGTCACAACAATTGCTTTTGTCCAACATTCCTGAAAACAACAATTATTCTTTAAAAAGCACTGGCTGCCTGAGATAGGATGGATCATTTAAATGAGCTGGACTGCTAGGCTGCGAAAGCGCTGCCCACACACCTGTGACAACCATTTGAAGCGTGATGGGTGTGAGTGAGGTAAGAATGCCCAGCAACACTTTACGTCCTTTAGGGCTTTAAAAAGAAAAAATTAGTGTGACCTTGGCAGCAGCAGCAGCAGCCAGAGCTGCACATGCTGCAGTACGTGGTTACTGCCTGTGCACATGACAGAATCTGACTGTCTGCGAATGCTTGTGAAATTTGACCATTTCATATATTGACTGTGTGTTATAATGCTCACAAATGCAGTCATGCAGTGCTTTTATCTAACATCCACACTCTCTCTCTCTCTCTCTCACACACACACACACACACACACACACACACACACACACACACACACACACACACACACACACACACACACACACACACACACACACACACACACTGATAGATGCATCAGGGGCAACTTGGGGGTCCAGTATCTTGCCTAAGGTTACTTTGACACATGGACTATAAAAGCCAGGGTTTGATTCACCGACCTGATTGACTTGACCGTGCACTCTACCACCTAAGCAGTATTGAAAATGGCTGCTTCACCAATAGAACAAAACAAAACCAATCATCGTGTATTGTGCACCTTGAAGTTTCCTGTACTAGTCTGGAAGAGTAACACTATGTTAAACAAAAATCAAACGGCAGACGGTGAAGAGTTTGTCCCTCGAAGAGGACCATCATCTGTTGTTTGGAAATAATTTGGACTGAGCACAAGTGATCAAGAACAAATCATATGCAGAGCGGTCTAGAGCAACACAACTGATTTATTCAGCTGCCTGGAAAGCCACCACAGGCTGCAGTATAATTACTGCATGAAAGCAAAGAAAAACAATGTAAGGTAACTAATGTGAATGTTACAACATCAGCTCAGGCTTATATAAAGATGAGCCTGTGCAGCTGGTTTTACAATCCATCCAGCTCACTAAGACACAATGAAATCACCAAGCAGTCAGATTTGTTTTGGCCAAAGACATCTGTCCATTAAACACAGTGAGGAACACGCTTCAGGAAAATGGTCAACGTACAGCAGTCATACAGCTGTTGAGTGCTTTGATATGGGTTTTAGTCACATCCATAATGCGGGCACAGTCAACAGAGTGAAAGACTTTACATTGAGCTTCTAATAGATGCACCTAGGTCAGGTGAAGACATACCTTGTTTGCCTACATAGATGTTTAAAATAATTCAATGTGGTGCCATTTCACAACAACATTTGCGTCGAGGCAGCTTTTACTGAAAGGCAAAGGGCCAACAATAATATAGAGAACGCTCCAACCATCAGATGGCACTCTGCATTTGGCGACTGTGGGAAGGAAAAGCTCCTTTTTAACAGGAAGTAACCTCTGGAAGGACCAGGCTCAGAGAGGGCCAGCTTTCCAATGCGACCAACAGGAATGGAACAGAATCTAAAAGTGAAAACAATTCCCTGTTTTTGATGCAGTTCTTCTAATTATATTTTTACACTTTTCTTCTAAAAGATAAAACTGAATTTAGGTGAATCAGTGTCATCAGTTTTATGTGATGCAACAATGTATACATTACCATGAATGACACCCAAACATGGATGTGAAACCAGTGTTATGTGGAATAAAAACGTTTTTGTCACTGAACCCATTGCATAATCTTGACAAATGTTTATCATCTTAATATTAATAAAAAATAATTAAGATAATCATTTTGGCAATAATCGTGCAGCACTAGTTCAGCCCTTTTAACCAGTAACATATGGCTCTGCACAGTGACAGTGCAAAATATGAAGACATATCCATTTTTCACCTAATTTCTCATTCCTTGGAGTCTGTTATCACTTAAATGAAAGCTATGAGTTAATTTAATTTAATGTTTTTGATTGCTGTAGGACAAGTATGCTTTAGTCAGCCAGCTGAGGCCACCATAGCTTGGATTATGCATAATAAGAAAACAGAATTCAGTTGACTGCTACATGCAATTTACTGACAGTTTTCAGTTTGTCCACATATTGGAACATTATAACACTTTATAAAATGTGAACATGATTTATAGAAGATTGTATTTAAAGGTCCCACCAGCAGCCCAGCATTCATGCGAAGCCACTTGCAATATGATGCACATTTGTGGTAAGGATGTCAGGCAGTTCTGCTAGTTTATGATTACAAATGTACTATTAAAGACTGACAAATGATTTATGAGAACAGCGAGTAAACATAACTTTTTGTACGTCTCATGGAAAACAAAGAAACAAAGTGGTGAAGTGCCACGTCCTGTTTAAACAGGTTACACGAATGAAATACAGCCTTTGTAATAATGCAGACACAGTAAAGACAAATGGAGTCTCAGGTGACGGACACGGTGGAAATATTTGCACAAAAGATTCTGGCTTGCTGGAGCATTTAATCTTTTAATGTTTCATCACATTAGTTGCGAGAGAGGCCTGGTGCTGTGTGACAGGCAAGCCATCTTCCATTTGGTGTGTTTGACCAAATGTTTGCGTGTGTTTGTTCATCTCAGAGCTGGTGCCATGGCTATTGTTGAATACGATAAGGTCTATCTTCACATTATCATGGCTGAGTGGGCCTAGAGCTCTGTAATTAGGAACTCAATAATAAGCTGCTTATGTAAATATTACTATTGTGCCTCAGCTGCACACATGATGATGATTTCCAAATTATACAAACCTCTCTGTGTGGCAAAGTGTTACTTTAAAAAAACCCACAACCACGTGACGCATGTGATAATGTCATCTGAAACGGGAAGCTGTCATGAGGCTGACAAAGACTAACAGAATACAAAAAAGCAGGAGCAAATCTTGTGTTTGGTCTGTTGGATTAATCCTGGAGCGATGGGACAAATTCAGTGTTAAACACTTGAAAACTAGAAAGAAAGTGACTGTTTATGCAACGTCACTTTATTCACATCCAAGCTGCTGTCTTGCATGCAGACAGGTGAGCCTTCACATCCCGTTCAGACCCCTCTGAGCCACTGCTGCTACTCTTGCAATTCATTTTTGCTTGACACATATGCAGTTAACAAATACAAAAATAAGCATGTTTGCCAGGTAAGCTGGAAACTGCTAATGGGAGTTTTAGAACTACTAGCTAGCCAGATAGCCAGTTAACATTCAAATTGTAACCTGATAATCTATTTTACACTAAAAAACCCTGCAAAAAGCTACAATGTGTCTATGGCCAATGTTCCCTCTAATTTTTCATGTGTCTGAGCGAACACACAAACTCGCTGAACAATCCCGTGGACCACTGTGAGCAACAGCAGATGTGTGCACTGTGGTCACGCCAGCATCGAATCCATCCAAGTTACATGTTTATTAAAATCATCAAATTACAGCATTTACATTTCTGTTAGACTACTTTTAATTAACTGCTTTAGCCCACTTACAATGAAAATGTTAAAAAATCTTGTTCATGACGTGTATAGTATGTTAACACTATTGGAAGTAAAAATAACTTGAACTCCAATTTTGAAAACACAACTTTATTACTATTATTATTATTATTATTTGCTCTGACTTGTATTATGAGTCTGAGTCTGTGGTCTGGGAGAGAGTCCTGTAACTCTGTCTACAAAATACAGAATATAATGACCAATGTTGGGCAATTAATTATTTAGTTACTTCTTTAAAAAAGTAACTGAGTTATGCAAACAACAAAGTTTCTTGCAGCTATTTTTTAAATGCAGCCAAGGCGTTTTTAAATAAACATTTCAAACTATTTACAGAACAATCAGCTGTTCTGCATCAAATTTGATGCCACACAGATCATTTGTGCCAAAAAATAATTTCTGTCCACTATGAGATAAAGGAGAACAACAGCCTGATACCTGCAGGCCTGACAACAGCAGATGTATCACTGCTGTAACACCTGTAACACTCAGCAGTCGCCTCATTGTTCTGACACACACAACAAAACTATTGACTACACTACACACTAACTACACAAGATTTGTGCTAAACGTCGCAAATCTCTCACATCTCAAAACACCGCCGTCACTCCTAAAACGTCCCCCCTTCCTAAACAACTAAGTGGGATGTTGCCATATCATTTTTTGATTGGTCCACATAGTACATTTTTCCACCAATAGGAAAGGGTGGAGTTTTTTGGTTTGGTTTTTGCTCACAGGCGGAGTGCTTTCGAGCGTTTTCCTTATAAAACGCAGTTTTTACCGTTTCTTCCCGCAGTAAATATAAACAACGACAATATTCAGGAAGAAAAACAAACATTGCAAATATTTTTATCATAACTCTGGTTTTACGTGGCCAATCAACACAATTTAAAAACTGGTATAAAGTCCACACTTTTTCTGTCAATTGTTCTGTCTGTCCTGCTCACATCTCCAATGGTTGTACACGTTGTCATTAACGTGGCTTCACTCCACATCAGCCACGCCGCTTTGCTCGCTAAAACACCGGTGTCGGCACATAAGGACGCTGTCATAGCCTGTCAACGACGTTGATTAGCTGCGTATATACGAATGTGAATCGCATTATTGGCAGGACTATGGGATAAGGTGGCATCATTCTGATCCCATACTGGAGCAGCCAGTCACTTACTGACTAACACTGCAAAACAGAATTGTTAAAGTTTTAATTTTCATTTCAATTCAGGTTGGATAATTTTTTTTTTGTGCGGATTTTTTTTTTGTGCGCAACACAGATTTTCTGTGCGCAGAGACCGCGCCAGCAGTGCGCAATTGCGCACGCGCGCAGCTTGGAGGGAACATTGTCTATGGCTACATATTTATGTTCACCAGTCACTTTATTAAGCACCCCTGGCTACCTCTTGCTCAAAAGCTAAGGTCATCTGCTAATCGGAAGGTTGGTGGTTCCATCCCTGGTTGCTCCAGTCTGCATGCCAAATATATTTTGGCAAGAGGAAAAAGTGTTTGTGTAAATGGGGGAATGAGGCAAGTTGTGTAACCAAAATGTCTCAAAGAGATGAAATATCTTCATGCACCTAAAAAGGAGTCCCGTTGCCTTTAACTCAACCACTTAGGATTATAATGACCTGGATGGCTTAGCAACAAGTTCAAAGATTCACTTTTGGTTGTGTTTTCACACTTGCTTGCAGCTCTGTGTTCAGCATATTTTGGTCCTGAGTGGCTTTTTAAGGTTACCCATAATGGCAGCTAATATCCACACAGCACTAAGGTACCACAGTAGGCAGCAAGCTAATGGTAACGTTGGAGTAACTTTAAGTCCTGCAGACACTACTTTGCTATTTTGATATAATCAAAGCCTGTCAAACATGCCAGGCCAGCTTATAGTTGCTGTCCAGAATAAGGGGAGATCAGTTATTGCCAAACTAAACATTTGCCAACTGTATGTCACTAAATGCAGTTGCAGAAAAATGAAACTGAATTAAAGTCGAAGCTATTTGATGCCTGCAAAGACTTTAAACTATTTAATAATGACTTCACATTCTTAGCGTGCTCAGTATGCAACACTTAAGCAGATGTAAAACTTCTCACTAAAATGTTACAGTCAGTTATTTTCGTGATGCCATAGCAGCAACGCTGCAGACTTAACTCTGCATGATTCAACAACGTGTGACAATGAAGTGGAAAAGAGAAGCTGGTCTGCACACACATACACACACATCAGACACACAATTACACCTGCAGGCCCTTATGGGCAAACAGTGCAGTGTGTACAGTGTTTGTAGATGGATCTCTGTAAATTGGGGTGAGGGGTCCTTATTACATCACAGCTATCACTGTGTCAGGTTACATGTGAGTACTAATGCATGAAGCTGATCACAGAGAAGAGACCTTGAGGGGAGAGGTGGGAGTAGGCAGGGATTTCAGATGTTATTTTTGTAGCAGCTACAGTTATTGTGCAGACGTACAACTTTAAGAAAAATGCTTCCTCATATCAGTACCTGTTGTACTTAGAGCATGTTATGTAATAGCAGCTTTTATTATGTGTAAACAGTCTCTAAGTCTGACCTTGTATTTGCACCAGACAAAGCGTCAAACCGAAACTGGCAACTTATGTGGCAAATTACAGCTACTGAATGAGATATTCAGTGAGGTAAGGAGGATTTCTAAAGAAAAAAGAAAAGAAATGTAAGTATGCTTTCCCTGAACCCCTGATCGGTGCTATGAAGTCTGTTCGCCTTTAATAAACATTGTGAGTGGATGTTGCTGCAGCAGAGCTACTTACTTACAGAAGAGCAGAGGTCATCTACACACACACAGAGGATGGATGGATGGATAGATGGAGGGAGTGAGAGGCGAGGTGAGGAGGGGATTTGAGCAGCCTCCTGCCTCCTGTCTCTCAGGTTTCTTCTCGCCTTCCCAGGTGTCACTCACAGTCTTAAACAGAGATAAATCCACAGGATGTAGGCAGCTCTGCCACAGTGATGGACAGATGACTTGGCAGGGTAAAGAAACTGACCAACCTGTCCACCAGTCCTTCTGACAGCTCACCCTTCCACCCTCCCTTCCGTCCTCCACGCAAAGCGTCGCTTCACTGGCCAGATAACAGGAAGGACTAAATAAAGACACAGAAATACAGTGGAGACAGCTCAGGAGAGGAGAAACTGCTGCTGAGGAGGGCTTTTTAATCAGCCTGCAACTCCTCCCCCACCAATCTCTGACTTTGGCCCTCCCTCGTTGGTATGGCGACTGCCAATTACCACTCGGGAAAACACGAGCCTCTGCCTCTCAGCCCTCCCCCTCCTCCCCCAGAGCCAGCCTGTGGTGTTGACAGGGCGCACACACTAGCGTGGCGACATCTATGAAAGCATGTGTGTGTGTTTCTGTGTGTGAAAGAATGCATATAACAGTGCATATTTGTGTGTAAATCTGAACATGCACAGTATCCTTGTTTCTATGTACTGCACATAAAGTGTCTGTGTGCGTGACTCCAACTCTTTAAGGAACAAAATGAAACACTGACCGCCACAGTGAGGGGAGTTTGTCAATCTGTCATGCTGTGGGGAAGTTTTGCTTTGGGTCTACTTGTTCCCTTGGAGGAAAGTTTCAGGATGTTCCTCTAAATGCTCACCTGTAATCGAACATTTCTATAATAATTGGTAATAAAACACAAGATCTCACAGAATGGCTGATGAGCATAAAAAGTTATGTGTGCAGGGCACAGATTTTACTTTTTTGTTTGCCTCATGTCTTCATTTTTTAAATGCTGCTTAGTGGTTAATTAGCGAGCGTGGCAAACAAGTCAGCATCTTCCATGCAAACTATGGGCAAATGAAGCAATTAGCTAGGGCCCAAAGAGTTCTAATTTCACCTAGCAACAGTCTTTGCCTCAATCTCAGGTCCTCTACCAGAGGCCTGAGACTGCGCTCTTCTGGACAGAGATCTCAGATGTTGTTCCTGGGATCTGCTGGAGCCACTCGCCCAGTTTAGGGGTCAAAGAGCTCATGTCTTCCTCTGCTTAAAACAACTTCTTCCTAGAGTTCTGTCATTTTAGAATTACAGGCCTACTTCCAAACTGCCATTTATTTCAAACTGCCATCGCTCATTGAGTCCACTTTACTGAAAATTACTAATATTTTTATGCACTCAGACAAAGGTGAATTTTCCATTGCAGTTTTTCAGCAACCTTTTTCTTATTAATGGATTATAGAACTGTTTTCGCATCACTGGCACAGTGATGTTCTCAAATGGGTTTCATCATAATTATTTTAAATTTTTCTGTTAAGCCCAGCAGCCTCAAAACAACCTCAAAAGCCTGTCCATTTCTATTAAGAATTGGATGTCCCCATATTTCCTCCATCTCAACCCTGGGATAACTCGGGTTCTTGTGTTTGACCCTGACAGCTTCTCTAAGGAGGCCGGTCATTATATCGGCCCCCTTTAAAGCAAAACCACGGTATCATCTTTGACCATGATGTCTTTTATCCTGTCTTTCTTCTCTCTCCCCAACCGGTCGCGCCCCTCCCCGAGCCTGGTTCTGCTGGAGGTTTTTTCCTGTTTTTCCTTCCCACTGTCGCCAAAGTGCTTGCTCATAGGGGGTTATATGATTGTTGGGTTTTTATGTATTATTGTAGGGTCTACCTTACAATATAAAATGCCTTGAGATGACTGTTGTTGTGATTTGGCGCTGTACAAATAAAATTGAATTGAATCGATCTGAAGTTTGAATCTAAGTTTATCCAGTCTTGCAGAAGTATTGCAAAAATTAAACATTTACTGTCATTCAATAATTTGGAACTTTCAGTGTGCACTTGGATTCTCTCCTGCTGTGATTATTGTAACTATTGCGTTACGTGCATCTCTGTCTTCCTTAGCCTGACTTCACTTGGTTGAGAATGCAGCAGGTAGGCTGCTAACAAGAGCTAGAAGGCAGGCGCACAACACTCACATTCTTTCTTCACTTAACTGGCTTCCAGTGAAATTCAGCATCCACTTTAAAATTCTATCATCAATTCACAAAGCTCTACATAGCCAGGCTCCAGCTACCATGGAAGAGCTACTGAGACATTATCATACTATGTTTTCTTGACTAGAGGTGCAGGTTGGACTCGGGAGAAGAGTTCAGCATGTTTATTTACAGTAATTAAAGATTCAAGGTTAGCTTAGCCTGGGCTCCCACAAACACATGCACAGAATAAACCTCTCTCAGGAATCTCTCTCTTGGTAACTCACTCAGTTTCCACTTCCAGGTTTTCTGCACAGAGGAGAACAGAAGGTTAGACAAAGTCACAGAGCAAAATTAAAGCAACAGGCAGGTAAGGAGGCACCATCACTAACTTGGTCCCAAAAAATGATCAGGCATCAGCTGAAGGTCTTCCTTCCTATTAAGTAGAAGACTCAGGTAATAACCAACAGGTGAATTTGTTAGTTCCAGGTGCGCAGATTCTGAGGGTGGGAAACCAGAGTAGGACCCACCCCTGAAACACAGCATGTGGCTAGCACACACACTGACACCAACATTCAGATAGACAGGGAGAACGAGAGATCGTGCAATAAAGAGAAGAGAAAAGATAGAAAAGAGTGAGGCAGCTTAGGAGGACTTGAAGACCATGACACATGGTCTGGTCTGGTCTGGTCCATGTTATAAAACTTAATCAAAGACTGTGAATAGAAGAAACTATTAAATGACCCCAGAAACTCATCGAGAAAGTGTTTACTGCAGTCAAAGATAAAGGAAGCAGAACATTTTGCAAACAGAGGAGTCGCTCCCTGCTGGCCATTAGAAATAATACAATTAAAAGCCACACAACCACGCCCATCCTTTCTATACAGAAGTTATATTACTCAGGCTAAATCAAACAAATGTTCATTCATAATCCAACTGTGGCTACACTGATTTTAATTCAGTTTGACACTATCACAGTGATTCAGAAGACAACCCTTTTCCCAGTGGGGATCTAACCCTAACCCTACGATTCTTCTCCTCTTTTTTCTTCTGATCTCTCATTCTCTGTTGTGAATGTACAAATTTAGTAACGCCCCTTCCCCTCTAGGCAACATTGAAGTCATTCTGGCAGTGGTGACTCGACTGCTATCACATTCCATTTGTAGACATTTCAGATAGATCGTGTTATGTAAAGAGCAGCTGTGGCTGGTCACTGTGTTGTGTGTTTAACACCGTGGTGATTAATGAGAGCAGTAACATTAAAATATAACCTGTTGTGCAGGAGTAGTTATTAAGGGTTTTACGCAACAATGAGTTTACGTACAGAAAAGTTGTTTCTTTCCATGCTGTCTGATCATAGACTGTGTTTAAAATTTGGGAAAAAACTGCTACATTTTAATTAGGCCATTTTTGATGACGCTTCATTGAACAGTAGATTCATCTCTCAGGTTCTTCCTCCTGAATGTTTCACAGGTCAGATTTAAGTGGCTTAACAAAAAGTAAGGAAAAACACATTCCGAAAAGGAGGATAAAACAGATCTACATCATTGCTGAGACGTTGTTGGCTCATGAGTAAGTAACCACTTGCTCATCATGAACCCTCGCTAACCACTGGGTGGCGTCATGGTGGTCACATCCATCTTTTATACACAGTTTCAGACAGTGACATTTTAGGATGATTAAGATCATTTTTGCCACAGTGAATATTTAAGGACTCAATTGGATAACTACACAGGTAATGAAACTAATATTTCACAAAGAAGTCAGTCCATTCAAGTTTATGTAGAACTTTTGCATTAGTCACCTCTTATCTTGTACAGTGGTCCCTTGTTTATCGCGTCAGTTACGTTCCAAAAATAACCCATGATATTTTTTTACAATTATTATAGATGTCTTAAGGCTGTAAAACCCCTCACTATACAATTTATGCACTTTTCTCAGACAGGCACGAACATTTTCACACTTTTCTCTCTTGTTTAAATGCTCTCAAATTTCAAACCTTCGTAGAAAAATAAGTCCAGTATCATAGAATGAAACCAAAGGCACCCGCGGTTTCGTTGACATTGTTTTGTTTGTTGGGGAGAAAACTTACAAACATACAGTACAGCACTTCAGAGTCACACTGCTAGCGATTGAAGATTTACGTAAATTTGACAATCTGAATGCATTCTGTACTGCACAGGAGACATAGCACAAGATTGATTGACAATGGTCTACAGCCAATCAGGACACAGAACACAATGCGCTGTACGAAATAAAAGGCATGCAAAATTGCACCCAAAAAAATCTGCGAAACAGCGAGGCCGCGAAAGGTGAACCGCGTTATAGCGAGGGACCACTGTACCCTTCAGATTCCAGCAATTGAGTTACCTAATCCCCTTTGATTGTTCACCAACTCCTTTTTTAACACTTCATGGAAATATTGTGCTGTTAATGCTTTTTTAGATTTCATTTTTAGAGTTTGTTAGTTTGAGTACTTTTTGTGTTTAAGTGTACATCTACCACTGCTTTGATGTACATTTAACAGACTTGAATTCTAATGTTAATGCAAAGATTGCTTCTGTTGGTCCCTATTTACCTTGATGCAAAACTTGACAAATAAAGGTGGAAATGACATACCTAGCTCAAAATCTCTCATATTCTCTGCAAGACAGCAAGCTGATGAAGAAAAAGTCTCTGAGTGACTGTAAGGTCATATTTTGCGACTCTCCATAGTCCAGACTCTACAGTTTACTGGTTTATTGCAAAGCTGCAATCTTGGCAGTAAACCAGTTTAAACACGTCTTGTTACATCTTTAAACACAATTAGTAGGTTGTAAAAAGGGAATTATTATCACCATTGATGTAATTACCTGTTGATTTTAAATGTATATCTCCAGTATCTTGGATTAGAGTAATTTGAGGTAAAGTATTGCCACATTATGCTAGTATATTTTGAGCGGCTCCCATTGGTAAAGAAGTGCAGCTGAGGTCAAGCATGATGAGGACTGTCTGCGTCAGTGATGGGTATTCACATGCTGACAGCCTCAGAGCCTTGCACATGTACAAGCTATATTGAGTAAGGTCAGACTTTCCAAAAGGAGGCTTGTCAGATGTTGCGGGACCAGCTGGAGAGTCTTTTAAAAGTACTTTGTAGCACATGGTGAAAAAGATGTTAGAGGTGAAAGTTCAGCTGCGTTTTTCTGGAATGAACCCTGAGGGTGGACAAGAAAAAAACAATGAACTACTGAACTCTCCGCAGCAGATTAATTACCCTGTTACAGAATTAAAATAAATCCCTTTAGAGTTCTTTGCTGCTGCCTTGCACTGAGTTTTCACTGTTTGTTCTCTTTGTTTAATCTGTCTTTATTGCAATAATACACTGATGCCCAGTCACATATTTATGTATTGTGCACTTTAAATTCATATAATGTAGATTTTTTTTGTTTATTTCTTATTGTTTTACAATTTGGACAGAAAAAATGAGAAACAGAAAAAAATCTATGATGAGGACACAGACTTCATTTCTTATTTGTCCAATAATTTTATGGTTTTGATCTATTTGACGGATGTTTGCACTAGTTCATTTTTTGTTGTGTGAATAACTTCGGCGGGGTGTGGCTTGTGGCTCAGCTGCAGGGGAGGTGTGGAGCAGTGTGTTCAGGGTGTGGTGTCAGGGGAGGCTGACTCACACACCTGACCTCCATCATCGAATGTGTCTCCCCTTTAAAGGATGTTGCCGGCACTGGAGGGGAGAGCGGTGTAGCAGCTGGAAAGCTGCTCAGAAAGAAAGTGCTTAATCGTATACACAATAAAGCACATAGCAATGTGCAATGCTGTGTGTGTGTCCTCATTTGTCTCACAGTGACATTTTTGTGATCTTTGCATGTAACCTGCCAAGGGACTGCACATGCCAATTAGCTTTAAGCTAACTCTGGTATAATTCATCAAATGGCAAGATTTCTGTTTATATTGTAGATCATCCCTTTTCAAATAAAACCGATTAAATGAAATTAAACTAGTAGGCCTCACTTTAGTATCTGACTACACTTCTCTAATCCGAATGACATTCCAATGTCATTGCTGTATATTCTGGTAGTGTGGATCAGTGAATCAATGTCTTGTTCACTCTTGGCAAACAGCTTGATGTCATCCATGTAGAGGAGGTGGCTGACGATTGCTCTGCTCTTAGTTTGTATCCGTCTTGTCTTGTCAATGAGCTGACTGAGGAGGTTGAGGCCTATGCAGATCATCATTGGGGACAGAGCATCATCTTGGTAGATCCTGCACTTGATATTGACTTGTGCTGCGGCCTTTAAGTTGGCCTCTAGTGTTGTATGCCACATCCCCATTGAATTCCTGATGAAGACTCTTAAGGTCCAGTTGATCTTGTACAATTATAGGCATTCTAGGATCCAGTTGTGGGGCACTGACTCATAGGCCTTCTTGTAATCAATCCAGGCAGTGCACAGGTTGGTCGGCCTGGTCTTGCAGTCTCAGGCGACTGCTCTGTCTACCAGTAGCTGGTGTTTCGCTCCTCTGGTTTTCTTGCCATTTCCTTTCTGTGCCCCGCTCATGCATTGAGCCATGTGGTTATTCATCTTAGCCAGAGGATGTACTTCCTGAGGCAGCTGAAGAAATTCAACCTGCCGAAACGGACGATGATGCAATTCTACACTGCAATCATTGAGTCCATCCTCACCTCCTCCATCACCCTGTGGCACGCTGGAGCCACTATCAGGGACAAACAGAGACTGCAGCGTGTTGTGCGCTCTGCTGAGAAGGTGATTGGCTGCAGACTCCCATCTCTGCAGGACCTGTACACCTCCAGGACACTGCGGCGTGCAGCCCGGATCTCAGCTGACCCTTCTCACCCTGGACACAGTCTGTTTGACCTGCTCCCCTCAGGCAGGAGGCTCCGGTCCATTCGCACCAGAACAGTTTCTTCCCCTCTGCTGTTGGACTCATGAACAATAACCATATGACTGTTTCCAGCACTAACACATGACCCTACACTGTGTTCACTGCATCATTCCATGTTTGCACTGATCACCACCTGCACTCATGTATATATCTATCTACTTAGCACTTAATTTTTTATTTTTATGTTTATTTAAGCATTGTCTGACAGTATGTTTGCACTAAGTACCGCAGCAATTTCCTAATGTTGTAAACCTGCTCAACATTTGGCAATAAAACCCTTTCTGATTCTGATTCTTCTGATGCCTGTGGTACTGAGGCAGGATATCGGCTGGTAGTTGAATGGAACCAGTCCCTCCTCTGCTACAGGTTTCTCCAGAAGCCTTCCAGGCTGTCCTCACATAATCCCCTGACCCGTTGTCCTGGCTCCCCCTTGCCATAGCATTTGTGTTGTACCTCGTCAGTCTCTAGCCGTGATAGCAGTTCCTTCTTCCCAAATTTGGAACACTGAGCAACCATTGTTTCGCCATCAATCTGGATGCTGGGTATCGGAGATTTCATAAGTCTCTCATTCTATTCATATAACCCCTTCCGCTGAGGTTACTTGCGTAGTAGCATTCCAACAGCGCCCTATTTTCATCTCTTGCCCACTTATGCCTTCTTGTTCCAGTTGCCCACTTTTCAGTGTGTCCTGGTTCCTCAACACCTGACGTGGACCTTGTTAATCCGGGTGATCTCTGAGCTGGTATCGCTTCATTTTTCTGTCTCTTGCTCATGTCTGAGGTAGGCTTGGTTGGCATGGAAGTCTAGCCTAGGGACCTTTACTGGACACAGATGCACCAGTTGGGAGTGTATATCTAGTATATCTATATATAGTCCAGTCCATTTGGTGGACATTGTTTATAATCGGTCATTCTGCATTATCGCACACACACCCACAAGGGAAATCTGAAAAATCCACTTTTGAATCAAATGATTAACACGACGCAGCATGCAGCCCTTCTCAAAACATCAAGGTTTATTAACTTGTATTAAGAGGAAAAAAAAGAAAAAAAAGTGAAGCTGATAATGACGCTGAAGTCTGATGTAATCATGACACTCACGTTTGTCCTCTGCAGTGACAAAAAACGAATCAATGCAGGCGAGTGTTTCATTTTGCAGAATAATGATGAAGAATAAGGTAGAAAACATTCATTATATTATTCCCACGAAATTAAAAATTACATAATGTTGGTTTTAATTCATCTGAACTGCCATAAAGACAAATACACGTGTAAAAACAGATGGAAACACACGCTTGCCCTCGTCCTTCGGCAGCAGGCAAGTTTCTCTTTCTTTCCTACTCACTCATTAACACACACACACAGGGAGATGGTGTACGAGCACACAGCATTACAGAAATTAAAATCTATCCTGGGGAGCTGCTGCCACCAAGGAGGCTGTTTCATATTTGATGAGCAAACACAGAGATCTCGCTTTCTGTTTCTATCCTTTCATTCAAGCCTGGCTGAATGCACAGTTACAGACATAGAGATAACAAACATTCATCTATACGGTTTTTCTGAAGACAAACTAAATTTTCAAAGGGAAATATTGATGATAGAGACCACACTCTTGTATAGCTGTGGAAATGCGGACGTTTGGAAAATCTGCTTACAAAATCACAACAAAATGTGCTAGCACAATCTGTTTTCTCTTTGCAACAGACTAATTAGCATGTATTGCAAAATGAAGCATTTGGACAAAATATGTCCTCTGGGAAATTCTTTAAATGCAAAACGAAAATGCTTACTGTGGAGGATCAGGAGAGTCAAGCACATCAAAATAAAGCAATCTGAGTTATGGTTGAGTTATATAGTTATAAAAATATAATAATATAGTTATAATATATAGTCCTTTGGTCCAACTCCCGAAAACTTGTTTACGTCTTTGAGCTGACGGTGCTGTGGGAGGATGCAATTGAGGAAGCAGTTGAGCGTAAGAAGCTGCGGTATGCCAACTTGGCAGCTGAGGCAGAGGACAGAGGCTGAAAGATCAAGGTGCGCCCGGTGGAAGTGGGGTACAGGGGCTTTGTTGCCAGTACAACAGCAAAACTGTTGTACTATTATTGTACTATTCTTAGTTAGCGTATTGTCTGTCTTGTCTTAATGTTGGTTTAAAATGGAGCACTGTAACAAAAAATAATTTCCCCCAGGGATCAATAAAGTATTCTGATTCTGATTCTGAAAACTGCTTAGAGAGATTGGGATCAGAAGACAGGCGCAACATCAGGCTATAAGAGAACTAGCTAACACTGCTGAGAGGACCAGTCACTGGCTGTGGCTAAAGAGGACTGACAACACTTGGGCAGCTAAGGCAGTCAGCTAACCGTGAGACACACGCCCAGGATTGATTAACCTGTGGTGGGCCTGCCTTAGTGGAGGGTGTCAAAAGGGTAGAAAACACTAGAAATTTTGCTGGTTGACTGATACAGCTGTCTCAGGGCCTCCTGGGGACTGTGCAGTCAACTTCATGGTAGTGAAACTAAATGAAAGAGAAATAAAGAAAAGTAAAATGTTCTGCTCTTCTTCCCTTTTCTGGGAGGCAGTGGGGAGGTGTGTCCTCTCTCCTATCTTGTCTCTTTTGTCTTACTGCTCTCTATCACCTTTTCTGTCCCTTTGAAGAAGTGAGGCTCCATAAATATTAAAGGCTAGGTATTACTATTGTAGAAAACTAAACAGAAGAAAGCAGTAGAAATAACAATTTAACATAAACCAGTGACACACTCCGGGGCCTGATCAACCATGGAAGGCCTCCTTGGATGAGAGTGTCTAGTAATAATGGCTGAAACACCCGATGAATCCAAGGTCCACTACTGACGATGTGTCCCAAAATTTTAATATGATAATCTAGATCAGATCTCTAATTCCTAAACCCCAACCAAGGAAGGGAAAAAAGGGCAGATTAGCCTGGGATACAAGACCGAAACACCCTGTGAAGTTGAGGCACACATAGATGTGTCCCGCTGGTAAAGTCTCTGGACTGCCTTTCCTAATAACCCCTCAAGACTTTCTCCATTTGAAGCAATGCATTATCAGGGATTGTAACATCTAGTCCTTTACTGAATCATTTGAGAGACATTGATGACGTAATTCTATATTTAATCATTTAAATTTACTATAAAAAGCCAAATTATAAGTAAATATTTCTAAATGAACTATTAATGCATTAATAAATACCCAAATAAATGGAAAGTGGAATTAGAATAAGAAACCTTCATTAAATTCTTAATTAAAACGTCATTAAAAAAAAATGTCACATTTAGGATTAAAAAAAATCCATCCATTTTCTAAGGAATGAAGCCGAGACCTCTCTTTTCCCAGCCACCGTCTCCATGCCAGCCGAGGCTAACTGAGAGATGTAATCTCGAGGAGACATCCTGGTCATATGCCCAAACCAGCTTACCTGCCTCCTTTAAATGTGGAAGAGTAGCAACTGAGCCACAGATTAAGGAATTCTGTCTTATTATTCCAGCATTATTCGTGTTTCTCATTTTAACTCTTTCTCCTCTGCTGATGTTTTTATGAGCCCAGTGGTTAGTGGTTAGATGTTTCGAAGTTTATTGATTGCGCCATTTTGTAAACATGATGTGTGACGATGAAAAAATGATAGAAAATGTAAAGATTCACTCGTTGTGTGTGTTAAGATGACCTGGCTGAACAGGAGGTTCCAAAGCATCATTTATATAATCTTTGAATACAAGATACAGTCGACTATGAATGCAATTTGTTTTGCATGGAATGTCCGTATTGTATGCTGTGACCATAGCAGGGAGATAACTTGTTTCTATAAATGATTTGGTTTTTCTTATTATTCTTTCTGAAAAGCCACACAGAGTGCTGTTGTGCTCTGTATTGTTGTTTGACCCCTTTGCAAAAGGGAATTAAAATTTCACAAAACAACCTATTTGTGTGAAAATCGATTTATGTCAGCTTTCCATAATAACCCATCTAATATTATGTAATGATAAAACTACTTAAGTGTGTGTAGAAGGTGCTTCTGGACAGTGTAATTTCTGCTGAGTCTACTGGCTTCTATGGAAGCTTGAGGATGGAAGGTCATGCTACAGAAGTTGGCTGTGGTAACTGTGAAGGCACCTGGAAACAGAAAACAAAAACAGCATTGACAAGAGTTTCCAGTGAGCCAACGAACAAAATTCATCATGTTAAGCACACAAACATGCTTCAATAATCATAAAAATGTAAACTCACAGGGTACTGCCAGTCAACCCAGCAAAAAACATTTTGATGATGTGATTAAGTAACATATTCTCACGATACCTTTTTTCCACTACGAAAACCCCCCCATCCAAAGCGGTCATGGATACGTTTATTTTTAGTCGCCTTGCTCCAGACTTTGCTTCCTCTACAGACGACATCTCAGTGGGATTAAAGAAGTCCTCAAATTTCAGTTTCATATTTACGCTCAGCTTTCTCATCAGCATCAGTACAGCATGCACATCATTGAAGACACAATAGCTGACAAAAGGAAGCCTTGGTGAAGTCCAATACCCTACCAGAAATAAGTCTGACTCATTGCTGACAATGACCAAGCTTTTGTGTGGGGATCAAATACCTCATACGTAAAAATGAGCCACATACCCAGGCCATACTCAGGCTGCTCCAAACATATAGGTTTTCTATAGATCCATATGTTAATCCCAGGAACTCAGCTGTAAGGTAAACTTTCAATAATTCAAAGTAAAGAACCTGTTTTCCTTGTTCCTTTTTCTGTTAGTGTAGCACTTCATGTACAGTTTTCCTATTTTCAACTGCAACCCATTACACAATCATCTCCAAATAACTGAAGAGACAGTACGCACATGGACAGACACACGTTACCCACCATCAGTGGCTATAATCGTGGAAGCTGTCTCAGTCAGCCAAATAACATTTTCCCTGCAGGGAAACAGATGGGGGAGTTTCCCCTTCAGGCTGAACAGTGCAATGAGAGATGAGACGCTGCAGTGTACCTCTCTTCTCAGCAGAAGGATAAATACACCTCCTCCTGTCTCTTAAACCTGCTGAGATCTCTATTCTCTCTAAACAGTTGCAGCACCTCCGATAATGATAGCAGGGGTATTTTCAGCAGCAGGCTCTTATCTATATCAATGCCAATTCATTTGGCTCAGGTAGAAGGTGAGGAGGCAATAATGTCCTTCCAGAAAAACCTTCTATTCACAGTAAAATCAAATTCGTAGCATCTGTGGGATGGGTTTTTGAGACAACAAATGAACATAAGCACGGGAGTTTCATGGCAAACCTTTATAAATTTGCTGTCACCAAAAGGAGGCGCATCATTCACCTCACCTGAGTTAGAGAAGAATACACTTAATGCCGGAGGCAACAATTGCACATAATACCAGGAGCAAAGGTCCTGAACGCCATTTAAACCATCACATCCTGTTTAACCCTCTCAAGGCAGGCGTTGCCGATTTGCAACAGTTAAAAACTAACAACCTGATTACCCCACAAAAGAACATGTGTTTTGTTCAGCCTGCTATCACACAGCTTCCCATCCAGTGTGCGAGGGAATGAGACACAGGAGGAGAGCACAGGTGGGAGTAATCACACACAAGGCTGGGAGGGAAGCAAAACTGAACACGCTACACACCAGACAAGGAACTAGCAAAATAAAACAGGAAACATGAGACACAGACTGAGACGTGGACTTGACACTGGAACTGGGGAAGACATGAAAAGATGACGTGACACGAGGAACACCGGGGAGGCACAGAGACAGAACCCAAGAGACTAGAAACTATAAATAACAATGAAGTCAAAGACTATTAGTAATTCAAAAACACCGGGTCACAGACCCAGGCCCATGACACAGACACCAAACCCCCCACCACCTACAATAAAATAGCTAAAATAGGTCAGTAAGATAAATACCATATCACAGGATGAAATCACTCACTAAGGTAAGAAAAGTGCAGAAATGATCACAACTAAATAGAATTAACAAAAGTGTGTAGTTGATCTAAACTCAAGGTTAGCAGAATAAAAACTGCATAGAGTATTTAATATTTTAAGTCATCATAATATGGAACAGAGAGTCTTTCCACTACAAGGGTGCACATTGCGGTCACATGATTTGTAGACAGTACACGTTTCGTGAGCAACTTTTATTGTAACTGGGACGATCTTAGAAAATATCCCACTTCTATAACTTTCGTTAATTGATTTTTTTAGGATTGAGATTTTTTAGAATAGCATTAATATCAAGCTTTGTGAATAAATGGCCCAAGTATTTCTGTCAGTAGTTAGTACAGACCAAAACTTTAACTTAAACGACTGGAAAATGTTCCAACATTTAAAACTCATTCCAAAACAATTGAATTGTTCCCTTATACATTCTAGATCTGTAAATTGGCAATTCTACAGTTTGTAAATGTTGTTTTTTAAGCCTTCAATGTAATAGAAACCCCCCCCAAAAATGAACAACTTGTTTTTCTTGCTCTTATTAGAATCAAAGTGTAATGCATCTATGCATTTTGTATTCCACTGAAGAATTAAGCAGGAACATTTATAGATGGTTGAAACCCACTTACTAGGAATTTTAAAAGTCATAAATGTGTTTTTTATTTTAAATGATTGTAAATTAGAGGCATGTATATAATGAGGTCGGTTTTCATAATGAATTATGCAGTCCAGCCTTTTCAGACACAGATGAAAGGAAAATGAATGCTGAGGGTTGGACCTCAGACAGATGGCTACAAAGGGAGAATGAACAAACAGCAATGAATACATAGTTATAAGAAGCCCACTGTGATTTGGATTTACTGTTGTACATTGTTTTGATTTAACACTTCCATTAAACTAATAACGAGCAGATGACAAAGAACAAGTGGAGCTGTTTGACTGCAGCACTGTCTGCTCCTGTGAATTCAGAACAGACTGACAATGAACAAAAAGAGAATAACAGATGGATTAACAGAAGCAAGAATTCAACTGTAGAGCATTCATGCTGTAGAGCAAAGATATTTTTTTTCCAACTGAATATCATGTACTTTTGTATTTTACTCACTCGGGTAAAAAAAACAAAAACAAACTGCTATATTGGGGGAAAAAAATAAGGGAAATAGAAAATCTTTTCTTTTTTATGTCTGCTCCATGAGGTGGAAAAAACACATCTTGGTGGGAAACCAAGTGGAAAGCTTGACAGATGGACAGGCAAAAAGACAAGCTGATGGGTCCTGGTACACTAGTTAACCAGGGAGAGAGCGAGCGAGGCAAAAAGGACTAGGGCAGTCAGGCAGGACAGAAGTTTTCTTCCTCAGTGTAACTTATGTAATTAGGGTTTGTGAGCACATTGAGTTTATTACAGAAGTTTTTCCTTTGTGGTGATAGCCAGCACACGTGTATTCATAATATATGAAACAAACAATACTCCTTAATTATCGGTTGTACTGAACTTAGTTAAAACGTACAATCGATTATTTTTTTAGGTTATTTAATAAAAAAAATAATGTTGGACTCACAAATACATATATTGACTAGTGTGTAACTGCATCTCTCAACAAACCGATGCAGTCTCATAAACTGACAATTTATCCATTAAACAACATAGAAGCAAGTGCTGGTTTGCGGAAGCTGCCGTGCTGACCCACATCTCAATAAAATATCATCCTATTCCTCCTTAGCTCAAGCCACATCTCCTGAACTGAAGTCAGGCCTCTAACACAGGAAAATGTGCACGAACAGAATGCTCTTTGAAACGTTTTAATAGATTTGTGTTTTGAAAAGACAAGCAATGCTTGTCACTCTCTTATGTTGCGTTATGGATTTCAAGGGAACTATGGAGATATTTCATACGTTCCTTTTCTTGACAACTAAAGTAAAATCTTAGCAATTCACCAATTCAATTCCTTACTGAGTTTTATATCTAAAGATAAAGATCCTACAATAATACAGAGAAAATCCCAACAATCAGACAACCGTTATGAGCAAACACTTGTTGACAGGGAGAAGGAAAAACTCCCTTTTAACAGGAAGAAACCTCCAGCAGAACAAGGCTCAGGGAGGGACGGCCATCAGCCGACAGGTTAGTATTGAGGGCAGAGAGGCAAGACATAAGATGCCGTGGAGGAGAGCAAGAGTAATAACAACTAATGATTAAATGCAGAATAGCATATAAAACAGAGGGAAATGAGGTGAGTAAAGAAGGAAAAGTATCATGGGAATCCCCCCCCAGCACCCTTGATCTCTTGCAAAATAACATAAGGGATTGCTAGGGTCACTCAGGCTAGCCTTAACTACAAGTTTTATCAAGCAAAGTTCACAGATCATTAAATGGAAAACTGCTATTAATGGGTCTGGCTGGTTATGGTACCGGACTAGTGGGGCACTGTGATAAAGGCATGTCTCCCCACCAGGAATTGAAATAGATAAGAATTTAGCAATTCTGACTTCATATATCACTTATCAATTCGATTCCTTATCAATTCTCACTGGCTCCAACTTGAGAGTCACCATCATCTCTAAGCAGCATGTCAAAGACATTACATTCATGCAAATTCATTTCATGCTGGGTGATCAAATGTTTTGTGCATATTGGAGGTGTGATCAGCATCAAAGTTGTGATCAGTGTTGGGGTCATTACTCAAAAAAGTTAAGTAAAAACATTATTACGCATATTATTGAGAACGTTTTTCTTAAAAGTAGTGCAGTATTGTTACTTAATTACTCCCAGGAGAAAGACAGTCGTTATACTACTCGTTACGTTACTTTCATGTTACTCTGTAAAATGAAACGCACTGTCACATAATTACCATTTAACAATATAAATCTACAGGCTACAGCACCACACACCATCATGTCGTCTTTGCAGTGCTCATTTTGAAGAAAATATCATCATCGCGGACTCAAAGGTTAATAAAATCTATAACTATACAATATGTAATATTATAAAAAATAACATTAAATATAAAGTTCCTCATTCTTATTTTGTGCTGCTTTAGGAAATCTGTTGCCTAAGTAGCACAGCAGTTCCAACTATTTTCAGTTTTCCATGTATTCAGCTGAAGTCAACTGTGAGAGGAGCAAGACGTAAGATTTTGGTAGGTACTGGCACAGAGGTAAGTGGCTCCCCAGGTTTATCAAGCAAGGTGTCAGGGAACAGTAATGTTGGTCAAATACATGCGAAATTCAACCACAACATGACATCTGCTGCCAATTACAGCACCTTGATTGAAAATGACACTGCCGTAACAGTGGATATTAACCATCAGGACCATAGTTACGCATTATTAACAACTACATTAGCAAAACCGAGCGGTATTCAAGAAGATCACTGCTACAACATTGAGTCTCCAAAGTCTTTAAAGCGTAAAAATCAGGCTTCAGAAGAGATGCAAATAAAGTACAGGAAAAACCTGAGACTGAAATGCCAAAAGTCTAGGAGTTTAAAGACAAAAGTTTGTACCTTAAAGAATGTCACCAAAGAACTCAAGAAAAAGCTCTTGATCTCAAATCAGTGTGCATCTTTGCTTGAGTCAATCAGTGAAGTTCTAAAACACATCTTGCATAAAATACAAGAGGGGAAAAAGTCAGCTAAATATTCTGAGGAGCTGAAACTGTTTGCCACCACACTTCCTTTTTACTGCCCAAAGGCATATGAGTATGTACGGGAGAATTTTAATAAAGCGTTGCCACACAGTCACACCATTCACACTTGGTACAGTAGCAACTTTTAGAGCACTAACAAATCATGTGGAGGCAAACAGAGAACAGGGAAAGGAAACAGTGTGTGCTCTAATGATGGATGAAATGTACATCCAAAAGATGATTGAGTTTGCAGAGGACTAGTTCCATGGCTATGTAGATATAGGCACTGGTGAAATTGACAACACACTCGCCACCCAGGCCTTGGTCCTTATGGTTGTGGCTGTCAACGAGTCATGGAAAATTCCCATGACTCGTTGTATACGTCCTCATCGATGGTATGGATGGATCAGAGAAGGCCAATGTTATTCGGGAAAGCCTTAGCAGGCTTCATGAGGTCATTGTTAAAGTTGTCTACCTTACGTGTGATGCTCCTACAAGTAACCTCGGCATGATAAGGGAACTTGGCACAGAATTAAATATCGACAACATGAAGCCCTACTTCTTTCATCCAGAGAATCCCACACAAAAAGTGCATGTGATCCTGGATGCATGCCATATGCTAAAGCTTCTTCGTAATGCCTTTGCATCTTCGATGGAATTTCAGACAGAAGATGGGAGGAAGATTAAGTGGAAGTACTTTGAAGCCCTTAATAAACTCCAAGACATGGCTCATTTACAGTTGAAAAAACAAAAACTGAAAGTCCACCTAGCAGCACAGCTCTTCAGCAGAAGTGCAGCGGATACAATGGATTTCTGTGAAGTTGGAGGAGTTGTGCTGCAACTGTGGAGTTGGTGCACACTGTAGATGCAGCTTTTGATGTGCTCAACAGCTGTAATCCTCTTGGAAAAGGTTACAAAGCTCTAATTAAGCCAACAACTAAACACAGGGCTGAGACAATCTTGGAGGATACAGAAACCTTGCTTCGTGGGTTGAAGGTCAAGCACTATGACAAGATGGTGCCACTTCAAACAACAAAAAAGAAGACTGCCATATATGGCTTCATTGCTAATAGCATAAGTGCACTTAACATCTATAATAAACTTGTTGAGAGGACCCATGCAGGTATCTTCTGACCTACAAACTGAGTCAGGACCACTTGGAGCTCTTCTTCACTGCCATAAGAGCAAGAGGTGGGCACAATGACAATCCTAATGCCAGACAGTTCAGGGGAGCCTACAAACGTTTACTTGTTAGGCACCAAATTAAAACAGGCACAGACAATTGTTTACTTCGAGACAACACATACATTCTCGATTCAACATCTGCAGCTGTAAATGTTGTTGCAGAATGGAAGTGCACTTTGTGGAAGTAAATGACACTGAAGATCACTCGATTCCTGACCTCCCAGATGTATGCAACCTCTCTGAATACATGGAGGCAGTGATCAGCTACATCACAGGATTTGCACTTGTGAAAATGGCCCCCACGTGGTACTGCAAAGTCAGATTTAGTGACTCTGCAGGAAGAGAAACTGAAATGGCAAAAACGGGCAAGTTGCTTTGCAGACAGATGACCAAACTGATCCATTTTTATGGAGAGTAATGTGTGATACCTGATGCCTTTGAGGGCTGAATGATTTATTGAAATTGTTTCAGATTTTTCTAACATATATTGTATTTTAGATTAGAGTTGAAATATCCATCCATCCATTCGTTTCCGCTTATCCTTTTCAGGGTCGCTGGAGCCTATCCCAGCTGTCATAGGGCGAAAGGCGGGGTACACCCTGGACAGGTCGCCAGTCTGTCGCAGGGCTAACACATAGGGACAGACAACCATTCACACTCACATTCACACCTAGTGGCAATTTGGATCATCCAATTAACCTATCCCCACAAGCTGCATGTCTTTGGACGGTGGGAGGAAGCCGGAGTACCCGGAGAGAACCCACGCAAACACGGGGAGAACATGCAAACTCCACACAGAAAGACCCCGGCCTGATGGTGGAATTGAACTCCAGACCTTCTTGCTGTGAGGCAACAGTGCTAACCACCGTGCCACCGTGCTGAAATATATCAAAGTAAACATATTTGGTCAAAGAATATAACTAAAGTTTGATTTTAATCACAATAAATGACTAATTGTTCAGCCCTAGTTATTGTTATCATTTACTGCCAGTTTTTCCTCAGCTGCCCATGGTTTACAGGACTGAATCATCAGCAGAAGAAACATGGACTCCACTGATCTTCATTATGTTCTGTTGCTGCTGCCTATGGATTACAATCTGCATTAGCATGTTGTGCAGGTGCTTGCTAAGAGCTGAAGTTGGTTAACAGTATGATGGAGCTATTTCTGTCCTGGAGCAGTCTCCAGTTTAGCATCACACTCTCATCCTTTTGTGTAATAACAATAAAATTAATGTCCATATCCACGCTGGAGACTGCTCCACTATTTTTCTCCTCAGACACACAAACTGAAATCAGCTGATCGTAAAGAGTGTGCAAGAACTGATAAGCGGGATCTATGGGCAGGCAGACTAACGGTGTGTTCACACCGAACGCGATGGACGCGAATAGAGCGTCAGGTTTACATGTAAAGTCAATGGAAAGGCGCAATGACGCGCGATTGCGGGTCCCGCGAAAATTCGGAAGCAGATTTGCGTCGCGAAAACGCGTGAAACGCGCGTCAGTGTAGCGCGTCTGGCGCGTTTGACGCGCGAATAAAACCACGCGCGTGAGTTTTTGTGTTGCATTTTGTGCATACGCGCGTTTCGCGTCTACCGCTCGAGTTGGAAAAATCTGAACTCCAGCGTCAAATCGCGCCGCGACAACCAATCAGGAGCCTGGTGACGTGGCTCTGACCTAGGTCAAAGGGGCAGATCCAGCCAAAGCCCTTCATTCTTCATTCAGTATGGAGGAAAAGCTGATCAGCGCCGTGGCTAACCACCCCGAGCTATACGATGCCAGCTCCTATTTCTACCGAGACAGGAATAAAAAGGACCTAGCTTGGAGACACATAAGTGAGGAGATCGGGCAACCTGGTAAGTTCATTCCTTCTTCTTTTTAATTTTCAGACTGACCCGATGAAGCCGTGCAAAAGCTAGCAAGCGCGCCTACTGTCCCGCGATTTTCCCACTGTTGTACAAATACCTTTCTGCTAACCAGATAATGCATTTATTCAGAGGACATCTGCAGGAGAAAGTGGAAGAGCCTCAGGGACACCTATAATAAGGAGAAGAGGTCAGAGAAGGAGAAGAGGAGTGGGTCTGCAGCAGGATCGGGGAGGAGATGGAAGTTCTTCGCGGTCATGGGGTTTCTGGACCCCTTCCTCACCCCGCGGGAGACCAGCGGTAATATGGTGCGGACCGTGGAGAACTTCTCCCCCGAGGACCAGGGACAGCCCGAAGAGGCAGCAGGGGAGTGTCAGTCAGAAGGTATGTTTACAATTAATTAATGTAGGCAGTTAATTTATGCGTGTTGTCATACAGGAATATATTTTGTTTATTAATAAACAGTATAAAGTAGTCCCGCTGTTCATCCGTCACTGCCTCGCCTTTTCGCTGATTTTTTTTATTGCACCGTAGAGCTTTCAACAATGCGCATTGCATTCTGCAGCCCAAATGACAAATCTCCTCCGTGTCGTGTCTCCTGCGCTTGCCAAACTTATCATGTTTGGTTTTGATAATGTTAAGATCCAAAAATTGAGGAAGGGTACAAGAGGTGATCGAAAAATAACCACACTGGTCCGGCCGGGTGAAGTCAAACGAAGATTTTAATTCACATGTGGGAAGATCAAAGGAAACAGCAATTGATCTTCAACTTACTCAAAGCATTAAACAGATATTTATACCGTCAGGGCTTAAATTTAATGACGCCCCTTCAACGTCACAGATACATTTTATACATAGATCAAATCAAAACCACAACGACTTTTGACACCGTTTAAAAGAACAATTGTCTCCTATCTTCACAACAGGTGCTTCCTGTCACTGCCGGATGCTCGCAGCAGTTCTGCGACAAACTGCTCTTGTTGCAACCCCAGCAAAACATGATTAAACTTTCACCTATAAATGATTCTCTAACTAAGTGTGTGTCTGTGTGCTAACCACAATTGCACCCTGTTTCACCTCGCGACTAGCTCCTGACCTCTAACCAGACAGAGAGACAGAAGCCACTCTGATATGCAACAACTGAAACTATGTATGTGTCCTCTACTAAATAAATGTTTTAATCACGAACCCCTACTTAAAGCTTAATACAAGAATATGAACATATAAAAAATATTAAAATGAACTGTTGTGTAAGCATGTACTGCAATTCCTTCTATGTTCTAGTTTTCCCTCAACATGGATCATCTAGACACTCTCACTCGATGAAGCTCACAACCATTAATGAACCTGAACATCAACTCAAATAAGCACAGATATGCAATATGTATAAAATGGTTATAACTGCACCTGAAATACAAAGTTAACATCATCATAAACATCTTAAGGCCATCTTAAAGCTATCTATTACATTGTTAAAGCAATGATCATACTGCAGATTATATTATGCTGGTAAAATACTTTTTGTTCATCCCCACAATTCCCCCTTACGACCTCTGGCACACCAGAGGTCGATACATAGGTTGTTGTTCACTCCTCAGTCCACTCGGCTACCTCCAGATCCATCATCGGCATCATGGACATAGGGGCCACCGCCCCAGGGTCCACTGCCTTTACAATCACTTTCTCTACCAACCTTCGAGCACAAGGAATGAGACAACAACCACAAGTCACCAAAATACCCACCAATACAGATAGAGACAACATAATTGACAGAACAAGCCCCTTCCACTTTCCGAACACTGAGGTCATCCAGCTCTCCAGCGGGTTGTCAATTCCCGAGTGGTCATGCATGGTCCTAGAGAGACTCTTTAGCCCCTCCAAGGCTCGCGTCACCGAGCCATCTGGAGCAGTGTTATTCGGGATAAAAGTACAACACTGATCACCGAACATCGCACAAACCCCCCCTTTTTCCGCCAATAACATATCAAGGGCCATTCTATTTTGGACTCCCATTAATGAGGTCGGACCCATTTGCTCCGCTAACCCTTCCATCCCGTCTCTGGTAAGGTTAGAGAGCCTCAGCAAATTATAGTGAACATAATTGATTCTGTCTACATTTTTGTTCGGGGTCACTGGAAAAAGAGCAGAAATTATTGGAAGATTCTCAAACCCCGCAGCTATTTGGTCTACGAGTTTATATTCATTCGGAACTCCTCTGGGGACCCCTATTGAGTCAATCCAGGTTGGCGAGTTCAGCCTAGGGTCATAAGCGTGTGTTCCCTCAATCCCGCTTTTGGACAAGATATGTCTCTTCCGCCTAGCTGCCAATGTGCGTGTGTTGTGCTGTGGAATGTTTTTTACCTGATTTCCAATTAGCATAAGAGGTGCTCCTAGCCTCACCATCGCGCACGTCCCCACACTTCCCAGAGGAACACGAGCCAAAAGAGTCTTGTGCCCACAATAATAATAAAGTCCACTTCTAGCCCAAGTCCCAATTAAAGTGTTGGGATCACTTACATTGTTTGTGGTTCTTCCCGTCTGGGTAACAGCGCACCAACTTGGGTCGATTTCTCCCACGTCATATATTACTTTATCTGTGGAGAACTTAAAGCACGTATAATTATCTTTTTTCGGCAAAAATGGTCCTGGCTTTGTCCGCTTATCAACTGGAGGAAACAAACTAGATAACACAGTACAGTCTCCAGTACTCACCGCTCCTCTAGTCATTCGCAACATGCAATCATAACCCCACTTGTCCTCCGGATGGAGTGGAGCGGGCTCTGTGAACAGCCGTGGTCTAGCAGAGGCACAAGCAACACAATTGGATACCTCTTGTTCCCTAGCATTTAGAGCCATCCAGTCCAGCCAGAGATTACTGTCACTGAACCCAGTGGCGCGCTCAATTAAATCCTGAGGCTTCAGTCTAGTATAGTCCACTGCCAGGACTCGTCTATCCTTTAGTTCCTGTTCCTCTGGTACCACATATGACGGCCCATTTCCCCTTTTTCCTGTAGAATTTACAACAGCGTTTATTTGGTTGTTAATCATGTGTATTTCCTTTTCTTCTCTAACTGGCTCTACGGGATTTACGGGATTGGCCTTTTCAAGAAAGTTAATTTTAATTAACCCCTTCGGGTCAGTTCCCACAGTCTCCACACCCAAGACTAAATACAAAGAGTTTTTACGCCGCCAATTGCCCAGTGACATAGTCAAAGGATTCTTAGATGGACTATAATCTCTTTGGAGTTTTAACACGTTCTCTGACCCTTGTCCTGACGTTTCCCCATTTTCCCCAGTGTAACCCTTTACCTGATTCCAGTTCCGACACCAGTTTGCAAAGGGCCTACTCCCTCTTTCACAATGTGTACTTACTGCATAATCCCAACAAACCCACACATTATATCCTCTCCAACTACTATCTGCTCCTTCACACTTTAAAACATCGCATAAGTCAAAGGTGAATGAAGTTGTGGACCCATTAACATAGTTCAACTCTAAACCACCATATGTACTCAGGCACTCATCCCTTTTTCCCGAAACCTCGCGTTTTGATCTCCTTTTTAGCCCTGTTTCAATAAACGGTTTCTCTTTTGGTGCTGGATTCAGCTGGCCCCAGTGTTCAGACAGTTCGCGGGGGCCTCCCTGCAAAATATAAACAAGCAAACATAGGGCCATTATCAATATCATCACAGTCATCAAACTAACAATCACAAGCAACATTTTAATCAGTCCTTTCTCCTCACGAATCTCCGCTTTGCGGGATGGCATTGTGTTGTATGTATGTTGTATGTATATTTGTACTTAGCATAAATTTTAAAACTTTGTTTCTGTTTTCCTCTTTCCCTTTTTACTCTTTTTATTTGAACCACCCCTTTTCAAACTCTCAATTTGTTACCACTCCTTTCTGTAGGCGCGGCGATCTCCTCCTAGGCTGCTCTTCTTTCTTCGGCCTTCCAGGTAGACTACTGGTCGGCCCGTTGCACAGGTGAAGAGGTTTATTCTGCCTCTGTTTCTTGACACCTGCGTTCTTTGAAGACGAATTTTCCTCCACCAAGCTCTCGTGTGCAGGTGCACACTGCGACCAGTGGTACCAGGTGTCGCCTTTCCCTTTCAGCTGGACTGCTGTAGCCGTCCGGGCGGTCACCTCATACGGACCAGTCCAGCGGGGCTCCTTCCACTTTCGCTTAATGACCTTCAGCCACACTGCCTTTGCGTCCGGGACCTCTCCGTTCCCCGTGGGTCTCTCACAAGTGACCTGTTTTGTAAAGCTGGACACAAGAGCCTTCAACTCATTAAAATATTCTGCATGAGACCTGTTGCTTGTCCTGGGCTGCTCCACCGGGACCACTGTCCAGGGTGCTGGAAACTGTCTCCCAGTCAGCAGCTCATAAGGGGTGAAACCTGTGGATTGGTTAACAGAACATCTTATGGTCATCAAAGCAATGGGCAGGGCTGCGACCCAATTTAGCCCTGTCTGCGCACAGATTTTAGCCAACTTGTTTTTCAAATTTAGGTTCATCCTCTCTACCTTTCCTTGAGATTGAGGATGATAGACCGTCCCGAACTTATGTTGCACTCCCAACATCCTCTCTACCTCTTGCAAATCTTTGTTCTTGAAGTGAGTACCATTGTCTGACCTAATTCTCTTGGGAAACCCATGCCTTGGGATGTAATGATTGATTAAGCACTTAATCACGCTTTTCGCGTCTTCACATTTGGTCGCCCATGCTTCGGGCCATCCAGTCAGAACATCCACACACACCAACAAATACCTCACCCCACCTGGGCCTGTATCAATCATGTCGGTATAATCAATCACGACCTCTTCTCCTGGCCTTTCTGGCATGAGAAACTTACCAGCTTCAGGTTTTACTGCCGGCTTTGGGTTGTGTGCCCCACAAATTAGGCACGTTCTGGCCTTTTCCAGTATCATCCTTCTCAAATCAGGATGCCACCATCGGCACAAATTTCTCTCCATCTGTTTCACTCCCACGTGACCAAGCCCGTGAGCCTCATTCACCTTCTGTTCCGCCATTTTGGCCGTTAAAGCGGGACGCCCATCTGGCCCCCTCCACAAACCGCCATCTTGCCAGGCTCCTTTGTTTTCCCACACCCCCTTTTCCTCTGGGGATGTCTCCTCCTGAGCCTGTCTAACTTCTTCCATGCTGTTAGTGCTAACCTCCTCTTCTGGGGTTACCTGCACCAGCTGTCTCTGTCCTTTGTAGCCCGCTGCTTCCTTTGCGGCTTCATCAGCTTTCTGATTTCCTCTTGCCACCATACTGTCTGCTTGTGAGTGGCCTTTGCATTTTATAATACTTACCTCGTCTGGGTCCTCCAGGGCCTTTTCCAGTTCCTCCATTTCCTTTTTGTGACAGATGGGTGCATTAGTGGCCGTTCTGAACCCGGCTCTCTTCCACTGAGCCAGTTCCACATGAGCTGCTCCAAACGCATATGCTGAGTCAGTGTAGATGTTCACTCTCATGTTTTTAGCCAACCTCAGGGCTCGAGTTAGGGCTATCACTTCAGCTCTCTGGGCCGACTGTTGTCCCTCAATTTTTCCTGCTTCTTTCACCTGAAACTCAGTTCCTACTCTACAGACTACTGCATAGCCCGCTTTCAATCCTTCTTCATCTCTGTGGCAGCATCCATCTGTGAACCAATCCTCAGCTCCATATATGGGCTCTGCCTTCAGGTCTTCCCTGATTTTTCCTTCAACTTGGGCTTTCTTAATACAGTCATGTGGTTCTCCTGACCCCATTAGGTCTGCCATATTTATTCCTTCATGTGTAAATATCAAATTTGGCGCCTCTAAAATTTTGCTCAACCTTTGTTGCGTCAGTGGAGTCATTGTGAATGCCTGTGAGTTCACATAGGCCACTACACTGTGTGTGGTAAGCACTTTCAGTGGGTGTTCCCTCACTATGTGTGCTGTTTTCTGAATTATCTTTGCTACTCCTGCTGCGTGTTGTGTGCATGTGGGATGCCTTGCTTCTGTTGAATTTAATCTTATGCTAACGTACATAAGTACATCCCTACCTTGGCGAGCCAGCCAGGAGCTGATATATTTTACATATTGGTGCATACCAGACATTTGGAATTTGGGTGCTTTGCCAGCATGCGTTGTCCAGCGCCCGCTTGACCATCGGTCCCAGATCTCTTGGCCCATGACCCTCGTGGACCGCCAATGTAATGTGAGGGGCTGAATCCTCTCCCACATTGTACCAAGGCAGTTGTTCATCAGTAAATTTCACAGCCGCGGCCACACCTTCTGGTCCAACATAAATGTTATGTGTTTGCACATTCCACGTCTGTCCCTCAAGATCAGACTGGAATCGTTCCCGATAGATATCGTTATCTTCCCTATCATAAAAGAGTGTAACGTGGAAAGGATCTCGCGGAGGGGAATAGACGGCCAGGCTCATTATCCAGGGTTTCCATAGCTGATAATGTCTCAGAATGCCTTCTTCCACTAGCCTCCCCCAGTAGATTTCGGCAGTGGGTTGTTCAGAGTTCTGGACTAGATATTGAGTCTTTGAAGGTGATCCCAGACACGGGAATTCTTTTCCTCCAGGCAGAGTAACAATCAGTCCATCTGGTGAGCACATGATTGTAGCTCCCAGTTTCACAAGCAGGTCCCTGCCCATGAGATTTGCAGGCACCTGTGAGGACACCACATATTGGTGTTTCAAAGTCTGTTTTCCCAGCTTTGTCAATGCTGGATCCGTCAATGGCAGTGTCATTGGAATCCCAGAAAAGCCTACCACATTAACTGTGTGACAGGAGAGTGTTGCACTGTCTGGTGTGTCTTTCAATGTTGAGTATGTTGCTCCAGTATCCACCAGGAAGGGCAATTCAGTGCCTTCCACGGTCATCGACAGCATGGGTTCTGCCGTTCCCACGCTGTTCGGTTTCTCCGGGCTCCGTCAGTATTGCTCCCCCTCCCAGCCCCAGTCAGCTACCGGGTACTGGGCGGCTGGTGCTGCATTCGGGTTTGGAGCTTGATGTGCTCCCCTGTAAGCAGCTCTTTGTCTTGGGCCTCCTCGTGCCTGGGATTGATAGCCTCGCCTCTGATAATTTCGCTGCCATTCAGGGCATTCTCGGGACCAGTGTCCTTCTGCTCCACAGCTGTAACAGCCAGTCCAAGACACATTATTAGGATTCCCTGGATTCCGAGCCCTTTGTCCTCCCCTCACGGATCCACCACGCCCTCTCTGCGGTCCACCGGTCCCCCAATTCCCTACGGGTTGACGCTGCCTTGGTGCATTGGCGGGCCAACGGTCATCAGGGTAGAGACCCGGATCCTGATCTGGCCAGTCAGGCACAGGATCGGGCTGAGGCCTTGCCACCATTATTTTCCTTGCGCTCTCTTTATCCTCTTTCTTTCTGTCACCTGCCTTGTTTCTCGCCTCCGTCAGCTGTATCTTTACCAGCTGCGCCTGTGCCTCCTCCAACTCTTTCTTTTGTTTGTTTGCCAAATCCTGTTCCTGCTGAAGTCTGTGGGTCACATGTCTCTCCCACTGCACCGAGTCTGCAACGGCAAAATCTGGGTTCTTTTCCAAGTCAACTGCAACCTGGTTGGGCAGCCCTGCCAGCACTGCCGAACGAAACCACGCTCTACTTTCACCCTCCTTCCCCGGATGTATTCCTGTTTCTAACAACCATTGTTCCTTTGCTTTAGCTAAAAACTCTCTGGGTGTGTTTTTGGGATCCCAAATAATTTTTGGAATGGCTCCAGAGTTAGGAGTTGGGTACTTCTCCCGGACTGCATCTGCTAAGTCATTCTGCACCTCATGGTATTGTAGGTCATTTGCATATCTGGTTGTTTGAGCTATCTGCTCTACATCTGCTAACCCACCACCCAGCATACAACGTCCGGCCAAAGCGCGAAAATCGCCCAGCGCTAATTCTTCTCCTTCGGTCAACGCGCCCAGCCTTCTCAACCAGCCAGCTCCTCCCTCAGTTATTGGTGGAAGTTGTTTAACCAATGCTTCCAAATCTCTCACCTTATAGGCGCGATAAACTGGTTCGTTCTTTGGACCTGCTATTAGAGGCAGATTTAAACCAGGGTCAGGAGCTCCTTGTTCAAAACTCACTTTTCTACTCTTCCTCGACTTTCCTTTTCCCTTTGAGCTCCTAAATATGGGCTGTCTCTGTGCTTGGTCTCTCTTCACACTTCTTTTCCTCAAAATTAGGCTTGTACTTGGTTGGGGCTCAGGTCCTCCATCTTTGTCCTCCTCATCGTCCTCTTCTTCTGATGACGTCGCACGGTCTTCATTCTCCTCTTCTGGCCCTCCCTGCATTACTCTCTGCTTTATAACCTCCAATACCGTTAATGCCTCTATTAACGCACGTGGGGGCTCATGCATTTGTCCATACACTTCTCCTTCCCAATGTTCTCCCTTGGTTATCACTCCTTGTGGTATTTTGTCCTTCATTCTAGGGGTCCTTTTGGCCTCCCCGTCCTGCTTTGGCTGTTCCACTGTAGACACTTCGGCCCGTATGATGTTTCCACTATCCACCAAACTGGGAGGCGAGGTCAAGCCTTCATCTGCAGCTGAGGCTATCATTGTCCCTCCCATATTTTGGGACTGACATTCCACTGCCCTTATCCCTTCTTCGGGGATATTCAGGGGAGTAGTAGTATATTCAACATCTGCTATTCCGCCAAGGACAACTCCAGTCTGTCCATCAGGACCACGAACTTGTCCCCCTCCAAGGGTCATTACAGGCATGACATATGGTGGTGGTGGTGCACAACGTGCCAATTCAGCCCAAGGATATAGTTTCGGTGTGTAATTCCTGTTAGCCTCTTCTACCTTCGGAGTCAAGTCCTTCACTTGGGCCTCTAGCTTTTTATTTTCCTCCTTCAGATGTTTCAAAGACTCCATTATACTCACCATGTCTCCTGATTTTCCTGTGTCATCCTCCTCCTCAGTCATCCAAGAAGAGGCTGCCCTCCACAGGAGCAGCCACTTACAGCACCTGGCATGAGTTTCTTTTAGATCCTTAATTTCTCCTCTGGCTTTCCTGTTCACTGAATGTCCCTTGGACTCCTCTTCAAATTGTTTCAATTTCTGTTCACATCTCTCTCCTTCAGTTTTTAACACCAGGCTCAGAGCTATTTTATCACCCAGCCCTTTCTGTTGGGATGTAATAAGTTTGCTTACCTCAACCTCCATCGCTTGGCACTCTTTCTCTGCTGCTTTTAAAGCTCCAGGGGAAGCCAAACGAATAGCTTTCTTAAGCTGTTCAAGCTGATCCTTCAGAGGCTTGCATCCCCTTTTCCCACTAGGTGTCGCACCCGAGCTGTCAGCCATTCTCTGAAACACAGACTTACCTCTTCCAATGGCGTTGGTCGACTCCACCTTCTTGGTCTAGAGTCACTTCAAATAGAAAAAAACAGCACAAAAACACTCATAACTATGACCCTCATTCGGAAATAGACACCTGCACCGGGAGCAAAAAAGGCGCACAAAAGTGGCGCCGCAGACGGAGAAAAAGCGCGGCATAATACTTTTACGTTTTAAAATCGACAAAGGTTTGCACTTTGAGAATCAACTTGTGAGAACTGTGACTACTGTTCATGTGCTGCAATAAATGGGAGACCACTGTATATAATAATAAGTATATAATAATATAATATTCTCTATGACTATTGTCTTCAACCTGTTAACATTTATTTTTGTCTTGATAGAGTCAAGTTATCATGCAGCAGAGTCCTCCCCTGTTGCTTCTCCTGACTCCCCAGTCCCTGGTCCCTCAGCTCCTGCTGCTGCACCCACAGGTATTCCCTTGTGATCACCTTTACTAAATATCTACAACCAATCTGTTCATATCCTGGTTTTTTTCAATTTTGAAAATGACAATCTAGTAGCAGCCTTCTCATTTCTTTGTGGTGTTTTGTTCTGTTTTTTACAGGCCCACAGAGGAGGAGAGCTCGAAGGCGGTCGAGGGACGGGTCCCAGGATGGTCCATCGGCGGTGGAGCTAGCTATCCTGGAGTCCCTAAAGAAGCCACGCCCGTCTGCAACAGAGCATTTCCTCCTCGGCCTTGTTCCTGCTCTGGAGAGCATGCCGCCTCAGACACGAGAATTCGTGAAATTCCAAATTCATGAATTAGTTTTTGACAACAGCACAGCTGTGCTAAATTTGGAAACATTGGACCCTAATGATCAGTAGTTTTCTGATGAGGCAGCAGCTCTGCAGGGCAGAAACAATGCTCTTATTTTCCTCCTCCTTCTCCCCTGAGGCTCTTCCACTCCAAGCTGGGTCCTTTTTATTCCTTTCTCTCTGTAAATAGTTAAATTTCATATATTTATGTTGAATCTTTTTATTACTGAATTTATATATTTTTATCAAATAAACATTTATAATGACAAATGTCTCTGTTCTACTACACAGCAAATATTGGCACCCGACTTGACACAAGTAGAATTTATTTCATATTATACTAATGACAAAATATACTGATACAGTGGGATGCAAAAGTTTGGGCAACCTTGTTAATAGCCATCATTGTCCTGTACAAATCGTTATTTGTCACAATTTAAATTGTCAGTTAAATACATCATATAGGAGACACACACAGTGATATTTGAGAAGTGAAATGCAGTTCACTGGATTTACAGAAAGTGTGCAATAACTTTACACTAAATAAAGCAGGTGCATATATTGGCAACACATAAAAAGAGAAATAACATAAATATGTAGTGTATATCAATGTGTGTGTCTCCTATATGATATATGTAATTGACATTTTTTACTGTAACCGATTCATACAGGAAAATAATGACTATTAATAAGGTTGCTCAAACTTTTGCATCACAATGGTTATAGGAACATAGTGAAGACAAGTTACTTAAGAGAGGTTAGGTTATTTTGGAGTAGAGATCCATTTATTAAGAAAATTTTAAAAAGACAGGAACACTCTTTAGAGGTTTGTGGGTGGCTCTTAAAAGAGCCGTTGTGGGGAAGTCACTCAGACTTCAAACAGGCTACTCCTTTGGTTGCCAAGACACAGCTCCCTCTGCCGAGAAGTGGGCCATGAACTTCTCCCTCACCAGGACAGCCTCTCTGGAGGAGTTGTTTGCTGCTACACGACCCAGGCCTTGCAACGGCTCCACCACAGCAGGTGCCACACCCCTCACAGCAGGTGCCCCTCTCTCGTCCACACAGCGCAGAAAATTGTGGAGAACACACGTTGCCTTCACACACTTCTCCGCAATTTCAGGACGGAGCTCCATGGCACGCCGATACAACCTCCACTGTGAGGAGAGGATACCGAAGGCACTCTCCACTATCATCCTGGCCCTGGAAAGGCGATAGTTAAAGATCCTCTTCTCTAAAGGGAGGAGGCGTCCAGGGAAAGGTCTCATGAGCTCACGCCGCAGCGGGAACGCTTCATCAGCCACAAAGACATGGGGCTGGGCTCCACGGTGTTCTCCACCAGGTAGAGGCTGGTCAGGAGGCAGATGGAGAGTCCCAGCCCGAAGAGCCTGACCAAAGGTGGAGTTGGCCAGAATACCACCGTCGCTGGTCCTCCCGTACCCCCCAACATCAATGACACGGAAGCGATGCTCTGCATCCACAACCGCAAGGAGAACAATGGAGAAAGTTCCCTTGTAGTTGTGGAACATGGATCCTGAGTTGGGGGGTGCCTTCGTCTGGACGTGCTTCCCATCCAGAGCTCCACAACAGAGAGGGAAGTTCCAGCGCTCCTGGAATCCCTCTGCGATGGACCGCCAGTCTTCAGTTGAAGGCACAGCCATGAAATCGTCCACTAGACAGTCCCAGATGGCCGTCGCTACCTGGGGGATGATCTGGCTCACCGTGGACACACCGACTCGAAAACTGAACGCGATGGTCCTGAAGGAGTCCCCGGTGGCAAGGAACCTGGACAAAATTGTTTAAAATGTGTATTATGTGTACTGCAGTTACAAAATACATTATTGAAATTCCAAAATTACAAATTCCAAAACATAAATCTTACATAAAACATTTTGTAATTATAAGGATAATTACAGGATATATATTTGATATAATCTAAAACAGTCTGCAGTGATTATATACAAATATTCAACTATCCCAGAAATTAAACCAGGTATAAATAAACAAAAGGAGTGTGTATCACTACAAAGATTAACCCACAGTGGTCCTAATACCAGTTTGATATCAGCAAACACCGAGAGCATACCTATGACACCACAGCCATGCTATCATTCAACCACTGATAACAGCATAAATCGAATTAAATCGGGACTTGATGAGACCATCTGAGTATCACTAGAAATATTATAAACAGTACCAGTTTGCTATCGGTAAACACCGAGAGCATTCACTGTTAGCATAGCACATCCATGTTAGCAGTGTATAAACGATACACTGCTAACATGGATGTGCTATGCCATCAGTAAACGCCGACAGCATTCACTGTTAGCATAGCACATCCATGTTAGCAGTGTATAAACGATAGTTTATACACGCCGACAGCATTCACTGTTATAGCACATCCATGTTAGCAGTGTATACACGATACACTGCTAACATGGATGTGCTATGCCATCAGTAAACGCCGACAGCATTCACTGTTAGCATAGCACATCCATGTTAGCAGTGTATAAACGATAGTTTATACACGCCGACAGCATTCACTGTTATAGCACATCCATGTTAGCAGTGTATAAATGGATGGTTTATCATATATTAGCACAGGTATCAATAAAGGACTACCGTATTGACCACTTTTACTAACCTCAGGCAGACGGACAGGCGCTCTGCAGGTGGGATTGAGCGCCTGTAATTGGTGTCTAGGCGGGCGATTCTGGGACCGACGCGGGAAAGCAGGTCCTCAAACTGGCCGGGTGACAGACGATGATATTGCTGGAATCTGCCGTCATCCAGGCGCAGCTCCTGGAGCAAATGGTGAAACTCACCAAACTGCTCACGCGCCTGGAGGACTTGATGGACCCAGGTACGGCGAGGACGTCTTTTACGCTGCTGCTCTGCTCTCCACAGTAAATAGAGAAGGGAGACTCTCTCTTCAAGCGCTAGCTCGACAGCTGCCATCTTGCAAAGATGGAAACTCCCACATTTCCGGTTCACGCGCATCACGCGCGATGGATTTTTCTTGGACACGCGTTGAGACGCGAATGTACACGCGTCAAATTAGGGGCGTTTGGGGCGTTTTATTCGCGTCCATCGCGTTCGGTGTGAACACACCGTAACAATTCCAAGGAATTGGACTACTGGGAACTGGGTCTCTAGAAGAACCGGTTCTTGATTGCCATCCCTACTCCCCACCATTGGCTTCAACAAGTTTCTGGCAATTTCTACTAGGGTAACACCCTTTGGGACCAGAAACTCAGACCCTTAGGTAGCTCGATCCAGACCACACTGGGGTAGCTTGGATCTAACAGGTAGATTACTGTTACCTAAAATACTGAAAATAAAAATGTGATAAATTCTCTTATTACTAAAAAAATAGCCATAGCAGGAATTCTGCTTCAACACAGATCCAGACAGGGAATTCAGAACAATCAGTAGTATTTATATTTTCACTGTGCACACACTTCTACAAAATCACAAAGTGTGTGCTGTACTGAAACCCGACACAGCTGGGTGCTCTCTAAACAAAAAATCAGGTTACACTCATCTCAGGTTGCTGTACAGATTAGTGATGTGTCGGTCGCGAACGAAATGGCTCTTACAGCCGGATCTTTGGCGTGAACGACGCGAGCCGGCTCCTTATCGCGAGCTGTGGGTTTTTTTTTTTTTCTTTCTCTCACCCTCTCTCTCGCACTTTTTTCCCGCTTCACTCAGCATGCGAGCCTTGTGCTTTACCGTGGGAAGAGGGGGGAGGGGGCGGTAGTTACACTCGCAGTAGCACAGGAACAGAGCGGGAGGGAGAGACAGAGAAAGAGCCAGGGACAACAACGTCACATTAGAAAGGTATAGTAATCATCCACAACTATTTTCAGTTGCAGATGATAAAGGAGTCAGAAAGTTTATTCATGCAGGTCCATATGACAGAGAATGTGCATGTTTTTTTTGTTTTCATATTATAATTTATATTTAATTGTGTTGTGGTTTGCAGTGTTTTGTGTTGTTTCACTTTAAAATTGTTTAAAAGGAAAAAGCTGAAAATGTAATTACTTAAAAGTTGAAATGTAAGTAGTTGGTTTTTGTATTGTACAACACGCAACAGAAGTGCTCCAAGATGCTATTTTCAGCTTTTTCCTTTTACAAATTTAAAGTGTTAAATTTGTAAAAGGAAAAACCTGAAAATTTAAATAGTTTAAAGTTGAAATGTGAATAGTTGATTTTTGTATTATATGTAGTGATGGGATTTCCGGCTCTTTTTAGAGATCCGGCTCTTTCGGTTCGGCTCACTAAAAAGAGCCGGCTCTTTCGGCTCCCAACCGGCTCTTCAGGTTGTTTTGTTGCTTTAATTAATTTATTATTAACAATAATATAAAATTATGCACAAAAGGAATTACTAACGTAAAAACAAGTGGTTTTATTTATATGTTTATATATAAATATATGCGGTGGCCCCTAGAGACAAAACACGTACAAACTCCAAAACACATTTCTAGCATTAACTGAACTTCCAAAGCAGAGCTACTAGATCACTTAAATTACACAATTGAAAGCATGTGTGTATTGTTTGTGTACTTATACACAGGCACTCATATATATATTCAAATAATTTAAAAAAAAGTTCATTTACCTGTTATTACCACACACCAAATCCGGTCGTTGGTACTTGCTGGCTTGTGTAGCCACAAGATAACAAAGGCTCAACACTGCGCCCAGCATCCTGGAGCACTTCTGTTGTCTTTTGTACGTGTTTTGAGTTTTTATGTGCTTCTGAGTTTTTATATGCTTCTGAGTTTTTACGTGCTTCGGAGTTTGTACGTGTTTTTACGTGTTTTGGAGTTTTTACGTGTTTTGGAGTTTGTACGTGTTTTTACGTGTTTTGGAGTTTGTACATGCTTCAGAGTTCGTACGTGATTTGAAGTTTGTATGTGCTTTGTCTCTAGGGGCCACCGTAAATATACTTTTATTTATTCACTCCACATAAAATGTAATAAATAAATCATATAATACAAAAATCAACTATTCACATTTCAACTTTTAACTATTTAAATTTTCAGCTTTTTCCTTTCACAAATTTAAAGTGAAAAGAACACAAAACACTGCAAACCACAACACAATTAAATATAAATTATAATATGAAAACTAAAAGAACATGCATATTCTCTGTCATATGGACCTGCATGAATAAACTTTCTGACTCCTTTATCATCTGCAACCGAAAATAGTTGTGGATGATTACTATACCTTTCTAATGTTGTTGTCCCTGCCTTTCTTTCTCTCTCTCTGGCTCTGTTCCTGTGCTACTGAGTGTAACTACCGCCCCTCCCCCCTCTGCCCAGCGTAAAGCACAAGGCTCGCGTGCAGAGTGAAACGGAAAAAAAGTGCGAGAGAAAGGCTGAGAGAAAGAAAAAAAAAAAACCCACGTGACGGCTCGCGATAAGGAGCCGGCTCGCGTCGTTCACGTCAAAGAGCCGGCTCTAAGAGCCATTTCGTTCGCGAACGACCCATCACTAATTATATGATTTATTTATTATATTTTATGTGAGATGAATAAATAAAAGTATATTTACGGTGGCCCCTACAGACAAAGCACATACAAACTTCAAATCACGTACGAACTCTGAAGCACGTAAAAATTCCAAAACACGTAAAAACTCCAAAACACGTACAAACTCCATAGCATGTATAAACTCCAAAACACGTAAAAACTCAGAAGCACATAAAAACTCAAAACATGTACAAAAGACAACAGAAGTACTCCAAGATGCTAGGGGCAGTGTTGAGCTCTTGTTACCTAGTGGCTACACAAGCCAGCAGGTACCAACGACCGGATTTGGTGTGTGGTAAAAACAGGTAAATGAACTTTAAAAAAAAAAAATTATTTGACTATATATGAATGCTTGTGTATAAATACACAAACAATACACATATGCTTTCATGCTTTCAATTGTGTAATTTAAGTGATCTAGGTAGCTCCGTTTTGGAAGTTCAGATCATGCTAGAGATGTGTTTTGGAGTTTGTACGTGTTTTTTTCTCTAGGGGCCACCGTTTCTATTTATATATAAATATGTATAAATAAAACTACTTTTTTTTTTTACATTAGTAATTCCTTTTGTGCATAATTTTATATTATTGTTAATAATAAATTAATTAAAGCAACAAAACAACCTGAAGAGCCAGTTGGGAGCCGAAAGAGCCGGTTCTCTAAAAAGAGCTGGAAATCCCATCACTAATCCACAACTATATTCAGTTGTGGATTATAAAGGATTCAGAAAGTTTATTCAAGCAGGGCCTATATGACAGAGAATATGCATGTTCTTTTTGTTTTCATATTTTAATTTATATTTAATTGTGTTGTGGTTTGCAGCGTTTTGTGTTGTTTCACTTTAAAATTGTTTAAAAGGAAAAAGCTGAAAATGTAATTACTTAAAAGTTGAAATGTAAGTAGTTGGTTTTTGTATTGTACAAAACGCAACAGAAGTGCTCCAGGATGCTAGGCGCAGTGTTGAGCTTGTGTTACCTAGTGGCTACACAAGCCAGGAAGTACCAACAACCGGATTTGGTGTGTGGTAGTAAAAGGTAAATGAACTTTTATTTTTTTTAATTATTTGAATATATATGATTGCTTGTGTATAAATACACAAACAATACACATATGCTTTCAATTGTGTAATTTAAGTGATCTAGGTAGCTGTTTTGGAAGTTCAGTTAATGCTAGAAATGTGTTTTGGAGTTTGTACGTGTTTTGTCTCTAGGGGCCACCGTATATATTTATATATAAACATATATAAATAAAACCACTTATTTTTTACATTAGTAATTCCTTTCGTGCATAATTTTATATAGTTGTTAATAATAAATTAATTAAAGCAGCAAAACAACCTGAAGAGCTGGTTGGGAGCCGAAAGAGCCGGCTCTTTTTAGTGAGCCGAGCCGAAAGAGCCGGTTCTCTAAAAAGAAATCCAGAAATCCCATCACTATCCCCCAGCTGCTATCAGGGAGACAGCAGCTGGCAGATAGCAGAGATATCAGGAGATGTTCCCATCTATGCGTCCAAACTGCAAATTAGTGATGTGCGGATCGATCCTGAAATATCGATTCCTCTGATACCAATCATTTATGTTCTAGAATCGATTCTCACATTAAAATATCGATATTTCCTCTTCCGCCTCTCATAGTTAAATGTAAATGTCTCGCAGCCGCTGGCGTGCGCACTCACTCACAACAATGGCTGAGCGTAGTTGGAGTCATGTGCGGACGTATTTTACATCCACAAACAGCTGAGACGTGGTTTGCGATACATGTGGCAAAAAAGTGAGGTGTTGTGGCCATACTTGCCAACCTTGAGACCTCAGAATTAGGGAGATATTCAAAAGGGCTGTTGGGGGGGTGATAAATACATTTTACAATGTTTATTTATCGGATAAAATACATTAAATGTCACCGTTATTATTGGCCGGCCTGGAAACAGCGGGGGGTGTCCAAATTCAGAGGCTGCTTCCACCTGAGGACCCGGCCTTCGCGGTCTAAAGAAAGCCGGGTAGTACGTCACAGGCTCTCTCGGTGGAGTGAAATGCTGCCGTCTGCTCCTTGCTATCTAAAACAGCGGTCCCCAACCTTTTTTGCGCCACGGACCGGTTTGTGCCCGACAATATTTTCACGGACCGGCCTTTAAGGTGTCGTGGATAAATACAACAAAATAAAACTAGTACCGGTACCGAAAAAAAAGAAGATTTATTCATAACACACGTGAAAAGACCCAGGAAAACCGAGTTAACGAAAAAACGATAACAAAATAACGCTGAAAACCGCTAAAACCCCTGAAAACCATACATTTCACACCTGAGTCTCACTCTGGAATCTGGAAAAATTCGGGAGAATGGTGGCTCCGGGAGATTTTCGGGAGGGGCACTGAAATTCGGGATTGTCCCGGAAAAATTGGGAGGGTTGGCATGTATGGTTGTGGCAACATCACTAACCTTGTCAAACACCTCAGAGTAAATATCACAGAATATGACGAGTGTATGTTGAGGTGAACTGAAGAGGATGAGAGGGACAGGTGCTGCTAGGGCGAGACAGAGTCTCTCACAGAGTCCTTTCGTGCTGCAGGCAGGCAAGGTGTTCAAATAGCGCACAACTTAAGTTTTTTTTATTTCTATATGATGAACCCTGCATTATTAAGTGATAAGAACAAGTAATCTGATGTCCTGTAATCATTATGACGCTATAATTTGAGATACAATAAATAAAATAAGTTTTTGTACACAGTATCGGTATTGGAGTAGTATCGTCGATACCACCCTTAATATTACTTGGTATCGGATCGGACAGGAAATCAGTGGTATCGCACATCACTACTGCAAATGAATTGCGCATGAGCAAAGCCACTACTCCCGTACTGACTGTAATGCAGTCAGTTCTTCTTTTACTGTTATGTTGTTTTGTGGGTCACAAGGTTTAAAACTACTTATAAACACACACACACCAAGTTACTCCACCAGAGTGCCTATTGGTGGTCCACTTTTGCTGGTCAAAGCCCGGATAAAGGAGCAGGGTTGGAATTGTGACATTAAAAAAAAAAAAAACAATAATTGCTAAAAGAAATTTAATCTGTAGTTCTAAATAAATTCTAAATACATTTAGGACGTTTTTAGCTCACTTTGTCTCTTCCACGATGTTATTTTTCTCTCCTACAACGTAGGTTACAATTATATTAGCATGACCAGTTATGCAAATTAGGCGATGACATCATTTAGCGACTTCTAGCGACTTTTAAGACAGCAAATAGCGATTTTCCTTACTGAGGAGTTGGCAACACTGCATACCATAACAGGCAGAGGACAAGGAGCAGCTGATCTCTTGGTCCAAGCTGAGAAACTGGCTGCAGTGGGGACATATTCTCATTCACATCTGTGGGACAGTGCCAATAAGACAATATGTAATGATATCCAACAACAACGGTAAAAGTCAGTTCTAAATAATTATATGGTAAGATAATGGATATTTGAATGTTTAAACGTTAGAACCCACACATTTTAATTTAGTATTTTTTTTCCCTTCATGCAGTTTAATTTTTGATAATTTAATTACAATTCTGAGAATTTGACTTTGTGTAATATTAACTTCATTATTTTTGGTGATGGACAGCTTAATGATTAAAAATTCTTATTTTCTTCGTACACATGGTCATAGGCACTTATAAATTTGTAGTTAAATATTCATGCGTTATCAATTAGTGCATGAAACATTCATACATGATTTGTATATAAGCAGTGTTTGTAATTTAGCCCCATTGACTGCAAAGAATTTAAACCAATCCTCACAACCAGAATACTTTTTAATCCCTAAAGAAATTATATGTCAAATTATGTTCTATTATCCCGGGACTTTTGAGCCTTTTGCTAAACCCTTTAAATTAAAGCTTAAAGTACACTTCAATCACATTTTGGGGAATGTATAAACAAATACAGAACAAATAGGAAAAATGGATTTTTAAGTTTTAATTTTCTTTTGAGTTCAAGTATACAAGAATTTATTCCTCGTTTCTTTTGAATATGTAGTTCTTTTAAAGTTCTGGTTTTCTGTGCCATGTTTCACTTGGATAGAGTTTCTGCTTTAATTCTGTTCTTCATATGAAGAGATTTTAAAATATTATATTTTGTATGGATTTTTTATATTTCATTTTCTAAAGTTTTTCCGTTTACTCCTGCCTCCCCTGTGCTCCTCGAGATCTGTGGTCAGGTCTCCTTCGCTGTGTTTAATGTGTTCATGTTTTCTTACCTCCTTTTCATTATTTCAGTAGTCCTCAATCTCTTGTGCTGTTGTCTTGTTATCTTGATTCTGTTCACCTGTGCCTTGTGTCCCCAGCTATGCTTAGTCTTCCTGATTACCTCACATGTCTATTTAAACCCCCAGTGTTTCTCATGTCGCTTTCCTTGTCTCTTCCCCTGTGTCTTCACATTTTGCCATCTGTGGGGTTGTTATGCTGTTGGTCACATGTTAAGAGTTTTTTCACCTTAAAGATTTGTTTGCCTTTTGTTTTTCCATCCAATCCTGCTTAGGTAACTGCATTCTAGGTCCTCATCTCCTCATGACTAGATTTAAATCTACCAGCTGTGCCATAATTTAAACATGAAGGTCAAATTTCAACAGCACAAAGTTTTGTCAAAATAATTTTTAAATAAATAATGCAAACATATGCGTGTGATATGCTATGATGGTCACATTAAGGTTAATCTTTTTGCACAACAGATACGCCTTTATGCAAAGCCAACAAACCGTGCACGTGATTTTTGGCAGGATGTCACAGACAGCAGCCTTGGCATTAAGCTGCTGTTTAGCAAGATTTAAGAACAAGCTGCTCAGCTCACCTCTGTAGGAAAATTTGTTTTTATGGGTCAGGCAAATGGCTGACCATGGTGTGTGTGTGTGTGTGTGTGTGTGTGTGTGTTTTCTCCCCCTCCTGAGTCTTCCAATGCTCTGAATCTGAATATTTTCTATTTTATTTAGTTATACCTCCTGCTCTGAAACAGAGCGCATTTTAGCTTTAATAAAAAAAGCCAGGAATGGCACTGACCCTGATCATCCTAACCCACACAATGTAATCTCATCACACTGTAACATTCAGAACATGATTGCCTAAAGTGATAGATGTGATGACATAACAAGGATATTATGCCACGTTACAGCAAAGATTGTTAGGTGAGGCATTTCGGAGTCTAAAGACTAAATTTAAATATTATGGGACATTGACTGTATAGTGACTTGTTTCTTACAACTGCCACTTGTATAAACTCTGATAGTGGATTTTTATTTATAATTTTGGTACCACAGGATCTGCTACCTGCAGCTTCCATCAGAAGGCTCAAACAGTTTGTGTGCTGGTCGACAGAGCAGCAGTAACAGGCTTGTCTGGTTTCCTCTGGGTCTACCTTCTCAGAGATTTGACATTAACTAGGCTAGCTGATACTAATTGCCATCATCTGTTGTCTGCTAAAGAAGATCTCTTGATGTTTCCCAGGCTACTCTGGCCTTTTAAGAACTACAGTCTGCTGTCGCTGTTGGTGGGAGTAAGCGACAAGTGAAAGAATCACTGGGGGGGAGGTTTGCCTATATCATAAAATGAATGAGGGGATACTGTAAGGTTGGAAAAATTAGTCTTACTCTGTTACTGTCAGTCTTTGTATCAGTGTGCTGCTCATTTATATGTTGTGGATCAGAAACTGCTCAAACTTCTTTTTTTTTTTCTTTTTTTTTTTTTAAATTTTAATTTATTTTTAGTTTTGCATGTTATAAGCAGACAGTGAAGTTAAGATGACAAACACTGGACATGCTAAAAAGTCTGTTCCTCATTGCATCAATGCTTGGCTGTTTGTGTGTAGCCAGGAGCCTTACGATGAAGCATATCTTGCCTTTGGCTTCAGCTGCACAATGGTGGTGCCAAGGTAGGTATCCCTGACAGAATTCATTTCCCCTGCACTCTGGGCTATCCAAATCACGGACAAACAGTATCTCTTGATTTTTAGTTCACAAAAACATATAAAGACTAACCGCTCCGGAAATTCTGGAGATGTTTGCTCTTTATACAGTAAAGTTACAGTGGGATACAAATAATATCTGGCTGATGCTGGCACAATCTGTTCCCCCGTCCAAATTACAGACAAACCGTATCCCACAGTCGTCTGTTTTTAAACCCATTTTGCACAGAGGCATTTTTATTCATATATTTATTTTTAAAGTTAATGATAGCAACGTTGAGTATTGTTAAATAGGGGGGGCAAAACAACTACACGTAAAATAATTGCACCATAAAGATTGTTTTTCTGTTATTGGCTTTGTCAAGGCTACATACACGGGTATGAAAATGGAGATTTTCCGTTTGGGGGGACCCTCTCTGAAAAGTTTGCTTTTCTGGAAAGCCAGCTAATTTTGTGTTGCTTTTCAAGTGCCTTCATCTCAAATGTTAATAACTAAAGACGGTATTTTGGATTTTGTCTCACTGACTCTCTTGGTTAGAGTTGGTCAAAAAGGAGACTGAAAATTTGACATTAGTCTGAGTGATTCATAAGTCACAGCGCTGTGAAATATGGCTGGTGTAGACTCACAACTTAAGAATGGACAAAATGCATACAGTGTACATAAATTTAATTAAAAAAAAAAAAGAATTTGGTCGGGATTTGGATTTTGAAAGTGTTTGTGTTGAATGTAGAAGTTCACTGTGAGGCCTGTTTTACTAAATGGAGGAACAGTAACTGTGTGTCTATCTACGTGGTTTTAAAAAAACAAAAAACAAACAAAACTGCTGAGCAAGATTAACAGCAAGAGAATTTTGTCCATATGCGCCATTGTAGAAATTAATCTCATGTAAACAATAAGGTGGCGCCCAGTGTGACATCAAAAAAGGCACAAACTTTTGATGTTGCGTGACTAAATCTCTATATCCCTTGTCCACAGGTAAACGCAAAAACTGAGTCCTCAAATCTCCACCCTGGCACGAGTTTTTAAAAATCTGTTTTCGATTGTCCGAAATGCTGTTTACGTGTGGACGAAAAGCCCTAAATGCATAGAAAAGCTGCGTTTTCAAAAATGCCCGTGTAGATGTAGCATAAGTTTATTTTATTGCTACCTGTAATTTATTGCAATTTACTTCAATCGTTTAAATAAAAGGTGAAGTGTGAAATAAAATAAATGGGTGTGTGTGTGGTTGGAGGATGTGTTTGTGCCGGGGAGGGTGGGGGTGAACAAAGGGGGGCCTAGCAAAAAAAGTTTGGGAACCACTGCATTAACCAGCACTGTAAAAACTGTCTATCACCCTCACTATCAACATCCAATCAACACTGTCTTTTGTCTGTCTAGTTAAATATGTACCTTTTACTCTCCATGGCCAGTCAGAGTCTCCATAGTTGCACGTTATGTCTTCCCCCGGCTTGATGTCTGTTACTGCAAATAAACAGAGATGAGGCTGTCCATTCATAGTAATGGTCTTTATTTTGCTGTTTGGACTCACATGATCATCATTAACAAGTCTGCCCAAGGAGTCATCCTCTCTGGCTGTATAAGTGCTGAAACAAAAAAAATTGCAAGACATAAAATGACAAACTTTATGAACAGGCAGAATAAATTCGATTACATTTTTAATTATATGGATTTGCAACAAACTAGCAGTTTGTCTTAATGTGGTCGTCATAACATTTGCAAAAAGTATGCTTTGCATAAATTACTCTAATTTACATACCATAATTGTTTTCCATTTTATTGAAATTCGAACAGAAAGACCTTCAAGGCATCATGGTACAATCTTACGGTGCATACACACCGAACGCGATAGAAGCGACCAGAGCTTCACGTTTACATGTAAAGTCAATGGAGGAGCGCGATGAAGCGCGAACTGGGGTCTCGCGAAACTTCAGAAGCAGATTGGCGTCGTGAAAACGCTTTTTTGCCTGATTCACGCGAACAATTAGCGGGACGAAAATACGCACTGCAGTTTGTGTGGTGCATTTTGTGCATTCACGTCTACTGCTCGAGTTGGAAAAATCTGAACTCCAGCTTTAAGTCACGCCGCAACAACCAAATTGGTCGCACTCTAGAGCCCTGTACTATATAGGAACATAGTGAAGACCAATTATTTAAGAGAATAAAGAGAGGTTAGTTTATTTTGGAGGCAAGCTGCATTTATTAACCCTCTGAATCTGTTCAAAAACACCACCCTTTCAGCTTGTTCGTGGCCACAAGTGGCCACCTACAGATTAGGTCTGTAATTTTTTATTAATTTTGTTTTGTTGCCTTTTTTTTTTTGCATAAAGCTTTTAAGTAACTTCAGTTTTTTTTTACATGATTTTTTAGACTAGCATCAGGGCTGTTCATCAAAATCAAAATTTCATTAAAATTCTGAAATTTAACCCTTTAAATACCAGTTAGAGCACATAATCATAACAACTCATAAATAGAGAAAATCATAAAATCCCAGTTTTTTTTTCTAAATAATACATGCCATCTGATTTATTTGCTAACCACGATGAAGGTTAGATGCATAGCAATAATTTACACCATCAATGACATTTATGCAACATTGTTTTTTTCTGCAGTGGCAGAAAAACATAAAAAAAACCCTTTCAGACTGTTCGTGGCCAAAAATGGCCACCCCTTGTTTACATTTACAAAATGCTATAAAATTATTATATATTAAGAAAAATGTCCAGTTTTTTTTACATGATTTTTTAGATTAGCATCAGGGCTGTTCATCAAAATCAAAATTTCATTAAAATTCTGAAATTTAACCCTTTAAATACCAGTTAGAGCACATAATCATAACAACTCATAAATAGAGAAAATCATAAAATCCCAGTTTTTTTTCTAAATAATACATGCCATCTGATTTATTTGCTAACCACGATGAAGGTTAGATGCATAGCAATAATTAACACCATCAATGACATTTATGCAACATTGTTTTTTTCTGCAGTGGCAGAAAAACATAAAAAAAACCTTTCAGACTGTTCGTGGCCAAAAGTGGCCACCCCTTGTTTACATTTACAAAATGCTATAAAATTATTATATATTAAGAAAAATGTCCAGTTTTTTTTACATGATTTTTTAGATTAGCATCAGGGCTGTTCATGAAAATCAAAATTTCAATCAAATTCATAATTTTAACCCTTTAAATACCAGTTAAATCACATAATTGTAATGATTTACATAGGGATAAAAGCATAAAATCCCCATTTTTTTCTAAATAATACATGCAAACTGATTTATTTTCTAACCATGATGGAGGTTAGATGCATAGCAATAATTAAAAGTATCAATGAGTTTTATGCATCTTTATTTTTTTGTGCAGTGAGAGAAAAACAAAAAAAAAATCCCTCTCAGCTTGTTCGTGGCCAAAAATGGCCACCCCCTGTTTACATTTACAAAATGCTATAAAATTCATATATTAAAACATTTTTCTACTTTCATTGACTTGATTTTTTAAATTAGCACCGCTTCTAGTCATAAAAACCAAAATATAATTCAAATTCTGATATTATACCCTTTGAATACCAGTCAGGTTATGTATTATTATAGTAAAAATAGTAATAAAGTTCACATCTTTTAGCATATAAATGGTGAAACCTAATATGTTTTTTTATCATCATTGCAGGTCAGTAACAGTAACTGTTACAATGATTTATTTTTACTTTATTTATTTATGTATTTATTCTTTCTTTTGTTTGGGGGGGAGGAGGAGATGAATGGCCAAAAGCAATGTCACACATGGTGTGTTAGTGGCCAGTGAGGCAATTTAGTGACCAAATAAAAGAGCTCAATATTGAGCCGGAGAACGCAATTTCATTGTTCTTTGACAATAAAAATAAATACTTGAATACGATCCGTGTCCTCAGCCAGGGAGCGATAATCCTTCGTGCCCGGAAGCGGAGAGTTGGCGAGGCCGGCTCTCACGAACGCCGGCAGCTGTCTGAGGAAAATGTGGGCGAAGAGAAATCCCCCGTCGTCCGGTCCGAGAAAGGACAGCATGTGCGCCATCAGTTCGAGAGCCGTACCACCACCCAGGCCTGAGAGGGAGAGGAGCTTCTCGGCTCGCTCTGCGTCGGTGAGGGCATAGCACCGAAGAAGAAGCTCCTTAGGAGTGGCGTACTCGGGTGGGTGGGTCCCGGAGGAGCGTCAACGCACGACGGGTTGCTAGCGGGTCGAAAAAAGCCACCACGTGGTGATATTTCGTGTCGTCAGCCGAGATGTCACGAAGGGAGAACTGGGCCTCCACGTGCACGAACCATGACGGGGGATCGTGAAGCCAAAAGTCCGGTGTTCTGACAAGGTAGGACGTTTGCGCCACAGCAAACATAGCTGCAGCCGGAGGCAGAGGGCTGGCGCTGCTGATGCATCCAGAGCGGAGTCTGCGCCACCATCGGACTGCAGCATGTTCGAGTCAGGGGTCACCAATGTGGAGGTAAACACAGACGACACGAGAGCTGTCGATAAACACTGCTCGTTTATTGCTCATCACCACAGAACTCAACACTTTCACTCCAAAACACAACAACAACACTTCCTGAGAACTGGGTGTGAGTGGAGCCCTCCAGTGGTCTGGAGTGGAGTGGAGTGAGTGGAGCCCTCCAATCATTGGGGGGGGGGGCTCCACCTCCATGCCCCCCAACCCCAATCCTCCCCCAAAGAAGAGGATTCGGGCACTGGCTAGAACTCATCAGTGGTGATGCAGTCAGCCTCTTTGAAGATTGTCCCCTCATCTTCTGGAGAGGAGGTTTCTTCATCTTGGGCAGATGTATTTTCTTCAAGGACAGATGACTGCTGCTGTCCTTGCTCTCTGACCAGATCATATAGGCAGTGCTTGAAGCAGTGATGACCTTCTTGCCATATTGCCAGAATAAATGATCTGGAAGCTGTTAGGCTTACTTACAGCAGTAGCTCTGTCTGCACCTGCAGAAACTCCAGGACACGTTTACAAACAGTGTTTGTTGTTTGCGCTCCAGCTGCAGCTGCAGGTTTGAACTCTGCAAAATGTCCTGTGATTGGGTTTTTTTTTTGTTTTTATTTCTAGAGTTAATATTTTGGGTATGGTATCTTTTGATGAAAAATACAAGAGTAAAAGTGCTTTTAGCATGTGCTTCAAAGCTAAGTGACTGGGAACCTCAAAGCTCAATATCCTGCATCCACAGAAATTCACTGCAGCCTATGTAATGTTTGAATTTATTCCAGTCTATCTTGCAAATACATGTTTGTACTGCAATGTCATGCATAAACACAAACTATTAGATCCTTAAGATCAAACCTATGTCAAAATTGTTTCATTATTTTGGTCCATTGGAGTGTGGTAGGCCATCAAAGGCTGCTACTAGAAACTCAGAATATTACATGAAATTGCTTGCTTGGCCAAAAATGGGTAAATGATGTCATTTGGTAAAAAACATTAAAAACTACAATTTTCATGTGTTGACTTTAGAATGAAAGCAATTTTACCTAAATTGCATGATATAGTACTGTCAGTAACAAGGAATCAAAAAAGGTGGTTATAATGGGTTTCAATTGGCCACAAATGGCCACGATAGAACCCAGAGGAACTATTCAGTGTATAGTGAATATTATTGACATTATTAAGGAGCTGATGTTGAAAATTAAAAAATCTGACAAAAATACACACCTTTGGGAAGTTTCATTCCACTGGCATTAACAGAACAAAAATGGGCCATGAACTTCTCCTTCACCGGGACAACCTCTCTGGAGGAGTTGTTGGCTGCTATACGACCCAGGCCTGACAACGGCTCCACCACAGCAGGTGCCACACCCCTCACAGCAGGTGCCCCTCTCTCGTCCAAACAGCGCAGAAAATTATGGAGAACACACGTCGCCTTCACACACTTCTCCGCAACTTCAGGACGGAGCTCCATGGAGCGCCGATACAACCTCCACTGTGAGGAGAGGATACTGAAGACACACTCCACTACCAGCCAGACCCTGGAGAGGCGATAGTTGAAGATCCTCTTCTTTAATGGAAGGAGGCGTCCAGGGAAAAGCCTCATGAGCTCCCGCCACAGCGGGAATGCTTCATCAGCCACAAAGACATGGGGCTGGGCTCCACAGTCTTCTCCACCAGGTAGAGGCTGACGCGGGACAGCAGCTCCTCAAACTGGGCGAGGGACAGACGGTGGTACAGCTGAAAGCGTCATCCAGACGCAGCTCCTGGAGCAAGTGGTGAAACTCACCAAACTGCTCACGCTTCTGGAGGACCTGGAGGAGCTGATGGACCCAGGTATGGCGAGGACGTCCTTTACGCCGCTGCTCTGCTCTCCACAGTAAATAGAGAAGGGAGACTCTCTCTTCAAACGCTAGATTGATAGCTGCCATCAAAAATTGCATATTTTAAAGTGCGACCAGTTTGCCTTGGACACGCTTCGAGGTGCGACTGTGCAAGCGACCAGCTAGGGGCGTGTGGCGCTTTTTGGTCGCTTCTATCGCATTCAGTGTGTATGCACCGTTAGTCTTCCATGTTCCTTCTTGCTTATGACATCTCCACAATATTTCACAAGGTAGCCACCTACTAAACACTCCTTGACCTTATGAAAAAATAGGAAATGTCAACATTAATCTACCACAGTGGTTAAACTTATGAGTATACCAAAAATCTTCAAGTATCTTAGTATCTCACCTTTGAATAAATTGATTAATTTGACCTCAAATCCATCTTTGTCCCTACCCAAAAATGAAAAAATGTGCAACTTTGGGTTTAATCTTCACTCTTGGTTGCCTCGTTGCAATACACTGTACAATTTCTGTAATATTTCAGGAACGTAGTTTACAGTGAAAACTGATCTTTTACAGGAGGTGCTTTTAATCCTCTGGAGTCAAGGGTATAATTAGCAGTTTCTGACTACTCTTTGATTTTACCTCTATAATTCTGGTCCCTGAGTGCTGTAATTCTTTTTTTGACATGGAACTTAACTGCTTTCCATGTCCTTTGTCCAAGTTCTTTTGGTGAAGCTTCAATAAACTCAATACAGTCTGACTTGCCAGGAACTCTGCCACCTTCTGTGAATCTTTTTCAAGTGTTTTTGGGGGTTTGTTTGCTTCCCCCCCCCTACAGCACGAGTCTCTTCTGCAGACCAGCTTCTCTTCTATGAAGCTCCTGAGAACAAACAAAAGTATTAATAGATCTGTTATCATTTTAATTGAAGGGGCCTCTATGGCACTCAAGTACTCTGCACAACATTGCAAACAGTAAAATACAGAAACCAGAAACATAACTGGTTAAAATGGGACACTGCTGTTACATTTGTGGATTGAAAGCAAATTTAAACTGATGAGTCTTGAGTGAGGATTTGAAAAGAGAAAGTGAAGTCATATTTCTGATGTTAGTGATTTCCAGAACATAGTAGTGAGATGGGTGTGAGGGACAAACAAGCGAATAGGAAACCAAACAAGTGAAAATACAACATGCGAGCAAGTAAAATAAAAAGTAACAACCATTTATTTTGCCATTTCAGAGGATATATTGTACTGAATGTTGTAAAAGCCTCAAAAGTGACAAACGTTCCTGTATGGCAGGGGTGTCAAACTCCAGTCCTCGAGGGCCAGCATCCTGCTTGTTTTTGAGTTATCCCTGCCCTACCTGCTGCTGATTACCTGGTTCAGGAGTGCTTTACCAATAAGAAGCTACAAGGGCAGGCTTGTTAAAGCCTGGAGTTCGACACCTGTGCTGTATGGTGTTATACAAATGTTGTAATTATTCAAACACACGTCCAAATGAACCTTCAATATCAAACTTTGGGATTTTGTGATGCATTTGCAGACATTTAGCACAGCTTTCAGTGGCTCGTTTTGGAGTGTTACCCCTTCAGTAGCTTTTCACTCCCGCTTCGTCTGCCATTGTTGTCTCTTTATAATAGAGCATGCCCTGGAATGATGAGAGTTGGAGGCATGGGTACCCTCCATCTGCGGGGATGAAATGCACCGACCCAGGCCAGCCCACGTACGTGTCAATAAAGTGGCCCTGATGGTCACAAACCACCTGCAAAAGATGATAGATAGTAACAGGAAACTGTTTCCATAGCACTGATCACCGCTCCAATCAGATCACCGCTCCATCCTGCTCCTGCCCGCCTACAGGCAGAAGCTGAAACAGGAAGCTCCAACCCGGAGGGCGGTGCACTGTTGGACGGACCAATCGGAGTCTGCGCTGCGGGACTGTTTTGATCACGCGGACTGGGAAATGTTTCACGTGGCTGCTAGGGACATTGACGAGTACACAGACTCAGTCTGCGGATTGATCAGGAAATGCGTGGAAGATGTCGTCCCATCCAGAACAGTTAAATCCTTCCCAAATCAAAAACCCTGGATTAACGGAGATGTTCGCGCGGCACGGAGCACCGCCTTTGCCTCCGCGAACACATTGGACTACAAACACGCACATTACCAACTCCGGAAGACGATCAAAGCAGCCAAACGTGAGTACAGGGACAGGGTGGAGCAACAGTTTGACAACCCTCGGAGTATGTGGCAGGGACTAAACACGATCACAGACTTTAGAGGGAAAACCAGCACACCGCAGACCACGGCCTCTCTGTGTGAGGATCTAAACGTATTCTACGCTAGATTCGACACAGCGAACACCATGAGACCGGACAGTGTGCGCACCGCGGATGACGTCAGTGCGCACACTGTGTCTGAGGAGGATGTGCGGAAGTGCTTCAGGAAGGTGAACGCACGCAAAGCTACTGGTCCGGACGGGATTCCCGGCCGCGTCCTCAAGTCATGCGCGGCTCAGCTGGCTGGAGTGTTCACGCACATCTTCAACCTTTCCCTCTCTCTGTCTGTAGTCCCAGCCTGCTTCAAAATGGCCACCATCGTCCCTGTACCCAAATCCTCCACCATCTCCTCATTGAACGACTGGCGACCTGTAGCCCTGACCCCCATCGTGAGCAAATGCTTCGAGAAGCTGGTCAGGGACTTCATCTGCTCTGCACTACCCGACTCACTGGACCCTCTACAGTTCGCATACCGCCACAACAGGTCCACTGATGATGCCATAGCCCTGACACTACACACTGCCCTGTCACACCTGGAGAAGAGAGACACGTATGTGAGAATGCTGTTTGTAGATTACAGCTCAGCATTCAATACCATTGTTCCCTCGAAGCTGGACAGGAAACTGCAGGATCTAGGACTGAGCAGCTCCCTCTGCAGCTGGATCCTTAACTTCCTGTCTGACAGACGCCAAGTGGTCAGACTGGGCAGCATCACCTCATCCCCCATCACACTGAACACTGGTGCTCCACAGGGGTGTGTACTGAGCCCTCTCCTGTACTCACTCTACACCTACGACTGCACAGCCACTAACAACTCCAACATCATTGTGAAGTTTGCGGACGACACTACAGTGGTGGGTCTTATCACCAATGGTGATGAGACGGCTTACAGGGAGGAGGTCAGCGCCCTGACCCACTGGTGTCAAGACAACCATCTCACCCTCAACGTCGCAAAGACAAAGGAGTTGATAGTGGACTTCCGGAGGTGCAGAGAAGTACACACCCCCATCACCATCAACGGCGCTGCTGTGGAGAGAGTGAGCAGCTTCCGGTTCCTTGGTGTACATCTGGCTGAGGATCTTACGTGGTCAGTACACATAAACAAAACAGTAAAGAAGGCGCAGCAGCGCCTCTTCTTTCTCAGGAGACTGAAAAGATTCGGCATGAGCCCCCGCATCCTCAGGACCTTCTATTGCTGTGCCATTGAGAGCATCCTCACTGGATGCATCACCACCTGGTATGGCAACAGCACCGCCTACAACTGCAAAGCTCTCCAGCGAGTAGTGCGGTGCTCTGAACGGATAATTGGAGGTGAGCTTCCCTCCCTCCAAGACATCTACAGGAAGCGCTGCCTGAGGAAAGCGGGGAGGATCATCAAGGACTCCAGTCACCCCAGCCATAAACTGTTCAGACTACTTCCATCAGGAAGGAGGTTCTGCAGCATCCGGTCCCGTACCAGCAGACTGAGAGACAGCTTCTTCCATCAGGCCATCAGACTGCTGAACACGTCATAGACACCTCACCTCCACTACTGGAACTTCAACATTATGCATTCCATACTGTACAGTAATGCCACTGTTTTGCACATGTCTCAACTCTGTATATTTTATATATTTTATTTATTGTTGACTCTATTTAATTTGTAAAATATGTGTACACACACACACACACACACACACACACACACACGTAGAAAAATATTTAGTATACACATCCAGAAATGCATATACTATTATATATTGTACATATATTTATTAGTTTCAGATGTAGCCATTCTTGTATTTTGCTTGTTTACATTATTGTATTTTGCACAACTCTGTTCCTTGTGAAGCTTGCACACAAGAATTTCACTCACATGTGCTGTACCAATGTACCTGCACATGTGATGTGACAATAAAAGTGATTTGATTTGATTTGATTTGACCATAAGGGCAGCTTGGAGACTTGATACGGATGTGGCAGCCGTTGATTGCACCCACCGCTTTCAGAAAAGCTTGGTGGCGTGCCAGCACTGCAAACCCACAGGACACTATCTCCATGTCCTTCGGGGTCTTTGGGAGGTGGATGATCTGGTGGTGAATGGCCACCACTTCTTCTGTGACTCGGTGAACAATGTAGTGGACAGTAGAATGAGGCATCCCAAACACTCTTGAGACCACCCTGTAGGATGCTCCACTTGCCAACCAGAAAAGAAACACCAGGGTCTCAATTGTGGCACCCCAACTATGCTGCCGATCCTGTTCAGGAGATTTAGCAACACTGCCAGAGACTCCGTGCTTAGCCAAAAATCAGGCCTCGGATTCTCCTGGTTTAAAAAAAAAAAAAAAAAAGAACTCCAGGACTAGGACACTCATGTTAATCCTGCAGTACTGTGGTCTGGTCTTGTCATTATTATGAATGTTGCTGTTCTTCTTAAAAAAACAAACAATTTAACATGTTAAAACTAGAGATGGACCGATCCGATATTACGTATCGGTATCGGTCCGATACTGACCTAAATTACTGGATCGGATATCGGAGAAAAATAAAAAATGTAATCCGATCCATTAAATATCACGAAAGCACCTCACAAAACTTGCAACACGCCGTAACTCACCTCAGAACGTTAGCACGTCGGAGCAGTATGCATCACGTGATAGAGCGGCTGTGGCATGCGGGACCTGTCGGTGGTCTGGATAGCATGTGGAGCTTCGCTAGCAACCCGGCATTTCATCTCCGACAAAGTTATCCCGAGAGAAGTAAAGCAAGTGTGTAAGTCCATCTCTGAATGTTTGTAAAGCATTCCTGCGTTAAGCTTAACAAGCGACTGCCTCTCCTGCTGCTACTTCAATCATGAAACTGCTTAACGATCAGCTGATCGGCTTTTTTGTCGCGAGTCCGTGTCTCTAGTTTGCTTTTGGCCCACTTTGCACCAGAAAGAGGAAACCAGCGGCTGAACAACAGCAGCACGTTTAAGCTTGATCAGCTGTTGTTAGAATTTATTTAATATTACTTTCTACTCGAGGATCTTTTTCTACGTAGCTGACGCTGGTAACTGTGCAGGGGCGGATCTAGCAAAGTTTAGCCAGGGGGGCCGATAGGGCATTAACAGGGAAAAGGGGGCATAGACATACTTTTCTTTCTTATTCTCATTTAAAATGTCTAGCTTTTAATAAATAATTATCTGACACCCAAAGTTTTAATTTGATGTAAAATGAATAGAAGTCAATTACTGTATATAGTAACTATTAAGTCTAATATATATACCCTAGTAAGCTATAGTACTTTTTCCTTTGGGAAGGTACCATCTGTGCAGTCTGCAATTTTGTTGAAGAAAGATGTTGAATCTATTTAATATTTCTTGAAAAATAATTGATTTCTGTGCATTTTTTTTCACACTGCATCAAATTAAGGTTGATTACGTCGATTAAGCATCATGAGGTGGAGCGTGAGGGGTGGTTCCCTACTTTTTATTTATTTATTTGTGTTGTTGCTGGGAGTTGGAACCCTATTAGTTAGGTTGCTTAATATTTATGCTAAGTACTCTTTAAAATACCAGAATAGGGAGGATGGTGTAGGTTTAAGTTTATTAGATTGATCAGTATTGCTGGACTATGAAATTTTTTTTTTTGCATACAGGTATAACAGAATAGCTTTAGTGTAGTTGTTGTTTTAAACTTGAGTATGAACTTATACAAAATGCAGCAAGATATTTAAAAAACAGTTTTGTTGATTAAAAATCACTATATCGGATTCATATCGGTATCGGCAGATATCCAAATTTATGATATCGGTATCGGACATAAAAAAGTGGTATCGTGCCATCTCTAGTTAAAACATTATTTTGATTATTATACTTACGTAAAAGAAGAGAAAATAAGTGAGAGTTTATGAATATCATTTCACCGAGGGGGAGAAGTGGTAAGGGTGGGAACAGCTGGTGATGCAAATCTGAAGGCTAGCCCGTCCCATTTCACAGCCTCGCACTTCTGGCCTTCAAAGGACCCGGCCTTTTTCTAAGGATGTGGCCTAGGACTTGGGACATAAAGTCTGACATCTTTCAGATGAAACTTAATGGAAGCAGGCGTGCAGCATAACTCTGGACTCTTCTTCGTCTGGTTTTTGAGCTGTCTGCCACACATGATTTTTTTACTTTTGCACAACGACTGATGTTTCCATAAGATCTTTTTGCTGAACATTCCAAAGCAATAACAGCAAGGTAAATAGTTTCCAACCAATGCTTTATTAGATGGCTGCTTCCATATTACAACTTCTCCTCTGCCCTTTTGTAGCACTTTGCTGTTGTGCTTTAAGTCTCCTTTATTGCGTAGTTGTTTCAAAAAGACTCTTCCTTTCTTTAGAACTCAGAGGGCAGCTAAAGGCATATGCCAACTCTGCCATCTCCATGTGCTTCCTCTGCAGATGTCTTGAAATGTTTGCTTGAGACTTACCGCAGTAAAGACAGAATGCCTCTTGTCCCATACTCGTTTGTCCTTGCTTTTTGTACAGGTTTTTACAGTCACCTTTGATTTCACATTTATTTATTTTTTCTTGTGATTATTTCTCCTTTTCCCATGTGTTCTGAATTTCTTTTTAACAGTCACATTTCTCATTTCTTGATCATCTCTTGAAGTAGTGCTAGGAACTTTAGGGATCTTACTTGGCAGACTGTGGGTTTCACCAGCACTTGATTTTGAGCTCTGACTGTTGTATTCTGCGTCTGAGCAAATGGATAACTCCAGCTCTGAGGAATCACTCTGGTCCTCCTGAATACCTGACTGTAGGTAAAGAGAATAATTATCATGAGAAGAAGTCAAACATTAAAGACACCTTAAGTGTCATCTGGAAGATGAACTATCAAATGTAATTATAAGGATAGTTTTACGGCTTTATTACATAATTCCAACTCCAAAAAGTTGAGACGCTGTGTAAAATGCAATGATTTTCAAATGCTCCCCCATACCCACATCTGAGGGTATGGGGGAGCATTAGTGCCTATGGAACTGGCAGCTTGCACATGTGGAAACGCATCATCAGCGCTAAAAGATAATACAGGTTATCGAGCAACATATGCGCCCATCCAAACTTCTTTTCAGGGAAGGCCTTGCGTATTTCAGCAAAACAAGGACTGTTGAGCAGCTAGAATCTTACATCAGACAAGAATGGGAAAACATTCCGATCCTTAAAGTCCAGCATCTGGTCTCCTCAATTCCCAAATGTTTACAGTGTTGTAAAAAGAAAGGAACACTACACAGTGGGAAACATGGCCCTGTCCCAACTTTTCTGGGACATGTTACTGCCATCAAGTTCAAACTGATCTATTTTATTTATTTATTTATTTTTAAATAGAAAACATATCAGTTGCTTAAACTGAGAATTTTTTCCATGTTCTACTATGACTAAAATATGAGTTTAGGAGATTTGAAAAACTGTGTAGAATGTAAATAAAAGCAGAATTCAGTGTCCCAACTTTTTTAAACCTGGGACTGTAAAAGAAAAATGAACTAAAATGAGATGATACAGAATGCTGACACCTTTTATTGCATGGAAAACTTTGTCAGTCACACTAGTGCCATACACCAAAGATGACTTTTTGTTTTCTTTCCACAAACATTCTGTTGTATCAACCCACATGACAACAGTTTGCAATTAAATCAAAAAGTACAACCATACGAAGAAAATCTGGTATAGTTCTGTGGAAAACCTCCAAATTGCTGATCCTCTGCTGCCAGCTTTGTCCATGCTATTTTATCTGTGCTACTGCTGACATAGTAAACATAACAGTAGAAATTACATGAATAGACTGGTTTGTCGTCACCAATATAACTTTTTTTTTATTCTGAATTACTGTTTTCTGATATCTGGCTTACATAATTTATATTTTAAAAATGCTGAGTTCAAACCATGTGTTGTCTTTGTGCCATTTTCAAGTACAAAGGCAAGATCAATGTCTTATTTGCATTTTATGTAGAACACGGGGCTGACCTCACAGACAGGAGTATCGTGCTGGCAGCAGTTGTTCATAGTAAGTGTCATGGATCGCTGTGTGGCAGGCAGGATGAGGACCCAAAAATGCAAAACTCACAGACTCAGGGGATGAACTCAAAAATCACAGCTTTAATGCTGGAGAGGCAGATCGCAGGAAATACACAACTAAACTGGGAACAACAAACTAAACACTCGCAGAGAGACACAGGGAGATCCACACAGCATGAGGGAGAACGCGACACAGAACTGAGGGAGACGCAGACATAAATACACAGAGGGTTAACGAGGGAAGTGGGAGCACATGGGGAACACAGGTGACACTGATAATCATAACAAGACAGGGCGGGGTGAACATAACATGACGTATACAGGCGCGGGAGTCACAAAGTAAAACAGGAAGTACACGGGGGTTCAGACAGGAGGGGAGAGAGAGAGCACAGGAAGAACATAGACATAACGGGCAGGGGAAACATGGAATAAACGCAAAGAGAGACGAGGGCTCATAAATACACAGAGGGGCACACGGGGTAAGAGTCACGAAGGGAAAACACTTAGGGAACAACACAACAGGACAACTCAGGAAACATGGCCTAAATAAGGAACAAAATACAAAAATACAAGAAACTAAGAATACTGGGCCAACATGGCCCAGGACCATGACAGTACCCCCCCCCCCACAAGGGCTGGCTCCTGACAGCCCAAACCCAGGAACCAAAACACAAGCAAAACAGAAAACACCCCACCCAGGGTGGGAGGCGGGGGACCAGGACGGAGGGAACGAAACGAACAAAAAACAAGGAGCATGAGAACAAAACTGAGTCCACAAATACACAAAAAAGTCCAGAACAGGGAGGCGAATGTCCAAAGAGGCCCGAAGGCCAACCCGAGAGGCGACAGCACAAAAGTCCAGTCCAACCGTTTCGGAGGCCGGCCATGGGAAAGGTGGCCACGGCGACAGAACAGATCCGGAGGCCGGTCGGGCAGAAGGCAGCAGTGGTGCAGCTCAGGAGGCCGACCCGGAGCCCGCGGGCACAAGAGTTCAAGGGTCACACGGTCAGGGGGCCGACCAGGCGGGTGACACAGGTGATAGAGCCGGTCAGGAGGCCAGCCGTGCGAAAGGCAATGGCGGTGGCGAAGGAGACGACGGAGCAGTTCAGGGGGCCAGCCGCGCGGAAGGCAGCGGCGGCTCTCCAGTGTCAGGCGTACTGGCCGAGGCCCGGTGGGCACAGGACCAGTCGAGGCAGGACCAGACGAGGCAGGACCAGACGAGGCAGGACCAGACGGTGGCGTGGCAGCCGCAGGCGACGGAGCCGGACCAGGCGGAGGCGATGCGGGGGCCGGACCAGGCGAAGTCGAGGCCGACGCTGGACCAGGCAACGTTGAAGGCGAAGCTGAAGCCGGAGCTGGACCAGGCGACGGCGTGGTTGGAGACACAAAGGCTGCAGCTGGCGGCGGCGTGGAAGCCGGGGACGGAGACTCCGAGGCTGCAGCTGATGGAGCAGCTGGTGGCTGGACGGGCTCCTCGGGCCCCCCAGTTGACGAGGGAGGTTGCTGAACAGGTCCCTCGGACCCTCCAGCGGAGACGGGAGGCTGAACGGGCCCCTCGGACCCTCCAGCGGAGACGGGAGGCTGAACGGGCCCCTCGGACTCTCCAGCGGAGACGGGGAGGTGCTGGCTGGGCTCACTGGAACCCCCAGCGGACGAGGTAGATGGCGGCGCGGGAGCTGCGGAGTGCTGGATGGGCTCGTCCGAGCTTCCAGCAGGAGCTGATGTAGAGCCAGAGAAGATTGGGACCCCTGGCTCAATGGCAAGCTGGCTAGAAAACTGCACTGCCACGGGGAGCTGGGCCAATGGTTCAGGTGCGAGCTAAGCTACTGGACACACGGGTGAGAGTGGGAGCTGAGCTACTGGACACATGGGTGAGAGTGGGAGCTGAGCTACTGGACACACGGGTGAGAGTGGGAGCTGAGCTACTAATGGTGGTGAAGTAGATAACTGCACGGGAGACTGAACCGAGGGCGTCTGCACTGGCACAGGGGACTGAACTGATGTCTGTTGTAATGGTGGTGGTGAGAGTTGAGTAGGCAGTGGAGTTGATGACTTTACAGGAGAATGAACCAGAGGTGAGTGCACAGGAGACTGAGCCAGAGGTGGTAGTGATAGTTGGGGGGAAAGCGGAGCAAGAAACTGAGGTGGTAACAGAGCGGATGACTGAGCGGGTAATGGAGCTGCTAACTGAGCTAATAACTGAGCTACTGACTGCGTTATGGACAGAAATGCCAGTTGTAGTGGTAGTTGCGCTTGTGGTTGAGCAGGTGTCTGACTCTTGGCTGCTCTCCTTCTGGGAACAGGAACAGGTGCTAGGCCTGGCCGAACACCAGCCATCCCCACCCGAGGAACAGATACGGGTGCAAGGGAGAGCTGGGCCCACGCTGCCCTGGGTAGGGGAACTGGAGGTGGAGAGCGAAGCCCAGGAGCAGTAACGGACACTGGGAAGACAGAGTTAGTGGAGCCAAACACAGTGTCAGCAGATAGAGACTTGTGGCTGGCCACTCTTAGCAACTCCGCCGTTCTTAAGCTGTCCATGCTAGAAGTAGCAGTCTTTAAAACAGTCATTATGGGGAGGGGTTCAGACTTAGCACACTCCGGGTCAGTAACCCTCAGCTCAGAATGGGTGATTACAAAAGCAGGTGTAATTTCACTGACCAACTCAGAATGAACCGATTGGTGGGCTGCACAGTCCAGAGGCGTAAACTCAGTGCTAACAGGGACTGGGACACAGGCCTGGCGAGCTGGTTTACATATGAACGACTGCGGAACACTAACCTCGACCTGAGTCAGAAGTTCTGAAGCACTCAGTCCAAACTTTTTAGCTGGTTTAACTCTGTTGCCTTTTACATTTACCAGCTGAGGTGCAGCACCATCCTGGGTTTGGGTGGCAGTCCCATAGGAAATAACACAAAAAGTTGTTTCGTGAGGCGCTTTCTGAACATTCTTAGCCGAGACTAAGCTAGATGCCTGGTGCACAGAGTTCAAATGGTCAGACCGTGGAACACAACATTTAACCGAGCCCATTTGGTTACTGTTATGGATTTCTGGTGACAGAGCAGATGAGCAGGTAAGACAGTCACTCTGAATAGCTACATGGCTAATTGTCTCCATAATACCAGGTTTAGGCAGAACAGAAGAGTCACTTGCTCGCTCATTAGCACTGGGTTTACTCAGAGGACCAACAAGCACAGAAACAGAAGCTACTGAGTTAACTGCCTGGAAATCCTGAAACTCCAACTCTGCTGAGTCACAATCTACGGATTCAGGCTTAACAAAGTCCACGGAGGGAAGCACAGTCTTACTCACAGGGGATGAAATGTCAGGGAGCCTGGGACCTGAACGCTCGAGCGGTATGTGAGGAACACGATTACTCTCACCGAAGGATGAAAGCTGCTCCGCTGCTTGGGAACGCCGGCGACGTGAACACCGTTTTCTCCGGGAAGGGGGAGGAGACGAGCCGGGCCGCGAATCCTCCAGCGGACCCGGCTGAACGTCCTCCGACTCTTCCCACTGGAGAGGCAGCTCCGGGCGGATGCCTACGGTGGAAACGAGGAAGTCCCGGATGTGGGGGAATAACCATGGGAGTAACCATGGTTATTAACCGCGCCGAATAACCATGGGAGTCCGGACACCATCCTCTGTAGACGGATGGCTACGGTCTCCCGGTATTCTTCCCCCGGCAGCGCTACCCACTCCTGACAGTGATATTCCACCGTGTAAATTAGATCCTCACGGAGCTCAGCAGAGGGGTTGTGAGCTGCTGGGTCCATGTCGTGGTCGCGTTCTTCTGTCATGGATCGCTGTGTGGCAGGCAGGATGAGGACCCAAAAATGCAAAACTCACAGACTCAGGGGATGAACTCAAAAATCACAGCTTTAATGCTGGAGAGGCAGATCGCAGGAAATACACAACTAAACTGGGAACAACAACCTAAGCACTCGCAGAGAGACACAGGGAGATCCACACAGCATGAGGGAGACGCAGACATAAATACACAGAGGGTTAACGAGGGAAGTGGGAGCACATGGGGAACACAGGCGACACTGATAATCATAACGAGACAGGGCGGGGTGAACATAACATGACGTATACAGGCGCGGGAGTCACAAAGTAAAACAGGAAGTACACGGGGGTTCAGACAGGAGGGGAGAGAGAGAGCACAGGAAGAACATAGACATAACGGGCAGGGGAAACATGGAATAAACACAAAGAGAGACGAGGGCTCATAAATACACAGAGGGGCACACAGGGGGTAAGAGTCACGAAGGGAAAACACTTAGGGAACAACACAACAGGACAACTCAGGAAACATGGCCTAAATAAGGAACGAAATACAAAAATACAAGAAACTAAGAATACTGGGCCAACATGGCCCAGGACCATGACAGTAAGTGCATCAAAGGATCACGTTGTTGAAGACAATCACGTCAGATCTAAGAATCATTCCCACCTTAACTGTCGATTCTTGATGCAGATTCCAGTTTGCATCTGTTGTCATCTTTACCTATTAGACATTAGTAATTGTTACTGAATTGTATGTAGGAATTTTAAAGACTACATTGTTCTTAGTGGAACAATGTTCAAATATTTTATAACAAGGCACATACCTGTGTTTGGCTTGCTGGCATGGCTTCCTTGACCTAATACCGAAGACAAAATTCAAGGTCACTACTTAGTTAAATTTAAGTAATCCAGTTACAGTCATTGACTTGGATGTGATACAGTACAACTGCACCAACAGTTTTCTTAGTGGGTACACTGTTGGAGTGACATTATTTCCTTTTTAACATAGTTTTATTAATAACTCTCTGTACGTAAAACACAATCAGGAAAGGATCTTATCATTTCCTCCAAGGTGTCTTATTATAACACTAAAACAGTGGCCAAGAGACGACATATAAACACACTTTCCATAAATAGTAAAATTTTGGCACTAAACTACCCCACAGCCAAGATTGTTTCAAGGCACAGTTATAAAACACTACACAAAATGTAAGCCTTTGTATAACTATTTACCTTATTTGCTCTAAATAGCCAAATAAATATTGCATGGCAGCCTTGATCTTCCATTAAAAAAAAACACTTTCTGAAGCCCACTTTAGCAGCGGAATGCCAGGCTAACTGTCCGGTTGTTTGACAGTGGAAAAACACAGACAACAAACATGAAGAATATGACAACAAATATCAGGAATGAGACAAACAAGGCTACACAGAGCACCCTTGCTCAGTTGGGTCATGCTGATGTGCACTACACCAGTAAATATAGTGTACAGATGCCGCTCAATCACTGAAAACACCTACACTATTTAGTCATCACTCATTGGAAAGCTCATGCTACAGGCTGACAGGTGGTTTAATTTTTAATTGGGTCTGAAACTCGGATAACAAGCAACGCCGTATAAAATGCCATGTTGGCGTAAACATGTGTGAACGTTTATATTTCAGATGAGATTTGATGGATAAAGGAGGACGATGATTTCAAGCATTTTGGATTGTATACACGTTAAGACAATGAAATTCAAAGCATTGCTACTCGCACGCGTCACACTTCACTAGTTTCGTTTACATATTTTGAAATGCTAACTTGAATAGCGGAGATGGGCAACCGGGGTAGAGGTGGTGATCTGAAATGGTTTTCCAACAGTCTTGAAGGAAATTCCCAGAGATGCTGAGCACTTGTTGGCCTGTTTGCCTTCCATCTCATCCCAAACCATCTCAGTTGGGTTTAGGTCAGATGACTGTGGAGGCCAGGCCATCTGGTGCAGCACTCCATCACTCTCCTTGGTCACAAAGCCCTTACACAGCCTGGAGGTGTGTTTGGGGTCATTGTCCTTTTGAAAAATAAATGATGGTCCAACTAAACGCAAACTGGATGGGATGGGATGCTGCTGCAGGATGCTGTGGTAGCAGTACTGGGTCAGTGTGCCTTTAGTTTTGAATAAATCCCCAATAGTGTCACCAGTGAAGCACCCCCACACCATCATGCCTCCATGCTTCACGGCGGGAACCAAGCATGTAGAGACAATGCTAGAGGGATGGTGGATATATTGGAGAAAGGATGTTGAATATGGAGCTGCCAGGCAGGAGGAAAAGAGGATGACCTCAGGGGAGGTTTATGGATGTAGTGAAGGAGAACATGCAGAGGGTTGATGGGGGGGTGCCTGCTTACACTGGCACTGTGGACACTGAGCGACATGAATTTGATTAATTTAACAAACATTAAATGATTAAGAACGATCAGCATTGCTGCTTTACCAGGTGTGACTACGAAGTTTAACATCCAGGCATCCATGAAAACAGAATTTATTACATTTAACAGAGTTAGAAGTTAGCAGGAAGTTAGCGGAAGTTAGCTCGCTAGTTTCGCTAGTTACCTATACATGATATAGCATGTTCTGACTGGGAGATTTCTGAAAAAATTCAAACGTACAGCTCTGCTATCACTTCCAACATAAATGAAGACAGAAAACTAAACAGCAGTGACGTTTGTAACTGAAGTTGGGCTAGCTGGTATATCATGATGTGCTACGTGATCGCTAGCGACACAGCTATGTTAGCATAACATAAACAGTGAAACTGGAGGATGAACGCTAACTTTTTTCCACTCGATAAAAGTTAACAGGAGGGCAGTGTTGCCAACTTAGCGACTTTGCCACTATATTTAGCGAGTTTTCAGACCCCTTAGCGACTTTTTCTCTAAAAAAAGTCGCTAAAAAAAGACGTGAAAGCGCGTATCGCTTTTACTCTCAACAAGCAGCGGGTGCTGTAACGCAGTCAGTTCTTCTTTTACTCTTTTACTCTTATGCTGTTTTGTGGATCACAAGGTTTAAAACTACTTATAAACACACACACACAAAGTAACTCCACCAGAGTGCCTATTTCGGGTCACTTTTGCCGGTCCAAGCCCAGGTAAAGGAGCAGGGTTAGAATTGTGACATTAAAAAAAACAATAATTGCTAAAAGAAATTTAATTTGTAGTTCTAAATAAACTCTAAATGCATTTAGGACGTTTTTTACTCACTTTATGTCTCTTCCACGATGTTATTTCTCTCTCCAACAACATAGGTTACAATTAGATTAGCATGACCAATTATGCAAATTAGGCGATGACGTCATTTAGCGACTTCTAGCGACTTTTAGGACAACCAATAGCGATTTTCCTTACTGAGGAGTTGGCAACACTGCATGAGGGTTCCTGATGGTTAGAGACAAATGCAATCGAATGGCAGGATGCTGTAAACGGACCAAACCTAAGTCAGGAGAACAACTGAGATAATCCATCCACAATACAAGGTTAGTCATTAATATACTGCAACAACATGGGAATAGAGCAGCTGCGAGAGAATTCAACATTAATGAATTAATGGTACGGAAGTGGAGGAAGCAAAAAGAATGAGTTGAATAAAGTTTGATTTATCTGACTATTGTTTTGCTTAATGTGTCTTATAATCCCGTGCACCTTATGGTCCGAAAAATACGTATTTGACTTTTTTATTTGGCACACTGCAGTTTAATGTAGCAAAGCACCTCTTTTTAACTTCAGTGGATATTATACATGGTTATGCTCAGGATATGTCAGCCCATTTCTACTGAAAATGTTTTTTGGTTAAACTTTCAGCAAGGAATTTGCATTTGCACTGTTAATTTTTTATATAGCTTTAATGTACATAAAAACAGCTGCTTGTTTAAGTGAAAATAAATGGATGGGAGGGGGGGTTTGGGAGCATTTCAAGTTGCTATACATCAATACAACCATTATAGCCCAAATTTTAATAATATGTATGCATTAAGTGCATAGAAATTACATAAATTGCAAGAAAGTGCAATAAACTACAAAAAAATTGAAAATTGTTTTTGTTTTTTTAACATATATTTCTAGTTAGAGAAATTTAAGAGACTTATCCCTCAAAAGTGTAAATACAAAAAAGTTGCACAAAATAGGTTCCCACCACAGGAAATTTATTTTGAGTGTCTTCATAGTTTTATGTTTGAAATACACCAATTTTTATATATTGCAGGAAAAACGAAAATAAATATTACAGTGCAAATTTGCAAATAAGCAGCATATGCATCAAAATAAACTATTTCCAGCAATGCAATTTGAATTCTAAGCATCCCAGAAACGACACAGAAAGTCATAAAGTCAAACATAACTTTTAAAAAGTATAGGCTCATGAGGCCCTGATGGTAAAAAACTACATCTCCGCGAAAATGACGTCACTTCCGGTTTCGGGCAGGTAATGGCGGACATGCAAAAGTTCGCGCTGACGTCTATTCCAACATAGGAAGTGTTATGAACAACTGATTGGATCGGCAAAGCGTGTTTCTGGAATATTATGTTTTTGTTGCTGCAAGCGCTTTTTATGCAGTTTTTGCAAAGCTATATGTGGAAGGAAACTGTGACCTAGGACAAGCTGATGGCATAAGATGTAAGTACAACTCCTCTGGTTTCATATGCAAAAAAAATTATTGCGCTAGCTTACTTGGTTGCAGAGCTACCGGGATTTAAAAATAGTTATGCAAAACAGAGCGTGCCGGCTCCGACCGGCTTTAAAGGGTTAATATTAGGGGTGGGTTTTTATAATCGATTCATCGATTAAAATCGATTCTGGCTTGGATAACGTAAAATCGATTCATTAAAATCCTGAATCGATTTTTTAATATAAATTTATTTTGTCCGAAATGCCAGAATCTCTGGTGACATCTCACAAAATTTCAAGAACCACCAAACAGTAAATGAGAGCAGGTACAGGGATTCTGCACATAGACTTAAACACACACCGCGACCCGCGGATCAGAATCAGTTAGATGTCGCCTTTCTCACAGTCGGGGCTGAAAGCCGACAGCTCGCTGATCCGGGTCCGCGCTTTGTGTTCACGCCCTTTATGCGCTGATTCTAAAGCTGTTAGTTTGATCTCTCTCCAAACAATATTGACCGAACCAGCAGCAAAAGAAGATCCAAACGCTTCACATAAACATCGCCATGAATTCACTCTTTTACTGTTTTGCTTCCATTGCGATTCGCAGCTCTCTCTCTCTCCCTCTCTCCCTCCCCCTCTCTCCCTCCCCCCCCCTCCCCCCTCTCTCTCTCTCTCTCGAACAGTTTCGCTTTCTTCATTATTCGCTTGCTTGTTACGCACAAGTCTACTGTTGTTTACAGCGCTGTCGGCCGCTGTTTTTTTCCCTTTTACATTCTTCCGAAAAGAAAACCTAATTTCTGCTGTTCAATACTGAACAAATTTAAACTTTTTAATATTATTCAAAATGCAAAATGCTTAGCCGTGTGTCTAATAAAACCGCTGTAACGTCAGAGGTAATGTTCATTAATTAATGGTTTTCTTTCGTTTTTGATGTACTGCAGAATATTTTTATAAAATCCCAGGCCAGGAAAACCTTCATGTTTTTCTGTGTTTTATCCTCAGCTACTTTGACACAAAGCCATCTGCTGTGATGCTCACACCTTGGATAAAGTCTTGCGAGTGTCAGCTTCCTTTTTATAGATACAAAAATATGTAAATGTTCTGATCTGAATTATACTTCTGACTGTCAAAATTTCCCAGATTTAAATCGAATCGAATCGAATTAAATCGAATCGTGGATCGAATCGATTTGGGACCTTGTGAATCGGAATTGAATCGATTCTAGAAATCAGTGACAATACCCAGCCCTAGTTAATATTGGATAACAGGGATCCACAATGTGACGAAGAACAATGGAGAGACTAATGAAAATTGTGTAATGTGTTTGAGTTAAAATAGGAGTTTAATGTACACAGCACTGTTTTTGAAATAACCTGTATGTTGGATCTGTGCTTCAGCAGACCTGCTAGTTCAGAGACTCATCACTCATGAAGAAAGCAAGACAATGACGGAACCGGGTTTTACTTGCTAGCAAGGGAGGCTGGTCAGAACCAGGCTCTTGGAGCTGAACGCTCATCACCTGTTTCCTAGCCAACACAAGCACCGCCCATTGTAAAAAAAAAAACCCCTATGGTCTCAAAAGGTTAAAAGGTGTGTGTGTGTGTGTGTGTGTGTGTGTGTGTGTGTGTGTGTGTGTGCGCACACCTGACTTCCTGCCACACAATATATGCTTACAACTGTTTAACCACATTTCCTGGTTATCCAAAGGTCATCTCCCCACACGCGTATATGGCTTAACTTTAATGGTTCACCATATGCAAGCATAGGCGAGCCTCTAAATGGCCGGGGGTGGACATCCCTCAGAAGATAAGGAAACAGACGAATATCTAACCATGCAGTTAACTTACAAATTTAAGTAGAATGACAACATTTAACAATTTCAACCTAACACTGTATTTTACTCAGTTTTCTCAATAGTACAAATAAATACAGTAAGGATAAAATATACGGGCCATTTGTCCATGTTCTAAAGTACAGAACATATAGTATGAATATGAGGAGCAGACAGTCACCTAACCATACCAGCAGCACAGAGGCAGCTAAGATCAGGTCAGCTGCCTGGATATTCAATCTTCTTCTAAGAGTTCAAGGACTAGTAATACATTTTAAAGGCACTGGATAATTTGCAGCCCAAGTGTTTAATGAGTTGTATACCACAATAAGACTGAGTGCTCTGAGATCACATCAAACTGTTTCTATTCATCAGCTACAGTAGTATAAATAAGGTGGTCAAAAACTGATTTTAGCTTTTACACAGGCAGTACCAACAAGGATGTAATTCACTTTATGTAAACCACAAATATGTTTGACTGGCCAGAATGACAGGGCAATCTGGAGAGTAACAGAGAAGTGATGGAGTATATGCACAACACTGGTCATTATATTCTTCATTTCCAGTTAATGCTTGTACAACTGCTGTTATTGTATATATATATTTATATTTCTTCATACATTCTTATATAGTTCTATACTGTGTATTGTGTATTTTGTTGTACAGTTATTTTATTTTTCAACTTTAATTTATATATTTTATCTTATTCTTTCCCAGTTAAATTTACCCTTCATTCTAATTTGTGTTGTACAGTTATTTTATTTTTCAACTTAAATTTTTATATTTTATTTTATTCCTTCCTAGTTAAATTTACCCTTTTTAATTTTCATATTTATTTCCTATCTTATTCATAGCCTTTTCTTTTTTTTCTTTAGGTCACAAGTAGTTGTCTAAGCATTTCACTGCATCGTACTGTGTATGACTGTGTACGTGACAAATAAAATTTGAATTTGAATTTTGAATTTATGTATATACTGGAGGAAGAGATTCGCTGATTGGGAACAAATGGTACAGAAACTGTGCAGATAAAACAAACAATAACTATATTTATTATAATTAAATAAAAGAAAAACAGAAAACCATGACACGGCATAAAGAAAAATGTCTTGCATAAGGTTAACTTCTCAGCTTTTACACCATATAATCATGTTGTGTAGGTACCCCATATTTTGCCTGTAACCCTGGAGGTTCCTGGTCTGTTTGGAGTGGTGGTTCATGTCACTCATACTACAAGACCCAAGTTTTCTCAGCAGAACAAAGTAATCAGTATTATCCACGTCACCTCTCCAAGGCTGGCTGGCTGTAGGAATGTGGAATTGGATATCCTTGATGGAAATGCAATGTTGGCGTTAAACCACTGGATGGCAGACAAGATACACCTATCAAGAGTGTGTGCTCAGACTCAGTCCAGTTGCACAGCTTCCCATTACTCAGTTTAGTTGAAGCTACGACTTACCTACAGGCATGTCTGGAGCTACTGTGAGGCAGTTTACTGGAAGCAGACAAACTGAGAAGAATGGATCACAGAAACATCTTTATTGGCATCTAGTGATGTCCGGTGAGAAGACTAGGTTTGAGGACTTCTTGGCATTCTGTGTGGGTCTCCAAATCCTGCCACTAATTTGTCATTTGTATGAGGTAACAAAACAAATAAAAGAAGCTCCTCAATGGCAGCAATAAGAGTGGAATGACGGGACAGCTCCTGATGTGCAGAAAGAGCATCAACTAAACAAAGTAATACATTTCAGTCTATTTGCACTGGGTAGTGTTTAAAGTGCTAATTAGCATTGTGTGTTAATGACAGACTTCACAAGATTATACACTTTAACCTAGTTTATACTCGATGGCAAATACAATCATCTATTGTGGATCATATCATAAATATCACAACAGCTGGACTCAAATGCAGATTTATTTACAATTAGAACAGTGACAGGAGCCGGTAACTACAGCTGAGGATATTTTATCAGGCCCAGGGTGAAGAGTCTTCTGTAGTGGATGAGTCTAGAAACTGGTAAGTATAATATAAAGGAACATTTACGAGGGGTCAGTCTGAGGAATAGGAGATGCATATTAATATCACAGGTGGAAATCTGAGTAATACTGATGCACATCCTTGTTATTGAGTGTAAAGAAGGAGTCAACTGGAAATGTTTCAGACATGAATCCAGTAGCAGAATGGCAGTACCACTGACTGAGTGAGGTATCCTCATATTACAGATGAGAACACGTAGAGTGCTGGAAAAAGGTATTGACGCCCTTCCAGATTTTTCTTTTTTTTTTTGAAGAAGAAGAAATTATCCCCCACACCGTTACACACACCGTTACATCTCCACCAGCAGCTTGAACTGTTGATGCAAGGCAGGAGTGATGAGTGCTTTCATGCAAAGCTGTCTGTTGTAAAACCTAGTCAGCATAATGTGTTTAATATAGACATTTAAGGGAGGGACAGTTGGAGCAGTCTTCAATGGACATGTAGATGAAGGGAACAGGGGTGAATAGTGGTGGTGGATTTAATGGAAGAATGGCGTATTGATGGTGAACACTGAACACAGTAGAAGAAGAGGCAGGACCACAGTGCGATGTGTAAGAGTGTCTGAAAGACAGGAGAATTCAAGATAGTGTAAGGGGAGAACAGAGCTAGACAACATCTGGCTCTACCGTTCTTGATTTCCAAAGTCATTCTGCAGACTAGCATCAAAGATTAAGTGGTGGAAATTTTGGAAGGAAGAATGCTGTGCAGAGACAGGCTCTGGGTGGTAGGGAATGTTACCGGGTGACTGAATAATTACAGGTGAAGTAGTGAGGTAAACTGCAAAGGTGTTTGGTGTAACCTCTGGACAGAAGAAAGATGATAAGAAGACTTGGTGGTGGAATGACGAAGTACAGGAAAGAATTCAGAAGGAAAAGTGGGATAGCCAGAGAGGAATACTGGGAGCAAATAGAGAGGTGACAAAAGAAAATGCAAACGGTGAGTTGTATGTGAGGCTGGACACTAAGGAAGGACAAAATAACTTGAATCACTGCGGAGAGATTGAGCTGGAAAGGATGTGCAGCAGGTTAGAGTGATTTTAAAAAAAACTCCTGTGCTAACATGGGAACGGGGAGCTGGGAAGATGGCAGGAGCACTCCGAGGAGCTAGTGTATGAAGAAAATGAGAGACAGAGGATAACAGGAAAGTTAGTGAATCAGGAAGTACAGAGGATTAATGACAAAATGAAGGCAGTTGGTTTAGGTGACATACCTGTGGATATTTTGAGATATGTAGGAGAGATGGCAGTGTTTTTTTAACTGAGATTGTTTGATATAACTCTATGGAGAGGTAGAGGTACGTACTGAGAGCAGAGGAAATGAAGTAAGAAGAAGCGAGTAGAGTAGACTGTGTGTGGACACGAGGTGAAGAAGAGAGTGCATGCAGCGTGAAGAGGGTGGTAAAATATCAGTAAGAGTGAAAGGGAAATTTATAAGATGGTAGTGAGACCTGCTCTGATGTATGGTTCGGAGACAATGGCACTGACATGAAAACAGGAGACCGAACTGGAGGTGCCAGAGTTTAAGATGATGAGATTCTCACTGGAAGGGACCAGGATGGAAGTATATCAGAGGGACGGAGAGGGCACTTTGTTTTTGGTTTTTTGTTTGTTTGTTTTTTGAGAAACCACTTAGCACTGACCTATGACTCATCCAAGCTATATGAGGCACCTGGGGATGAACCAGTCAGTTCAGGCTCTCTTGAAGAATAATGGTGGTCATATCAAATATGCACTTGTACTCTGCCTTTGCCTTATGCACCGTTTCCATTTATCTCTTTACATTCCAATAAGTCTCTCCCTCCATTTCCCATTTTCCTAGCAAAATAAATAGCAGATGGCTCAAGATTTTTGCACAGCACTGTCTGATTCTTGTGTTTTTAGCAAGATTTTTGCTGTTGTTTGTTTTAAAATTGCAAAAACAAAACACATTGTGATCATCAGTGTTCTCACTTTGGTACAGCAGTGGAGGAAACAGGACACGTGCGCTTGTTGATTTTGTGACACTGAGTTTTTACACTTCTGACAACTTGGGAACCTGCAGCTTTCTTTCTAACACACCCCTCACAGTGTCTTATGAACACACACACACTACTGAACAGCCCAGAGCAAAAACAATGAGATGCTGAAGAACGCTGCTTTTGTAACTGGAGCACACACAGCTTGCCCGACAGGATTTTCTCCAAAATCCTTCAATTGAATTTTTCTTTCCGTGAGGGGAAGACGCTGCTCTCTTTCCATCCCAATATCCCTGAGCAAACACTTGCGTCAGCTGTTTGTGTTTGCCAATACATTATGACTATGAATATTTTAAAGGCAAAATGGAGTTGTGTATCTGCAGTCACTCTGAGGAGGAACCACTGTTCCGAATTAATTCACATGCATTTCATTTAGCAGTGCAGAATTATACAGCTCGTGTCAGATAATTCAAAGTTACATGCGCAGCCAAGTAATGGATACATTTTTTCTCTTTCTTCCTTCTCCGTGAGCCTCTGAAATCTCCACATCAGCAGAAATCGGCTAAAACTGAAACAGTTTTTGTGTGTGTAAAACTTTGTGCTGTTACACACTAATGCAAAAAAGAGAAGAAAATACTGTAAAGAATCTCCCAGAAGTCTAATTAAAATGTAAAACGTGCATGTGTTCGATAAGTGTTTTTTCTGTCCAATCTTTGATTCTCTGGGTAAAAATAAATTTCAATTTTAAAGCGCTGCTCATGGCCACGGGCAGGTTTAGTTATGAGACAGCAGCTGCTGCTAGTCGAAGTGACTGCATGTCTAATAGTCTGATCTGAATTTCTTCAGTGCTATTCAGGAGAATGGAGTATACTGTTATCAGCAATGTTTATTTTCTGTGCCCTTTCTTTGTACTTGATGTCTATCAGTGGCGTTATTGATTAGCAGAACAGCAGCAGCTGTTCAGACTGGTGTGAGCGGGGAACGTCCCTCCGTTTCATTCAGCCGTGTTTACTTGAGCTGATATAAATTGAGTGAATGCAATTGATTTTGGGCATCTGCCTTTCAGCAAAGGGGAAGTTAGTGGAAAACGGAAGAGACGACAGCATCTCGGTGCAGCAAAGAGGAGGAGAAAGAAATGTGTGTGAGAGCGATAGAGACAGACAGATGGTGTTGCTGCACGGGAACCTGGCCTAATGTAGTTTCATTCAGCCCTTATCACCGCTGGCAGCGTATTGGCACAATTTAAACAGATAGAGGGAATAGTGAAAATCCTCTAAAATATTATATTAGTACGTATTTCACAGCGTGTTTTACAATGCAATGATTTTGCCTCAAATTTTCTTTAGATTACACCTCCGGTTAGCAATGGTAAATACCGTAAATGTGGGCATTTTAAGTGTAAAATCTCAGTTTTTGTGTAATGTTGGATAAACTGCCAGTGGAAGATATTTATGCTTTCTGAAACTGCTCTGAATCTCGGTGCTGATTGAAATTTCAATTTGCACTTTTTTAAAAATTTATTAGGGGCATCACCTTCCTGTAGGAAATTAACGTTTTCTCACTTTGTCTGCATTGGCTTCATCTGGCCAATCCAAACACATTATTATTAGGTTAACTGGCGATTCAAAATCGGCAGTAGGTATTGAGGTGACCCTGTGTGGTTATCTGTCTGTGCGAGCCCTCTAATAGACCTGTCCATGTTGTATACTGCCTCACACTCAGTGACAGCTGGTGTATGATCCTGGCCCCTTGCGACAAACTGGAACAGCACATACAGGTTTTTAGCAAAACAGCAATGTATCACTGTTTATAGTTGAGTGCTAGCATCTGGCAAAAATAGCAGTGGGCTGGCGTATCATGGCTGATGGAAGCAGTGTGAGCTGACAGGATGGAAATAACAGAAAGCTGGAGCTAGTTCCTTTAAATGGGGAGATTATGTGGTAAGGTAACAGTTAATACCTCAGTCACACTAGAGAAAAAATAGGTAAACTCCTTGTTACCAACTGCTTGTACAGAGGTTGAGCAACCTGTCTCTAAGTCACCATGGTCTGACTCTGCACTGATAGCAGTCAGTCTGAGTCAGCTTAGTGAAGCACTGTAAATAATTGTTGTCTAGTTTATAAATGCATACAACATATTGTCAAAACGTTCCATTCAATCAGGGTCAGTCGGTGCTGAGGAGACCAACTCGTCTGTGATGTGTCTCTTTGCAGCAGGGGGTTCAACTCAGCTGGTTTCCAGCTGCTTGTTTTCTGACTTTATTCTTCTATGGAGGTAAGGTCGCCGAGCACCAGGCCTATACTGGCAATCTGCCTGTTGGGGTGAAGCACCAGGATCAATGTAATTTTTTTCCTGTGTTGATATTATTATGCAGGCTATGGGCCGGCTGGAAAGGTCGCTGCTCAGCAGCCCTTCAAGCACCGAAGTCAGCCCATTCATTATTTTTTGTTACTGACACTGGATTGCCCAATCAAACCTCTTAACACAACCAACCCCTCCCTCACCTTTGCAGTGCTCAGAGCAGACTTTAGTGTTGGTGTTAAAGATGGGTAAACAAAAGCAAAACAGTGGAGCTGAAAGCTAAGAGAGAAATAGAAAAAGCAATGTGTTAAATTAACCAACATGTTAGCTGTCGGTGCAGCTGCTGCACCATCAACAGTAGCACCAGCAACAACTAATTTAAAAACTAGCTCTCACAGTCACAGGAGGCTGCTGTTGATACCACTAACTGTGTAACTGTGGATAAGTTCAGGGACAGCACTCCCAACAACAGACTGGGGGAGAGACCAAGTTAGATATAATTACTGTGGTAAGAAAGTAGATGGAGGAACATAATGAGGAAGAGAGAGATTCAAGTAAAATGAATGGCTACTTTGAGCGTAAGCCACTGCTAAAAGCTAAAGTGTAGCTTTTAATTGTCACATGCTGCACTACAGTGACACTAACATGTCCAATCATGCTACGCCGCCTGAACCAAAAATGCCAGGGCTGATTTTTATTTTGTCCCAGTTCAGACTATCTAGCACTTGTGTCATTTTGCAGTCAAATCTCCATCCTGCAGCCACTCCATCACTGTTTGAGGTGGAATTTCTTATTTTCTGTTTCAAGCCCGTGAGGTTCCAGCTGGAATGCAAGTCGTTAATGTGAGTTTCTGTGCGCGTAGATGGAAACAGATTTCCAAACAACAGCAACAGATTTGAGATTTTTGTCACGTTATCACAAACAGATTGCATGTAATTACAAACTTGACCCAAATTGATAGCAGACTGACTCTGGTGGAACAAGACTGTACACTTTAAAGATGACACGGGTCACGTGCCTCGTTCAAATGAAGCAGCCGTTTGCACATGGTCGCAATAATTCTGGTAGCGCTACAGTCTCCAACCATGGCTTTCCCTAGTGCAACTGTAGCATGATACATTCATGGTTTTCAGTTAAGTGGATGGTGTGGATTTCTGGAGGGCAGAATAATTGGCACTCAACTGAATCACAACATAGGCATTTCAATATTCCATAGGCCCCAAATAAACAGAACACAAGATTTGGGTCCTCGTGATCCATAACAGCAGCCAATGTGCCTTTCAGATGGGCATTTCTATAATGATGTGACATTGGGTGAAAACAATGGACACTGTGTCCAATAATAGGTGTAGAAGACCTCTGATGTTTGGTGAGTTTGAAGATAAACCTGCATTAGTTACCTGAACATCTACAGAAAGCTAAAAAAAATACTGCAAATATCATATTCTGATAAAATATGTTTTGTTTTTTTATGGTAATTGATTGGAATGAAATAACACATTCGGCTTTTAAAGTATGTTAGCATGTTTATCATAAAGAAGCAACTGCAATTTCCAAGCTACTAGTACAACTATTGCTGCTTTAGCTATATCTAAAGAACTGACGTTGACATGTGATAAGGATCCAGTAGATGTCACTGCTTGTGCCCCGTTACACAGTTAACCTTTCTTAAATGTATTTCTTCTCAGTCTGATTTATACATTGTCAGCACATCAGTTTTGCACCGGTTACAAAATGTCAAAACATATTGAACAAAACTCTGACGAAGCAAGGTCATCTTTTATCACCCATATTACCAGAGATCATTCCTGCAGGAAAAAAAGAGCTCTGCTGTAACACCTGTGCAGACGGAGTTAGTAAGCAAATATCCACCGCAGGTAGCAAACAATGACTCGAGAAACATACAAGAGTAATTTCCTCACCTTCGATTATCATGGGTGGTAAAATACAGTACAACATATTGGTTTGGCCTCACTATTAAAAATGTTAAACGATAGAAGAATGCATCACAGCATGACACAAAGTCATCAGTAACACAACCGCATCTCTTTGCTGCCAAGGGCCATAAGTTGGATCCCTGCAGTCCACAAATTTGCACTTTTTCTTTTCTTTACACTAAAGAAAAGTCATTAAATATTTACAGGAATCTGAAGCTGTTATCATAAGTGGCAAGGCACCTTTCTAATCATTAAAGTTTATGGGAGCTTATTTCCTGTAAATTGCTTCATGTACCGATGTTACCTTCCAGGGCCTTAAAAATAAGATCTAACTTCATTTCCAACATGCCATATGAAATCAGTTTAAGTGCAACACTAATTGTAAGAACTCTGGCTTTATGATTTCGTCTGGTAAGATAGTTATCTTCTCCCAGACTTTCCACCCAGTTGCACAGGCTTTTGTGTAAATGCTTCAGTTGATGCTAAAAGTTATTTATGGAAGCTTGTACTAACAGAAGAACAAACACATTAACACCCGGTTTAAAGAAAGCACAGGATTACACAGTGAGACAGTGGAACTGAAGAAAACTAAATATCTGCTGCATTACCCATCCATCCATTTTCTTCTTATCCAATTCAGGGTAGCGGGGGGGGGGGGGGGGGGGGGGGGGGGGGGCTGGAGTCTCTCTACTGCATAATTCCAGAGTAAATAAAGATAAAGTTAGCATTAAATTTCTTGAATTTGACAGAATAATTTTCTAGCGATGTTTTTTGTGCAGTTTCAATGAGAAGAATCTATTGTGTGCTAGCAGAAGTTTAATCTATCCATCAGTCCATCCATTTTCTACTATTTATCAGGGTCTGGTTCACACTGGCAGACTAAAACAGCAAAGCACCCCACAGCAGCAAATGGCATTCAGTGTCCTTGCTGCTCTTCACCAAGTAGAATGTGTCAGAAACATATAGCCTTTGAGCCAACCAAGGGGCATCCTAGTTAAATGTCTGTACCACCTTAACTAACCCCTTTCGGGGAGCCTTTTCTGAAGGAGTGAACTCCTTAACCCATCTCTAAGGCTGAGCCCAGACACCCTTCACAGGCAGCTTGATTCTGTCTTTCTTTGAATATGACTTTGTGGCCTATGTGAGGGTAATTAGGTAGGTCAACCAGTCAATTCACAGCTTTGCCTTTATTCTCAGCTCTCTCTTTTTACCAAAACACACCAGTCACTGTAGACATTGCGCCAGTCTTTCCAATCACCTGTCCAGTGCTGCTTTGCAATCCCAGCCAGTGTTGCCAACTCCTCAGTAAGGAAAATCGCTATTGGTTGTCCTAAAAGTCGCTAGAAGTCGCTAAATGACGTCATCGCCTAATTTGCATAATTGGTCATGCTAATCTAATTGTAACCTATGTTGTTGGAGAGAGAAATAACATCGTGGAAGAGACATAAAGTGAGTAAAAAACGTCCTAAATGCATTTAGAGTTTATTTAGAACTACAAATTAAATTTCTTTTAGCAATTATTGTTTTTTTTAATGTCACAATTCCAACCCTGCTCCTTTACCCGGGCTTGGACCGGCAAAAGTGACCCGAAATAGGCACTCTGGTGGAGTTACTTTGTGTGTGTGTGTTTATAAGTAGTTTTAAACCTTGTGATCCACAACACAGCATAAGAGTAAAAGAAGAACGGACTGCGTTACAGCACCCCCTGCTTGTTGAAAGTAGCGCTTTCACGTCTTTTTTTAGCAACTTTTTTTCTTTAAAAAGTCGCTAAGGGGTCTGAAAACTCGCTAAATATAGCGACAAAGTCGCTAAGTTGGCAACACTGATCCCAGCACACGCCCCAGCACAAACTGGAGGTTACTGTACATTGAGGTGAGCATGGCGACACCATCCCCAAAAAGTAAAGACTTGATCCTGAGAGCACTGAACTGGAAACCTTCAGCCCCTTGGATACGCCTAAACCTACTGATGGCAATGCAAACCAAGCTTTTGCTACATTTGGGATGGTGGTGGGTGGTAGTGGCTGGGTGGGGGAAGGGGATAAGACTGATGCGTTCATATGTCCTCTCTTTGCATTCATGACATATGACCGTGTCAATCACATGTTGACTAACTGTGTAAACTCCCACACACGGAGAGATAGGAACTGCAGTTCTAATACCAAGAAATATGTCCGTTTATGTACATGGTAAGAGTCCATCAACAGCTTACAACAACAACATGTTTGTTTCTTTGCAGCTCATCTGACGGCTGAGCTGGCTCCTCACCTCCTGCTGTCTCTCTGAGGGGAGGAATGGAGAGGAATTATCATCTCTCACGGCACTGAGTAATTGGTTTTATTTATTATATTTAGTGATACATATTCATCTACTAGATGATTTACTTTTTACTTCTGGTAATGCAAAGCGCTGTATGAAAAAATGTGGACTCTGGAAGCTGTTTGAGTGATTATTAGATTTATATCTCACAAGTTGATTTACTGCAGGCAATGCAGTAACTACCAATGACAAACCTGTTAGGGTACATCAATACCAAATTATGCAAAAAAGGCTTTAAACTTATTAGACCAGAAATGTCCTCCTGAGAGAAATGACACAGTGTCAAAGGAATTACTCAAGAATTGACTCTTCGCTTGCAAAGAGCAAAGAAAGTCCACAAAGGTAAGTGACTGGGATGGGCACAAAACACAAATGTTTGCTTTTTGTTTCACTCTCTCTAAACGTTAAGTAGGTGCTTACAAATGTAACCTGTGATGGTCCAACCTGTCCTCCAGTGCTGACCTGTCACTTTTTATCTATTCCTTCTGTGTGTTTGCATATGTGCTGGGCCTTGTTTGTTCCACAGTGTTCCTGCACATCTCTCACCTGGCACACATTGGCAATAACTCAATACAAAAAAAGCTCTGGTCCTTCTTCCCAATTATTCCTAAATTGTTTTGCCAATTTACGTGGAAGAATTACTCAGACTTTCACATGTTGTCCTTGTCTTTTTTCACCAGATTTGCCCTTTTAATTGTATCATGTTCTGGATTTGGGTCCTCTATTCTGGATTGGGTTAGTTTTATATTTTGGGATATACACATTTTTCTTTTCAATTCAATTCAGTTCAATTGTATTTATATAGCGCCAAATCACAACAGTCGCCTCAAGGCGCTTTATATTGTAACATAGAACCTACAATAATACATTCAGAGAATTCCTATCATTCTGCTAAATGCAGAGCTATGGCCAGCAGTTAACTTGTGTAATGATGGAGTGCGAGGAGAAAAGGCAATGGCTGTTAGTTTTTGTTTTTTGATTGCTAACTGTGTTTATTGTATGACTTTATCAGTCACTGCCTCTTCTTTGTAAATGTTACGACCCCTGGTTGGAAGAAGGGAGTAACGCAACAACCACAATAATTTGATAGAATCCTCTTAAGTAAATCTCTTAACATCTTTCATCCAGGGTTTGGAGACTGTTTTCTAATAGAGTCTAATACATTGTGGCAAGATGTTAGGGAACTATTGGATATTAAGAAGTTCTGATAAATCTTCCCCATTTCCCCCCCTTAAGAGTGGTTTTAAGTATCTATTCGAATTACTGAAAACAACAGCTTGCTTCAACTGTACATTATAAATTACCCTTACATTCTGATATCCTGGGCTATCTTTGTTTTAATAAATCATTCTCCCAGATCTAGCCAGAAAGGGAACAAAGAAAATTATTTTTCTGACACACATTAAAACCTATTAAGACTTCCGTCCCAAAGAAGTCTACTTTACCTTTTTCTAAAATCTAGGGTGAGGTCAGGGTTATGGGTTTGCCACCCATGATGGCTTATACCCCAAAGGGTTAAATCTTTATGATGATATGATGCAGTAGGTGAAAATCATAATGGTGTGAGGGACACTGCCTATCATGAGGTTAATGTAACACTTCAAAAACAAGGCTTGAGGTAGTGCCTTTTTCTCATAGATGAGGAGTAACAGATGAAGGACCACATGAATGGGTAGCCTTTGTGCAGAGTACAGCATTACTACTGGAGCAGAATGGAATGGATGCACATCAGCCATTAGGTTTTATTCTCCTTTCATTTGTGCCCAAGCTGATCACCTCTAACCACCATCTCATCCTCAGGGTACTATAGTTGACTCATAAGGATGACGAGTTGGCAGATGTATTGGTGTCCAGAAGAATCGATCAGGTTAACTGCAATGAGATGAAGATGGAACATGTTACCAAGTGCTAAATGGTAAATTAACCACAAACTCAAATTTATGTCGGTTTAAGTAGCCGGAGGTAATTAACATGTAGGTGATTCGCACAAATGAGTGTCATTCAGGCTTTATCGTGTTAGACACAAAGACAAGTCTGTGATTTAATTTCTGATCACTTCCTCTGATATAAGCTGTGTTTGCTGTGGGAAGTAAACACAGCTTCAAACATAAAACACATCGTCTCCCACCTGAGGCATAAACCGCAATCATTATCAGGCACTGCTCTCTGACAAGGACACTGTTTGAGTTCAACCCCGTCACGGACAACATGGAGCCTGTCTGATTATGATTAGGAAAGTAATCAGAGGTAATTGCAGTTCTGTCAAACTATTCATGCTGCACATCTCTCTTGGTCATGACTTGCAGGTAGAAAATTAATCTGAAAACCTAAACCATTTGTCTTCGTGACCATGTCAAGATTTAAATATGCTGCGCGTTAGCATTCAGATAAGGCTACTGTGACAGAGTCATGACAGAAATTTGGATTTTATGTCATTTCTCTCATTAAAAGGATCACAATGACAGCAGATGTAAAAAAAAATCATTACCACCAATTTTCAGAGGCCTAAGTGCAACAGTACACATTAAGAATTACAAATATAAGGATATATATAAGGAAGACATGGATGTAAATACTCAAGCATTAAGTCTGGAATTCAGTAAGTAAAAAATGTGTACAGTTGGCTTGAGTTTCATTTTACAGTTCGCTAAAATAAAAAATTTAAAAAAAAGGGTGAAACCTACTTTTCATCTCAATAATTTCTCATCATCTACCAACAGTATCAACAAAGTAAAACTGTTGGTGAATTGTCCAACGACTCCTGAGTGCTATTCCCAAAAAAGTACACTTTACATGGAGCTTGTTGTATTGGGAACAAAGGTTGTGTGGTTGGAAAATGTGTGAAGTTATTTGGATGAGCAGGTCTGAAACTCTCATTCAAAGCTGTTTTATGTAATGAATTCATAACAACAGGTTTCAGTGGGCAGTGACACTGTGTTTGCAGCAGTTTTTCTTTATGTCACATTGACTGACGCGCTTTCAGTCTTGTTGCATACTACAAACTCAGTCCCTCTTATTTGCCTCAATTAAACATCATATAAAATGCCACAGTGTGCCATATCTGCAAGAGTCTAACTCTGCGACACGGACAGTCTTTGCCATTGAGCAGTGTGGCTCAATAGGCTGCAACCACCTTAACATAGTTGCATTTAAAATCCACAATTGCCAGGACCCAAGGTTTTACAGGAGAATAATGTAGTCTAAAAGAAGATGATTAATGGTACTTGCTTCACCAGCCAGTAGTTTTCTTCTTATGGCTGCTTGGTGTATGTCTCAATTGTGCTTTCACCTAATCTCACTGGTCTTGTGCTGCCAAAACAGCAAGTGTTGCTTTACTTACAGTAATTGTAGTTCCAAGTCAATCCCTCGCAATTTCCCCTGCTCTGTCTATGAGAGTGCAAGTATGTGCATGTTTGTTAGAAAGTGATTCAAATATAAAATACAGTGAGGTTTGACTGGGTAAATGCAGCTTATAGTAATTAGCACCCTCAGAGTAGAAGATGATATAGTCCATTTAGCAAGTTAGCATCGCAGTGTATTATGAGTGATAATTATTAGAAGTGACCAATTCCTGATGCATTCACATGTAACTTGAATTTTAACCCTCTGAAAAAACGTTAATAGATTTTAAAGCATGACCATTGGGGCAATACCCTTATTGCCAAGACTTGTGAGAACAGGGTTTAAAAGAATAGAAATTGGATATTGTGATGGCATGTGATTAGGGTTAAGGTCATTACTGATGATGACATCCACTTCAGGGGGTTAATATTCTAAAGGGCTCTAAGACGCCTTGTGGCTTGTCTTTTAACTAGTACAAGCCTGGATAGGTTCCAGCCCCACACAGGTTAGGAAGCGAAGTAAAATATATAGATGGATGTGACTTTAATTAAAACCAGGATTACAGTGACATACTTTTTTCACAGGGTAGCAGAATTATTACTTGGAGATAATTCATCTAAATTTCAGGAGCGAGGCCATACCTCCGTATATGCGAGAGGAGTATCTGTACAGATGGTCTGTACACCACATTTTACTTTGCACAAAAGTGTATTTGCTGTCTTGGGCTGAGCTTCTCATAGAAACTAAAGAACTTTGCTTTCAGTCTGTGCCACTTAAAAGACCTGTAATGCACAGGTAGATGCCCATATGGGTGATGGTTCCCAAGATCAATCATGACTACAATCTACAGCTACACTCTACTGAATACAGCTGCGAGGCTAAATACTGTCAGCATGCAAGCATGAGATAAGAGAAGAGAAGATAGAGCTTTATCGTCACTGTTACAAGAACAATGAAAGGCAGTTTGGCATCTCTCCACTAGCAGAATGCAGATTTTTATATTAAAATTACTTTAAATTTAAAGATAAAAGATACACAGATGTATACAGTTGTATACAAGTTATATATGCTATAAGGTGCAATACAAGGAGCAAGTAATAAGTAATAAGTAATAAGTAATAAGCCACATGCTTACAATGTTAACATGCCAGTGTTTTGGTATTTATATCTTACCACAGCCATCTTGTTCTTTAGTTTATCGTGTTAGCATGCTAATATTTGCTAAGTAGTGCTAGACACAGAGTTTGTAGTTATGTGGTTAAAAGCAACAAATAAATGGAGATCAGGTCATATTTCAACCTGATGATGGCACTAGAGGAAAAGATTACAAAAGTACAAAAGTTTATTTATTTTATACTGAGGCTACATGATTTCCTGTAAAGCCTAACTTATATATATATATATATATATATATATATATATATATATATATATATACTCTGAGATATTTAAATCAGGGTCAAAGTGCCAGAACATTTATCAGCATCAGGCAAAAGGCAGAGTACTTCCTGGACCGGTCACCATAACAGCGCCACATATCACAGAGGGGAGCACCCACCTTGGCAGTTTTGAACAAACAACCTTGTTTCTGTGAGGCAATATGTTTCCTAGATATTAAAAAGTGTTGTGGTTTTCAGAAAATACATTCAAGGGGACAACTCTTTTTAAAAAAATCAGAATCTTCTTCAATAACAAGGAAATAACAATGCAAATAGGCAAACTAAGTACAAAGGAATGTGCTGAGACAAAATTTCAAAACAAAGGCAAGTTTAAAAACAGGTTAGGGAACAAAAGGGGTTTGTCAAAGAACAGAGCACCGTAGAGAAAAAAACAAAATAACTGGCCAAGAGCATGTGGAAACAACCAGTATGTGCTGTAGAAGAGCAGGTATGAGAAAAAAAATACTATGCTGTAAGTATGTTCATATTGCTCTCATATGACAGGATAGCCTGAACGTCATCTAACAAACATTTTTAAGCCTGGCCAAAAAAAGTCTCTTACATTTAAATGTTCTAATTGTTGACTTTCATGTGCCACAGAAGATATGTCAGGGCAGAGGTCAGAACAAACGGCATGTTCAAATCATTTATTCTTATTAAGAATAAGAAACTTTATTAAACACTTTGTCAGCACTCTCCACAGTTGGTGTGCAGAAATTTGGTACACAAGCAACACATTTAGTTAGATCAATTGAATTAGAAGAAAGGGTAATAGATAATTTACTCCTTTCTTGGAACTCAAGCTCTATCTGATGCATTCTTGCAGTTTGGTCCACTTCATTGTTTCTGATCTTAAGTTGGAACTGGAACCTACTGGTTGTGAGCCTTTTTCTATCAGAGATTATGTTAACTCTCAAACACCAGTAAGGTACTTTACTGTAACTGGTGACCATCAAATTGTTGATACTGCAGGTATGTACCAAATATAAAGCGATCAACCTAAGACACAGCAGGGCACACACCATCATCACTCACAGAACAAGGTGTTTCAATAGTTTCTTCTGAACCAGAGTTGGACTGATGGCAAAGCAAAAACCACTGAACAATGTGCAATAATAACTCCACGCTTGTCATATAAATGACAACTGAGAAATGTGCATATCCTAACTGTGCAAAATCTGCAATATCATTAGACTCGTGTGTGTGTATATAGTGCCACCCCTCGTGTAAAGGGGGGAAATTTATAATTAACAATTTGTATTAGCATTGTATTGTCTTGTTTATTGTTGTTGATTTTTCTAACATGCTTACTATGACTGAGAGAGCTCTCCAAAAGTATTCCGATGTGCCTTAACTGCTGGTTTTATGCACAAATGGCAAACATAGAACCTTGAATGATATGTGGCAGACAATGCTTGATTGACGAGGGCAAAACTAAGCTGTATCTACGGCCTAAACCCACTGCTCTAATCTGACATGTATATCTTTCCACGAATGTAACTACTTGTCAACACAGACTTCAGTTCAATTTTCATTTTAATTATATTTATACAGCACCAAATCACAACAGCAGTCGCCTCAAGGTGCTTTATATCGTAAGGTAGACCCTACAATAATACATACAGAGAAAAACCCAACAATCATATGAGTCCCTATGAGCAAGCACTTTGGCAACAGTGGGAAGGAAAAACTCCCTTTTAACAGGAAGAAACCTCCAGCAGAACCAGGCTGAGGAAGGGGCCACCTCTGATTGTCATGGTCCTGGGTCATTTTGACCCAGTGTTCTCAGATTTCCTGTGGTTTTGTATTTTGTTCCTTATGTCCATTGGATTGTTTGGTTTGGTATTTGGATTCCCCCTGTGTCCATGCTTTTATTGTGGTGTTTGTTCTGGTACCGTGTTCCCGTCCTTTGTGTTCTGTGTTCTCCTCATCCCCTCGTATTCATCCTTGTTCTCTGCCTCTCTCTCTCTCTCTGTGCTCATCTCTGTGTACTGTGTTGTGTTTAAGGTCCACATCTTGGTGTCAGTATTTTCAGTTTCGTGTCCTCCCTGCTCGGTCATGAGTAATTGTCTTCAGCTGTGTTCCTCGTGTGTTCCCACTTCCCTCATTACCTTCTGTGTATTTATGTCAGAGTGTCCCTTTGTTCTGTGTTGCGTCGTCCCTCTAGGTTGTGTGCATTTCCCATGTCTTCCCAGCGCCTCAGCTTTAGTTTCTCCCAGTATAGTTTTGTATGATTTCTTATGTTCCTGTTAATAAAGACCTGCCTTTGAGTTCATCCCCGTGTGTCTAGAGCCGTGCATTTGGGTCCCCTCTTGCCTTCACACAGCCGCCGCATGACACTGATGGGTGGCAGTACCCAGCATGCATTGAGTAATACTGAGTTTATAATGGGGATGTCATTGTACCAGTCCCAGTACAAGATAACATGGAGCTAGCATTAACTACAGTGAGTAGCTAACTAGTTAATAGAGAAGTAACATTACCTATTAGCTGCGTGTAACACGTAGTTACAGCTTTGATATTTTACTGTAAAGTTTTTCTCTCTTTAGACTGACTATATTTTTAAATGGATACATAAAACCAGGTACTTACTGAGTAAACTGAGATAATGTAAAAATATCCAGTGATTTATCAATATGGTTGACATTACCTCTACATTAGGGTGGTTATTTTTCCTTTTAAAAGGAAAAAGGATGATGACAAGATTATTTAAGTTTAAATTTTTGTCAAAATAATTCCAAGTGATTTTCCAACCTATTTCTAACTATATTAGTTTTCTTTATACACATAAATTATTTCTATTTCCAAAGGAGTCCATTTAGACTGGAAAAAGAACTGTTGATCGAAGCAGGAGATGGATACACAAAGTTATCACAGCATTTAAAAGACCCAAGAACAACTGCTAAGACACAAGAGAGCGACGAAGTTGGGAATTGTGGTCTCAAAGAGGACAATCACTAGATCTCTGCACAGGAATGACTGAGGTTTCAGACCAAGAAAAAAACTCCACTTCTGCAAAAGAACCACATTCGAACCAGACTGAAGTATGTAAAGATGACGTGAAGAAAGATTATTTATACTGGATGAACATCCTTTGGTATGATGAGATACTGCATCTTAGAATTGCATCTCTTTAAAGAGATGCTGCTATTGTTTAAACAAAGTAGGGATACGCGAACAACCCACAGAACAATGTCCACAGAGTGAAACCCACTGGTGAGAGTATTATGCTGTGGGGATGCTTGTGTTCCAGACCCAATGCTTGTGTCTGGAACTGGGAATATTGTCCAGGTAGAAGGAATCATGAAGAAAGAAGGATGTGTGAAGATTGTGAAAGAAAACTTCAAGCAGTCAGCAGCAAAACTGTGACTTTGTCCCCCAGCACAACAACGACCCAAAACATACATGCTCCTGGCGAAGAATGACCTCCAGAAGAAAAGGGGAGCATTAATGACAGGCCTACACAAAGCCCTGACTTGAATCCCACTAAAATTTGTAGGATAAACTGAAGACCAAGGTTCATGCCAAAAGATCATCAAATCCTGACGAGTTTGGGAGATTTTCCAGCAAACGACTGCAGGCTGTTATCTATCAAAAGGGATACACAACTGACTATTAGCTGATAATTCTGACCTAGTTTTTCTTTTTTTGTGAAATAATGTTTCTGTGTGTAAATTAAAATAATGTAAGCATCCAAGATACAATTGGGACATTTGGAAAAGCTGTATTAAAAATCTCTTGCTCTGTTCAACAGAACTTGGAAACTGTTTTTTTAAATTGTTTTTTAATTGCGATTTTTACAGGGTGGCTGTAGAAATCAGTTTCTAAGTAACATTTCTATGTTGGACCATCTGTATGTATAACCAATGCATATTTCTCTTCGTAGCCAAAGAACAAGTACAGTTTTAATTCTTGACAGAATTTCAGTTTTTAGTTGAGTTTATCTGATAAAAAGGCTTGAAAACTTTTGAAAGGTTCACTAAGAAAGGCTGTTACATTCATTCAGTGAAATATTCCAGTGCTTTGGCTGCTCGCATTAAACTTTTCCCTCTACTAGATAAATTGTCTTTATGAGCCTGCTGAAAAACAGCAGGGCCTTTGATTAAACATTGTAACTCAGCAGACAAAGTGAAATGGCTCATTGAGAACAATGTGAAGAAAGAAAAACAAGCCTGAAACACTGATTTGCACACAATCACTTTGGATGCTTAGAATCAAAACTGTAACAAGGATAAGCAGGGCTACAATCTGCAGAAATTTATGAAGATGGAACAACAGGGAGGAGGCGTATTTGTTTGTGTGTGGGAACCGTGTTTAAAGTCTCCTAGCTGAGCCGTGACGTACTGGCTGGGTAGAATCGGCCTCCTGGCAGCAGCCTGCCTGCCTGCCTTGGTGGTGTGAAACTGCAATACAACAAAAAGCCCCTCAGTGGATGATAAACAGTCTGGCTAGTAAGCATTGTGCAAATCAACAGTGAAATCGGTCAACATACTGTGTGAAAATTTTGTGTGGATTGGATGTCTTGCTTGGGAGAGGAAACATTTCTGATTTGTATTATCTGATTTAGCCTGACTAGTGAATGAATTTGACAAAGTGAACAAAAGCATTTTAGCCTTCATTAGAATAGGTTTCATTCATTTCATTCATTCATTCATTCATGTCTACATATAGACAAACCTGCTGCTGACTGTTAACAGCATGTCTCCAGGAAATGCTACTCTGTCAGTCTGTCACATCAACAATTATCAGACACATCGGTCAAGACAGAAATAGATTTCCTTTCATTTTTTCTCTTTAATAGCACCAACAAGTTCACACATTCAAATGACTTAACAACTGTTGTGTGCCATGAACTTTGGTAGACACATCCATGTCATAATACACCCGATGCCATTTTTCAAATGTTTGACTCGTACTCATCTGACTGGACAGACAAAGCCCAAGTTGGGCAGTTTTATGTAGAAAGTAGGGCTGTCAAATGATTAAAAATTTTAATCAGATTAATCACAGCCTAAAAATTAATTAATCATGATTAATCGCAACTCGAAATATGACCAAAATGTGTGCAAACATACGGACAGATAGCGGATTTTTACACACTTGTTAGTGTTATTTAATGCTAAGACTACGCTGAGTGGCCTGCGTTCACTCAGCGTGGTCTGACGTAGGCTGGGTGTTGTGCTGGAAGCGAATTAATCACAGCCTAAAAATTGATTAATCGCAACTCGAAATATATGTGTATATGTGTATATATGTGTAAAAATCAGGACAGATAGTGGTTTTTAACACACTTGTTTGTTTTATTTATTATTAATTGTGAGTACAAGCAGTACAAGCAGAACAGGGCTTCAAATAATTGTGAGGGATTTTTACTGAATGTTTTCCACCCGTTTAAATCTAGCACATTGTTTTATCCATATACATCTTCTTCTTTTTTTTTTTTCTTTTTTTTCTTTTTCTTTTTTGTGTCTGTCCCGTTTGGCTCTTTTGCCATCAGAATTGTTGTCTAAAGGCGAAGAAAGATGCCCAACGGATTTACTTTACCAAATTGACCATCCCAGCCTTGCCATAATGGTCCATTTGATTCACCTTTTATTGTTTATTTTATTTTCACTTACTGAATATGGGACAGACTTGACTGGGGGAAAGAAGGGGAGAAAGAAAGAGGGAAAGAGAAACAGCTGAGAAGAGGGACGGGGGAGAAGGGCAAAAACCAAAAACCAACAGAATGGGCAGAAAAAGAAAAAAAAGAAGAAAAAAAATGCATATATCAATCACCTGGGTCACCTGCTGAGAAAGAAAAAAGAAAACAAGCAGAAGAGAACAAGAGTAATATAATAAACAACATCACAATGATATATGGGAATATGACAGTAAATACTAAATATTAAACATTATTGTGCAGCACATAAGATCAACAGAACACAGTGTGCTTTGAGGTAGGAGCCAAAAAGGGTGTAGTTTGTGGGTGTGATCACCCAGGGCATGAAGCAGGTATGGAGCTGATCAAAACTCCAGACATCCAGAGGCCCCCAGAATACAAGAGACCAAGGAAGACCAACAGAGGGGCAGCCGCGCCACTGTTCCAGTAAGAGCTGAGGAGAGTCCCAGATGAGGGCTCACTCAGCAGCCGCGGAGCAGAAGTCAGGGGGAGTTGCAGTGACGCGCCCGTGAGCTCCGCCGGCAGCCAGCCGTGCCTGAGTGACCGAGCCCCAGGCCGAGAGGCCAAGGGCACCCCACCTCCGAAGTGGCCCAAGCAAGCCCCAGGCTCCAGGCCCCGATAAGCGGCCGCCAAGGAGTGAGCCGGTGTGTACCTGGACGCCCATCCCCGGACACAAAGAACCACCAACGCACCGATGTCTGAGGGAGTCCGCCACTGGCAGGGGAAGTGGTGGTAGGGGGAGATAGGCCTCCATACCTTGGAGGGCCTAAGATGTCCCCAGAGAGGTGGCGCCTGACACCCAACCTGACATATAGACACAGAAATACAGGCACACACATATACAAACATCCATTCCCACCCTCATGCTCTCATATACACTTACTCCACACTCAACCAACGTGGAGACAGATATAAAGAGACGCTGTACACACGATCACACTCCCCAAGCGTACTCTAAGCCCCGGGTCTAGGTACCCTTGCCCCTGGAGGGGGGGAACTGCACCCAGACCCAGGTGGTGTTACCCTTTTCCCTGCGGTGGGGGGAGGCAGACCGCCCCGACTCCGCAGCAGCAGGGAGGCCCCACACTCCAGACCGCAGTCGGACGGCCAACTCCTCCTCCTAGCCCCCCCGCTCCAGCAGGTCGCAGAGAATGGGGGTGAGAGAAGACTCCAAACCTCCCTCCACCCGCTCATTGTAGTGTTGATGCATGTGTGTTCTAAGGTGCATTTAAAATCCAGGAGGGCTTGGAGCTACCTGCCAGAGAGCAGCAGGTAAGCGCATAGTCCCTCCTGCTGGCCCTCAATGTCTACGTGTATTTAACATTGAGAGGTGGGCAACGACGCCAGGGGTGGGGTGTACACCCTGATGGTACTTTGGACTCCGTGTATCGTGCCCACCCCCAAGATCCTATATGTATGTGTAATGAGAGTGTGAGTAATGTGAATGTCTAAGTTGTGGGATAAAATTGAGGCAGAGGCAGCCAGAAGGGGACAGAGGGGGGGGGGGGGGGGTAGCCTCCTCTGCACCCTGGTGACATACCCCCACTCCAAGGTCCTGCATGTGTGGGTGGTTGTGGTGGAGCGGGAAGAGGGAGGCAGCTGGAGATGGGGAGGGAAGGAAGGGAGGGGCAAGTGACCCCTCCCTGGGGCCAGCTCCCCTGCTGACCCCAGTAGGCACCCCCATACTCCGCGACCCACCAGGGAAAGGGGGCCCAGGTCCATCCAGACCGGGGCCCAGCGCAGCAGCGCCTCCCGGCCCCACAGAGCCCAGGACAGTCCACCCAACCCCACCACAGAGAAAACTGCACCCACCCCACCATCCACTCATCTTCCAGACTACATAAGACAATAAACATCCAGGCTGAGATCTTCCTCCACCTCTCCTGTATCTCCCCCTCCTGTAGAGAGAGCCCCTGAGGAGAGGAAAGCTCCTGCAAGATGTGACAATCTTCCCCACCAGTTGAAGAGCCCCCCAGGTGGCTCGATGCACCGGCGGCACCCTGTTCCAGGGCTGGGCCACAACCCCGGCAACACACCAACCAGGACCCAAGCCCCCGAGGCCCAGCCCGGGCCCCAGCCCAGAGACGGAGAACCCCCAGAACCTCACGCCCATCCCGGACCCACCCAGGGGCAGCCAGGCTACCAGGTCAGTAACCCACGTCCGTCAGCACAGACCCTCCCCTAGCCCCGCTGCACGCATCCGCGAGGAAACAGTCACCTGAGAGCCAACAGAGCCCCTAACCGGACATGACCGCTACCCCGGGTTGAGCCCCCCAAGGAAAATGCCTCCGGGGAACCCCCCGATGCCCTAAGCCTGTCCCTACCCCCACACCAATCACAACAGTGAAGGCGGGACCAAACTATGACCCCCCACCCCCACCAGGTGATGGAGCTGATCAAAGGAGCCCAGAGCAATTGATCTGATGTGGTGGCAGAGGCTGTATCAAGACTAATGTAATCTAATAGATAATTTCTATATTGGTTATAATTAAGATTATTTTTATTTTTCCAGTTCATGAGGACTGTTTTCTTGGCTATGCATAGGGCAGTGAAAACCATATGGGCGATATTCTTTTCTGAAGTGACATTATCTAAGCTGCCCAACAAACACACTAAGGGGGAGGTTGGAATGTTACATTTCAGACACTTCGATAAGTCTTCACATATCTCGCGCCAAAACTTCTGAACTGGTGGACAGAACCAAAGAGCGTGGATATAATTGTCCGGTGAATTGGTTTGGCAGTGTGAGCAGTTGTTGGTAGACGTAAAGCCCATCTTGAACATCCGATGACCTGTATAGTGTACTCTATGTAATATTTTGTATTGAATTAATTGAAGACTGGGATTTCTAATTAGATGAAAGGTTTTTAAGCAAATCTGAGACCAGAAGTTTAGGTCTAAGTTAACTGATAAATCCGCTTCCCATTTTGCAATAGGAAGTGATATTGATTCATCTGTTTTAGAAAGCATTCTGTATATTTTAGATAGTAATTTGGGGGTTTTAAGAGTAAGAAATTGAACCACACTTGGTGGTGTTTGTAGTTCAACTTGACCCGGTTTAAATTTCTTTTTTACTATGAATTTAATTTGTTGATATTCTAAAAATCTTTTCTTGTTGATCCCATATTGTGTAACTAGTCTGTCAAATGAAATAAATTCTGTTCCTTCTAGTATATGTTCTAAATATTTGATTCCTTTACCACTCCAATCTGAAAAGTTTATCATATTATTGTTTTGTAATATGTCAGGGTTGTTCCAGATAGGTATACGTTTGCATGGGATTAATGAAGACGCTGTCAATTTTAGAAACTCCCACCATGCTGTCAGAGAAGCGCTGATGTTGATGCTTTTAAAGCATTCATGTCGTTGGATGTTTGAGCTGATAAATGGTAGGTCTGAGATCTCTAGATTATTGCAGAAGTGCTTGTTCTACATCTAGCCAAGGTTCATCTAAGAGGGTATGTTTTAGCCATCCTGAGATAAACTGAAGCCTGTTGGCTAAGAAGTAATGCTGAAAGTTAGGTAGTTCTAATCCTCCTTTATCCTTGGTCGTTTGTAGTGTTTTTAAGCTTATACGTGGGGGTTTATTTTTCCAAAGGAATTTGGACATACATGAATCTAGAGATCTGAACCAATCTTGTGGCGGTTTAGTTGGGATCATTGAGAATAAATAATTTATTTTTGGTAAGACCATCATTTTTATAGCGGCAACCCTTCCCATGAGTGATATGGGTAGACATTTCCATCTAGCCAGATCATCTTCTACCTTCTTTAAAAGTGGGATATGGTTTAATTTAGTTAGATCTGCAAGCTTGGGAGAAACATTAATACCTAAATATTTTATATTTCCCGATTGCAGTGGTGTAGAAGAGGAATTATGGAGGGAGCAATTAATCGGTAGAACTGTAGATTTTGACCAGTTAATTGAGTAATCTGATATTCTTGCAAAAGAGTTTATCAATTCAATCACCCCAGAGATATTGGTTTGTGAATTTTGGAGAAAGAGTAACACATCATCCGCATAAAGGCTGATTTTATGTTCCACGTTCTTGCATTTTATGCCCTTAATTACTGAATTCTGTCTAATTGCTGCTGCTAGTGGTTCAATAAAAATTGCAAATAGTGAAGGGGAGAGTGGGCATCCCTGCCTGGTGCCCCTCAAGAGACAGAAGCTGGAGGATGTCTGGTCATTTGTTCTAACACAAGCTGTTGGGGAATTATATAATATTTTTAACCAGTTTATGAAAGAGGATCCAAAACCAAATTTGTGTAAAGTTGCAAATAGAAATTTCCAGTTAACTCTGTCAAATGCTTTTTCTGCGTCTAAAGAGAATATTGTAGTTTCTAGGTTTTTACTGTATGAGTAGTCTATCAAATTAAGTAATCTACGTGTATTTGTTGATGAGTGCCTACCTTTTATGAAACCAGTTTGGTCAGGATGAATTAAGAGGGGGGTTATTTTCTCCAGTCTTTTTGAGAGAGCTTTGCAGATTATTTTAAGGTCTACATTTATAAGGGATATTGGACGATAGCTTGAGGGATATACAGGGTCTTTGCCTGGTTTTAGCAGGAGATTAATGTTTGCAGAATTCATATTTGATGGAAGTCTGCCCTTTTCTTTAATTTCCAACAACGTTCTGTAGAAAACTGGTGCTAGAATCGACCAGAATTCTTTGTAGAATTCTGCAGGAAAGCCGTCTGGACCTGGAGCCTTATTATTGGGCATACTTATCAGGGCTTCCTGGAGTTCACCTGGTGTCAGTGGTGAATCCAGTGCCATTGCTTGAGTGTCCAATAATTTTTAAGAGTTATGTTGTCCAAAAACTGATCAATTTCTTTTTTAGATGGGTTTATTTGTGGTGAATACAACGTTTTATAGAAATCCCTGAAAATGTTGTTTATTTGTATCGGATCATATATTGTGTTCCCAGATGAATCTTGAACAGCACATATAGTTGTTTTTTCTTTATTTATTTTTAGCTGGTTTGCTAGAAATTGACCGGATTTATTACCATGTTCATAATTTTGTCATATACACCATATACATCTTCAAGTTCACAGAACATAGGCCTAATTCAACAGGCAAAATAGAAAAAATCTCCAATCATCCTTTTGGGTAAGGTAGATTAGTGCAAAAAAATATGAACAACAGTGAAAAGTATTGTTTAAATCACATTCAAATATAGAACAAGCTCTAAACACACGGTCCTCTGGTCTACTCATCCTTCAGCCAGTTGCTGAGACAAACCAACTTGTCCACGTTCTCTGAGTGCAGAGCAGACCTCTTCTTGTTCACAATGTGCCCTGCTACAGAGAACAGCCTCTCACAGGGCACTGTGGAGGCAGGAGTGGCCAGGTATCTGCGAGCAAGGCGGGCCAGCTGGCTGTGGGCTCCTGCATGAGCTGCCCACCACTGTAAGGGACAGTCCTCTAAGGCAGTGCAGGGCTCTGCTCTGTAGCGCTGTATGGCTCTGTCCTGCTGTACCTCCTCCTCTGACTCAGAGTCAGAGTCCATCTGCAGCAGGCTCAGCCTCTTCTTGGCTGGACCTTCTTCTGCAGTGTGTGATCTTCTAGGAGAGTCTTCATGCAGCATGCCTGCCAGTGTGGTCCACACTGCTTCTCTGTCAGTCTTGGGCACACTGCGTAGGTCTTTAAAACGTGGGTCCAGTGCAGTTGCAATCTGGAGCCATGCATAGTTGGTATGTTCCTGGCGGGAAGCAAGGTCTTCCTTAAACTTCTCTTTAAACCTCACCACATATGCAGGGTCCTCATCAGTTACTTCCATGACACGGCGCAGGTGGCAGAAGGCTGGTAGAACTACAGAGCAGGAGACGTAGGCCTCTCCTCCCAGCAGTTCAGTCACATATCTGCAGTGGAATACACACACACACACACACACACACACACACACACACACACACACACACACACACACACAGATAAGACAGCAAATTAAAAAAAGCTTTTTAATACTAGGTAATATTAATAAAATATTTGATTTCATTTATTTTTTAAATAAGACATTTTCATAATAACAAAACTGATTTAAGATGTATGTTTGATACATTTAATCTAAACCTACAATTATGGTCACAATGACAGGCTCACCTGCAGGGCTCTAGAAGTGTCTCCAGTCTCTGGAGTTTGTCCCACTCTGGAGGCGTCAGGAGGACAAGTTTATGCTTTTGTTTATCCAGAGTCGCGGTTACTGCAGTTTGGTTGCGGATCAAGCGCTTCACCATCTCCAGTGTGGAGTTCCAGCGCGTAGGCACGTCCTGGGCCAACGGCTCCTGCTTGCGCCCCAGTGACACCTGCTCTGCGTTCAGCTCTGCTGTGTTTGCTGGGCTGTGCTTAAAATGTCCAACAATTTTGCGGCATTTGGCCAGCGCAGTGACAAAGCCACTGTCTGCGAGACTCACTGTGATGCATCTCTGTAGAATGTGCGCGGTACACGGCATGTGATTGAATGGCATGATGCGAGCCGCGGCGATCATATTGCGCACTGTCCGTGCCTACTGTTGTCACCTTCTCCTCAATTCTCCACCTGCGAGCAACAGTCTGGAACTGCTCTGCACAAGCCTCCGCAAAGTGCCGCTCTTCCGTTTTCATTATAGTCAGCGCAAAGGATGTCAGACCCCAGGCTTCAGTGATTAAATGCGCAGTAACTCCCAGGTAATTGTCATTACTCAATGATGTCCAGTGGTCTCCTGTCAGAGCCACGCATTCTGTGTGAACTAAAGCCTCTTCTTTTTTCTTTTTCTCCGTTTCATACAGTTCGTGGATTCGAATTGTTATTGTGCTTCTCGCTGGGGGCTTGTAGGACGCGTCCTGAGATGCAACCTTTAAAACATCCGCAAAGCCCTTGTCCTCCACAATGCTTAGCGGTCTACAGTCCTTTGCTATCCATTTGGCTATATTGTCGGTCAGTTTGTCCAAAGAAGACTTACCGAGTGGCCTGCGTTCACTAAGAGTGGTCTGACGCAGGCCGGGTGAAGCTGCTGCCCCGACAAACGCGTGTTTGGCATTAAGGTGGTATTTTAAGGTCGAATTTGAATGGTGAAATTGAAACTCTTTACTACAGTGAGTGCAAATTACAACGCGTTTGTTTATTGTCCCATCTATGTTCTTCTTGTATTTAAATTCCCCATCCAGAAGGCCATCCTGTTCCTGCTTCTCCATTTTCAGTGGCGCGGTAAACAAATCAAGTGGAATTATGGGACTTATCTGCGTGTTGCGCTAAATAGTTAAATATTCTAACGTAATTAATTCCAAAATTTAATTATCGCAATTAACGCGTTAATTTCGACAGCTATAGTAGAAAGATTTTGCGAACCACAATAAGAAGATGGTGAGGGGCATCAGATGCTTATCCTTTGGTGGCCCATTCATTTCATGGGATCTGGCAATTGCCGGGTCACTGGATTGCATAAGCTTCTAACCCTCTGAAGTCTGAATCGTTATATATGGCACCCTTAGGCTAAGCCCATATTTTGGAGAAAACAAGGCATGCCAGTTAGGAGCACTACTTTACTTTGTACCCTGATTGCCTACAGTTGGGTAAGCATTTCCAGAAAAACAAAAATGATAAATTCTGATTGCCTAACATTAGAGTTAGGGTCATCACTGATGATGACTTAAACCTCAGAGGCTTATAATGCCACATGTTTACTTGTAATTGATACTTGCAAGCTTTAAATACCTTTATATCGTTTTTTTAATGTTATGTGCACAATTATTAGATCTTAGTGTAGACAAAATGCATGTGACATATAGCTCAATATTGTGCCTGATGGTGGCTTGGGAGTCAACTGATGGGAAATGGTGCTAACTCTCTACTAAGTCACGATACACAGGGGAAACAGGTCTTACGTTTCAGAATGGACTGCAAACAACATTCATAGCAAAAGAGGCTCTAGTCAGTTGTCTTGTTTAGAGAACACTATAGTGGGGCTGTGAGTCTTAAGCCAGGGGCGTTCCAGAACAAGCGGCGTGCACGTCATATCAAAAATGTAAAGGTAGATATTTTAACTGTGATTTCCAGAGAGCAGAAGAGACTGGTGGGGGGTAATATGGGCAAGATTGTTGCCACTTAGAGTGGAGACCTGGAGTGGGCCTTCTAACAGAATGTCAAGTTGTTTAGTTAGTTTTTTTATGTCCAAAAAACTTTGTTCCTCCCTGGAATAATTTAAAGTTTGGTGAGACACGGAATCATTTTCACATCAAATCTTGGCTGAAACCATTAAATGAAATAAGAAGGTCTTTTGGTCACTGGGGGCAGGATTCAATGAAATGTTCTTTCTCGCCACAGTATAAACACGTCCCAGTCACAGTTCTTCTGCTACTGTCCTCCAGAGATAGGTGAGACCTTAGAATTGCATCGGTTCAGCACCTAATTCATCATACTCGCTCTCTTTCCATGTTCAGTGAAAGTGGAAACTATCCACAAAGAAGCCTCACAGGAACTATAAGCTTAAGTGAGGCAGTCCTTATGAATGTGGTTGTCCATCCCAGTACCCATAGAATCAAGTGAGTGAAGGTAATCAGGCAATACTTGAGCAGCTAATTCACTCCTCGTGTAATTATTTAATCAATGAGAAAAAGCCCAATGGGAAGCTTTGTCCTCCCAACTACTGTCCTCAGCCAAAATCCAAACAAATCAATGGAGTAACCCTCCACACTTCTTCCTGTCACAGACTAAATATTCTGGGAGCAGCAGCATCTGAACTTCAACCTTTATCAAATACACATTGAAATTTAATAATGAACTCAGGCAGTAAGAAATGCTAATGAAGCTCTTGCTTATACTAAGTCCATTTGAGTGTTCTGCCCCTTAATATATGAATAATAAATAACGTCGACAGAAGACGTCTCGTGTAGAGGTGAGATGACAGAGGACTCACTCATGTTCTCCCAGCAGAGCTCCATGAAAGGTAATGGCTCTCTGGATTAGGTACATGTCCGTCAAGTCCATAATCACCAGACCTGAACTCACACTCAGCACAGAAGTATCAAAGTTGAACAGGTTTAATGCAGACAGCAGAATGTTTGACTCAGACAATAACAACAGAGGGGAGCAGGTGGGAGGGCTGGCTGGGTTTTAGCTGAAGCTTGATCCATAGGAAGTCCAAAGGTACGCACGCGCACACACTTCACAATGACAGTGGGTTTGGCACAGAAAAGAAGTTTCTGTGCCAAACATGGAGCCGAACTCCACCCTACAGTAGACTCAGTGGTCTGGTAACAACTGAAAAATCTCGTCAGCCTTAAGAAGGCAGCAGGTGATGACCGCTTGCAAAACCAGTGAGTTAATCAGCAAACCATTTTCAGGTATGCTCGCCAGGAGGGCTGAAAGGCACAGAGGTGCACCCAACTCTGAAACCAAGTAACAGATTAAAACTTACTCACACTGACTGGAGAAAGAGGGAGCACAAGCAGGATCGACAGACAGAAAAGGTCAGCACAGGTGGATGATAACTGACTTTGGTAGCTCCTATTATCACCTGTAGCTCAGTAGGTGGAGTAGGTCATCCACGAATCAGAGGGTTGGTGGTTTGATTCCTGGCTGTATGCCAGAGTATTCTTGGGAAAATAGCAAAGTCCCACGTTGCTCTCTGATGCGAATATCAGAGTGTGACTGTTTGGTCAAATGAGGCATGTTGTATAAAAGCGCTTTGAGTGATTTACCAGTTACAACCCTCACACATGGTTATAAGCTTTGAGAATTCACTGAAAGTTATTTTGTGTGGTTTGGGCTCACCATTCATGGGGGCTTCACACTAGAACCCCTGATCCTTTGCAAGAGCCAGTTCAGATGATTCAGATGTCTGATAAGGATGCCCCTCCATCCCCACCTCCAGATCCCAAAGTAGATCCAGAATACTCTGGGGGGATTATTTTCCAGGTACTAGACCCTGACATAACATTTCATTGTCAAATGCCACTGTTCTGACTTTCTCATCAGCCTACTGCAGTGTGCTGGTGGTGTTAAACTAAAATAGAAATGGTAGTAAACATTATACAGACCCTATGACAACTACACGCTGCCATTATGAGCATGTTATCATGCCCACATACAATATAGCTGCTTTTGATTGTTATAAACTTCAAAAGCATAAAGGCTGTCACACTGTACTTATAGTAGATTATAGTATCTTGATTACAAGGCATATGAAAAACCTAAAAGCAGCAATGCAACATTCCTTTTCTCAGATTTTACTCAGAACTCTTTTCCTTGAGTGGTGCTTCTTATAAAATGCTACTTACAACTGTAATCTATTAAACGTCGCACAGCACTTTTAAAAAAAGTAATCTATTACTTTATCTGTTCAAAGTAGGGCTGTCAACGTTAATGCATTAAAGTGGATTAATCCATCATCACGATTAAAATCGAATTAATTTGAGTCATTCTGCAGAAGCGCAGAATGACTCAAAGTCCCTGAAATGTCTCTGTCAGCACATCTCGGGCAGTTTGTCCAAAGCTTGTCCATTCTGCGCTTCAGATTTGTTAAATGCATTAAAAATTTTAATCATGATGAGGCGTTAACGCGTTAACGTTGACAGCCCTAGTTCAAACTAATTTTTTAACGCTACTCATTACTTGTAGTATTATCCAGCAACACACATATCTGTACTACAGTTTAATCCAGGGAATTCCCAGAAGGACCAGTCAAGACCTTTTCCCAATTCCCAGAAAATGTAATGACAGGAAACAGGAAAAAAACCAACTTGGGTGCAACACATTCCAAAAATGTCTATTAATGAATACAAATCCTTGTGGCTAATTAGTAGAAACATTCTCCAACTTCCTAGAATGATCTTGAGGAACTATGTTTATATGGTAATGCCTCATTCAGCGCATCAGGCTGCCTGCATCATTACTGCAGTTAGCCTCATACAGGTAGCTAGGACAGGCTACAGGTAGCTAGTACAGACTACAGGTAGCTAGGACAGGTTACAGGTAGCTAGCAGCCTATTTTGTCAATCAAGCTAACACAATGTCTGTTACCAGCTTTGGCTTGCAACACGGAGGACGGTGGTGCTAAATGCAGATTGTGTGACCAGGTAAGAAGATCTTCAGGAGTGTCAACAAGCAGACTGTGTGATATTTAGAGTCAACATTTCTGAGGAAAGGGCCATAGCATGGCGGGGCGTGGCCTGCGGTGCCGTGCAGGGAAGGCGGACGCACCTGCATGGCATCTGCAATCACGCCCCGCCGACTTAAATATTGTAATGGGTGCTGTGTTTGTGGTGGTTGTGATAATGTTGAGCGGGCAGCGGAAGAGCTCTGTGAGCATTGTGAACAGCAACCGTGTGAGTCAATAAAGTATGCTGCAAAGCATGAACTTGCACCCGGGTCTGCCGTGGTCATTTACACAAAGGCTATAATTTATTGCTTTGTTATTACAGTAGATTGAATACTTTGTGTTCACAGCCTCACACCTGCAGAGAGGCGGGATGTGAAAGTAGCTCATATTTTACTAATACTATTGAACATAAATTCTGAGTTTTTTGGCCTTAATCATGACCTGAATAATTGACATGTCATGTTGTGAACACATGTCTAGATACATCTCCTTGTTGTATTTAGTGCTGCTTTAAAAGCCTAAGGCTAACCTGAAGTTTTTATTAGAAAAAAACATGTTTATTTGCTGGTATTCCTACAAAAACTGGCTTCAGTTCCTGGAATTAAAATGGGCTGATTTCAGGAAAAATATTTAACACTTCTTCTTTTGTCTGCTCCTTTTTCATTTCAAAGCTGCTCAAACTGTGTTGTCCCTCTGAAATATTAATTTCTAATCTTGTTTATCCTGCTCACTCCCAATGAAAACCTTAAAATGTTCAACTCTGCCACCACCAGCTCCTCCTCCTGTGTTTTTGTCAGTGCAACCATCTCCAAACTATACATCATAGCAGGTCTTGCTGCCATCTTGTAAAGCTTCCCTTTCACAAATCACCCCTGACACTCCTCTCCACCCACTCTACCCTGCCTGCACTCGCTTCTTCACCTCTCTTGTGGAGTGTACATTGATTCGGGTGGTTCATCCCATGTATTTAAAGTCATCTTACCTCCAATACCTCTGCTGTTTGCAGCTTTACTGGTACACCTGTCTCCCACACATTCACGCAGATGTATTCTGGCTTGCTTCTACTGAGTTTTGTCCCTTTTCTCTCCAGAGCCCAGCTGCACCTGTCCGGGCTCTCTTTCACCTGTGATCTCTCACTACAGCTCACAGTGTCATCTGCAAACGTCAAAGTCCACAGAGACGTCATGAGTCAACCTATCCATTCACCACTGCAAACATGAAGTGTATCAGAGCTGATCTCTGATGTAATCCCACCCCCACCTTTGACTAATGTGTCACTTCTACTTCAGCAACTCGTTCCCTTATCTTCATGTTGTGGCTCATCAGCTTTATCTCTGTAGTTACTCAGCTCTACACATCAACCTTGTTGTTGGAAATTGGTATAATACACTTTTTCGCCTTTTTCAGGCATCCTGTCACTCCTCAAGATTATGTTAAACAATCTGGTTAAAAAGGATATCTCCTACCTGTACTAGTATGTCATCTGAACCAACCCTTTCCACTCTAAATCCTCTTCTTAGCTTCTCTCACTTCCACTAACTATCCTCCATCCATCCTCCTCTCACTCTCATTTTCTAAATTCATTGGCTCCTCAATCTACTTCTTCCATCTTCTCAACACACTGTCTTCACTAGTTAGTACAGAGGTTCCCAAAGGGGGGGAGGGGGGGATGAAAAGGAAAAAAAAAAACCCAGAATGCTTGGACACTGCTAGCATAATGGACAGCTTGTTGACAGGGCTCCCACACAAACGCAGAGCAGGAGATGAAGCATCGCTGAATATGTTTCCAAACCAAAGACTAGAAAATATGATGAAGCATATCTTTCCTTTGGCTTCACCTGCACAAGTGCCAAGGTGGGTCTCTGTGACAGAATTTGTTTTCCCTGCGTCGGGAGCAGCGCTGGGCTCTCAAATCACAGACAAACAGTATCCCACATTTTTTATTTTTAGTTCACAAACACTTGTTGTAGTGACTAACTACTCCTGACATTTTGGAGATGTTAGCTCTTTATACAGTAAAGTTACATTGGGATACAAATAACATCAGGCTGATCCTGCCATAATTTGTTCCCCCTGTCCAAACCACTTACAAACAGTATCCCACAGTTGTTTATGTTTTTAAACCCATTTTTGAAAAATGTATTGATAGCAATGTTGAATATTATTACACAGGAAAAAAACAACTACACGTAAAATAATTACACCATGCGCACAGAAAAAAGGCACATACCTTTGACGTTGCGTGACAAACTCTGTATTACTCGTCCACACGTAAACGGCGTTTAAAATCACTGAAAAACTATGTTTTTGCCTTTACATGTGTACGAAAGACCCAAACGCATAGAAACAGCAGCGTTTTCAAAAATATCCGTGTAGGTGTGGACGTAGCGTAAAAGAATCAGTAGTTTATTTCATTGCTACCTGTAATTTATTGCAGTTTACTTTTATTTGTTTAATTGTTTACGAAATCTTTGAGGTGTGAAATAAACCACAGTGGAGTTTGAATATAAAATATGGGTGTGTGTGGCTGGAGGATGTGTTTGTGCGGGGGGGGGGGTGAAGATTTTTCTTGTAAAACTAAGTGGGGCCTAACAAAAAAAGTTTGGGAAACACTGAGTTAGTACATCAATGTCTTCTTTCTTATGTCCAGAGAATAAAACAAGAAAAATATTAGTCATCAGTATTAACAAACCCTAATAGGACTGATTAGGTTATACCACAAAGTTGATACCAAACTCACATAGAGCACTTCACTAAAAAGGTGGTTCTTCTACCAAATATATGACACTGATACCATCCATCCATCTTCTTCCGCTTTATCCGGGGCTGGATCGCGGGGGCAGCAGCCTAAGCAGAGAAGCCCAGACCTCCCTCTCCCCAGCCACCTCCTCCATCTTATCCGAGGGAACACCAAGGTGTTCCCAGGCCAGCCGAGAGATATAATCTTACCAGCGTGTCCTGGGTCTGCCCCGGGGCCTCCTCCAGGTGGGACATGCCTGGAACACCTCACCCAGGAGGCGCCCAGGAGGCATCCTTGTCAGATGCCCGAACCACCTCAGCTGGCTCCTTTCGATGTGGAGGAGCAGCAGCTCTACTCTGAGCCCCTCCCAGATGGCTGAACTTCTCAACCTATCTCTAAGGGAGGGGCCAGCCACCCTTCGGAGGAAGCTCATTTCCGCCGCATGTATCCGCGATCTCGTTCTTTCGGTCACTACCCACAGCTTGTGGCCATAGGTGAGGGTAGGGACGTAGATCGACCGGTAAATTGAGAGCTTCGCTTTTACACTCAGCTCTCTCTTCACCACGACGGACCGGTGCAGCGTCCACATCACTGCGGCCGCAACACCAATCCGTCTGTCGATCTCCGGCTCCCTTCTCCCATCACTCGCAAACAAGACCCCGAGATTCTTGAACTCCTCCACTTGCGGCAGGAACTGATACTTTTTAAAAATTAAGCTATAGTAAGAAATTGAGAAAGTAAACAGTAGCTCCTCGAAGGACAATCCTACTAACTATTTTTGTATAAAATAACATTGTTACATGACAATGCAATCTGAATTCTATTTCAGAAGAATGTACTCCGTTTGAATCTTTTATGTAGGACAAAAGCAGTGAAAGTTCAATTTAAAAATGAACCAAAGGATCACAACTCAGTAATCACAATCATTTCTAATGTGAGATCCACTGGGTTTTTCAGGGTAGTGTTTAGTGTCTATGTGGATTTACACAATTCAACCAGATGTACCAGTCCAACACAGTGCTTCGCATTTGAATAACACAAAGTTAGCATAGCTTGGTTTGGTTTGCAGGATGTTTGCTTTGTACGTTGTTACTTCCCACCTCTGATCAGTGACAAGTTGGTGCTGTGTTCACGCTGATGGATTGTTGTTTCTGGTCTGAGCAGTTTTCATTCTTTATCCTTCATGGAATTAATCAGAAGTAATTTTATTTCTTGAAAGGTTTTAGGTCACCATACATTTTCTCTTTCCACATAAACTCAGTTTAAATGTCAGTATTGGTTGATTAGTAACTGCTATGTTGTTATTTAGAACAGTAGTGCAGGATGGTGACCATTTAACACATATTATATTGCTGTGGAGTTGCACCTGACACTGACTGTAACTAAAAGTACACCCAAACATTTTTAGTTCTCGGTAATGAAAATATTTCCATTTTTACTCACGCGAAAAAAAAAGAACTTATCAGAATTTTTGACTTTCACTCCATCCCCTTGTATGTGTATCTGTGCTCATAAGACACAGCAATTAACAAGAATGTTACATGTGTGTTAAGGAGCTGGAGCACTTTTGTCACCATGCATGTGTCTGTGGGCTGATGATTGATGATGAGCATAGTGATAAAAGTAGTAATCACCCTGCCAGGGAACTGAAGGCACAGTGGCTGCTGTTTCTAAAAAGTGGTGCATTTTCATGTGTGTGGGTTCGCAAACAGATGACATTTGTGTGTATGTCTCATCAACACCCCCTCGCCCAACTGTCTGTCCATCAAGATGTTCCGTGGCACAAGTTTGTGCATGTGTGTGTATGGCCTTTGGATGGGCGCTTGTCGCCTGCTACTACAGTGTAGTGAGTGCGTGCGCGGCTTGCGTAAATGAGCTACCGAGCATGTGTGACATCTTAAATTAGACAACGTTCCTGGCCGCAAAACCATTCAACCCTGCCAAACACAACGCGGACAGCACCATTCATGTGTGGCAGACTATGATGATGAGACACACACAGTCTCTGTCTCTTTCTCTCTCTCTCACACACGCACACAAGCGGACATGGTGACTCATACATCTTAATTAGAAGCTAAGCAGCATCGTGTTAGTATTAGCGAGGAGAGGCGAGCCTGTCACTGGAGGCAAATGAGAAGGGCCACGGTTATATGCACAGTCACATTAATGCATATGAAGTAAATGCATGGCCTAAAGTCCAATTAGTTTACTACCTGTGCATTTGGCAGATTGTGTATGTGTGTGTCTATCTAGGACAACACACATATTGTACATAAATATCAGGTACACACACACGAGTATAAACTTTTGGAAAAAAATTAAATAGCAGTAGCAAAGAAGGGTAAAAGAAAAAGCTGGCTGCTGTTAGTGTATGTTTGTGTGTGAGCGTGGCCTCGACTTTGTAAAGCCAGCGCTCCTAACACGATCTGAAAACCCTACCAAGACCCTGTTGTTTGGCTTGATAGTGTCACCGGTCAGTGGCATTTGTCAGAGTTCAGGAAACACACAAATGCGTGTACATCCACGCTCACTCACACACACGCACAGACAGTGGCATTTGGCCAGAGTCGTGTTGTGGTTTCTGGGAGCAGTGGCGGTGATGGTAGGGGAGTTCACTGACGTTCCATGTTGCCACGGGGACGAACTGACCTTAAACAGCTCGTAGCGAGGGACATACGGGGGAGTTTCCAGTGACTGATCAGCTCACCTTAACATCAAATACACCACATAAACACACAAACGCACGTACACACACGTGCACACACACAATCATATACCACATTGTTGAGTGAGGTATAATAATCAACAGCCCCCTTTCCAGGTATCTATCACACCTCATTAAAGCCGTCTTCTGTTCTCATATCCTCTTTGCTTATTCTCCATCTGACTCCATTCAGATTTATTCAAACTTGACTCTGTCATAGTTTTTATTCCTCATTTTATCCTTCCCCAACTCCTCCTTGTCTCTGCTTCAGGTTTGGTTTGGCCGTGTTGACATCCATCAGGTGTCCAGTTAACTGGTTTAGGCCTAGGTCTAGGTTCATTTTTACATCTACCCCTTTAATTAATTGACACACCCAAATTGATATCTCATAGTAAAAAAGAGTTATCTTCTGCTTATTGAAAATATGCTTTTTTAGTATCCAGGTAAAACCTGACCCTATAGCTAAGTTATAGGGTTTTTTTTCCCAGTAACCTGTTGGGTGCTAAGGTGTTTAAAGCAGTGCCCAATAAGAAAGTGAAATACTTGTTGAACAATTTAATTGTTCAGTCATGGGGAAAAAGTTCATCACATCATCAAACAGATAAAAATAGACTCTCAGTTTCCAGATTAGGCACTAATGAGTAGAAACGACTGGTGGAACTTGTGTTATTTGAACCTCTGACATCTGCGGTTGTGTTCTCTTTGCTTTCATGGTGTCATCCTGCTGAGATCCAAAGGAGTCGCTAAGACATCCAGGAAAAAAAAGTTCTGAGTACCTGTGAGTTTGGCAAAGGATTTTAAATGGTCATAAATTATTTATGATGATTCCATCTACTGTCAAGGAAATCATCTCTTTTGGGGTTTTTTTTTTGTTTTTTGGAAAAAATACTCAAAAGTTAATTTTTTTTTTTTACCGGAGTTGAGGCTTTCTCACAACTTTCAGGATTGTGGTTGAGAGAACATTTTTAATTTGAACTTTATTTTTCAACCCTTATAATCCCACACATGGGAAATGTTGTAGTCCTCTGCATTTAACCAGTTCACTCAAAGAAGCAGTGGGGAGCTACCCCTGTCCAAAATACAGGTTGCACCGAGATTTGAACTCAGATTTCTGGATTCAGAGTCCAGAGTGCTAACCATTACACCATGGAACCACCACTTTCAGTCTTGGCGTAGGGATACAATCGTGTATCGCTATTTTATTGACTACATTTGCAAACCAAGCATCCAGGATAGCTCATCTTTTTATTTGGCACTAAGTTTTAGAAAAAAAACAAACGTGGACTTGAGAAAAAAGAAAGTCCATGGTCTTGCTCAGATTTGCTCTTATACACTGAACAAAAATATAAACGCAACACTTTTGTTTTTGCTCCCATTCCCCATGGGATGGACGTAGAGACCTAAAATTCATTCCAGATACACAATATAACCATCCCTCCCAAACAGTGGTCACAAATCAGTCCAAATGTGTGGTAGTGGGCACATCTGCTATATTGAGATAATCCATCCCACCTCACAGGTGTGCCACATCAGGATGCTGATCTGACATCATGAGTAGTGCACAGGTGTACCTCAGACTGCCCACAACAAAAGGCCACCCTGGAATGTGCAGTTTTGTCTCACAGCAAAATGCCACAGATGCCACAAGCAATGAGGGAGTGTGCAATTGGCATGCTGACAGCAGGAATGTCAACCAGATCTGTCGCCCGTGCATTGAATGTTCATTTCTCAACCATAAGCCGTCTCCACAGGCGTTTCCGAGAATATGGCAGCACATCCAACCGGCCTCACAACCGCAGACCTCGTGTAACCACACCAGCCCAGGACCTCCACATCCAGCAGGTTCACCTCCAAGATCGTCTGAGACCAGCCACCCAGACAGCTGCTGGAACAATTGGTTTGCACAACCAAACAATTTCTGCACAAACTGTCAGAAACCGTCTCAGGGACGCTCAACTGCATGCCCGTCGTCCTCATCGGGGTCTTGACCTGACTCCAGCTCGTCGCCGTAACAGACTTCTGTGGGCAAATGCTCACATTCGATGGCGTCTGGCACGTTGGAGAGGTGTGCGCTTCACGGATGAATCATGGTTCACATTGTTCAGGGCAGATGGCAGCTGAGAATGTCCCAGTTCTTGCATGGCCAGCATACTCACCGGACATGTCACCCATTGAGCATTTTCGGGATGTGCTTGACCGGCGTATACGACAGCGTGTACCAGTTCCCACGAATATCCAACAACCTCGCACAGCCATTGAAGTGGAGTGGACCAACATTCCACAGGCCACAATTGACAATCTGATAGACTCCATGCGACGATGTGTTGCACTGCATGAGGCAAATGGTGGTCACACCAGATACTGACCGGTTCTGGGTCCCCAGACCCCCAATAGCGCAAAAAACTGCACATTCCAGGGTGGCCTTTTGTTGTGGGCAGTCTGAGGTACACCTGTGCACTACTCATGATGTCAGATCAGCATCCTGATGTGGCACACCTGTGAGGTGGGATGGATTATCTCAATATAGCAGATGTGCCCACTACCACACATTTGGACTGATTTGTGACCACTGTTTGGGAGGGATGGTTATATTGTGTATCTGGAATGAATTTTAGGTCTCTACGTCCATCCCATGGGGAATGGGAGCAAAAACAAAAGTGTTGCGTTTATATTTTTGTTCAGTGTAGATCTATTGACTTTCATGCTTCTTATCCCCTCCCTATTTGTTTCCTGTCTTTCTTCTCTCTGCCCAACTGGTCGCAGCAGATGGCCCCGCCCCTCCCTGAAGCTGGTTCTGCCGGAGGTTTCTTCCTGTTAAAAGGGAGTTTTTCCTTCTCACTGTCGCCCAAGTGCTTGCTTATATGATTGTGGCGTTTTTCCTCTGTATGTTTAATTGTAGGTTCTACCTTACAATGTAAAGCACCTTGAGGGGACTGTTGTTGTGATGTATAAATAAGTGGAATTGAATTTTAAAGATTAAGATCCTCGATTGTCATTAAGAATATGAACTGACTGCACTTTGACCAGCACAACTCCACCTTTACATAATCCCATCTATATATTGAGAACAAATATTCTTTAAAATAGATAATTCTGAAAATAGATAATTCTGGCTAATAAAGTGGGCATTTGGCAGAACTGTCCTTAAGTGTAAGTTTATCAGTTTTTTGTTCAGAGCTGTATAAAAGCTAACTAAAACTAAACTAAAATCCATAGATGTTATTTTTCCCACATGATCAAGACTGAAGCCTGACACTGTGCACAACTTGAAAGTAGATGGGGGAGTGATAGACTGCTGAGCTGGAGTTCGATACCATCTAAAAAGTGCATGCAAAATGGCAAAGAGAGCTTTTCAGATTTTTGTCAGCAGCACTTCAACTTTATTTTTACGTGGACCTCCTACCTAGCATGAATGCACAGCCACTAGTTTTTCAAATGCAGTGTGGTTCAATCAGCTTTTACAGCCTGTGATCTGTCAATAGCTTTATGGTTGCTTTTTGTTTGTTTGTTTTATCATGGGTGACTTTACCTGGACCTTTTTCTATTAGAAGTACAGTACTTTTAGAGAAAAACAAAGGTTTCTTTTGAGACTGTTGGTTTTTTTTTTTCAACACTATTCATTTCTAACACCAAAATGTAGACCTTTTATTCAGGGGGCACACATACAAAACATGCTTTGATTTATTTAAGTATATGATAGATCCGTTATTTTTCAGTTCGGTTTGTTTGGTGAACAACTTAACTTACCCTCTATGGCCTCAAACTGCTGGTTTTCGCAGAACGAATATGGTTGTAAAATAAGGTCTTATTGCATGCTCAATCCCAGAAATCGCAGAAAGCTTTGTCTGTTCATCTGGCCAAAGTTTTTTCAGTGGGAGAAAAGTTTCACCTATTTCAAACCTTTCTCCCACTGAAAACGTAATGTCCAGATGAACCGCATCAGCTTTCTGAGATTGTAGGAATACGCTTTCTCTGAAGGTTGTCCAGATGCTGCCTTTAGGATGAGAAGCTCCTTAATGAAAAGTGGTCTGGGCATCTCGCCACGATGCCTCCGACATGCCTCTGAGGAAAGGTGTTCTGGACAAGTCTTACTAGAAAAAGACCCCAGGGCAGACCCAGAATATGCAGGAAGGATTATACTCTCAGCTTTTTTGTTTCCCACCAAAGACAGCACTATATATTATTTTAATAGACCACTTTGCTCTCACAGTACAGCCTTACTTTCAACTGTCAGGCCACTGTTTTGTGGAACCAGCTGCCAGTTTGGGTCATGTGACAGACATCTACTTTTAAGACTGGGCTTAACCTCTTAACAACCACCATGCCACTGGCAACCCATCTGTTAGAGTTTTTCCCCTAACGTCCACCCCTTTCCTTTTCCCAGGTTGGAATACCCGTGTTTATAAGCTTTCAATTGAAAAACTGTCAAAAATAGCCAAATGTATGAGACTTTCTTTGAAATGTAGCATCTTCTGTTTAGCATGTGGCCATACAAAAACACAGCTCGAGCCCTACACCCTTGCTGCACTGAAAAAAAGGCCATGTTGGATTTACTTGATTCAATAGTGGACATTGGTTGCACACAAATGTTTTGCTTTGGCAGAAACTTAAACAACTGAGTTAAATCAACACAACTTTTTCATATCCAGTAAACCTGTGCATTTTGTGTTCATAAAACGCGATTGAAACATGTTCAGATGAAGTAAGTTGAGCTCTTGGAATATTTTAATCCTTCACAATTTTGTCATTTTATGTCAACACTATTCAATAACTTTTACCCCAGTACTACTTGGTCACTTAAATACTACATGCTGTCTTCATATTACATAATGTTCAACAAAGTCTAAATCCTGGTTACCATAAAAATTGAACAGGTCTTCAACAACTACCATCCTTCTATCTTTATCCTGGTTGCAGGAGGGTTGGGAAATAACCCTGAAGTGATAGGTTACAAGGCAGGGTACACCCTGGACAGCTGACCAGTCTATCACATAGAAACAAACAACCATTTACGCTTACATTCACAGGTAATTTAGAATCACCAGTTAACCCTAACTCTAATAACTGCATGACTTTAAACCAGAATACCCAGAGAGAAACCTGCAAACTAGCCAGAATGTGGATTTGAACACAGGACCTTCTTACTGTGAAGCAACAGCACTAACCACCATGCCAACAATCTAGGAAATGTAGGAAAGCTATGATTTCCTGTATTTGATGCAGAATTGTTTTGTTTTTGTAATAATACACAATAAATAGCAATAGCAATAGCATGCACGTGGTGCGTGTGTAGTTGTCTGCCTCTTATAACTCCAGTGATTTTCCTGCAGTTTGAAATCTTGTGCGATCTTGTGAATTTCATGAGTTCAGCAACTAACCACTCTTACTAGATTGTATCATGTCGTCTCAACAAGAACAAATTAAGTTGTTGAATTTCGCACAGATTCTTCATGATTTAATTACGTTCATAGAAACATGAAATTATTGTGTTCAAATTACAAGTTAGACTTTTTTAATGTAACAACCACCCAATTTACTTTTTTTGGTATACTAAAAAAAGTAGAGGTGGCTGCTCGACTTGACTGAGATGGATGCCTTCCTGAAACCACGATCTAAAGAGCGCGAGTCTGAAACCCGTGCAGTGTCGCGGGATTTAACATTGATATATTATTGACTCACTTCACTTGAACATGATATGAACAATTTAATCTAGCCTCTCTGCATATCATGTAGTTTCTACACTATGTAGTTACACTTAACTTTAAAGCATGAGGCGATTGTGTTAAATACACGCAAGATGCTTACGTAAATCCAAGAGCTGGCCAATCTCTTTTTTTCAGTATGGTGATCTGGTAAATGGAGAAGGTCTGGTGCTTTTGGATAAGGTTTAGAGTTAGGACTAGATCAGGTGACCCAAAACCATCCCTTATTTGTGTTGCTATATCAGCTGCCTGGATTATACGGACTGGACTTATATAGCACTTATCTACTTATCTAGTCCTGCAGCACTCAAAGCACTTTATACAACATGCCTCATTCACCCATTCATACAAGCACTTTTTTCTATGCGTTTCTGTCTTTGTAATCCTGCCCTTGTACGTCACAGCAGACGGCTGCTCCTCTCTGATTCTGTGGGAGGTCTTTTCCTGTTTAAAGTGAGTTCTTCCTTCCCACAGCCACCACGTTTTCTCATAGATGACTGGGGCTTGTAGGACCTTAGCTTACAATTAAAAGGTCTTTGAGACAACTGCTGTGGTGAATTGGTGCTAAATAAATGTATTATATTGTAATGTAATGAACTGAAATCACTTAGACAATAGTAGGCAACCCCTGCAGCCTGGACCTGGATAAGTGGATAAGTTGTCGAAGATGGATGGGTAAACAGTTTAACTTAGTTCTAGTAAAACTGTGGTGAGAGGCCATACACATGAGCACAGCAAAGGCCAGCTGACTTTAAGCACAGGCTGCAGATGTATGCGTGTATCTTGTATCTTGAAACACTGCTAATACACATTTACATAAATATTATATTCCTGTCTTCTTTCTCCTTTTTGCAGCTTTTCTAACTGCAACCCTTTCTCTATCAACCATCTCTCCATCCCCCCGTTCCTTTACTCTCTCTCCTCTCCACCCTCACCTAGCTCTTCACTCGTTCCTCTCTGTTATTTTCCTCACCATTCTCCTATTGATTTATCTCCATCGCTCCTACATTACTTTTCTCTCCTCCTTCTGCCTCTTTTCAGCTCGTTCCTCCATCGTCCATCTCTTCATCCCCGCCCCTGTCCACGGGCTGTTTGTTCACCCATGTTACCTCTCCACACCCATCTCTTTCCAATTTTCCTACATTCCCCCCCCCTTTCCCCCCCCACACTGATGAGCTGAGATGCAGCTCTACTCATCAGATTGCCTGTCTCTCCTCCTTGCTTTCTTTAACACTTGTAGAAATGACCTGACACATCCAATCCCAGGTTATTACACAGATGTGCCAAATCTCTCTCTCTCAAACACACACACACACACACACACTTAGTGAAAGAAAAAGCACATTCCCTGCGGCCGCTACACAGACACAAACTCACCCTATTACAGCAGTCCAAATGAAAATGAATTATGCATTCTGTCCTGCCACTTGTAACAAGTATATGATGCATCCCCCATTTCCACACAATTGGGCACACAAAAACACGTGCAAAATGGGAACGGACATGCTCATGTAAACACGCAAACACAAAACGTAGTGAAAACAAAAGCATGAATGCGTTATTGATGGAAATATCAGACAAGCGCAAGCTCGTTCTTCACCAACACGTTGCTTCGCACTGGGCTAATGAAACTCTTCACAGCCCTAATGCTGTGATTTCTACTTAAATGGACGCGCACATCACACAAGACCATCATTGTTTTCAGCCCTCGTGTTTACCGCAGTTTTGAATGATACGCCAACCACAACCAACCCCTCCTCCTGCCTTCCAAGTCCATACCAAGGTCGTCGGCCTCCCTCCCGGCTTTAGCATTCCCCTCGTATCCCCCATAATCCTCACTGTTTAAGCCTGAGGTACAAATACATTCTATTCAACCTGCACCAAGGGGGCTGATAATACCCAGCACAGTGTGTTTGTGTATACGTGTGCATGCTTAAGTGAGAAATGTGTGCCCATATACACCTCTGTGTGTGTATGCACACGGGTGTCTGTACAGGGCTTTGTGTTAAACACCCATAGGTGCTTAGTATTCTCTGCGCCACGCGTCCTTGCATCCCCACTCTTATTTTTTCCGTCTCTGTTCTCCTCTCTCAGATGAGACTCCCAATGGCTGATGGAGAGTGGAAAGAAAGAGGGTTGGGGGGGAAAGGGGGAAGATGGAGGTGGAGGTATGAGCAACAAAATGCAGGTGGATAAAGTTTACACAGCGTGACTGTGGATTCTAAACATACCTTGCTTTCTTTATAACAGACAGTTAAAGCATTGCTAATGCTGAACAGGACATTATCCGCTGAGTGTCGATACACAGTAAACGTGTTAAACAGAGAGATGGAGTGCAAGGTACACCCACCTGCACTCAGTTTATCCACCTTTAATAAGACACAGCTGAATATAACCCCCTTTAATGCTCAGGTCTACCTAATATCACAGTAAATTGAGACAAGTTATATAATCCATACTTGTGTCACACATACACACGCCTTTAGCCTGCGGCGTGCTTAGTAATCACAGGTGATTAGCTATATCCCAACAGAGAGAAAATGGAAGCTTGTAGCACGAACAGCAGTTTACTCCAAACAAAATCTAATTTGGCGTCTTCTCAGGCTGCTGCCGAAATGTGTCCACGCCAGATGGTGAGGCTTGCGTGTCGTGGTGGGATCAGACATGCCTTACAACGTCCTCAAAGCAAAAAGTACAGACAGGAGTTTTAGGAAAACTAGTAAAACAAAATGTTCAGACCAAATTCCTTCATGTAACTTTGTAGACAGCTGTACTTGAAACTATTGCAGCAATTGGTCAAGAAGATTGTGCAACAGATGTGATAACCAGAAGTGGTAGAGACTGAAATAATTAGTGGAGGGAAAAACGGCTAGAGGTCTGGACTCAGTGGAACTCGTTGGGAAACAGTTTGCAATGCATATGTTTCCCGACGAAACATATGCATTGCATTCCTGTGCAGTTCCTTTATAAAGGAATGCTGCAGAAGTTCTGATCACAGGCCAAAAACAAAAAAGCCTTTTGTCTTTTGGAAGTCAAAGCAGTGATCTGTCAACTTGATTTTCACTTTTGAGAACTACACAAAGTTGTAGGGAGGCAAAGATGACCATTTCCATAATCTAGAGGAGGTATTAGTAGCAGTAAAACTATTAGAAAGAAAATGCTCATTGGGTTTTTCCACAGTAGGGACGCTAGTTGCCCCAAGCTATGTTGTGAATAGCTGCTAGCACTTGAGCCACACTGACACATTTTAAGTGTTTTTCCACTACAATGCAAGATATGGTTGATTAAGTAACAGAGGTGTGCTGTATCTGTTTGTGCTATTGCATTACACAGGTCTAATTTGATTATTCTAATATAGATTTCACCTGGGTGAATAAGCATACACTAAATTCATTACATTTCATTTAAGGTTCTCATAATAATAACATCCCAAAGAAAGACGTGGCAAGTAAATATCTAAAGCAATGGTTAGCAATGAATCTCTACAGTTGGGCTGATTAAACTGACTCACCATTGTTACTGATTTTACGGATCATTTGCTCATACCAGGTACTTTTTAGCTAACAAAGACATTTACAATCATAATCTGACAACATGTGATAAACATAACGCGCAGTGTGCTTACTTTTAGATTTCTTTTTTTTTAAATTGAACAGCTTGTGGTAACTACAGGTCAGCTATACTCTCAGAAACAGATACTGCAAATGTTCTATCCCTGTAACTAAAATATAAACAAGTTGATCAGCAAAGGCTAATTTTGGATCTCAGGATAACTGCATATCTTTTTCAAGGGTCAAAAATATATATATTTGCATTGTCTGGTCTAAATTTTAAGGAACAATATCAGGAGACAATTTGTTTACTAGCTATATAGATATTATTTAAAATATTCTTCTTATTATTAGTCAATTTTAAGGTTTTATCTTTATTTTCCTTGTTTCTGGTGAGTTGCTCTGGTTTCCTCCCACATGAATGGTGACTTTAGGTGCGGGGACAGATACAACTTTGAGCTGTCAATAACAAAGAAGTACTTTAAAAGTACTTTACAGAAGTTATTCCAAAGCAGGCATAATACTAAACCAATACAGAATCAATGCTTGACATCATAACCATCTAACACTGTATTCAATAACTAGCTTAAAAAATGAACATCCTATTAGTTTACTATGAATCTTTTACAAAAATAAATCATAATTTGAATCACAACATGCTTTTGTGTTTATTTGCTGGTATGCCAGTGTAAACATAATGTAAATTAGGTTGGCTTTGCATCAGCTCTAACTTAGCACAGCTCTGATACAGTAGATTAAAGCTGATGTCTGCTAGTACCAAAAGAAGCAAAACTTGAGGCCACAAGTGTCCTTTCCACTTTACGCTGGCCAGTTGAGGTTGTTGGATTCAACACTTATCACAAGCGCTGAACAGGTACATTGGCATAGTTATAGGTTATATTATAGCATTAGCTGATAACTTACACTATGTTCTCTTGTCCAAATATGGATGAGCTAATGCTAAAAAGCTTGCTAACTAAACTTGCTAGCAAATCCAGATATAACTTCTGACTCCAAACAAAACCAACATGGTACCAGTCAAATTGCCAAAACCAATGAGTGGCATCACTATGGCTATGTAAAATATATATGTATGCATTATATGCAAAAATTCTGTTTAATCTCATTGCTGACATAGTGAAAGGAAGCTGGTAGTTTTGACAGACAGAATGACAGGATTGGAACGATATTTAGCAGCATTCAAACACTTGAGCCCTGTGCAAAGATATCACCCAGCACAGAAGATATTGTGACATCAAATTGGCTTAGAGAAGTAATCTTCCTCACTGGGCTGTCAGTCAGTCTTCATTATGAAGCTCAAACAGTGCACATATTCAATTTGACAGTTTTTGTGTGAAATTTTGAGTGTGCCAAATTACATTTCATTAGACGCACAAATTACAGGCATGAGGAAAAAAAGCCCTGTGCCCAGGTTTCTGCAATCATGGAGGATACTTGACCTTAAGAACTGTTTAAGTGGATAGAAATATGAATAAAACATGAGAAATGGCCATCAGATACAAAGAATCAAAAATAATTATATGGTTGCATAGGTGTTTTGCAATTACATCGCTTGCTGAGAAGAAATGAAGTACTGCTAATGCCAAGTGACAGCTGCAATTTCCAAGTGGGAAAACATTCCTATGGTATAATTTTTGCAGACTTAATTTTGAGGGGATTGGAAGAGAGGGCAAAAAGTAATAAAAGAAAATAAAGGCAGTTTCAATAATAGGTGGGAACATCTAGTTACATTTTAAGTCTATGTGCAAATTTAGAATTTAGAAAAAGAGATTTTAGATCTAATTAATCTGTAACTGACAGACGAAAAAGACTCTGGAGATCAGCTAAAACTCGAAAGTCTGTTCTTAAGACACAAATATCTGTGCATTATAACTGCAGTATGCATAAAATACAGTTATAGTTTGTTATAACAAGGTCAACACCAGAGCGGACTTTACACCTTTACTTCACCACACTGCACGAACCGTAAACTGCATCTTGGACTGCTGGATGTAAATCATGTCTTGCAGAGACACTCAATACAAACATAATTCCAAGGCAGACTGCTCACACAGAAAGAATTCTTGTACAAGAACCACAAATATCGGTGGCATTTGTTCATGATAGTTTAAAGAACTCATGTTTTATATTTTGCTTTGTCAGAGCCAGCCGTCGATTACAGTCTGCTCTTTTTGTCTTACAAGTTGGAAATCGTTAAAAGAGTTAAAAGCATTTGAAATGATTGTTTATTTTCAATAACTTTGCTTTGCAAGACCAACAAGTTATTATTTGCTTTCTTTGTTAACATTCACCTGGTACCTTTGAACTGGTGTGAAGCTGTAAATCAAATCCTGGTATTGACTATATACACTATACTGCCAAAAGTATTCACACATATATGAACTTGAGTCACATCCCATTCTTAATTCATAGGGTTTAATATGATCTCAGCCCTTTGGAGCTATAACAGCTTCAACTCTGAGGAGACTCCACAAGGTTTGGAAGTGTGTTTATTGGAATTTTCATTCTTCCAGAAGAGTATCTGTGAGGTCAGACAGTGATGATGGATGAGAAGGCGTAGGTTGTAGTCTTTGCTGTAATTCATCCCAAGGCTGCTTTGTCAAGTTGATGTCAGGACTCTGTGCAGGCCAGTCAAGTTCTTCCACACCAAACTCGCTCGTCCATGTTTTTAGTATGCTGGAGCATTAAGAGTTCTTTTCATTTGAACTAAGACCAACTTCTGAAAAACAACCACACACCATAATCCCTACATCCACCAAACTTTAAACTTGGCACAGTGCATTCAGACAAGTACCGTTCTCCTGGCAACTGCCAAACCCAGACTTATCTGTCAGATTGCCAGACAGAGAAGCCTGATCTGTCACTTCACAGTGGGTGTGTGTGAAATTTTACGCCACTTTGTGGCAGAGTTGCTGCCACGCCCATTCACTTCAACTTTGTAATAATGCCACTAACAGTAGAAGCTTTGTGGAATATTTAGTAGTGAGGAAATGTAACAACAGTTGCATGGGTGGCATCCTATCGCAGTACCACGCTGGAATTCACTGAGCTCCTGAGAGCGACCAGTTCTTTCACACATGTTTGTAGAAGTAGTCTGCATGACTAGCTGCTTGATTTTATAGATCTGTGGGATGTGATTAGAACACCAGAATTCAATGACTTTGATGGATGAGTGAATACTTTTGGCAATATAGTGTATCCAGCCAATTCCAGGCTGACTGTCGTATTATTTATGGTGGCAAAACTAAAAGAAACATTCTCATGGTGTGAGTACATATGCAGAGTAAAGCTTCACACAGGCCTAGAGACAAGTCAGAATCCATGTTGCAAACAAATGTATATTCACCAAACAGTTGCAAGTGATTGCTGGCAGTCGCTGGGGAATCTATAAACCCCCATTCACACAACATAAGCTATAAACGCACATTTTTTTCAGATAGGTCACTGACTGGGCTCTAGGCCTTGGTCACTGAGGCATAAGTAATTTTAATCTGCTGTGTCATGGTGTCAAAATTAGAATATGATGACAATAAACAAGCTACTTATGAGTCCATATCTATGCAGAGAAATGTTCATACAGTATGTGGTTGAGTTCATCTTGTGCACGTAATCAAAGAAATTTGCTCCTGTTTTAATGTTTACAACATAAAACACATTTGCATTAATTGTGTTACAGTGTTGTGGAAGCCAAATTAATTATTAATGACCCAAGCTACAGATGTGGAAGCACCTTTATACTAATATGCAGTCCTAACAACTGGCTATAAGAACTCTGAAGTCACTCCCCTGTGGATTAGGATAATAAAATCTCCAATCTCTCAACATACAAAGGACAGCTCTCCACACAGCAAGTAAGCTTTGACTAAATTAAAGTTAATGGAAGTTATTTGCCATTGCCTGGTCCCACATATCACCATTTACTAATCCTACTGTAAATGCAAAAATTACATTTACAATATCTGCAGCACATAGCAGACTTTATTTGGGGAACTGAGGGAGCTAATTTCTTGGAGTACAAAAGAGGAGAATGTAATTAATGTCTACTTTGTTAAGATCTGTGCAAAATATGTAACTCGACCTCTTTTAATTGTATTGTCAAATGAAAGCAATTTTGACAGTCCATCCCTACCATCTGGACCTGTTTTAGGTTGCCTGTGGCTCAGGAGTTAGAGCAGGTCATCCACTAATCTGAAAGTTGGTGGTTTAAACTTGGCTGTCCTTGAGTAGAAAAGCGCTATATAATAAAAACTACATTCACCATTTATTTGGGGGCCATCTGCATTGACTGTATGTAAAAGATGGATTTAGGCACTGGCACCTCAACTTTGGCTCTGTTGTTCTTTTGGAGGCAGAAGTAACTGCATTTAGATGAAAGGAGGCTGAGATATCAGCAGAGGTTAGATAGAGGGCATTTCAGAGCTGATTTCATTTTTCAACGCTCCATGTGGTCACTGGCCATCTGCAGTGGTTGTTAGCTAAAGGTTTCCCTGTGGAAGATGCAAACTGGCGAGGGTAATTGATGTCTTATGCTGTCATTCGTCCCCACCACCTGACAATGCAACATTAAAACATTTTTAAAGGATTTCATGTGGTATAAAACTCGCCTGTCTATGAGTGCATACAAACTAATGTTCAATATAGTAAACCGACAGTTCAATGATAACTTGTTGTGCACTTATCAGTTATGTTCTGCAAAAATATGGGGACCGCAGGTCTAGCAGCACCTCTGAGGTAAGGTGGCCAAAGTCAGGAGGAGCATTAAAGGCATTTGCTTATATCTGTTGCAGTAATGGCTTAGGATGAACCGCATAACTGCAGTATTTACCACTATATCAGATCTGAATGTCAGTGTGGTGTGCGTGTCATCATGGTTACAGCCTCTATGGAGCATGTTATGAGCCACGTAAGTGGTTGGACGGAGCTGCGCTCGCAGCTGATTGATGCTGGGCGGACCGGCTCTAATGCTGTCTGGCTTGCAGCATACAGAATGTGACACTGGTTTGGTTTGGAGAATATTGATCTCGAATGGTTCTTGCCGAGCGTAGATATGGGGGCCTGTATTGATGTTCACTATGGCTCTCATTTCAGGCTCATCTCACCCTGCCTCTGTGTTTGTGTGAGGGCGTGTGCGTATGTATGTGTGTGTGTGTGTGTGTGTGTGGGGCAGCAGCAGTGCCGGAGGCTACTCAAGTGTGAAATCGCGTGACGTTTTCTCCATTGCGCTTCATTTAGCCACACATCGCCCATCTCTCATTCCTGACAAGTTTCTTAACTGCTCCAAAATGTGAGCGCCTCAGGGCGGGGAGGCCGTGTAGCCCCGTCAGTGTACAATGAAGTGTGTGTGTGTGTGTGAGAGAAAGTGGGTGTGTGTTTGTGGGGGCTGAAGCGAGAGTCTAATAAAGCTAGCAGCTGCCATGGAAACCAGGGCAGAGGCTAACTCATCCTCTGTGTCTAGGGACCCATCAGGGCCTCGGCCATGGTGCAAACACATGCATGCACACAGAGATACACATATAGACACAGACACACAATCAGGTACCAAAAGCATGGTAAATGACTCTTACTGGGAGGCCTCTCATACACGCTCTCATATAAACAGCAGACGAAGAGCCGTGAAATAAGCTATGGCACCGCAAGAAATGGGAAAGCAAGCTGCCTGTTCAAGAGCCCCTGTGACTCTACTTCGTCTGTCTCACACAGACACACACACAAACACACACACACACACACACACAAACACACACACACACACACACACACACACACACACACACACACACAAACACACACACACACACACACACACTGGTACAGAATGACATGAGAGTCAGGATGGCTTAAGATGCTCAATATCCAGCTGTAATCCTCTCCCCTTTCTTATCAAAAGTGTGTGTGTGTGTGTGTGTGTGTGTGTGTGTGTGTGTGTGTGTGTGTGTGTGTGTGTGTGTGTGAAATAGGTAGATACGAATGACAGCAAACTCAGGTTTTGACGACATGACAGCAGCATTCTCCATGTGGCAGGTTTATTGCATTTTTAATCTCTGCTTACATAAACCCTCAAACCCTCAACATCCGACACACGGACACGCGCACGCACACACACACACGCACACACACACATATATATACAGACATTAGGCACACGCTTCATCATCTCTCCCTTCACTGTCGCTCACACAATGAAAAGGGCAGCGGAAGCCAATCAAAATGATCTCTAATAAGAATATTACCCATCATGCTATTTGTGTGTGTGTGTGTGTGTGTGTGTGGGTGGATGGCTTGCCAGGCTTCATCTGACATTTATAAAATGAATTGCAGTTCACATGCTGAGGAAATGGCGCACATCTACGCGTTATGCGATGCAGGTTCTCCCCCGGGCTCGTGCTTGACAAATCTCATATCCTCGCCGTGGACTGAAATCCCAGCACAGAATTAGGCAATTGCAATTGAAAGTGTGATTGAAAGGTGGATGTTGGTGTAGGCGACTCCGAGTGCCACTCTGGGTGTCACTGAGGTGTCACGAGATAAGGAAAGATGACAGCAGTTAAGGCAGGCGACTGACTTGTTTCCTTAGCTGGGCTGCAGATTCTGTTAGGTCAGACGAGTTCAGGCTCAAACGACCCTGGTGGGGAATATCAGCTCGACGTGTCAGGAGAGACGCAGAGAAGATAACTGTAAGACAAATAGTGAGCAGAGAAGATGATTATAAAGAAGAAAAAAAGCTAGCCTTGCTTCTTGTGTCATGTTTCAGTAAACAGGCGATAAACTTATTAAAAGTGCTTTTCAAAGGCCTTCCAGCTTCAGAAATGAAAAACTGAGGCATATTTGTGAAGCTCCTACTAACTGCTATAATCTCAGGGGGGGTTGATAAAGCCTACGTAATAAATGACTAACTGAAAATGGCATCCCATAGACTTGAACCCAGCGCGAGAACAAAGTAAGCCACCCACCACGCCTTATTAAGAAAAGAAGAAAGAGAAGCTTCCAGGGCAGCATTTCACAGAGAGTGAGTCCAAGTTTAAAAACACTGGGCACATATTGTTCTTTGATCACAGAATGTGATGCAGTGTTGATCAGCCTCCGTGGAGACAAATATGAGATGATTTTCTACAGCAACGCTTTAGGATATTAAATGAGGCAGGTATTCATACCACACTTTTCTCCCATCCCAACAGTGAGAGCATCAGTGGACGATTCCTATAACAGACAGAGGGTGAAAATAATTACATAATATAATGGCGTAAAACCAGATTCATGCTCCAAAGAGGATGAACTCGATGTCTGTCTCTACTGTCACCCATGCCTCTCTTCACACAGTGCAGGGTTTTAGCTTCACTCTTTAGAGCTGCTAAATTATGGTCTGTATTCTGTTCAGTGGGAACAGAGCACAGTGCACTGCTCCAACAATGGTAGTAGTAATTAGCATTTTCATGTAAAATGGTTGAAGGCATACTGGGAATACTTTTATAATGATTAAATGTTAACACTTTCACACTCTAACACCTGTAACAATAAATGTTAGAAGAGAATGTGCCATTCAGAAGGTTAGCTTGTTGGACACGATTCTATTATGTTTAAAGGCAGTTATTGTAGCTCTCACGCTGAAAAGAAAGATGGATGTATTTTATTCTATTAAAACTTTTCTGATTATTCCTTTAAAAATTGAGAGTTACAGATTTGCACTGGTTACTTTGTTTCTATATATTTCTGCTAATGTACATTTCTGTATAAGTAATTGCATTCAGTTTTATTTGCAGCAAGAGCTGCAAATAAAACTGTACTACTTACTTTACTTCTTATAATTATAGTAAATTATTGTATGGTTTCTACCTTATTGTAAATAATTATTGTAAATATTGAAAAACAAAAGCTGTATTACAGACCTTAGATAGACATGCCTCAGAACAGTTACCTGACTCTACTATGGACTGCATCTAAAAGACTTACAAAGACTCCATATTCTGCTTTAAGTAACTAAGAGCAATTTTAAATGGGTTTAAATGGGTTCTGAAAACAAACAGCTGAATGGGATTAGAAATGGACTTGACACTAATCTTCAGTAAATATCTAATCACCTGTCTGCTGCTCTGCCTTGGTCAGTTTCAGTGGATGTGTTTCAAACTGGCAGAAATATTTAGGCAAAAGTAATCAAGTAAATAAGTCGGGTGAAAGGAATGGATGAGAGGTTCCAATGTTGAGCTTTTCCTTTCCGAGTGCAGATGTACAAATGCAAAGTGCATTTCAACTATTGCAAAGAAATCACTTCAGTCAGTATTTTTGTAACTAGGCTCTTATTGGCTGAGGGGTCGCAAGACAAAGGAAGCTTTGAACCAGTAATTCACAGTACACGCGATTTAAAAACCAGTCCATATACCATTTATATGTCCACATATGCATTTCCCTGTGATTTTTCAGTTAGTCTTGTATTTGATTGGGTGTACGTATGATGGGGTCAGGATTGGTTTTTTTTATGTTTGGTCTTTGGGTTTCTGTTAATACTGGATACTGTCACTCACCAAGCACATCTCATATTCATTCTAAACACAGCCACTGCTCCCACAAACAAATTAAATCCCTTCCTATATGCCACGGTGCTTTTTCCTCTTGGGTAAAGAGAGTGTGGCACTAGAAGTACTGCCATATTTGTTGGTTGGAGTCTGATTATTTACTCTTGCACCTGTTCGGTAATTTCGAGGCTTCAAAACAATCCTGCTTGCGCTGAGTTGCTTGGAGTGGCGCAGCTGTGGTTTTACTTTTGTATTTGTTATGAAATTGCACCTCTTACCACGAACACAAGTGCAAACAGGTTTTTTTGTTGCTGTTTTTTCAGATGGCTCATATAAAGCCTTTTGTGTGCTAGTCCTGAGTTGAGATATTTCAGCTTTAGCTTTTAATGTAAGACTACACCTACGGCTGTGGCTTAACATATTCAAGCTTATCACTCATTAATGGACTAAAAGCTGTGAAAAATATACATATTTCAGTGCAATGTTTTGTCTTCTACTTTTTTCTCTGATAAATGGTAAAAACAAAAAAAGCTAAATACATATATTGTGTATACATTGCACACTTTCTGACAGTTTAATAAGAAAATCGTAGCTCTAGCACAGATGTTGAGGGAGAAAGGGATTTTTGTTTCCTTTAACATTTTTTCCAATGGACAGATTTCAAAACATGGGTCAGCCTGTATGAAGCAGGTGTCCAGTCCATTAAGCCTTCACAAAGGAATCTGGGCTCTTTAACTAGTCTTTTCCTGACTCATTAATCCCTGGTGTGATCAACAAAGGAATAGATTCCATGGCAATGGGTCCAGTAATGACTCGCTGATAAAACTGAATGTGATTAATCACCCCACTAACAAAATTAAAACAAGTGAATTATCATCACTTATTATCATTATTAATCAAAGCCATTATTTTAAAGTGGTAGCTTCATTTGCAATTTGTTCAGAACAGTGTTTGTTATTGTAATCACAACATTTATGCTTTGGGTATTACACTCAGTAGAAGCAACTTTATTTGTTGGTTATTAATTTAAAGTGGTAGAGCTTTTATAAACTGGGTCCATTTACTATCCACCCATTCTATTCCACTTATCCTTGTCAGGGTCGCAGGGGGCTGGAGTCTATCCCAGCCATCATAGGGCGAGAGGCAGGGTACACCCTGGACAGGCCGCCAGTCTGTTGCAGGGTGAACACATAGACAAACGACCATTGGCGCCCACATTTGCACCTATGTAATGTCTATGGGCAATTTAGAATTACCACTTAACCTAACCCCACTAACTGCATGTCTTTGGACTGTGGGAGGGAGCCGGAGTACCCGGAGAGAACCCACGCAATTATGGGGAGAACATGCAAACAAGCCAGGTGGTGGAATCAAACTCAGGACCTTTGTGCTGTGAGGCAACAGTGCTAATCACCACACCACCGTTTTGTATTCTCGGAAACACAAAACCAAATTTTCCTGTGACTTAACTTTGGTTTTTCCAAGGTCATGTTTTAGAGCATGTGTGATTCAGCACTGCTGCCATTTCTAGATCATCCTGTTCTGGCACCTACACTTGTGCGTCTGCATAGCATGCATCTTCTTGAAATGATGCATGTAGAAACAGTTACTCTTCTACTTCATTTTCATTTGCCAGACGTGGACAAAGAAGAGAGACACAAATCTGTCAAGATGATTTAAGATTGTGTTTCTGTGTTTTCACTGTGCTGCATGCTGGAACCAATCCAGTCTCAGTCGCCATGTGCCAGTCGGTGGGGTTTTGTCAAAGCCTCTGGTCTGGTTCATTTTTGCTTGTTGCCTGCATCCTAACCCACTACATTAAGGCATCAGTGAGATGGATTTGTCAGTACCAACCCTTTACTGCTCAGTACCCAGTAGCGGTTTTTGATACGGGCGACACGAGTGGTTGCCCGGGGCGGCATCGTGGTGGCGGGCGGCATCACGGGCATCGGCAAAAAAAAAATAAAAATAAAAAATTGCTCGTACTCATGCTGCCCCGACATCAGCCAGCGCATATTGGGAATGGTACAGGCACCGATCGGTTTTCTATCGCCCATTTGCTGGGAGTAAGGGCGCCCTCCGTTTGCGAGGTGCGCCTGCTGCTTGCGGCACAGGGAGGAGAGGGCGGGGCGGCGGGGGAGTCTCTGGCTGGCTGGAGCAGCATCTAATAACCAACTCGCAAAATAAAACAAAATAAAAACAAAACAACAAACACGAAAACACCAGACATTATGATACAGACTTATAATTTGCACCGATGTTTTTTTGAAATTCTATACGCGAACAGTGAGCGCGAGAGCCCTCGGTGCACCTGCTCGCTGCTGAAGTCAAAGTAAACTTTATTGTCATCTCCGCTACATACAGTCCAGTATATAGAGAGACGAGACGACGAGGCTCCAGTTACAGCAGTGCAAGTAAACAAACAATAAATATAAGAAGAGTAAGAAAATAACAATTTGAAATTTATAATTTACAGTTTGATGATTTAAAGTCTCACACACAGAGGGAGTGTTCGCCCGGGGCGCCGAACAGGCTAGGACCGCCACTGTCAGTACCAAATAGTTTTCAGTCACTTAACCTAACCAAACAAAAGTAGGTGCAAAACACAAAGATGTCAAGAAGACAGACCACGACAAACCTGTGCCTATCCGGTCTAAGTCTGACGTCATTAGTCATTTCCGGGTCCAAACTCCGCTTCAGGTCCCAAAGTCAAACGAACACTGCGGCATCACTGAGAGTTACAAACTATCTAAACTGTTTCATCTTTAATAAAATCATCAGTGTTGCTGCTTCACCAGGTGTAACAATTAAGTTTAACATCCAGGCATCCATGAAAACAGAATTTATTAAATTTAACAGAGTTAGAAGTTAGCAGGAAGTTAACTCACTAGTTTCCACCTAAACATAATATATCATGTTCTGACTGAGGGATTTCTGAAAAAATTAAAACATTCAGCTCTGCTATCACTTCATAAATAAATGAAGACAGAAAACTAAACAGCAGTGACGTTTGTAGGGTTACTGAAGTTTGGCTAGCTGGTATATAATGATGTGCCACGTGTTAGCTAGTGACACAGCTATGTTAGCATAACATAAACACATTAGCACAGTGAAGCTGGAGGATGAACGCTAACTTTTTTCCACTTGATGAAAGGAGAACAACTGAGATAAGGTTAGTCATTAATATACTGCTGCATGGGCTGGGCTGTAGTTACATAGTAAGGTTTTAAAAACTGAGCTATGAAATGAATAGTGGTAATAAAAACCGAGAGAGGCTGACTGTGATCACTGATTTTTTTAGGGGCTTGTTGAGATTAAATAGAACAAAATACATTAAAAGCATTAACACATGTTAAAAACACAACAGCCTTAATAAACGCAGAGTAGTTTGGACCCAGAAGCAGGGTTCATACGTCATCACTTAAAGACCAGATTGCCATTACATCCCATCCAGCCTCCTAAGGCAGACTTTTTTTTTGTCTCTAAAATAGGACCATTATTTCTGGATGGCCAGTATAGCTGCAGCTGGTCAATAAACGAAGAGGTGAAGGCACCATATGATAAAACAGCGTCATATCTTGATGTGGTATGAGAACGTGCCGGCTAGAACAAAATGCAGTTCAGGTTCTTTCTACTGAACGTTTCAGTAGAGCTGTCCATTGACAGCACTGGGGATGAATTCCCTCCAGTATTCAAATTTTCCCCCTACTGATTACTGCAGAGTAAAGAATTTTTATCACCAAAGTTAAAATGCCTACCTTCAATAGGAACTCCATTTTTCTTTGTTGTTCCCAGCAGCTGCCTCCCTCTGAGACTATTAAACCACAAACACACAGGATTTGGTGTGGCTCCACATGAAAAACACAGCAAGCTTACTTGATAAACAGTAAATTCAAGGTTAGGCATATAGGCTTTTGCTACAGCCCACGTAATACGACTTGCCCTAAACTTCAACTCCCTATAAACCTGTAGACTACATCTTCAGCACTGGGCCGACGTGCTCTTCTGTTAACTAAAGCACGGCTTTTGTCGGCTGACATTGGAGCTGTTGGGCACAAAGTGGTCACTAATGGCAGCTTAATCATTCTTACAACATTTAATAGGCACTTAACAAATGCTTTTAGTGTACATTTAACACCTACATTAATTAATTCCACTCATTTAGTGCTTGCCTGCTAGCTATGTAATGTCATTAAAGTAGAGCCATGCAGTAAATTGACTGTTCACAGCGATGTAACATGAGCTTCAAACATAAATAAGTGAAGAGTTGTACCAACCACAGTTTGGTGGTGTGAAAACAGCATTAGTCCTCTTTCCCTGTGTTCAACAACTGAACACCATTTTTAGCTTATTCTGACCTTTAGTAATGTCACGGTGCAGTTACACAGAAACCCTCAGTCATAATTAAACTTGCTGGTTTGTCCATGTTTCTCTTTGTTCCCGCTGGCTCTGTTTATAATCTGCTTTCTTCTTCGTTTCTTAATCTGGCCTCTGCACACAAACACAGCAGATTTAAAATCAAACAGCCAAGGTATGGATTGTAAAGCTTAGAGTGAAGAGGTTCGACAAAATTATTGCATTAATTATTGCAGTTGTTGCATCAAGTAGTTTTATAATCAGGTGAGATCTGTTACAGGACAGCTCGATTTCTAGGGATTCGGTTTAGACAACTGAACAACAAGTTTGTTTTTTTTACAGACTAAACATTTTAGCATTTTAAAGAGAGAGATTAGACATGATATTATGATGAAATTCTATCATTTCCTGTACTTTCCCAGATTACTTCAGTTCAGTATGGTTTATGGAACAGTAGTGATGTATAATACCAAGTAACATTCAGGCAGGTATTGGCAATACTGATCTGATAGTGATACTTTGTATCAGTATGCACTACAATTTCAACAAATGAGACTTTGTCTTTTTAAAGATGCGAAGAATTCCCGTCATTTAAACACAGACACAAAAACCTAGACATAAGTCACTTTCCAAAATTCAGCACCAGTGCTACACGCAGCCAACAGCTCCACATTTCATTTGTACCTGGATAGATAGTGCCTGCCTGCAGCACCAAAGGACTCCGCGAGCTATGTTTGTCTCGCCCCAGCAGCACCTGTCCCTCTCCTCCTCTTCAGTTTGCCTCATCATAAACTCATCATCATATTCTGTGTTATAATTTACTTTTGTTTCTGTTTGACAAGGTTTGCAGTCTTGCTACATTTGTCACAAACCGCGTCTCGGCTGTTAGTGGAGCTGAAATAGCTCCACACATGACTCCACTCATCAACTGAGTGAGCGAGCACAAGTGACCTGTGACGCATTTACACAGCTGTATTTCGCAGATCACTATGACAGGCGGAAGAAGAAGTAGTTCTTACCAATCATTTAGACAATCCCTGTAATACAGCTACTGTGTTCCTGTTACTCATAAAGTACAAATTTACCACAAAGTACCAAAATGTATATTTTTATGAGAATCGATTCTAAAACAGAAATATCTGGTATCGGAGTAATTGATATTTTGTATTATATCTATATTTAGTATTGATCCGCACTCCACTAGTTTATGGCAGTGGCGTTCTTTCAGGGCATGCAAGGCAAGCAGTGCTTGTCTAGTGAAATCAAAAGCAGACATTAATTAAAGCATACCAAATTAAACAATCTTGTTTCACTACACATAGCATTCTGTCATTAAATTTCTCTCATGGCTGTTTGCATTCATGCATTACTGCCATCTTGTGACCACAGATGGTTATTGTTACTAGAAACAGAATTATTTCTGCATGGTAGGAGTATGGAGTAGGCGTTCTCATGAAAGTGTCCATGGCTGGTTGACGATGGCTGGAATTTCTCAAGCTTAGAGCCAGCAGCTTACAGTTCTTTGTTTGTGCTTGTGCACTGGGGATAAACCTCTGGTCTGATGATTAGCATGCAGGGCCAACTGCTGCTGGCTTTGCATCTACTGATCTGAGCTGTGTTTAGTGACAAAACAGAGCTGGAATTGGCAAGTAGATGGAAACTCTATTATCATGATAAAAGATGAGCTTTCTCTTACTAACCACTTTGGTCAACATATCCAACATGTAAGAAAGTTTGAATCAATCATTCAGAACATTATAATGAAAACGATGATGATGGCGAGGGGAACTAATGCTCTGTTTGGCTTAATAAAACCACCAGGTGAATAGGTGCAGGTTCCCCCAGCATTTCATTACTTTATGTAGAATTTCAGATTAACTTGTCACTTGGTTTACCAAATTTACAAAGTTCAGCTGGTTTGCTAATACACCACCTTCGCTTTTCATTCAGTTTTTTCCCCACTATAGATATCGACAGCTATGTCACACAGTGCTCAAGCGATGAGCACAATGCGATGCATTACTGTGCACTGAACAGAATATGAATTATTTAAAAGAAGCTCAATGCTCAGCAATAGTAATGCTAGTAATACTGTAGGAATACAGTAACACAGTAAACCATATAACACCAATGTGGAACGTTTTTCTGCAGGAGAAGTACTTTCATTTCATTATCTTACATAATGTTTGCCAGTAATACAGTTCTGAAGTATGTATAGAAGTATGTATATGTAGAGTATGGCATGTGTAGTCAAGTATTTTTATACTATTCTGTTGTTTGTTTTGCTAAAGCATTGCTTACAGTTCTATAGAGTGCAGAGACATGAAGGGGGTTACATCCGCTAATTTTCTGTACATGCTACTGGTTTATGGTATGTAAGTATTTACTTTCAACTTAAGTGGTTAAATGCTGCAATTCGGGCATGTTAAAGCAATGGATAACATATACCACATGGATGCAGCAAGCTTTGGCAGCTGTGATGTTTTTTTGTTTTTTAATTAAATTATGTTATTATGTAGTTTGATTAGCGAGCTGAAGTCATAAAATACATGTAAGCTAAATAGTGCTAACTAACAGACTCATAAAATTATAGAGTTCCACTGTGTAATTTGTATCACACATCGAGCCATGTTCTTGGTGAGACAGTTTTTATTAGCATGCTTCAAATTGCACCAAACTTGGTGGAGAGGTGAAGTTTAGTGATGATAATGAGCAAATAACTAATTATCATAAGTAGTTGTTTTAGCAGATCATAAACAAGTACTGGTGATGGTTTGATTAAGATTGCGTGCTAATGCTATAAAGTTGGATGTCTATTAGAGGAACGGCAGTTTTTGCACTTTTGCTTTTTTAGTCACCTCTCGCTCTTGTGTGGAAATTATTGGTTTGGAACATTTAGGCAATTTATAAATTTAGCATCACAATACATGTAGCATGTTCAACATTTCCCCAAAATTGTTTTGTCACTGCTTCCCAAAGTGCAAGAATCCAGTATGACAAGATAATGTACTCCACGTTGAATTGTGTCATTTCAGCCTCACAAAACTACCCTGTTAGATATATGAGAAAAACTGATGCGAGCTGTCAAACACAGAGACGCTTAACATCCTGTAAGGGGAAATTCTTGGTGGAAACAGAGAGTTCTGGTCACACTTTTTGCTTCATCTCAACTTGAAAAGTTTTGGCTGACGGCAGTTTGAAACCCGAAATAGACGTGGAGCTCTTAGCTGAAACAGATGCACATGTTGTTTCGGCTACTTCTCGACAAGAAAAAGTGCTTGTAGTTGTACGTACATAGACACACACACACTGAGAAGAGCATTTACTGGAAACAATAGATGTGGAGGGGACACCTGCTTGCCTGATATGCACCCCCCCATCCCCCCCCATCCTCCCTCCCATCCATTAGGATTCAGTTCAGGGCTCGGCTCTGTCTCCGTGAGTAGGTTAGCCATGTGTATCATGGTGAAATCCAGTGAATGATAATGAACTAACTGTGTGTGTGTGTGTGTGTGTGTGTGTGTGTGTGTGTGTGTGTGTGTGTGTGTGTGTGTGTGTGGAGAGGAGGAGGAGAGGAGGTGGCATGCTTGCTGAATCACTCCCTCTATCCATCCCTCCATCCACCTATCTATCTAGCCATCCAGCTATTCCTCCTCCTCCACCACCTCCTCCTCCTCGTTGGCGGTGTGTTGGCTAGAAGGACGGCCCCCATGCTCTGACACACACACATGCAGACGCACACCTCCGCGATGTGTCACTACCCATTCCACCTGCCTCTTCTCGTCATTCTCCGCTCACTGTTCCATCTACCTACACTTGCTCTTTTCCACCCTCTAAACCTCAGTTTGTCTTTATTAATATTATTTTTTTTAGTTCTCTCTTAGTCTTGCTCTCCACCCCCCACCCCCACCCCCCCACTGTTCTCAACTCCCCCCCCCACGCTGTGTGTCACCACTGCCGGGAAGGAAGAAAAATGCTCCGGCACACGAGAGCGAAAGGAGAAAACGGTGAAAAGAGTCAAAGGGAGAAGACGGTGAAGACTGGAGTGTGCTCGGAGCACAGCGATGCCTCCATCTGCTATGAGCCACACTCTTCTTTGATGGAATATCCCGGACAGCGGAGGGCAGAAGGAGGGAGAAGAAAAAGAAGGAGAAGAAGAAGAATAACAGGACTGAGAAGACGGGACGGCCAGCGCTCGCCTCAGGAGGGTACGGCAACACGAAATGAAAAGAACAAAAAAAACAACCCATGTATGACATGCTTTTGCCAATCATTTCTCTAACAACTTCAGCTCTTCTGTCCCTTTTGGCGTTTTTCATTTTGGGTTTTGATCTCTCTCGCTCTCTCGCTCTCTCTCTTTATTCCCTTCTCTCTGCTGAGTTGTGTCCACAGGCTCTGTTTGGGACTTTGGCTAATTGTGAAACTATTCTCCGGACTCAGGCAAAGACGAGACTTTCTATACCCCTCATTTCTTTTTCATTCTAATTAATCCCCCCCTGTGCAGACCCTCAAAGAGCCCATCTCTCTCTCTTGCACTCTCCATAACTCCAGCTCTGCCTCTCTCTACCTCACTCACTGTTTTTTTTCCCCTCACTCTCTCCATCTGTCTGCCTTTGAGAAGCAAATAATTGGATGTGGAGATTGGCTTCTCTGTGGCTGAGCCAGAGGATTGAGGCTGCACGGCACTTCACACACAGACACACACACATGAAAACACGATTACTCACACACACATACACCTGCAGCTCAGGCTGTGTGTGTGTGTGTGTGTGTGTGTGTGTGTGTGTGTGAGAGACAGAGAGAGTTTGAATATGAGCTGCAAAGATCTCCCTCGTTTTTTAAAAAGAGTAGTTTTCATCGTTTCTTTCTTCTTCTTTTTTTTAAAGAATTTGCCAACTTCTGAATGTGCTCTCAAAGCCAAGTATAGACTAAGTAATGTGCCTAAATGACTCTGTGCTTTTTCTTTTTTGGGGGGGGAGAGAGATCCTCTGCTGAGGTTTTTTTGGGATAAGGAAAACATATATATATATATATATATATATACACACACGTAAATATATTTCTCCTCTTCAAGTTATGGATGTGAGCTAATTTCTTTGGGGAAAAAGTATTTATTGTAATAGTATTTTATCAAAAGTATTTTTTTACAGTGCAGAAACTAAAAGAGAGAAAGAGAGAGAGTGAGCTCGAGCGGCTGAGAGACCTTTGAAGAGTTAGTGGCAGAGGTATTTCCCTGCAGAGAGGGAGAGAGAGACAGAGATGAAGAAGATGAAGAGGAGGCTTCTGAGACAACAAGACACGAGAGGTGTTGAGATGCTGGCGAAGTTACAGGCTAGCTGGCTGAGTGGAGGACACACACGCACACACACACACACGTGCGCATGCACACACACACACATCAACACTTAGAAGAGATGTGAAGCTCTTTTCAGCACACTCTCTGCTCTGAGGCAGGGCGCCAAGTCCCCAGGGATGGATAGGAGACCTCTCAGCCGTTACACTCACACACACACACACACACACACACACACACACACACACACACACACACACACACACACACACACAGAGTTAGTTACCTTAACACATTTTACACACTCGCAAAGCCTCAGATGGAACGAGAGGGACTTTGCTTCGGGACAACCTTTTTCACATTTCTTCTTCTTTTTTTAATTGTGTTGTATTTCATTATTCACTCTCTCTCTCTCTCTCACTCTCTCTCCTCTTTACCTTCCCGCCCAACCACACATCTCCCGCCTCCCTTTTCTCCTCCTCCTCCTGCTGCTGCTCAGCTCCATCCAAGCTCATTGTCCTCTCAAACGCGCACACACCTCGCCACTGAGAGTGTTGCGTACACGTGCGTGCATGAGGACGGGGGTGTGTGTGCGGCCGGTCTTTCTACGCAGCAGCGCAGCCCGGCACCAGCTTTCACTCTGAGGTGAGTGTTTGTGCGCCGTCTCCGTATCTCACAAACTCACCTTTTTTCTTTTAAAACACAGTTTTTGTGTGTATTGAAGTTTGTAAAGTGTGTGTATGTCATATTATTTGAACTATTGGTGTTTGTGTGTGTGAGTGAGTGTTTGCGTTAACAGGGGTCAGAGGTTCTGCCGGTGACATTTGGATGGCAGCAGGGTTGGATATGGAGCTGAGATTGTGTCCCAGGCTGCTGGCGTGACTGTGAGTGTTATGAGCGTGTGTGTGTACGTGTATCCGTGCGTGTGCGTTGCCAGAGGGTGAGCTCGGCTCAGTCTGTACGTGCTCTGCTTATGAATTACTGACCACGGCTTGAGTTCTGCTCCCTGCTAGATCACAAGGAGCCTGCAGATAGCCTCTCCTCTGTGCTTTTTTCTTTCTCTTTTCTTTTTTCACACTTTCACATCGCTCCGTCTCTTCCTCTGTGTCTCTCTCTTTTCTCAGTCCGTCTCATTTGAGTCGGGCGTCTTAATTGGCATACCTGCTCGTAGGCAACCGCACCGCCAAAGCTGTGCGCTCAATGCATATTCTCACACAACCAGTTTATATGTTGAAATAATCTCCTCTGTCACTCCCTCTGTCACACACACACACACACACACACACACACACACACACACACACACACACACACACACACACACGCACACACATTCCACGGCAGATTTAAATATTTCCCGGCGGGGTTGGAGGGTGAACAGAAATAGATCTAATTCTAAATCAGGACTAGAGCTCGGCTCAGGCAGCCACACCACCCCCCCCCCCCCCCCTCCCTCTCTCCCTCTGCTACAGCCAGCAGCTACAACACTTGCACTCCAAAAGAAGAAGAAGAAAAAAAGAAAGTTCAAAGATTTGCTGTGAGTTTTACCAGTGAAATATACTGCGACAGCGTGAGAAGAGCAACTCTTCCCTCGCCAAACCCCGCGCTGTTCATCCACATCAGCCTCAGTGCTGAACACGGGGAGACAAAAAGAGCTTTTTAGTTTCAAAGATGCTGATAATCAGACTTCCTTTATTTTTATTTTTCAGTTTTATTTTGAAGCAATAACATTAATAAAAAGCAGATTTAAAAAAACGGTTCATTTGCTTCACAGAAACTTGACTTTAAAAAGATTTTGGACAGTTTTAAGCTGTATGGATTTTCCCGTTCCGCCTCTTGGCTGCTACAGTAGCTGGCTGCGGGCGGATTAAAACTGGAGTTAAGATACAGATCTGGAGTTGATGAGTTTCTAGCTGCCTGTCTGTCCGCCTACCTGTCTGTCTGTGATGCCGTGTCTGTGTGAGTCGGGCCTGATTCCAGAGCGGTGATAGGATAGGTCACGGCCTGCTGGCTGCCTCCAGCGGCGCAGGAGAGAGAGAGAAGGAGGAAAAGACAGAGATATGGAAAAGAGGAGGACGGCAGGGGGAGCAGGTTGAAGGAGAGGGTGTGTGTGTGTTCATGTGTCAGGTTGTGTGTTTGTGATGACGGTGTGTGAGATAAGGCAGAATGGGGGGGGATAAGATGTGCTGAAGGCTGGATAAGCTGCACCTGGTTTGAGAGAGAAAATAAAAGATAAGAACACACAAAGAGAGATGTGGGGAAAAGGGGAGGTGGCAGGTCGCAGGAGTGTGTGTGTGTGTGTGTGTGTGTGTCTGTGTGTGTGTGTGTTAAGCTTCCGATATCTACCTACTGTCTCCTACTTCTCCTCGCCCGCAGTCTCCCTCGCTAACCGCCCTCTTCCTCTTCACTCTCTCCTCTTTCTCTTTTTTGACAATGAGCCGACAGCAAAGAACAAAAGAAGACATAATACATGCAAGCCCTCCTCTCTCTGCAGTCAGGAAGGAGAGGAGGAGGAGGAGGAGACAGGAAAGAGGAGAGAGGTATGAGTAAGGCGCAACATGCAAGGCAATTGTCGTAATCAAATTATATAAAATAAAAAAGGAATAAATAAAAATAAGCTGTGTGGTTGCTCCAGAAATGTCAAACTTATGAAAGGAAGGTGAATCAGTGGGTGAGTTCCTGGATGTGAAATGGTATTTAAAAAAAAAGAGTTTTATTCATGATCACAGACCAAAGTTTTCAAAATGTGCAGACAAACAAGCCTTCTGCTGTTGTTGTCTTACTGACTTTCTGCACTAATAAGACAAGGTGACATTGAAAACAAAAACCCTCAGGTGACTCTGTGCTTCATCTCTTACCAACAACTGTTGAGCCGTCCTGTTTCCAGACTCTCTCTGTTGTCTTTAATCTGGACGCAGCGACCTGGAACTGCACTCGTAACGTATGTTTGGACCATAATTAGTTGGAACCAAGAGCAACGACCGATCACTTCAGAATTTAAAGTGTGCTGTTTAAAGTAATATCTCTTCTACTTAATTTAAAAACAAAAACAAACAGTAGAGATGTTGGCAAACTGCTGCTTTAACCAGTAGCAGCTACATCTAAGTAGAAGTCATTTTAAGTTCATATAGTGAGATATTAGATTAAAGGTTAGTTCTTTACTTAATGAACTTTTAAGTAAAGTTAAGTAAACCTGAGCCTGGTTCTTCCTGTTAAAAGGGAGTTTTTCCTTCCCACTGTCACCAAAGTGCTTGGTCACAGGGGCTCATATGATTCTTAGGTTTTTCTCTGTATGTATTATTGTAGGGTCTACCTTACAATATAAAGCACCTTGAGGCGACTGTTGTTGTGATTTGGAGCTGTATAAATAAAATTGAATTAAATTGAATTAAAAATAAACAACACGGCCACATATGCTAATTTGTCGCATCTTTCAATAGGAGCTTAGGTGGTTTCAGTCGACCAGAATGATTACTTTTATTTTGTTCTTGATTCTCTTTGGGATATAAATTCTTTGGACTGTTCACTGTGATGTCGTTCTGGGTCTGAAACCCAGAACGACAGCGAGTTACCCGCTCCCTCCGCTGCTTCATCTTCAGTTGTATAAACTCCAACATTATCACTCATACAGTGAGTGCTGCAGTGTATTTCCCTGGTTAACAAACTGGTACAAATGTGAGGCTAATGCTCCAGTTTGAGCTGTTTTTAGCTAAAACAGTTGTAGCTGTAGTGGTTTCATATTTGTATTTTGTACGCTGAAAAGTTTGCTCAGCAGAGGGTTGTCCTGAGCTTCCCATTTGGCTATTATTGTCTGAAAGCAGGCTAGCGGCAAAGAATTCAGACACTGGAAAGAACAGACTGGACAAAAACTGTTGAAGTAGTCAGAGGAACCCCAAAGGTTAGCCAGATTGTTTGAGCCAACTTTTTCTTAGCAAATATGTTCACACACAACACTATTAATGTTACCAGCCATGCAGTTCATTCACATAAACAGTCATTTTTTTTTTCAGCTCATTTGGTTTGAATGATGTTGACACAAAGGTGCAGTGGTTAGCACAAAACTTCCTTGTTCGAGACTGGAGGTGGAGTTTGCACGTTCTCCGGGTTCCTCCCACAGTCCATAGACATGCGTCTCAGGTTAACAGGTTGATATGGTCTCTCTCTAAGTGATAGACAGGTGACCTGTTTGGATGTTCACCCCATTATTACACAGATGCTTGTTAAAAATCTAACCTGCAGGAGTCCTGCTGCAGATATAAAGAGGAATGACTTAACCTTCTGAACTCTTTCATGGCATGCATTTTTAATTTCTCTTTGCTATTTGGGCTGATTGGGACCTGATGAATGTAAAAACAAAGTGTTACCAGACATTTTTTTTAACCTGATTTTTGTTTCTGAGAAAAATGAGATCCACATATGAGGACATTCATTTTAAATGTTGATAGATCAGTGGCACTATAATGTCCTCTTAAGTAGATATCAGGCCCTTGTAGAGCAAAAATAGTATTTTGATCTAGATAACCCAAAATGTGATGTCCACATATGTGGACGCCAGGTCCTAGGAGGTTAAGAAAGCAAAAGTAGTTACGCTTACATACAGATTTAACTGGCTAATTTGTGGATTGTATAGCATCAACAGGATTGCACTGGTTTTCCCTTTGCCTTACTTACACCAGATAATTAATGGTTGCTGATTATTACACAAAATAGGACTCCACACACACACATGCAGTGATCACACCCGGCCAGCGATTTCAGCTGCGGTAATTAAAGAAGCGTTAGCAGTGAGTGAATAAAACATGCATCAATCCCTCTTCCCTTCATTCGAACCCCCTCCTCCATCTTTTTTTCACTGTCTGTTCCTTTCTGTTTCCCCCACCCTGATGTAATTCTCCGGCATCTTCCTTTCCTCCAGTTCATCTGCCCCCCCACCCACTATTATTGCGCTGCTTTCCTCATCTCCTTCCTTGTTCCTGCTCTTGCTCTTTTCTGCCCTCATTTCCTCCTTTATCATAGTCTCCCTCCTCTTACTCTTCGCCTCCTCCCATCAGACTCCAGCCTCTCCTCTCTAGCATTCCCCAGAGATGAACCAATGTGTGCAAGCTGTTGCAGCAGGAGCAGTACAGGTGTAGATAAAGCTATCGTGGTGGGGATGTGCTTGGAAACATGTCGTTTTTTGCACGCGCATACACACACACACACACCTTGTAGGCACTGCAGGTGCTGCATCAAGATAAATGAGCCGTCATTAGCCAATCAGGTCAGCCGGTGGGAGGGCGATGGAATACCGAGAAATGAGATCAGCTAGTGGAGGTCAAGCCTCTGACAGGAGGGATGTGTGTATTTATGTGTGTGTGTGCGCTGCATGGAGAAAGTGAGAAGGAGGATTCCCTGATTAGATGTGAGCAAAGTTTTCTTCTCCTCCTGCTTTTTACTGCTCAAACTTCCCCTTCCTTCCTCTGTTACTGTCTCCCCCAACCCTCCCTCTCCCCACCAGCACTGCTCTGGGAAAGTTGAGCGTTGCTGAAGATTGTTGCACTGCAATTTGACGGCCTAATTGGTATCTGCGGCCGGTTGTTTATCTCTTCATGGTGACTCGGTGCAGTGAAGGAGACAGCGATTGAGGAGGAATTTAAAAGCGTTTCAAAAGTCTTGTTTGCACCTCTGAATTTCTGCTGGAGGGAGAAGCTGATGTCATATTGTGTCTTCAAGCTCCAGGGGAAAGCCTAACTAGTTAGAGAGAAAGTCAGACTCACATATATTTTCATTAGAGCACCGTGATCTATGAGCGTGCATGTGCATGTATATGTTTGCCCTCCTAACATTTACTCTGGGGCTAATACAAATGGATTTATGCATAACGTGCTCATTCTCACAGCTAATGTGCTGCTGGGATGGAGGAAGGTAAATGATAAACCCCATGGAAAAAACCCTCTAATCTCACTTATTCTCTCCCTCTCTCTATGAATATGTGTGTGTGTGTGTGTGTGTGTGTGTGTGTGTGTGTGTGTGTGTGTGTGTGTGTGTGTGTGTGTACGTACATGTATAAAGGGCTTTCAGGATGGCCGCTAGCTTTCTTTGATCACTAATCCTTTCTCTGGCCTGACTTTCTGTCCCTCGTTCTTTTTTTCCTCTGCCCATCTCTCCGCTCTCCTCTCATCTCCTCTCCCGCGCTCGCCTTGCCATGTCTGCATTGTGAGCAGCTTACAGGCGGCTATCTAGGACAGGGTGCCCTCTCTCTGTCTGTTTCTGACTCAGGGTAGTTCTCCTTTTTCCCTTCACCGCTGCTTTACTATTCTCTGATTTCTCAAGCATTAAAGATGCACTCCTTTCTTTTCTTCTTAAAGCACAATACATTCTGTTTATTTAGAGTTTCTGGTCCACGGCATCATTCCTCCTGTGCTTGCTGGGTATGGTGCAATGCTTTTCCTAGCACACCTCTGAGCATAAAGTGCAGCGCAGAGCAGGTGTTTCAATGGAAAATCAAGTGCACCAAAAATGTGTGTGAGTGTTAATATGAAGCACATTTTGCTAGCTTAGTGTGAGTATTTTTATCTGTTTGGCTTATCCTACAAAGATCAGTGGAAATAAGGATCAAAATTATTTTAACCAATACAAACTGATGGAATAATATAAAAGTACAAGAAGATGAAGAAGAAAAATACAGGAAATGTTCAAATAATAACAGAAACACAGTGCACTGCAGGGTTAACAGCTACACAATTAGCCCTTAGAAGTATGAAATGAGAAAATTAGTGTTTTGCAGTTGTTGCCTGGGCTCTGGGAACTTTAGTAATATTATCACTATTGAAAGGTTAAAACGAGACATCCAAATACAGGCAAACAGGTTTGGTGCGTTCAAGATTAGCTTGCTACGTGCTACAAATATGAGCAAACATATTCGATGTCTGAGATCAATAGAAAGACTGCAAAAACGCCACTGTTGAGTATGGAGTAAAAATTGCATTTTCTCAGGTCAGGCCACACATCTTAATAATTTTTTGAACAAAACTACATATTTTAGTTACTCTGTTGTAAGCTAACGTCATAAGCTAATTTGCTAAGACCTTAAATTTAGCATTTTTTGCTCTATAGAAAATTAAAGACAGGACTGGATTTTGTCCTGTTTCCTTTCAGGTCATTGCTCTAAGAAGAGATACCTTTTTGGATAAATGGTGAATTAAGGTTTTAACCAATATATATGAACTGTGAGTACTGAAAGGACAGTTTTAACACAGTTTTGGCCTGGCAAAATAAAAGCGCCCTCTTTCATTTCTCTCTATTCATTTTCCTTATCCTGAGATCACTGTGACCTTTCTGTCCTCTTTTTTTCTTGCGTTCTCTCTCACTCGCTGTCTTTCTCCTTGCTCTCAGTTTCAGGTAATCTGTCCAACCAGCTGAGGCGAGAAATCTCTTGACTGCAGCGCACACAAGCAGTCTCTCTCTGTCCCTGTTGCTCTCTCTGCCTCTTGCTCTCTCTCTCACAGTTCACAGCTCATCTAAAGCTCCTGCCAATGCTCACGGCATTATTATTCACCATGTTCATAACTTTACCGAGGAGCCCTGTGGTCGGCCAGACAGTTGTAGTGCTACCGAGACCTCGTAATCTCACTGCTCTCTGCGCGGGCCTTGTTAAGCCTTATTCTCCACTGGGAACCTGGAGGTTATAATTATCCTACCTTGAGCGGTCCGGGAGCATCTCGATTGCTCTCTGTAGTTCTGGTGTCGCTCCAAGAAAAAGGCAACAGAGACTTCTACAGAAGGCAAGTGATAGCACAGAAGCACCAGCACTGGGGACGCTAAGCTCTAAATTGTGCTGTTGGTGAGTGCTGTTTCAACACCATCTCTTACAAGAACAACAGGACACGTCCGACCACACTTAGCTTTGACAGTAGGCGTATTTTCTATTAATGTTTTGTTGCTCCATGGGTCATGCTAAATATGTACTCTCCACTTTCTGGGAATCGAGGAGTTGAACAAAGCAGCGTGAAAATTGTATAAATATACCGAAAAAACGTCTTCTTTCTTTTGTTTGATTTTCTTAAGCTCAGTTGTTCTCTTGGTCTCTCCAGTTGTTTTGGGGAGCTAACACGCTATCGCCTGAATAACAGTGTTTATTAGAACCACAAATTCATGTGTTGTAGTTCTGCAGATGGGATAACTCCCACGCACAGACACATGGAGACTTTCTCTGTTTACCATCAGCAGGTCCCACTCCTGGGAGAAACAAATTCCCTTCTTGAACACCAAAACAATGAGCACAGGAACAACACCAGTTTCCCCGGGTACGTCGCGTCTAGATAAGACCCTAATGTCGGTCAGCCTCTACCTCTAGCCACCTCTTCCATTTGAGAAGCCTGCTTTCTAGAATCATGGCAAACTGACAGACTGAAATCACTTGCAATTATCCTCAAAGTAATCTGGCATTACATTTTACCTTTTTAGTTTCAATAAAAATCACCGTATCCTTTTTTAGATAGGATAGTTGAGTCAGATGTCCCCAAATAGCTGTTAGCTATTTCCTTTTCATCACACTTTAAAACAAATGTTTAAAATGACTCATGTATAAAACATTTTTTGGACTAACCACCATGATGTACTGTTTGCAAAGTATTTTTGAAACTTGTCATTTCCCCAGACCTCTACAATGGTGGTGCAGTGCAAAGTTGACGTAGCGCGAAGGTAGCCGCAATAATGGAAAAGACGGCAGGTTGAAGTAAGCGATCCTTTACGTGCCAGAATATATAACCTGGTTAGTATGAAACGTTGGCGTGTTTTACTGTTTTTGGATCGTTTTTGATCTCTTGATTCAAACATAGACTTAAGGCACTTCCAATGTAGAAGTTCCTTAAACCTGCTTTCTTTCTTGTGTCCAACAAGATGGTTGAAAAGGAACTAAACCTGTTGTGTCGAAAACAGATCTTGAGCTGCCTTGCTCCATGACCTCAGTAAACACTTTCCTGAGTTTATTGTCTTGGTTGGTAGTTTCAAGTCTTACCAGGTTACCAAATGCATTATGGCAGCAATTCCCAAAGTCAAGAGTGCTGTGGCCCACTTAAAAGTCCCACGGGGCCCATCCGAGCTTCACTGTAATCAAAATACAAGAGAAAGTGATGTGTTTCCTTGAAGATTTTATTTTTAAAAACATTAATCGCTAATGCTACATAGTCATATTGCAAAGTGTCAAGGCCAGTCTGTGACCCACCTGCCACTGGGACACAAACTTCAATACAAAAGCAAAAAATTATTAGCTTTTATTCACTTTTTAATGAATAAATACATTTATATAAATTAGCGCTATTAGCATTAATCTCGTTAAAATGACGTTAACACCATAATCGCATTAACGCAGCAAATCTTGATTTATCGCGGCTCGCCCCGTGTGTGGGGCTGGACGTCACTAATGCGTTAACGAGCTAACCGCGCTAATGCGTTGATGCGGTACAGCCCCACGTACGGGGCGATCCGCGATAACTCGCTAACAGAGATTTGCCACGTTAATGCGATTATGGTGTTAACATCATTTTAACGAGATTAACGCTAACAGCAGAGGTGGGACCAAGTCATTGTTTTGCAAGTCTCAAGTAAGTCTCAAGTCTTTATCCTCAAGTCTCAAGTCAAGTCTCAAGTAATGTCAGGCAAGTCAGAGTCGAGTCTCAAGTCACTGGTGTAAAAGTCCGAGTCAAGTCACAAGTCTGAAACTTTGAATTTCAAGTCCTTTCGAGTCTTTAAAAAAAAACAAACGAAAAAATAATGTTGCAGTTATATGCTAAATGTAAATATTAGACCATGTAATTTTAAAATCTGTGTTTTTCTCAACACATGACAAAATAGTGAACTTAGAAAATATACACAAATTGTGAAATTGCACCTCTTTAAAATGCAGCTCAATTAAACCTAGCTCCTAGAATAATTTTCACCGACAGTTCTGAGATAAGCTGCATGTTATTCTTGGATGCGGTTGTAGGACCAGCTTTAAAATCGCATGACAAAAATATCATACACATTAAAAAAAACTGTATCACCAACGTAGCCTGGACAACATTTGCTAGTTAGATGAAGTCAGCTATCTCATCCTAGCATATTTATATGCATATTTATAATTACACGGTTCTTGGAGTGAGTGCACACACTCATGAAGTTTAGTAACTTCAGGTCACTGCAACAAGCCCAGGTACAGTTTACCGACGGATGGGTACAGGACCTTGAAATGCACCGTGTAGAACGAAAGACCATCGTACGTATCATAAGTTTACCAGTCTCACAAATTGTCTTCATAAATACACATTCCTTAACAGTTTATTAATAGGACCTTTGAGCTCAACGGTAATTAATTAGTAGTGGAAATAATTTCTGGTTCGTTACAGAAATGTAGCAGTGACAACAATATTGTATGCTGTAATCGCACTGGACAATTAGTGATACAAAAAACCTGTTTTATCCTGTGAATAAAAGTATATGTTTTTATCAATGTACCATAATAACAGAAGCGAAACGCAATATTGTGTCAGGACAATTCACTATTTATGCACAATAAATAAAGGAGCATAGCGCGACAATTTCTGTTCAGCGCCAGACTTGCTTGTAACCTATATCACCAATTATGTTAAGAAAAATGACGTATTAACTACTAAAAAACACTGACCTTCGTGTAAATGCTTGGAGCAGACTAACCTGTGAGCTGGAGGGTTCTGGGACGTTATATTTTATCTTTGAATGGCTGCAATCCAGGCCATCCGTCGCGTCTTTGTTACTTCGGAAACATGGCTTGAACAATTTCTCTTCAACGACGTAATCCGATAACAACCGATCTCTTTACCCGTCGGCTTCCCGTGGCTGTCATGCGACCGGCTATTGCAGTTAATAATACAACAGCTTCTTGACATTTTTGTGTTTCTTTTTATCGCTGTATAACTGATTTTAATTGAAAGCCTGCGTGCGCTAGTACCGCTTGCCACGAGTTCCCAGAATCCTTTGCGGTTCTACCCGTGAATGACGTCACATTTTCAATCTCTATATAATATGCATGTTAAATTTTATATTTGGGGTAAAATATCAAGTCTTTTCAAGTAAACCGGTTCAAGTCCAATTCAAGTCCCAAGTCATTGGTGTAAAAGTCCAAGTCAAGTCACAAGTCTTAGAACATTTTTTCAAGTCAAGTCTAAAGTCATAAAATTAATGACTCGAGTCTGACTCGAGTCCAAGTCATGTGACTCGAGTCCACACCTCTGGCTAACAGCACTAATATAAATATGTAAGTGAATTTCTGTTGTTACTGCGGCCCACGTGCAGTAGCTTCAAGGGCCACCAAGGGGCCCCGGCCCACACTCTGGGAATCGCTGCATCATGGTTCTCATTTTTTAAATCGTAGTCCCCTGTTTGTCAAAATGGACGATGAAGCAAGACACACTTTAGGCCTCATAGCTAGAAAAGTTACTACTGTATGAACATACAGTGTGTCAGTGAGTCCACCCTCGAACTGTCGGCATAGTTTGCAGAGGTTATTCCGTGTGACTTGTAAAAACAGATATTTTATGATTCTCAATTCAGAAGTGTAAACTTATCCTGTAGAAATGATGGATAGGTGGAGGAGCAGGTGAAGCAGTAGGATGGGTTTTGGTGTGTATCAGGAGGCAAAGATGTGTGTGTGGAGGGATTGAGGGTGAAACACAAAGCAGTGGCCTGTGGAGAAGAAAGAGAGCTCCTCTGTGTTTAGAAGTCAATAGGCTCTTTGTTCACTGATCCTGGGACACAGTTAGCCATGAGACACACTGACACTTCATACACACCATAATGTACCTGCGGACACACACATGCAATTTAAATACCTAAGCCCGAAAAGGCATTCCTCCATTTTCAAAGTAGCTGCTTTCCAGGTTTTAATCTGTCTACATACATATGCCACCCTTTATCGCTCAGCCCTCAGCTTTGGTGTCTTTATGTTGAAACTACAGAGAAAACCATTACCTTGACTTTTTCTTTCACTTATCTGGGAGGGGGGATGCGGGGAGGGGTCAGTGGGTTTTTCTTCTTTTTTTTAACGAAAACTGGACAGAGGACATTTTGTGTGAGAACAAGAGAAAGAGGGTTGGGAAACAGAGAAGGGGGCAGGGCTGCAGGTACAGGTAAAAGCTTTGTGCAGGTACCAGAACCGAATACGTGAATTCAGATGGAAAAGAGAGCAGGAGGCGCTCTGTATGTTGGAGTCAGTCGCACAAAATGGCAGGAATTGGTTCTTCTGTGGCTTCACGGTGACCTGGAAAAGTGCATAATTGTAAGTATACATAAAAAATCTTCAGGTATTTCTCTAATTTTGTGTTATCTCTTGAGCTGTAAAAGAGGAACTCGTGACTTTCAGGAGCTATATTGTGTTTCTTCCTAGTTGTGCAACCGCGACTCATTTCGGGCAAATATTCAGAAACAAGAAGATGTTTCCTTTTAAATGAAGTCTCGCGCATTCAGTTTGGCATTGCATTTTTTCTGTTATAGCTATTTGGTTTTTATGAAAAGGGGATAAGGACATTGATCTAATTACACTTAACCTTAGATGGGTTGCCTGTGACCCGGTGAACCCCAAGAGGTTAATAATGTGTAAAACTTTCGATGAAACGAGTGCTGTGGAATTCAGGGTTTTTTTGGCCATTGCCGAGTAGAGCTTCTGGTTCTTGCACCAGTGAGAGCAGGTAAGGCGCTTGATGGGAAATGTTCTGGATGGGAGGTTTCTCGGTGGCTACTTATTTTCCATGAGAAGAAGTCAGGCACGTGTCAGCACGAATCACGCTCACACACAAGGTTCCTGCTTTGTATGTATGTGTGTATGTGTCCGAAGGCAGGCCCGATATAAATAATGGATAAAGGTCTAATAAGTTTTCTGTGTTATGTCTCTGGGCTGTTGACCATTGGGATCAGCATTACGATTCCGTCACTCAAACTGTGGCACAACACTCGGCTTATCTGTGTTTTACGCACACAAATGCACACACACGTCCACGCCAACACTCCCACACGTCTGCGTACGCACTCGCAAACACTGATCGCCTTATCTCATTGTCCAAACAAGAAGATAACAAATAAACCACATTGTCTGTTTCCACAGAGGATCTCGATAAGACACAAATCAGCTTACGCACACAGACAAACGGACATACGCGTAAATATCTACAAACAGCGCACACAAGGAAGCGATGCGAGTTTTCACAGGGAATGACGGTGGTAAAAAAAACGGATTAAAACAAGGATGGATGACTTTGACATTAATCCCACCTGTTTCAAACTCTTTCTGAGTGACCCTTTTGCTCCATTTTCAAGCCCTGATACCTTTATCTCTCATTTCTTCTTATCTTTCCGGCACGTCTTTGCAGCCCTCTGACTTTCCTATTCCCATGCCTGTTGATACAGCAGGCTGCTGAAAAAAGAGGGGATTCCCCTTCAGTCTGAAAAGTAGCTCTTTGTTCACCAAACAAGGTACCACATACTTTAGATGTGATTGAGGTTATTAGCTGAATGAGTATATACTATTCTGCTGATCGCAGTATTAAATATCAGAGAAATAATCTGACACTGATCTTTTCCAAGCACTTTTTTTTGGCACATTAGCTACTTTTTCACATATACAAGACTACAGCTAACAGCAAGTTAGCATGGCTTAGCATAAAAAAACGTACATCACAAAAACTGATACCTCTGAAACTCTGAAGGGTTCCAAAGATTTAATGCAATCCTTTTTTGTCCTTTTATGTCAAGGCAGGTGTAAATAATTATTCTATTATGTATTCAGGTATCCTCATTCATTCGTATTCAGTGAGGCCCATCTCATAAGTACCTTCTTCTGCATCCCCTGACTGAACTGCAGCCAAGGCCTGGCTCAATAGATCGGCTTCAGCTGTATTTCTGCCATACAGCAGGTACCATAAAAACTGTGGGAACAGGCACTAGTTGGAAACAGCGCCATAAAAAATGGTTGCACACACTAAACGTCATGTATAGAGAAATTATGCAGTTGAGTTGGATAATCTGAAAGAATTCATAAAAAAATAACAGTCAACTTACCAAAGCTGCTCAAAGACAGACCGAGCTGTGAGCAGAACTGAAGGTGAGAGAGAGTTTCAGCTATAAAGGCTGTGCTCGTGACGCTTGTGCCACAGCTCGTGATGCTGGCGGTAGAGCAGGTCACATACCAGTTAGATCAGCGGCCCCCAACCTTTTTTGCGCCACAAGCCGATTTAATGTCAGACAATATTTTCGCTGTGTAACACGTTGTGTAACTTTATTAGCAGCGTCCGCCTGAAATGCGGCAACAACATTGAGAGTAACATCCTCCTCTCTGCCCCTTAATGCTCTCTGGTCACTATGGTAACGCGTAAATATTTCTTTCAAAATAAGACGCACAACTACAACACGGGAAAAGACCCAGGGAAACCGAGTTAACGATAAAAACCCTGAAAACCATAAATTTCACACCTGAGTCTCAAGTCTCGCGGCCTGGTACCAAACGACTCACGGACCAGTACCGGTCGCCCGGGGGTTGGGGACCGCTGAGTTAGATCAATTATCAGATGGTGGGACATCTGGTGGTTCGACCCCTGGCTGCTCCAATCTGCATGCCAATGTGTCCTTGAGCAAGATGATACTGAACCCCAAGTTGCTCTCACATCCAAGTGTTAATGTTACACAGAAAGCAGTTAGGCATAGAAAAAGGTTCTTGTATGAATGAATGAATGAGGCGGTTTGTTTGAAGTGCTGTAAGTGCTCAAGTAGAGTAGAAAAGCACTATATAAGAATCAGTCTATTTACCATATAGGACGACTATTAAATCTGAATTTAAAACATTCGCCTGAATGTAGGGCTGCCACGATTAGTCGACTAGTCACGATTACGTCGACTATCGAAATCGTCGACGACTGATTTAATAGTCGACGCGTCGTTTGAAGCTTTGTAAGATCACAAAAAACGCAGGGATAAGTAGCAGGATTTAAGAGTGTAATAACGGACTGAAACAGAAGATGGCAGCACTGCACGTACAAGGATGCCAGCTGCCGTTAAACCCTGAAGAAGAAGAAGCAGCTGTGTCCCAGAATTCATAGCGCAGCCCAGCTCAGTTTCCAACAATGGCGGCAGCTAGTAAGTTTTAATATTACTCTTATTATTCTTTCTGGGTCACAAAATAAACGTTTAGCGTATTGTCAGGCGAGAATGTAGCTGTGTAAACCTCAAATATCTGCTCAGTTTATCAAGACACGACATATTTTCAAAAGCGCTCCGACGTTTTCGGAGACGTCTGTTACCCACTAGCTCGATAGCTAGCCGGGGGCAAGGCTCACTAGAGCTGTGAGAACACCGGACTCCCGGCAAATCGTTTTCAAACCCACCGCCGTCTTTCGCTACTCAGGTTAAACATATATATAAGTCACTTAGATAACTTAAAAATGTTATTGTTTGGCTTTTTTTAGTATTTTATTTGTTCCTGAGTAAATCGGTTAGGCTGAGATTAAAGTTATAGTTTTTACACAGCTGAGTAAACGTCAAGTAGACAGCTGATTATCAGAAGTGTGAGATGCTCGAGAATATACTCCAGTGTCCTGTTATATTTTAGATAGCAAGGAGTTTATTAAACTTCACCGAAACAATCTGCAAATTTCATTAAAATTTAATAAACTATCATCTTGTCTTTATTTTTAGTTAGCACCTTAAACACTTACAGCTGTAAGCTAATGATAGTTATATAAGAGCAGATGCATGTTGGTGCAATAAGCTGTACGTTTTACGTCCAATGGATGCACGATCTGATTAGTCGACTATTAAAATAATCGTTTGTGGCAGCCCTACCTGAATGAGATTGTGAGAAACAAAGAATAATAAAATTTTTGAAGATTAATAAATAAATTGCATTTTGTGGAAGACAACCATTTCAGCGCCTGGGACACCTCATGACATCCAAAAATACTAATATATGAAACCTTCTTACTAACCTTCTCATCATCTGCTGTAAGCCAGACCCTGACTTGTTCTCCCAGCATCTGGTATTGTTCCTGGTCAGCCTTTACAAGCAACACTAAATATCTCTGTTAACTTCAAAAGTTACTTCTAGTTAGAGCTGACTAAGCCAACGAACTATTTAGTTGTAGGGATACTTGGGCATATTACTGCCTTGTAATCAATAATTTACGAGTGAAACTTTTATCAGAGCGTTAAATAATTCAAATTCATCGCCGATCTACTTTTTTCACTAACAAAAGCTTACGCTCTAACCCTTGTTTGTTTCCCACGACGGCTGGTTCATGCACAGTGCCATGCTGTACTTTATGTGCATATTTGTGGACGCACGTGGGCTATTTTTTTATGCTACCCTCCCTCTCCCTTGCTCTCTGTTAACGTTGACTCATCCATTTTCAGCCAGTTAATAATTCAGAGGGTCTGCAGGCTGTATTTTCATCTATCTCATCTCTACACTTGCCTGTGAAAGAACCTCTAGAAATTACGCATCGCCAAACAAGACGGTGACTCCGATGGCTGGCAGCGTGGCTGGAGATAGAGAGAGACGGCGAGCCGGATGAGTGGGAGAAGAAGAAGAAGCAAAAGGAAAACAGGGGAGAGTGAGTGGAGAAGGCCAGGAGTGGGGGATTGGAGGATACATGGGAGACAAGAAGGATACGCAGTGGAGATGGGTGTCTCAGCACTGCTGTAAATCCTCTGCAGGGCCTTGTAAGCTGTCAGACAAGCTGAGGGTGTTAAAGGCATGTAGTGAGAGAGCTGCACACACAGACACACACACACTGCGCGTGCATCATTGTGTGGAAAGAAAAGTTTACTCTTGCTACCAGCGTGATGGCTCGCTGCTGTGTTTTATGGCTTTCTATTCCTATGTGATTTTCTCTGGCATGTCACATAGGGTCTAAAGCCATTGGGTACAGAGTGGGAGATCTGCAGACAAGGATTAGATGGATATATGGGATGGCAGTAAAGGGATAAAAGAAGAGCTCATGGAGGTTTAATAGTATATAGTACACACAAATGCATGCGCGCACACACACACACACACTGGATATGGCCCGAGGCGTTTTTGTCTCTGCTCTCAGGCAGCCCATAGCCCAGCTCAGCTAATTGCCCCCATATGAGACAGGTTGAATCAATCCTTAAACCACACACACACTCAAGCACACGCGTGAATGCAGACACTTCATGTTCCATCTGTGCTTGTGTTTTTGTCACCCACTCACTCCCTCTTGCACAGCGCACACACACACACACACGCACTCCCCAGCCAGTCCTGCTGGTGCTGCTGACTCAGGTTGGTATTTAATGAAGCTCTTAGTTTCACCTCGCGTCTCCTAATCTCAGAGCTCATTTGTGATTGGCTGCTCGAACACTGGCGAAAAATGTTAACGCTTGGAGTTTAGTGAGCCTTAAGACATGCGTGTGTATGTGTGTGTGTGCGTCTGTCTGTCCATCTGTTTGCGTGAGAGGGAGCCAGAGATGGAGACAGAGTTGCGCAGGGAGAGAGTAACTGAAGCGCAGACATGGAGAAATGTTGAAAAATATGAGAAGTGTAGCAGTAAAACGAGTTTTTCTCCTTGCTGAGTGACAGCGCTCAATAGACTGTGTGTGTGTGTGTGTGTGTGTGTGTGTGTGTGTGTGTGTGTGTGTGTGTGTGTGTGTGTGTGTGTGTGTGTGTGTGTGTGTGTAATGACCTACTGACTGAACCCCTGTAACTTTATCTACATGGAGTTTTTTCTTGCTTAATGGGCTGAACATGGTTTTCCGTTGGCGGTGTGTTGGCAGATCGTAGGGAGCTTTGGACCGTCTACCTGCAGGGAGCGTCTGTTACCAGATGGAGGCAATGTCCTAAGTATGTGTTAAACTGGTCTCTGGGCTACTGTTGCATGTGCTGCTGTTGGTCGCTCAGCCAGCCGTGGAGAAGAGCAAAGTCCTAACATTCAAAAAACTGAATGTCTGTCAAAAACCGCTGTCTGTGCTTTTCAAACTCTGGTTTTGATCTCATTCCTGATGAATTCCATGCACGAGAGCACGTTTGTGTAGACTGAAAATTTCTCTCTGTAGGCAAATACCTATGCAAATATACAGCAGCAGCATAAAACAAGTATAAGGCACTGCAAATATGTGGAGACAACCACATGCAGATATCTACACAGTCACACACGCTGCCTATTGTGATTTACTGAAATAACATCACTTGCACATCTGTACACCTTTACCATATAAGTGACGATAAATCTCAAAAGATTAAGAAGTTAATCAGTGTTTTTGCAGGTAAGATCATTTAGTTTTGGTCACACAGGAACTTCCATCAGTCGATTGGCTGTATCTCTTTCGTTTTGTAGAATGAGTGTTCGCAGACTACAGCCAGTGCCGACCCCTAACCTCAACCCCTACCACTTGACAAGAAAAAAAGGCTCTTGTATGCTTAAAAAAAGAGGGTGATTTTTGTTAGTCTCTCGTCTTTCATCCATAATATCAGAGTCATGGCTGGTACACTGGACAAATTTACGACATTTATTTTTTTTGAACCAAGCTCGATTTTTGTTTGGATCCAAATAAACAGATCTGACCAGTCAGACCACTCGTAGCTTAAAATAAACCAGTCGTGAATATAAAATGATATGGAAATGGTTAAATATCTTTTAGATCAAATATTACCTTAGACACACAGCTGCTCCGGGTCAGTCAGCTCTCTGATATTATTTCGCTGCCTCCTCAGATGGGGTCCCAACTCTGCCAACAAGAGTTCAACCTGCCCCACTGATATCCTGAAATATGTATGAAAGTGCTCGTGATACAGCTTCATCTCCTGGATCAATCCATGAAACTCTCTCTGTTGCTGCTCCCTTGTCTCAAGAATGGGATGGGTTAGGAATCTGTTTCTTCCTCATCTTATTTGGAAACATTGGGACCATCTCATCATCTCTTGATGCCGTCTTAAATTTTTTTCTACGCTGCGTTTTTTGTTGTTGTTGTTGTTTTTTAAAGACAGATTTTCCACACACAAACATTGATAAATACTACAGGTTTTAAATGTAACCTCAACAAAAATGTGGCTACAAAAAATTAACACAAACATAAAGGATCACTTTGATATTCTACGGTCAACTCAAGGTGCTTTATATTGTAAGGTAAAGAACCTACAATAATACAAAGAAAACCCCAACAATAAGAAGACCCTCTATGAACAAGCACCTTGGCGACAGTGGGAAGGAAAAACTCCCATATAACAGGAAGTAACCAGGCATAGGGAGGGACGCCCATCTGCCACAACCAGTTGGGGTTGAGGGGAGGAAAACCGAGTCAGAACATACATATACGTTCCATAATAACTAATGATAAATACAGAGTAGTGTATAAAGACATAAATGGCACATTACAAACACTGAAAGTGTTAAAGTGTACATTATCTTGTGAAACCCTCATTTGAACGTTCGGGCCTAAAGCTTACACCAGCTGACACTCGCTAAGAGGCGGCGTGCACCCTCAACAAATCAGCAGTCCATCCGCAAAGATATGTGTCAGTTTGTATCAGGTGGTTTTGAAACAGATTCACCAACATCAGTGTTTATGAACCAACGCACCTGCTTATTGGGACATAGACTTGCTGTGTTTTAAAATACTCTAGGGTTGGGCACCTTGCCCTCACAGTAGCCTAGCTATTGCTGATTGATTTTTGGCAGCCTTAATGAAAAAAGATGAAGTTCTAGACTACCACCAGAAAAAAACACACCAAATGTAGTCAGCAAGAGCTGCCAAATAGATCAATAAACACATACATACAAAAAAATAACCCAATTTGAAAAAATAACCCACGTTTCTATGCATAAAAGATACCTAGAAGAATGAAATGACAATAATTATCCCCGTGTTTATTACTGGCTTCGACGAAGGTGTAAAAAAATATAATATGATCAAAACTGTAAATTTTGGTTGAAATAACTAACCTGAACAGTGAGTCAGTGAAAACAACTTTAATGAACATGGTTCAGAAATTGTCAAGTACAGCTGCAGCAAATTTGATGCACCAGCCATAGTTACTGAGTAAGTGATGGCCTTTGGTGAATATGCAGTGCTTGACAGGAGTTTTGATCAGCTGTTCCTGGTCCCAGTTCAAGGACAGGGAGAACATCAACAACAATCTTCTACTTTTCTATTCCAGTGTGAATGCACACAGTATGAAAACAGTATTTCTGTGGGAGTTAAACAGTAAATACAGGCCAATGTAACACATGTTCTCCATGTGAGCGGGACCTTTCAAATGCCCATTCTTTGCCCTGATCTAAGTTATCATCAGTTATGAACCTGACACTAACCCTAATCCTTACTGTTTGCCATCATGTCATTTTTTAAAAAAAATGTTCTTCCAAGTGTTTGCTTGTCAGACTCATGACACTGACCAGCATCATCTTCCCAATGGTTTCTTTATTAATGGCAACACACCGTCTCCTCAAAACAGGAGACCAGACTGAGATCGCCTTCCTTTTCCTTCAGTTGTATGAGGGTAATGAGTTGCCAGGGTTTTTTTTAAACTTACTGATATAGTGGATGCCAACTGAATGTTGCGTTCTCTCCACTGAAAGCCTGTCCAAGGTTCACACTTGTTTTACATTCACTCATTAGCTCAGTCCTGACTCCAGTGTCTTAGAGAGAAGCAGAAAAGCACTCTTTCTATATCCCCTCATTGCCAAGACTTCAGAGAACAATTAAAAGAACACAAACATGTGTAGGGTTAGTGTCAGACATCACTGGTGACGCCCTGGACCACACACGGCCTGATTTAGAAGTGGAAAAATACTTTTGGGACTAGCATCTTATTCTGCTCAGTAATGTGGTAGCTGTAGCGACTTCTATTTAAAATTAACTGTACGTTAATGTTGGTAAGTATTTTCACTGTAGAGATTTCATGTATTGAAATAGAAAGATTGTCAGTGATGAACCTGTATGCCATCATATCAATATTTTATAGGAGCACCTAATTTTATACATTTAAAAAAATGTTCTTCCAAAAGTTAACAGGCAGAGAACAAAGAACTGTAAAACTCATGTTTTTTAATTGGAGATAAAGTATCTGAATTTCGGGAATGGGACCATGCCTCCAAACACGCTCCTTCCGGTTCCCATCTATATATGTTCCCCAGTTCAGAATCAGAATCAGAATACTTTATTAATCCCGAAGGAAATTAGGCTTCTACAAGCTGTTCCTTCTCATTTACGTGTCCCACCCTCCCTCCACCTTTCAGTTCTTTAACTTCTTCACTTCTATTTAGTACATTGGGATCTGCCGGGTCTGGGAGCCACCGCCAGCCCCCTTCGAGGCCTTCCCCAAACCGCAGCTCAATTCACGTCCAAGCCATTCACCTTTATCTACTAAAATGCTGTCAAACCTAAAATGAGGATGTGGGCCCAGCGAGTGAAAATGCTTTTTGATTAGGGTCAGGTTCAAAGATAGAGTTGGGATTGTTTCCGATGATAACTTTGACCTCTGAGGGTTAAGAGCTTACAGGTCTGTGCAGAGCCTTTAGATTCATGTTGATTACAGTGAAATTTAATTTAGTTGGGGAGGCTCTCCCCATTTGTGTTCCAAGCATAAAAAGGATGCTAATCACTGAAGCATTTATTGTTTTAGATGGTACCTCTGCTTAAAGAGTCCACTGCACATAAAGAAATGGCCACTAGCTTAATCTTTGCTAAGTTCCATCCAGAAAACTGGCTTTGCCTGAAACGTGCATGAAAGGGAAGCAGCTTCTTCTATTGCAGATATCCATGTTTGTTCCAAGCAAAAGTCCTTATCATGAGCACTAGATGAAAGAGGACTGTTTTAATGCTTTACCTATTCTTCTCTCTCTCCCCCTCTTCCCTCTGTGTCCATTCACAGGTTCACGTAGATGCGGTGCATCAGATAGGACATGCCCTTCACCTGCGCCTGCTTCTGTGGCCTTAATGGCTTCTGCCGCAGACGGAGGAAGAAGAAAAGTGATCAAGTGGAGGATGAGGAGTGTGAAGAGGTAGAGCAATGGAGGGATCAGGAGACACAGGTGTGACAGCATTGCTGTCAGCCCAGCTGTCTTCGCCTTTTCTGTGGGATTTATCCCTAATGGACCGAAATGTGTGGCCTGGGTTATCACTGCTCAGGACAGCCTCCACTGTCTGGTATGCTGCCTGGCGACATTATAACAGAGATGGTAAAGGGGGTTCAACGAGCACAGGCTTTTATTTAAAGTTAAAAAAAGAAAAGAAAGAAAAGGTGCTTTCGAATCAGGTACTGTATTTTTCCCAGAGTATCGGTGACTAACACTTCTTCTTTTGTACTTTTTAACCTGGCTAAACTCAACAAGCACAAGGCTGTCTTGAGCCACGCTCTTCAAGTTGAAAATAAAAGCCTGCGAACTCCTCGCTCATGCCCATTACACATCCCTGCAGCACTCTCATTTCTCCCTTGGCAGCTGACTGAGAACTTTGCTTTTGCTGATGTGATTCCAAAAAAAGAGAAAAAAATCGTATCTGTTTGATTAATTTCTTGCCATAGCTGGCGTTCCTCACAAGGTGCGAAGAGGCGATGGACTCTAGAAATCCATTATTTTTCTGAGTCGCACTCCTCACCGCTCCTCCGCGGGGGCTGAATTAGAGCCAAAGCTCGACTGAGCTCTGCACCTCCTCACCTACCTGCTTATGTCAGATCAACTTAGTGAAAACTTCAGCTGAGTGAGAAAGTGTGCAGTAATTTCCAGAGTCACCCATGGAGGGCCGGAGCCCATCTCGGCTTTTCACGCTGCGCTGGGCTCCATCTAAAGCCAAGCAGCTGTCCAATCAGCAGCTTAGCTGGAGTGTGAAGATAGGAGTCAGGGGTCAGAGTGAGCAGCGGAGTTTGGGAGAAGTCCTTCCGCTTACGGCGTAGCATCTCTGTCTCATTAACAGGCAGACGAGTAATTACAAACACACGCACACATGGATGCAGACCCATCAATTAATGTCCCCCATTGGGAGAGGAGTGTCTGTCCGTAAATGCCGTTGCGGTGCTCTTCCAGCTGTCACCTGTTTGAGTGTAGGACTCTGCGAGTGTTGTGTGTGTGTCTGTGCTTCTTCTTGGCTGCAACAATAGCTTTTCAAAGCTGAAACAAGTGGTTAAGATATCTGTTCAGCCACTACAGTACAGCCTTTCCAGAATGCACATGGAGACACAAAGACAAAAGACACACACACACACACAGGTCTCATTAGCATGTGTGATTATGCATGGCACGTCCAGTCAGGCAGTGGAGATGTAATTAACCTTTTCCAGCAGGAAACAGATGCCTGGATGTCACACACAAACACACATGCTATGGCACACATACACACACACTGACACACACACACGTCTGCTGTCAGGGAAACAAAGCCAACGTCATGGTGTCACGGAAACAAAGCCCCAAAAGCGCCGCCTGGCACTCTGTGATAATCCCCTCACGCATATTTACATTCAGGGCTTAGAATACGCCTCAGTGCCGCCGTCTCCACCCCCTGCTGCACGCTGTTTCGCCCCCCTCCCCAACTTCTTCGCTGCCATCCTCTCTCCCCTCTCCGATCTACCTTCGGGCCTTCCACCTCATTCGCCCGAAGTCCTCCTGCTATCTCTCCCTCTGCTCCATCTTTCACTCGTCGTGTCCCGAAACTCTCTCCTTGCTCGGATTCATCTGTTTATTATCGGTGGATAGTACATGGCCTTGCATGGCAGCTCCCATAGATTAGCCCCCACCCGTCTCTCTTTCTCTGTCTGCGAATATCAGGGATTCCTTCAGGCGGGCAAAAAGCTGCTTTACGACAGATTAATGAACGGCCCTGATTGTGTCTGTTGGTGTGTGTCTACGCCTGCATGGAATAGATTGTCTGTTTACTCATTCTCCTGCTACAAGCGGCGAAATGAGACAAAGCTAAAGCCATTTCACAGTGTAGAGCACCTATTATGATTCACTGTGTTACGACGCAGCCCTAATGAGAAAGAGAGAGAATGAGAGGAGGGACGATAGCGGAGGAAGAGAGAGAAAGACGGTAATGAGAGCACGAGCTGGATGCGTGTGTGTGTGGAGGGGGGGCTAATGCTAGACAGAGCAGTCATGCTAATTGGCTACAGTGGATAACTTTCTGAGGTGGGGCATGAGAGTGTGTGCGTGTGGGGGGGAGGCAGCGAAAAGAACAGCCTGATCTGTCGGCGTTGCACTCGTTTAACTCCCTCCATTTCACCTCTTTAATGAGAGGAATATTCGCTCCAGTAATGGAGAAAGACTTTAAATTGGTAACGATTTGTTGCTCACACACACACACGCATGCACAGAGGTGGTACGATGTGGTGGTGGGGCAAGTGAGGATGGGGTGGGGGTAGGGCTGGAGGGTGAATTGGCACTGGCAACGGTGTGTGTGTGTGTGTGTGCGAGCATGTTCTCCCTCAAGCACCACAACCCCTTTATGGATCATGGCAATTTTCGGGGATTGTAACTCAAGGACAAACAGCTAAAAATAGAGGGGTGGTGCATGACTCCTGCGAGAGCGGCGAGGGGGAGGGCGGGTTGTGGGAGGTGGTGAGCGCGCGGGGACGGCGAAAACGAGTCCTGTCGCATTAGATTTGGGTCAGAAACGAGGGAAGAGCCGGCGAAGCGGAGAGTGTTACAGACGGCTGGAAGATTCATCACTTGCTGCTCCCTGTACGTCTCACGCGTCTCCTTCAACACCTTGCTGCCCCTCCTCTCTGCTCCCACACATCATGCACACACCTGCAGGAGATGGAGAGGGGAGGGCGCCGGGAACAAGGACGCCCAGAGAAAGGGTGAGAAATTGGTGAGAAAAGACGGTAAACCACCGGAAAGACAAAGATGTAATATCAGGGCAGAAAAGGCAAATTTGAAATGTGGCAAAAAAAAGAGAGTGAACTTCAGTTAGGTTAGATATAATATTAATATATGTCATCCGATTCAAAGGCCCTTTGCTGCATAATGAGGTCATACATAAATTCAAATGGTGGATGATACTAGTAGGGAATGAACTCTAATGAAAGGGACTTACTTCTGAATTGCATCAGAAGCTCTGTTCCCCCAGCTTAAAGGAGAAGCTTCACACAGTAGGCTTATTTGCTCCTGTGTCAAAATGGCTAATCTTCTGTCTGCACGTTTAATTGTTAGCAAAAAGAAAAGGGCAGACTGAAGTCTTTACACGAAAGTGTCATTTCCCAAATGTCGGACTTCTGCTTTATTCTGAAGGGGAGCGAGTTAATCTCTACCTAACCCCATGTAACCCAACGATAGTTCCCTGTGAATTTAAAATGAGACTTCTGAACCACATTATTTAAGTTCCATTTGAAAACACGAATCACCAAAAATCGATCGCCCCAAAGATATTTTCATTGTTGGGCATTTGGATACAACCCAAGATTTGTCTTAGTTGGTTTGCGACTACTTACAAATCATGAGTAGGTGCAGTGTCACGTATATACTGTATATATATATATTGCAGATATAGTCCAAACATATGTGTCCGCATTTCCAGCAGCTTAAGGAAATGACATGATGTTGCAGATGTTACAGGGGTTTGTGGTGGGGTTAGCTGTACAGCATGATTATTATAGCAGGGTTAGCAAACTTAAGTCTGTGGTTAATCAGAATCAGAATCAGAATAAAGTATTCTGATTCTGATTCTGATTCTGATTAACCACAGACTTTATATAAAAGATGGATATCACCAATTTGACTCTGTATTTGAAACCTCAGATTAAATTATTCATAGAGACCAAAACATTCTTTTCACTATCCCAGGCTGTAAATGTGCTAATTTCATGGCAAAAATTGGCCATGAAAATATGTCTGTAGTTACCGACTTACCCTCAAGTGGCCAATATAGGAACTGCAATTTCTGCACCACAGGTTGACCGTTGTAGTAGAAGTTCTTATTCTGGTTCAGACAAGTCATGATCAACACGAGCTGATGGATCAAATCTATTTGCAAGTGATGTATAAATCAAAGAAGACCTTTGTAGACCCCAGACAAATGACAGTATTGCTGGCACTAACATAAAGTTGTGTGGTATTCAGGGAAAACCAGTGAAGCTAGCTCGCATGGTTGCACCACAGTTGCAAGCTGTTCAGTCAGATGGGTGTTCTAGTAGCCTGGTATTGTAGATGAATGCATTATACCTGCAATATGCCACAATTTGATTCTGGCCACCAGCCTATGTGTCACTGTCAAATAAAAGGCAAAATTCCAAAAGAATAATCTCAATAAAAAATTACGCAGTAAGCGTGCACATACACTTAGGTGGCAGACCCGATCTCTCTGTGCAAACATCCCCACATGCAGATAGACACACACATCACACACGCACATATACCCTACCATTCATCACACTGTTGTCCCACCATTGCTTCTGCTTCTCTCACCCACATCTGTTGTGTTGTTCCTAATGAAGAGAAAAGTGATGGTCCCACTAAGGCTAATTAGGAGAAATGAGATGCGCAGTGATGATAGACTGGTGATAGTCAAGAGGGAAGTGCTAACGCCGGCCGATTAGAGCTCCCACCGGCTCTGGAGTATCAGAGGAGTGGAGCGGGAAAAATGGGGGATAAAAACAAGCAGTGGAAGGAGAAGGAGGGAGAGATATATAGCGTAATTGAGACTGTAATGGGTTTTGTCAGGAGCACCTGTCAGGGTCAAGTTAAAATGGCTTCGGTGAGAGAGGAAGAGAGGGATGAGAGGATGGGAGAGCGGAGAAGGGGCCAATTGGAGTCAGGATCCTGGTGAGGAGAGGCCCTCGTCCATGCCAACCTCACCTGATTGCCAATTTGTGCCAGTCTTCAGGCATCAAACACAATATGAGCCACAGTGAGACACACAAACACCTCTGATTGGAGAGTGGTAACCAGCTAAAAGCACCCATGCACACTCAATCACACAGACGGGCGCAAACTCACACTGACAGCCCACCTACGCCTGTTGATTGGGCACATCTAGCCCCTTAACAAGGTGTCCACGGTGCAGACCCAGGCGTGTGATTGAAAGATAAAACTGTCGCCATTAAATATCTAATTCTCCCCCACGTCTCCATGAAAATAAGGCACGGTGCTGATTAGATTGCAGCCTGCTGTGCCAACCTCAGGTCTGCGCCTTGGTCATTACCAGCCCCCCCAACTCCACCAGGCCCAACCAGTCCTTGAGTTGCCAACCACACATGTGCTCCTCGTGATAGAAGAGCAATTCTGACACCCTCGAGAGCTGAGGTCGATGCCTGAGGAGTTATGAAATTAAGTTGAGTAAAAATGTATTTATAAATCATTACTAAAGCTGCACCTGGCAATTTAGCATGCTGCCAGACCCAAATGGCTGCACTGCATAACTGAAAATGTAAGACTTTACAGAAAAATTCTGTTAGGGTGGCGTCAGTGACTGCCTGACTCATGGGCCAGGGTAGTGGAGGTGCTGTAGAGGACGAGATCCATCATCCTGGGGATAAAGTCCTCGCTGCTGCTGTTTATGGATTTGCTTTTTCAATTTTTTTTTCAACATTTTTTGTACTAGCAAACATTTTGACGCTGCATGCCACATTTGAAGTGAAAGGTGGAGACTATGCCTGGTGCCTCAGTCAGATATATCGCCTCTCAGTGACATCATACAGAGCCAAGAGCAGAAAAACCTGTCTCAAACCTAGTGCTCAGAGAAGTGTGAATCTTGACCTTTGGCTGTCTGCATTTAAAACGTCTAAGAACAGAAAATAAGTGAAACGTAGTCTTCTTTAAGAGTCTGAGGTGACAACCTGTTTGTTATTAGATAGAATGTAACCTTCCACCAGGTTCCTGAAACTCCTGGGTGGCTTATTAATAGATGTGCTGCGCTGTTTTTAAAATGTAGTATTTGCAAATATACTTGTTTTTTCAAATCCTCAAATTAGAAATTCATTCATTTCCCAGCAGTGTTATAGTTTGTTCACAGTTGCTGAAAAATTTCCATAAATATTCAGTGATGGTTTGGAGAAAATGTTGTGTTGGGTAAATTAACACCACAAAGAATCGTCCAAAAATCACAACAAAGAATTTTTTTTTTAAATCATGAAAACAGAAATATGGCTTTCACCACACAGAGATGTTAACATTTGTGAATACTATTTACAGATAATAGATGTGAATTTGAGCTTAGGAAGAAGTGGAGGAAGCCATGCAAGATAGCGGACCCTGCGTCGCGGGATATAAACCGCTAGGAAGAAGAAGATGTGAATTTGAGCTAAAGGGTAATTGACAAAAGGCAGAGTAAAGAAAAGAAGCAGAAAATGATAAGGCCTACAATTCCCATCATGCAACTCAAGAGAAATAGCAGATAAAAGTCCCTAAAGAGCCCCAGTAAATATAGCTGAGTTCATACATTGAGAGATGTGATAAGTAATTACGAAAAAGAAAATATGTATAATTAAAGAAATGCGGGGTGGGTAAAATGCGAGGGCTTTGACTCCTGACATTAGAGTTTCTGGCTACGGCCCTGGTGCTCATCTACACAAACTCCATAATTGTCCTTTTGTGCTGCATGATTTGCCTTAAACATAAACCAACAGCCCGATTTTTTTGTACTAACTTTTTTAGTTTGTTGATTGTAAGCTGGAGTAAAATCCTCAAGGTCCGCTTGCTATATTTTGCAAGTACAAATACAGCATCAAAGCGTCAGGAAAATGAACTCTTTGGACTCTTCTCCCTTGTGTATCTCCTCAGCCTTCACCGCTAACTGGAGAAATGAAAAAATATCTTCAAGCAGAGGCTTTCGGTGTATTTACTCTTCCTCACAAATTAGCAAGATACTCCGCCACTTCAGTTGCCTTATTTTTCGACCGGGTGGGGGTGAGGGTGGCGGGAGGCTCCGTTTATTGGAACATTTGCTGCTAACGCTGGAGATGTGAGATTATTTTGTATACTTCACTGCACCAGGAGCTTCACTGGGGAGCTCACTTTGCAGAATATAACCTGGTTCACTGGCACAATTTAGGCTTCGGAGCAGTTTAGCTTAATGGTCTTTAAGTGTCAGAATTTAGTAAGGGTAATGAGAAATTTTCTTTAAAGAGCAGCCTCAGCAGCAGCCCTGCCAACAAAATATCAAATTGATGTCTATTTGAGATGCTGGAAACACCCCAGGGCCTTCAGTTTTAGTGGGCTGAAGGTTAAAGGAGATGCACAGCGAGATGGTCGCTTTTTCCCACCATCACCTTTAACGGACTCTTCGATTCAGTCGCTTCAGGCTGTCTGCTCTCTTACACGTGCCATTTTCCACACATCCCCTGTTTTATACTTTTGTGTTATTGAGCTGTGTTTTCAAGCGTACAGAGGAAAACTTTTCTAATTGGCAGGCGGAGGAGGTGGGGGGGCTGTAAATAAGGTCAGGCATCCCACATATCTGATGCCAAATCACCATCATCAATGGGAGATAAATCAATCCCTCGCTGCTTTTTCCTCTTCATCCCGCCCCGCCTCCCATTCTCTCTCAAACTCCCTCTCTCCTTCGCGCACATAAGCACTCCCACCGAGGCCGATCGATACCGGAGCGGGTATTGAGCAGTGGCTGTGGTCCAAATGAGAGTTTGATTTCTCGTGGGGGGTGTTAGCCCCTGTAACCATGGTGTTGAGTCCCCATCGGGGACCTCTTCGCCAAACGCTCGTTGATGAAGTGCGTGTGAGAGCAGCGAGCGTGCGCTTTAAACACCTTTTGATTTAGCTGCGCTCGAGAACAATACTTTTCATTAGCGGCTGATAGCATTCATTAAGAGCAATTCAGCATGGCCGCTAATGAGCTGATCTGCTCTTGAACACTTCATCCTCCTTGAAAAACAATCAAGCGCGAGAGAAACTTGCCCTGACTGGAAAACCAGAGTTCATCACAGCTCCAAATCAGTGACGAATAGCCGGTTGATTCTTTGCTTGGGAAGCTCTAGCTTTGAGCTCCTGACTGCAAATCCACCCGTTGGAGCCTATTCATTTACTAATCTGGCGATACAGTTTGTCTAAACTGACACAAAGCCTGTGCCTTCAGTCCAGTACGCGGCCAGAGCAATCGCAGAATCCGTCCGTCAGCCGCTTCTTTGCCCGCAGGAGCCTCAGTTGTCTTTGACAGGAATTCGTTTGTAGCACCTTACAAATTCTTTCACCCCCGTCAGATTTCTCTGCCCTCTGTCTCCTAACAACACGTGGAGCAGCCTGTTTGTCTGAGGGTGAGCAATGCTATCTGCTTCTTTCTTATATTATTCATATCCCAGTGCCTTTGCAGCGGAAAAACAAGCAAGGCAGAGAGAGGAGAGAAAAGATGGGGAAGGGACCTTTGACAGAGCAGCTCTGATGAAGAGCGCGACATAGTGAGATACATAAACATGAGGTCAGAGAGTGCTGCGGCGAGAGACGGAGGAGGGAGGAAAAAAGCCGAGAGAACGAACGAGTACAAGGGAAAAGCAGCTGAGAGGCAGCGCACAGCTTCAGAAAGGTTGTCCGTCATTGACGGAAATCCACCAATCAATGCTTTGGCACAACACACACATTAACCTGTGATGAAGGGTGTGTGTGTGTGTGTGATGGAGGAGAGAGTGTGCTACTGGTTTGAAATGCAGAACACGTCAAGAGTCCTAGGGAGCTCCTTTTGCAGCAAAGCCTCATTAAAGAGACACTTGCCTTAAAGCAAGGATATACTGCCAGACCACACACACACACACACACACGCAGGCAGACTCACTCAGGCTAACAGAAAGGGACACACACGCAGGAGCAGCTCCGGACAAAATCGAACCCGAGTGCAACCCGGGTAAATGCGGCGCTCTAATCCCTTTCCCCATTTCCTCTCCTTGTTCTCCATTTGAATAAAGTTTCATTTAACACCCCCCACCCCCCACCCAACAATCTCACACTAATATTATATTCATGTATATTTGATTGTGTCAACTCTGTGGAGAATGGCTACGCTGTATCTTGTGTGCCTTTTTAAAAATGCATCGATGAATAAATAATGTCTGTATTCGCTGATTGAAAAAGCCATATTGCCAGGAAGCCATGATGAAATGATAATGTAATATCTGTCCCTGTGCCGAATAAAGTCAAGCCATCCCTGCACCCCCTCTTTTTTTCTTAATTCTCTCAGTAAATGAAACCTGACGCTCTGCAACTGCACCTTACACTGCCTGATGACATTCTGCTGTATGGTTTGCACTGCTGCACTAAGTGTGTTTTAATAAAGACGAAGCTTCTTTCTGTACGTCTGAATGCTGTGTGCTTGTTTCCAGATATTAATAAAGAGAAGCCTGCCATTTGCAGTCCACCCCACCCCCACCCCTCTGAGCGTCTCCCCCTGCTAATTGACAGTGATAGCAGAGACTCGTCTCCTGGGCTGATGTTGGGAGCCTAATAAAGATGCATTACCCACCTCCCATCTTCACATCCTCCCCCACCTCCTCCTCCTGCTATCCCCACGCAAGCTGATTAAACTGATAAACTGTGCCAAAAAAGAGCCAGAGATGGGGATGTAAATAATGAAACAGCAGCGAGTAAAAGGAAGAGTCAGTAGGGGAGGTGAGAGCAGAGACGAGCCAGAGAGAGCAACCCCATTAGGAGCAGCTCCATGTCTAATGAATAAAATGCAAAGTTTGATATTGCCTGCTTAATTTCACAAATTCTTAATTGGTATGACATTTTAAGTTAAAGGCTCTGGCCTCTCAGCGACCTCTGAGGTGTCAGACTGTAAATAAACCACACACACGCACAAACTCTCTCACGTAAACTCGACAGGCAGCCGCTGCTGCTTGTGGCTTTGATATTCTCTCATTAGCATAGCAACAGCAAGATGACCATCCGCAAGGGATACAGTAACCCAGGCAACCAGAGCTGGCCGGTCCAACTATGGGAACCAGAGGCACGAACAGAGCTCTCCTCCCAGTCCTCACAGTAATGCTTCAGTACTCACGGCTCTGAGCAAACGAATTTGCGCCCCAAGGGTGTAGCAATGGTTTGCAGTTTTTACCATAAGTGAGAAATACATTAACGTGTACTCGTAGTCATTTTTTGTTTCCTGAATCACATGGGTGACTTTGGTGAATTTTGAATAACGTTAAGTGTCTGCAGCCTCTTCTCAAGGAAACAGAAAGTTATAAATTTGCATGTGATTAAAGAGGAAAAGGTGAAAAAACACAGCGCTGTGTAGATGCTCTTCACTTTTTTTTCAGTAATGAAACTCAGTAGCGCTTTTAATGCCAGCCAAAATCAACTGCCAGCCATCGAAAGTTTGCACATAACCCTTTGTCCTTAAAAGCCACAAACATGTCTTATGCTAATGCAACCTTATCACCATATTGCACAATTCTGCAAAACCCTGAATTTCCATCAGCCTCCTTTCTCACGACCCGTGCCAATCTTTTTTTGAGTTCCTGTTTTCTCTTAAGCTTGCTGAGCCCCAAGTGACTAAGAGCACATGAAGACTGCGATTATGGTTAATAAAACACAATTTTTAATTGTAGCATGGAGTGAATGATACTTCTTCAGCACCCCGACACCTACAGTGTCTACCAAGGTACATGCTGGCATGAACTGTATGTAAAAGACAGAGCGCTGTGACATCACCTGTTAGACTGTGGTGTCCCAGAGGGTGGCAGATCTGACTGAGAAAGTGAGGGACACCGCATGTTCACAAGGTAAGTAATAAAGATTTTAACCATCACATGCAGCCAGGGCATCTTCAGTCACTCCTGACATTAATTCTCCAAGTCTCTGCAACACTACAGGATAAACCTTCTTCTTGAAGATATATATTTTCTTGTTTTGATGATGGCAGTTGTATAGAGCACCGTCAAACACATCATTCCAAAAACCTTCCATGTGTTTAACTTGGATGAGAGCACATGGTGGCTTGTAAGAAACGGTTCTTCTGAAAGATACCAGTGACATCAGGCTAGAAATAACGCTTTCCTGTTTTAAAGGCTAAAACCCTTGTTAGAAGCTAAAACAATAAAATCACATTGAAACACATTAAAAACAATCATTCAGAACAACTTAATGGATGGTGTCCAGGCTTAATGGTTTGGGATGATGATTTTTTGCAAGTCAACCCAAAAGATATCCTGGTATCTTAAAAAAACAACAACCCAAAAACCAAAACCCAATTCAACCCACAAATTTTGAGAATTTTAGTAGAGAGAAACCAAAGAGCAAAATGCTAACTCGTTTGTAATTTCAGGTCCAGTTCCTGCCACACTCTGTTGCTGCTTTATCCGGATTTGCTTATTGTATCTGTCTTTCTTACTGTTAGAAATGTTGCATTTAAATTACTTGACACATAAAAAAAACGTTACTCCCTTTAGGTTAGCTCCTCTTCTCAGACACTAGCTAAATGCTAAAGTATCACAACCACAACTTAGGGACAAAAATGCCATTCCGCTTCACTCCAGCCCCTGTGTATAGGACAGGTGTGCTTTAAAAATATAAGGATTAGAACATACATATATATTCATGTTAAAATATAGTAAAAAGTTGTCAGAAAAATAAATACTCAAATGAAGTATTGACACCTGAAAAATCTCCTTAAAGCACAGTAATAATGTATTTTTATTAAGCAGTTTTGTGGTAGTTTTGCGGTGTTTTTTGGCGACTAGGCTTGGCTAGCATTGTTTATGCTAGGCTAAGCTAAACTGGTTTCTTTCTGGCAGTAGCACCGAACATGAACACACTGACAGAAAATAGAAAGGCAGTCTGGTTTTACTCCTTGCACAAATATGAATGAGCCAACTATTCATTCAAAGTCCTCAGCAGTGCACAATTTTTTTTTAAAGTGGCTTTTTAAAAAAAAAAAGTCTCTATTTGAGATGAGCTACTTCTCTCTAACAAACATTTGACTCATGTGCTATTTTTACTCTGTTCTCAGAAGACATTTCAGCCAAACAGCTCTTCACATTGAGTGAGACATTGTAACAAGCTCTCCACCCCTGTTCGTACCTTTCCCACCTCAATTGTAGACCGTGCTGCCAGGTGGAACTGTGTCAATCTCTCACTATCATTTGGCATGAAAACCTTGCAGAGTTTTTTTTCAAATGCATATGGTGGAACCTGCACAGACGGATACCTCATGCTGGCAATTTCATTCCACCTGTCAGTGTCTATCCCTTATGCCTGACATGTACAGGCGCACAGTCACGCACACACATGTGGGAGAACAGCGGAGGTGGTAGTGCTGTAGTTAATTAGAATGTAACGTATCAAACTGCATTTTCTCAGTACCTCCGTGTGTGTGGGGGGGTTAATTGTGTAGGCAGAGTGACTAGCTGCATAGCTGTTTGTGTTAATTCAACACAGAAACACAGGCTATGTATGGGAGTATCTAATAATAGAGACATGGACAGATTGGAAAATCCTCTGCCCAGGAAGAAGAAAAGTGCTTTAACTACATCTCAGAGTAAGCAAAGAGGCAGCGGGAGGAGAGCAGGAGGAGGAGGAGGGAAAAGTTGAGAAAAACGAAGACGAGGGAGAAAAAGGGTTTGTTTTCCACTCTCTGTTCGTTCTTTGTGATCAAGAAAAAGCAATGCTGTTCAGTTTCTGGATGCCGCTGTGGTGGTATACAAGACTTTTCAGCACCACATTTGCCTCCTTGCTCTTTGTGTGCAGACCCTTCGCAGGCCTCCCAAAGACACAACTCTTTAATGAGCATATTGATCAGTGTTTCTCACACCTTCATTTTCCCCACAGAGAAAGAAAGGAGGAGAAAAGGATACAAGGGGAGGGGGGAGGAGAAAGCGATGAAGAGACGAAAGCTTTAGAAAAGCTTTAGACTCACAAAGTGGGTTTTTTTTCTAAAGACCGCAGGGGAGTCAGCTTTGTGCCTGTAAAATTCAATTTACCTTTTCACAGATGGGCTGTACTGCAGCTGGTATTGAGGTGCACAACTCGTAAACTGCTCTGAATGTGTGTGTGTGTGTGTATGCTCCTCGTATTGCATGTGCATTAGTGAATATCCATGTGTGTGTGTGTGTGTGTGTGCACATGTGCAGGTGTTTGTGTGTTCATGTGTGTGAGCAAAGCAGCAGTGTAAGCCACCCTGGTGTGAACCTGGGCTTTCTCTCGGAGCGCCGTCTCGCTCCGGTCGCTTCTCTGCATCACATTACTTCTCCACCTCCACCCACCCAGCAGCACAGAGAGAACGGGAGGGAAAGAAAAACATTACAAACAAAAACAAGACGAAAAAAAACATCAAAGACAGCCTGTGAGAGCAACTTAAATTGCTGGGATATGAGTTCTTTGTTGACTCGAGGGAGAACAGTCAATACTGTGCAGTTTGGGGGAGGTGGCTCTGTTGTTAACATCCATCCCTGTGTCTCCTGGGTGTGGGGCTGCACTTTAACAAACACTATGTAAGTGATAATAATATGCTATGTCAGCGGAACATCCGGTTCCACTTTGTATGCGACCCGAGTTCTTTCAAGTGACGCTCTGCAGTGACATTTCCTCACAAAATCAATTCCTCTCAGCCAGCCAGACAGCTTGCTTGGCCGCAGAAAACATCTGAAGATTACATGCTTGTTTGCACTGGTAACTCTGCTAGTAAAACTAGTGACAAGATAGGACAAGGAACACTTGTAGATAATGTTTTATTAGATATTGAGTGCATATGCTCTGTAGCGCTGATGTTACAGAGCATATGCACAACCCTAAAATGCTACAGAGCTGGTTAACTGACAATGTTGGAAAAGCCATAGAAAGTAATTTTTCACATTATCTACACAGAAAAAAACAAACATGCATGTTCAACTGCAGTGCTTATTTTTATTGTGTTTATGTGATGTTTGTATTTTGTGCCACATCTTTGTACACAGCAAATTCAAAAGTGTTAAATGTTTTGGTGTTAGTAGTCTTAGAGTTAATTTTACTCTAAGTAGAGTCACATTCTTTTAATGTAACTCTGAGGTGTAAAATGATAGTAGTTAAAATCGAGTGTTAAAAATGAGTGTTTCTATGTCAAATCTGGAGGTGTTACAATGGAAACATTAACTCTTGACCTCTTAACTCTGAACTCCTACAGGGGCTATGACACTAATAGAGTAAATTCACAGACTCCGCCCCCAGCACCATAGGCTCCAATCAAAGCTGAAGTGAAGCCGTTTCAGAACATTTTGCTCTACATATTTGAGTTGTTTGCCATGGTTGGTAAGTCATTTTTTCAAAGATTGTTTCAATTATTATTATGAGCTTTTACTTCTGTGGCTCTTTGGAGTTGAGACAAAGCTGTGTGAAAGGCATTAGCCATGTTGCTCGGTGATAGCATAATATTCTGTTTTAGCTAGCTGAAAGGTATTGTTTGCAGGCAAATATCACAACCTTGAAAAAAGCTTGCATGTGAATTTTCAGTCACATTTTTGGTCAAATACACCTAAAACAATGTCTAGAATGTGAAATGTTGGTATAATGGTGCTACTTGAAGCCTGAAAAGGATCTCCCATAAAAACAAAAACAAAAAAACCGAGCAAACAGCAGTAGCAGACGTCCTACGTGGGTTACTGACCTGGTAGCCTGGCTGCCCCTGGGTGGGTCCGGGATGGGCGTGAGGTTCTGGGGCGCTCCGTCTCTGGGCTGGGACCCGGACCGGGCCTCGGGGGCTTGGGTCCTGGTTGGTGTGTTGCCGGGGTTGTGGGCGGGTGGGTGCATGGGGGCCCAGCCCTGGAACAGGGTGCCGCCGGTGCATCGAGCCACCTGGGGGGCTCTTCAACTGGTGGGGAAGATTGTCACATCTTGCAGGAGCTTTCCTCTCCTCAGGAGCTCCCTCTGCAGGAGGGGGAGATACAGGAGAGGTGGAGGAAGATCTCAGCATGGGTGTTTATTGTCTTATGTAGTCTGGAAGATGAGTGGATGGTGGGGTGGGTGCAGTTTTCTCTGTGGTGGGGTTGGGTGGACTGTCCCGGGCTCTGTGGGGCCGGGAGGCGCTGCTGCACTGGGCCCCGGTCTGGATGGGCCTGGGCCCCCTTTCCCTGGCGGGTCGCGGAGTATGGGGGTGCCTACTGGGGTCAGCGGGGGAGCTGGCCCCAGGGAGGGGTCACTTGCCCCTCCCTTCCTTCCCTCCCCATCTCCAGCTGCCTCCCTCTTCCCGCTCCACCACAACCACCCACACATGCAGGACCTTGGAGTAGGGGTATGTCACCAGGGTGCAGAGGAGGCTACCCCCCCCCCCCCCCCCTGTCCCCTTCTGGCTGCCTCTGCCTCAATTTTATCCCACAACTTAGACATTCACATTACTCACACTCTCATTACACATACATATAGGATCTTGGGGGTGGGCACGATACACGGAATCCAAAGTACCATCAGGGTGTACACCCCACCCCTGGCATCGTTGCCCACCTCTCAATTTTAAATACACGTAGACATTGAGGGCTATCAGGAGGGACTATGCGCTTACCTGCTGCTCTCTGGCAGGTAGCTCCATGCCCTCCTGGGTTTTAAATGCACCTTAGAACACACATGCATCAACACTACAATGAGCGGGTGGAGGGAGGTTTGGAGTCTTCTCTCACCCCCATTCTCTGCGACCTGCTGGAGCGGGGGGGCTAAGAGGAGGAGTTGGCCATCCGACTGCGGTCTGGAGTGTGGGGCCTTCCTGCTGCTGCGGAGTCGGGGCGGTCTGCCTCCCCCCACCGCAGGGAAAAGGGTAACACCACCTGGGTCTGGGTGCAGTTCCCCCCTCCAGGGGCGAGGGCACCTAGACCCGGTTCGTAGAGTACGCTTGGGGAGTGTGATCGTGTGTACAGCGTCTCTTTATGTCTGTCTCCACGTTGGTTGAGTGTGGAGTAAGTGCATATGAGAGCATGAGGGTGGGAATGGATGTTTGTATCTGTGTGTGCCTGTATGTCTGTGTCTATATATCAGGTTGGGTGTCAGGCGCCACCTCTCTGGGGACATCTCAGGCCCTCCAAGGTTTGGAGTCCTATCTCCCCCTACCACCACTTCCCCTGCCAGTGGCGGACTCCCTCAGACATCGGTGCGTTGGTGGTTCTTTGTGTCCGGGGATGGGCGTCGAGGTACACACCGGCTCACTCCTTGGCAGCCGCTTATCGGGGACTGGAGCCTGGGGCTCGCTCGGGCCACTTCGGAGGTGGGGTGCCCTCGGCCTCTCGGCCTGGGGCTCGGTCACTCAGGCACGGCTGACTGCCGGCGGAGCTCACGGGCGCGTCACTGCAACTCCCCCTGGCTTCTGCTCCGCGGCTGCTGAGTGAGCCCTCATCTGGGACTCTCCTCAGCTCTTTCCGGGACAGTGGCGCGGCTGCCCCTCTGTTGGTCTTCCTTGGTCTCTTGTGTTCTGGGGGCCTCTGGATGTCTGGAGTTTTGATCTCCTCCATACCTGCTTCATGCCCTGGAGGACGGGGCTGTGGCCCCCCCACACCCTCTAGCAGATCATTACATGAAGGAACCTTTTAAAAACAAGCGCGTCCATGCTCACAGGTGTGCACACGGGTGATCACACCCACAAACTACACCCTTTTTGGCTCCTACCTCAAAGCACACTGTGTTCTGTTGATCTTATGTGCCACACAATAATGTTTAATATTTAGTATTTACTGTCATATTCCCATATATCATTGTGATGTTGTTTATTCTATTACTCTTGTTCTCTTCTGCTTGTTTTCTTTTTTCTTTCTCAGCAGGTGATCCAGGTGATCGATATATGCATTTTTTTTCTGCCCATTCTGTTGGTTTTTGTCTTTTGCCCTTCTCCCCCGTCCCTCTTCTCAGCTGTTTCTCTTTCCCTCTTTCTTTCTCCCCTTCTTTCCCCCAGTCAAGTCTGTCCCGTATTCAGTAAGTGAAAATAAAATAAACAATAAAAGGTGAATCAAATGGACCATTACGGCAAGGCTGGGATGGTCAATTTGGTAAAGTAAATCCGTTGGGCATCTTTCTTTGCCTTTAGACAACAATTCTGATGGCAAAAGAGCCAAACGGGACAGGCAAAAAAAAAAAAGTAGCAGACATCCTGACTGGATTCTACGTTAGCATAGATCCCTCCAGAGTTTTGTGCACACGGTTTAGGTAAAAATGAAAAAGGTTGAGGTTTTACATTTACATTTCAGTATTACCTGTTGTCTGTGTCCTTGTCTTTTGGGAAAATACTTTACACAAGTAATGGCTCAAAGAGGATTTTTTTTTTCTGTGCTGCAATTGTTTACTGGATTATTTGTGCCATTAATTTATGGAACTCCAAAGTGTTCAAAATTAAATAAATAAATAGGTCAAGATGAAATAAATAACTATGTGAATAAATAAGACACAGATATGTAATGTGAGAATGATATTGTGAAATCATGGAACACATTTTGAAAAAAATGCTCATTATTGTGAAATATATTGCATTCTGCTATATACATTTACTTATTATTGTGAAATATTATTTCATGGTCATTATTTTTCACAATAACAGAGATTATTCCTGAGGCATTTTATTTATTTCCAGCCGTTTTTAGTCCAAAATGTCCTTTTTTCAAAGTCAGTCTTTATTTCAAAATCCCGTTTTTCCCGATGGCCTATTTATTTCATAATGCGACTTTTCAGCAGAATGACTTTGTCTGTCAATCAATGTAAGTGGGCTGGACCTTTGCACCTATTGGCTTATCGTTTACCATCGACTAGTTTTCCTGGATACCGGCTCCGCGGACGGCTACTGCAGCTAGCAACAGCGTGCTAGGTCAAAAGTCACGGAGGATGGCGGACTGGTGTGAACTTCAGCCAGTTCTGCTCATTTAAGCAAATCAGATAGAGAGGGATCATTTACCTGTAGATACTGTTTTGAGTCGTTTAGATGATGTACTAAAATGCCTGGATGATAATTGCTCTTCAAGACGTTAGCATCGATGACAGCATTGTCGAAGGTTTAAGATCAATTCAGCACCGTGTTCGTTTGGAATACGCCGAGGAAGAACAGTCTTCAAATGTTGGCCGTCCACGTCTAGAAATCCCGGTGCAGCACTCAGGACTTTAGTGCTGTCCGGGATAACCGTCGGGGTAATTGCCGATACATTTTCTGTGTCTCCGAGCACAATTAGGAGGAAAATGACGGAGGAAGGTCTAAGGTAAGTTTATGCTGTAATTGAGCACCTGTGTGATTCTGTACACAGCATTGTTTAGGTGTTGACCTTAATTATGACGTTTGACAATGAATTATTATCGCTTACTTTTTTATGTTACTGTCTAAAGTGGGGCAGCTACGGCTAAAGCTATCGGCGCCATCTCGGCGTTGAGACACGTTTAGCAGTGTTAGCTGTTAGTGTGTTAACTCTGAGACTGGGGTCAGTGGAGCCTGTAGGAACCTTTTACATAGAGAGTAGACCCACCAGCTTTCCACAGTCTACTTACTTATCACAGCTTGTTAGACAACAGGGTCATTAGTGCTTTAAATAGTACATAGTTGAATGTTTCATTGCTGTTTGCAGTTGATTGTTCTCTGATAACGCACAACAAGGTTGATGTTAAATAGCGAGTTTATTGAAATGGTTTTGTCTATTTCAGCAGCATTATAGATATACTTTCTCTGGTGTCTTCGGTAAAGCTAAAACAAGAATACATTTACATCCTTGGTTCTTTCAGCATTAATTGGAAAACTTTGAGATTTGCTGTGTGTCTCCCAAGCCATTCTCTTTTATCCCACCTGTCAGGTATAGATGGCAATACTTTAAACAAAGTTAAATTTGTTATACCTGAAGAGAACCAATCCTGACCTAGAATGGGTGAATGAATAATTAGTTGGTAGCCAATGCCTAAGCAACTCACATAGGCCCTGGCAGACTCAATAAGTCCATCTAGGAACAGCTGCAGGAAACACCTCTTCAGTTTAGATTTAAAACATGTGCATGCTCTTTCAGGTTGATGAGGATTATGGTGTGGACTGGACAGGACAACATAATCGCCGCCCATCAAATGAGATCACCATTCCTGAGATTCAGCTCCCAGATGCACTGAATGAACAAGACCCTGCTGTGCTACCAATACTTCAAAATCACTTGTAGAAAGACATTATTACATTTAATCAGTTTCTATGTCAGGAGGATTTATTTATTTATTTTTAATTTCTACAGCTTTGTAGCTAATACTGACTCAAAACAGCATAACCAATTTCATTTTCAACAAAACAGTGAGTGGCTATAAAACAGTATTTGTTTTATACAGCTGTCACTTTAATGATATTCATCTCTTGGTTGGATATACAGTACATGTCAACTCTGAGCAGATTTAATACAATGAACACAGTACAGTAGTGTAACATCTTAATTCAAATAATTTTTTCTAGAAATTTTTTTTGTATCAGTAGCGAGTATAAACAAAACATACTGTGTAATTTATAATGTACAGTGAACAACTGATTTTGATATCTGAACTCTTCATCAGTTTATATTAAAAAAAGCCATAAATGCTCACCTGTAGTGTGTATTTTTCACTGTCAAGTGTATTAAAAAGAACTAGAACTCACTAGATTGTCCGTTTCTTTGAACACCGAGTACAGTAATGTGATGCAAGAAAGAAGAAATGGTCTAATTTTACCATGTGGTTATGGAATCAATCGTAAACCAGACCAAAACCTGAGTCAGTAGAGTTGAGACACACCTGAATGTCCATTAGAAATGACTCATAGGTACAGTAGTGTGCAGGAAGACGTAGTACATCAAAACCGGTGGAAGCCTTTGGAAGATTGCTGTTGACCACTTCCACAGTCATTTCTCAGCAAGACTTCCCATCCTGTCCAAAACTTGATGAGGGCTTTTTGTTGTGCACAAGATGCTGCAACAGAAGATTGTTTTAAACTATAATGACATCCTATATTCATTATTTTGAATCTTTTATGGAGAAATACCATAAAAGATGACCACTTACATACAGGGCACCAGACATTTTTGCCCCACTCAAATTGCTGTTGTAGCTTTTATAGATATTTTTATGTTAACAAAGCTAAAAGTAGTCTACATACAATTCTAGTGAAACTGATAATGCCACCACTCTTATGTATTGCATGGAGCAAATAACAAAACAAAATTATACTATAGCGTAGAGCTGGGCGATAGAACGATAACGATATGTATTGCGAAATAACTTTTTCTCAATAGAAAAATTAAACTATTGTGATAGACCTCACCGCTCTTGTCCTTTTATAAAAAAAATAAAAATAAAAAATATCGTGATATGAAAAAATCTCATATCGCCCAGCTCTACTATAGTGTACTTTGTTAATGACCCAAGATCACTGGACTGTAATTTACCAAAGTATAATCAGAGAAAACCAATGGCAAAATACCTATCGCAGCAGACTTACCATTTTCAATGAAGGACCGAAGGTAACCTGCCACTCTGCATTTATCCTGGAGAGCATTCCTCTTCTTCCTCATCTTCATCTTCTGTGGCAGGCCACAGTCATTTTATAGCTTTACTTATCTTGTAGTCTTAAGAGCATCAGCAACATTAGGTGTATTTTTATTAAATGTAACCCAGCTGTTCAACTAACCCACGCATACAAAACAGTATATTGGTGTTTTGTGTCAACAATTAATGTTCATCCTTCATAAATTAACCAAATACCTTTACTATTCAGATGTTAAAAGATGTGACCTGACCTTACCTCACAACAGGGAGCAGTCTCTGATTCCCTTGGTAAGAAAAGAGGAATGATGTCTGATCTTTCTGTCAGAAGCGGCCATACCATGGTCTCCTTAAGCCCTTTCCTCAGCTGCTTGACTTGACGACTTGTTTGTGTTATGACCTACAACCAAAGCTGAAGTTGGAGTCTGTAAAGTGACACACACTTTAAATGTTAAATATTTAAAGAACATCCACTGTACTAGTAAAAGCATTTTCAAATTATACCCACTTACAGAATCACTACGTTGAACTAAAATTGCTTTCTTTCACATAGATTACTTGTCTTCCATATTAGCACAGAAGATAAGCCACTTTAAAACAGTCATGAATAACTATTACCTACAACAATGTAAATAGTAATACAGACATTAACCCAGAAGACAATTATTTTCTCTCACCTAATTTATAGAATTCTTTGCTATGATAAAAAACAGTATTAAAAAAAAATCTGTGACTAAACTGATTAAAAAGCTCATATTTGCCAGACAGACAGACTAACCAAGCAATAATAACATATCGTTACTTACCCTGAACAGCGTTTCCTGGAGTGGCGCTAGCTGTGATAGCGTTAGCATTTGCTAACGTTAACACTGTGCGGTTGTGATGAGAACTTGGACCAGGGACCACTTCATCTCCAGTACACTGCTGCAATACTCAGACTGAGGTGAAGACGTTCAGTCTAAGCGGTTAGCAAGTTCTCTGAGTAACTCAGAAACGGACTTGTTTCCTGCAGCCATGCCCTTCACAAGAATTGATACACCTGTAACGTTATTCGCGCCCAGTGTTTTGCATTTGTCGGTGCCTTAAGTTTATTTTGAGCTGCATACTGCCGCCAGCTGCATTGGAGACGCATTGCACCATTAAACCTAAATCGACAATTCATGTGCTATTACTTATGTCTGAATAAAGGAGCAACCAATCACACAACTGGCTCCGCCCTGTCTCTCTTGATTGACAGACAAAGTCATTCTGCTGAAAAGTCGCATTATGAAATAAATAGGCCATCGGGAAAAACGGGATTTTGAAATAAAGACTGACTTTGAAAAAAGGACATTTTGGAATATAAACGGCTGGAAATAAATAAAATGCCTCAGGAATAATCTCTGTTATTGTGAAAAATAATGACCATGAAATAATATTTCACAATAATAAGTAAATGTATATAGCAGAATGCAATATATTTCACAATAATGAGCATTTTTTTCAAAATGTGTTCCATGATTTCACAATATCATTCTCACATTACATATCTGTGTCTTATTTATTCACATAGTTATTTATTTCATCTTGACCTATTTATTTATTTAATTTTGAACACTTTGGAGTTCCATATTAATTAGTGTCAACTAATTTTTTTTCAATCTCCACACAGGATATGCTTGTGAGGTTTGAATGTGGGGGAGAGAAGAAGTGCGTTGAAGTTCCACAAAGGGATGAATGAAGGACATGCATATTGTATTGAAGAAATAAGTGATGAGAATGCTGTTATTTGCATTTACCATGTCAGACCTTTTGATAAACAAAATTCTAATGAAAGTGAGAACATGTATACTGTTACTACGGTGGCCCCTAGAGACAAAGCACGTACAAACTCCAAAACACATGCAAATTCCAAAACACATGCAAACTCCAAAACACATGCAAATTCCAAAACTCGTACAAATTCCAAAACACTTGCAAACTAAAAAACACTTGCAAATTCCAAAACACTTGCAAACTCCAAAACACTTGCAAAACCCAAAACACTTGCAAACTAAAAAACACATGCAAATTCCAAAACAGGTACAAATTCCAAAACACTTGCAAACTCCAAAACACATGCAAATTCCAAAACAGGTACAAATTCCAAAACACGTACAAATTCCAAAACACTTGCAAATTCCAAAACACTTGCAAACTCAAAAACACATGCAAATTCCAAAACACAATGGAAGTGCTCCAGGACGCTAGGGGCAGTGTTGAGCTCGATTTGCAAAATAAACGGCAAGTTTGTCTGTATGGGACGGTCTAGTCTCCGTCGCGCTTCCCAGGTTGCCTAGCAACCATGATACTAACCGCTGAAAACGTGTCATACAACTTGGTTTGACAGAAATGAGGGAGAACATATTTTGTTCATTTGTTTGTTTGTTTCTACAAGAGCTTTGTGTGATTTGATAAGTATCTGAGGCTGAGACCACAGGACAGTAAAACATGATTTTTGGGCTTCATTTCTGTACTGAACAGTTATTTCAAGATTAATTAGTAAATAAGAATTAGCTGATGTTGTTCATGAGACTAAAGTCATATCACTTTGGTAATGTAAATATAATATGGCCAATATTATAGTTATTATATTAATCATTATTAGCTATTACAGCAGTGAACATGAACTCTGTGTCAAATACTGAGCTTCAGTAAAGATTCAAGTTGCAGTTATTTATATGTCTTATCACCTTAAATCTTCACTCAAAGACAAGTATCTTTGACAGTGCATATATAGGTGTATCATATATAAGAGACAAATGTTGTTCCTTCATGTTGGCATTACTAAATTTGGCTCATTGCTTACATATATTTATAAAAAGAAAATGTACAAGCTGTGATAACTGTTTCTGATAAAATGAAGAGTAGACCGATATATGAAATATTCCTTTATTGGGTGAGAAAATCAGACCATGTCATAACTGCTTTAAGTCATACAGAATAGATATCAGAGCCTTAAACAGGCTGACTTCTGCTAAATGGGTCAAACTGGGCAGAAAGTCTACAAACACATAACATCCTTATAGAATAGGATGTAACACTATAGATCAACTTACCTCAGAATATATAAAGCATATAAGCAATTACAGCAATATGATGCAACAAACACAGCAGTACTACTAATCCAAAATACTCAAAGCTTCATAGAACTGAAACAAACATTTATTTTTAGTTCCATTCTGCTGCTGATACATACTTTAGGTTTCTGAATATTAAACTTGTTGCTGCCTTTCAGAGTGTGTAACTTGAAGGCCCTGAGTACTTTCTCCCACACTGAAAACACTGGGATGATCAAATTATTTGAACATTACCTAATAAGACTGATTCAGGACAGACAATTAGTTATGTTAAACTTTTCTAGCAGTCCTTCACAAACAGGGAACAGTCTGTCTATTCTCTCCATCTGTCAGCTGCTGCTGGCTCTTCCTCCTCCTCTTCCTCACACACTGCTGAGTTTGTCCTGGTGGATCATCAGGGGTGCAAAGCCTCACAGATGATGTGCAGCAGTGTGTCCCTCAGTCTGTCCTCACTCTGGACACTTGCAGTTGTCACACATGGAAATCAAATGTGTGATAAGCTGCAGGATTCAAACACAAGTGTAACTTATAAACACATGTTCATACTTTTGTTCCACAATCAGAGAGAAAGAAACAGAGAGCGAGTGCAGGACAGACAGACAGGTGAAAGTCTCAGGTGTACACACTGCTACAAAACAGCACAAAAGAAGGAGGATTTAGTGTTTGTGTTATTACGAAACAAGAAGAGTTCCCAGATGGTGCAGTGGACACATGTGTGACTCCTGTGATTAAAGCATCTTTCTTTCAGCTTAACGAGTGAACCGTCAGCTCGTTCAAACACACGTTAAAGTCCGTTTGGCTCGACACCACCGAACAGAGGCAGCAATATAACATAGCTAACATTAACAGTGCAGTGAATCCTGCTTGTGCCGTGATATTCAGGACTGCAAACCGAGCAGCATCACTGACTTTCAGCTTGTTGTGTTTGTGGATATATGACTGACTTTAATTATCCACAAAATTATCACAATCTCTGTAAGATTAAGGTCGACTATATATATATTTTTTAAAGTAAAGGCTTTAAAACCAAGTTAATTCTGAGAGTACAGACATGACTAATGTCACATAACTTTCCCGACATGTGGCCAACAATAATGGTTTAATGTTCTTCATTAAAAAAAATATTTGCGCATAAATAAGTGACATAATATTCAGTACTTACTTCTGAAAGTTTACTCTTCCTCCGCTCCGCTTCCACCGTTTTTTTTCGGCAAAATTATCCACACCACCACCGCACTATGAAGTCTGGGATATGTTGGGCCATGAAGGCTACACCGACCCATCCTTAAAATTCAGGGAAATTATGGACGCATTTGAGGGCCGCATTTCGAGCAGCCTTTGAATTGGGAAAGCCTTCTCTTGTCGCTGTGACGTAATCGGCCTTAAAATTCGGCCTCTAAGGCTGCAAACCCCAAATCCGGTCATTGGTACTTCCTGGCTTGTGTAGTTACTAGGTAACAAAAGCTCAACACTGCCCCTAGCGTCCTGGAGCACTTCCGTTGTGTTTTGGAATTTGCATGTGTTTTTTAGTTTGGAAGTGTTTTGGAGTTTGTACGTGTTTTGGAGTTTGCATGTGTTTTTTAGTTTGCAAGTGTTTTGGAGTTTGTACGTGTTTTGGAATTTGCATGTGTTTTTTAGTTTGCAAGTGTTTTGGAGTTTGTACGTGTTTTGGAGTTTGCATGTGTTTTTTAGTTTGCAAGTGTTTTGGAGTTTGTACGTGTTTTGGAGTTTGCATGTGTTTTTTAGTTTGCAAGTGTTTTGGAGTTTGTACGTGTTTTGGAATTTGCATGTGTTTTGGAATTTGCATGTGTTTTGGAATTTGCATGTGTTTTGGAATTTGCATGTGTTTTTTAGTTTGGAAGTGTTTTGGAATTTGTACGTGTTTTGGAGTTTGCATGTGTTTTTTAGTTTGCAAGTGTTTTGGTTTTTGCAAGTGTTTTGGAGTTTGTACGTGTTTTGGAGTTTGCATGTGTTTTGGAGTTTGCAAGTGTTTTGGATTTTGCATGTGTTTTGGAGTTTGTACGTGTTTTGGAGTTTGCATGTGTTTTTTAGTTTGCAAGTGTTTTGGAATTTGCATGTGTTTTGGAGTTTGCAAGTGTTTTGGAGTTTGTACGTGCTTTGTCTCTAGGGGCCACCGTAGGTGTGGACCCATATAGACACTTTAATAGTGTTGAAATCAAATCTGACAGTGTTAATTTGGACATGCTGGATTTGCTGTGTACCGGCCAAAAACAGCCCTCTTTCTTCCAGTGTGGAATGTGTCTCCTTACCCACACCGGCAGCATGCAGGTCCACTGTTCTGAGTTTGCAAGGTCCACAGCTTTCCACAGGAATTGCATGTTGGCTTTTAGAGATGATGACGACGATGGCCATATGACAGACATACTTTAGCAAAAACCATAATGTTGTTGCACTGGCCCACACAGCAATTATTACTGCCCTCTATTTAAGCCTGAACTTGCAGGGTAACTCCATTATTCTGTGTTATTTTGCTGTGTTCAGAAAAACAACCAGATAACGCACAATGAAGAAGTTATCCACTGTCTCCACCACCTTCCAGAGATTCTGGGAGGCACGCAAAACAGCATATGCCTAATGTGTGTGGATGAATAAGGTTTTCTTTACATGTCATGTGCAACTATCTCATCACGAGATTTAGATTTGGTTCTTTGTGAGTCATGTGAGTCACCAGACTCAATCAGCACCACTAATAGAAAAAAAACAAGTAGAAATAAGACTCAATGATGCTGGTGATTACTAAAATTACTACAACAACTCTTTTCAATTAGCTTGTGAATGTTTGTTATATTGTCCAGGGGACAGGTATCATTCTGCACATCCACCTTTGATCTATGTGCTCTACTTTATTTCATTCTTCAATCAACTTCATCATTTTACAGTTGAGTGTGAAGCTGCAGATGACGAGAATAAGAACCTCCAAATACGAGGCCCGAGTTCTTGGGCGCAAAAGGCTGCTATGCCCACTCCGGGTTGGGAATGGGTTGTTGGCTCAAGTGGAGGAGTTCAAGAATCTTGGGCTCTTGTGAGGAAAAACGAAGGGAGGTGTTGGCTACAGTGAGGAATATAAAGGGTTCCTACCCTCACCACAAGCTGTGGGTAGTGACCAAAAAAATTACACTGCAGATACAAGTGGCAGAAATTAGCTTCCCCAGAAAAGGAGTTGGGGTTCACCCTTAGAGATAGGGTAAAGAACTCTACTCTATCAGAGTAGAGCTGCTGTTCTTCCACATCAGAAGAAGCCTGTTGAAGTTACTCAGGCATTTGTCCTAGATGCTTCTTGGACATGTCCCAGGTGAGGTGTTTCAGGCATGTTCAACTGGATTACTTGGGGATGTCCTGGTGTCCAGAAGGAGCTACAAGAGGAAAACAGAGTCCTGGGCATCTCTCCTTACACTGCTGCCCCTTAAACCCAGAGTGGACAAACAGCAGAAAATGGATGGATGGATGGATGGATGGATGGATGGATGGGTGGGTGGGTGTCCACTACTGTAACAGAATGTATGTGACAGAAAAAAATAAGGAAAAGCATGAAAAAAGTAACAAAATAACTGCTTGCATTGTATAAGTATTTGCGTTACTTGTTACAACAATAAAGTAACATTATTCTAATGAGTTTCTTTGTAGAGATTTAGCCAAAACAACATGACTGTAGTTTCTTTGTTTCTGAATGAAAACTGAAAACTTTTCAATAATTTCTTCTTCTTTTTTTTGTCCAGTTTACTCAAAGAAAAAAAAAATGGAGAAAACTGAATAAGTAAATTAAACTAAACAGGAAAAGTGCAGGAAAGAAGCAAGAAGAGAGAGTGGAGTAGAAGAAATGTGAGGACGTAGGTGTGAAGAAGATGAAGCAGCGATGAGAGAGAGAGCGAGAGAGAGAGCTTGTATGTGACTGTGATGGCTCTGTCAGGTTCTGTTAGCGTGATTGAACCTTCAGTGTAGCTCCTGGTTTATGTTTGTGTGTTCATGTGAGTCCATATCTGTGTGTTTACGTGCACCTGCCACACTCCACACTTCATACAGAGTTTTTAATGAGGAGGAAAATTCTCTCCTCGGCAACCCGAAGTCTCTGCAAAGTCAGGGATGAAAAGTGAGAGAGAAACGGTTGTCTTCATAGAACAATTACAGTGACACTCCCCCTCTTTCTCCAGTAGTAAAGACACTGTGCAGCTCTGCACCAGCCACAGCAAATGCTTTGACATTTCAGAAGCCCGAAAATGGAGCAACAAAAAAAGTAGCTTTCTTTGTCAACAGAGCAAACGTCAGAGTTGAAAGGGAGATACAAGAGCGGTGGGGAATTTATTCCCTCTTTGTCTGTCAGTCTGCGTCTCTGTCTGTAAGTCTACATGTCTGTCGCACACATATTATCTCTATTTGTATGCTTTGCTGTTGTATGCATGCAGTAACTCCCCATATTTATATTTATTGCCTAAGGTTTAACCATATTAAATAATTCACACATATTCAGGTAAACACATTTGAATAATGCATCTATGACAATCATTTTTATTGTATGTGAAGGTAAAGGCTTAACGTTATGTTTATGTATTTCAGTTTGGGTTGTTTTTTTTGTTTTTTTACATCAGTGATGTACATATTATGCCCAACACCATGAGCCATGAACACAGCAGCAGAAGACACTCGTGGTGTCAGCAAAGAACAGGAAACTGAGGCTACAGCTCACACAGGCTCAATAAAGTGGAAAAAAGTGGCCTGTTCTGATTAGTGTTGATTTCTGCAGTAACACTTTATAATACGGCCCATGACTAAGTGCATGAATTGCAATGCGTTATATTTAAAATTATAATGTAATTATCTTTACAGATAAATACTTAAGTTAAATTTAATATATTTAATATTATATAAAGATGTTAAAAGTCAAGTTTAAGCTACTTGATAATAAGGCCCTGAAAAGTACAGAACTTTTAGGATGTAAAATATGGAAATATTCTTTGTTTTCCTGTAAAAATTACTGTAATATTACTCAATACTTAACTGTACTTACAGTTTAATTATTCCTTTGTTTCCTGTAAAAACCTTGTTACCCTGTAATTCTGGTGTACCTACCTTTAAGTACTTGTAAGTATATTTACATTATAATTTCAAATAAAAAACATTGAAATTCCATTTAATTAGAGGGTATTATGCCCTTAGTCATGGGTCATATTATAAAGTGTTACCCATTATTCAGATGGTACGGTCAGAATTTGCTGTAAACAACATGAAACAGAGCATTCTCATTCCTAACACGTAACATGGCAACAATTTGCCATGTCCCGAGGCATCTCATAGTAACGCGAAAGATAACCTTCCGTGTCCCTATGATACGCTTCGGATTGTGAAGGGAATCCAATAGAATAACGCTCCATGACACATACATATAGGGCCTTGAGGGTGGGCACGTTAACGGCGTCCAGTGGACGGTGTGTGTATTCAACCCCACCTCTGGCGCCGGTGCCCACCTCTCAATTTTAAATCCATGTAGACACTGAGGGTTCTCGGGAGGGGCCGTGCTAACACCTGCTGCTCTCTGGCAGCAGCACCATGCTCTCCCGTGTTTTAAATGCACCTTAGAACAACACGCAGCAACACTACACATGAGCAAGAGGAGGGAGGTTTGGGGTCTTCACACACCCCTGTTCTCTGCTGGCCATTGGGGCGGGGGGGCTGGAAGGAGGTGTTGGCTGTCCAATTGGGATCTGGGATGCGGGGCCTCCCTGCTGCTGCGGAGCCTGGGGCGGTCTGCTTGCCTCCACCCCGGGGGAAGGGTAACATGTCCTGGGTCTAGGTGCCGTTTCCCCCTCCAGGGCGAGGGTACCTGGACCTGGGGTATAGAGTATGTTTGGGGAGTGTGATTGTGTGTACAGTGTCCATTTATGTCTATCCCTACGTTGGGTGAGTGCTGAGTATTTGTACATGTGTGCATGAGGGTGGGAATGCATGTTTGTGTCTGTGTGTGCCTGTTTGTCTGTGTCTATATGTCAGGTCGGGTCTTACACTCCACCTCTCTGGGAACTCCCAGGCCCTCCAAAGGCCTGTCTCCCCTCACCACACTCCCTGCCAGTAAATGATGCCCTCAGGGGTGCCTTGGTGGCTCTTGGTGTCCGGGGCTGGGCGCTCAGGTATGTACCAGCTCACCCACGGTGACTACTTGGCGGGGCCTAGCGCCTGTTGCTCGGTCAGGCCCGGTGGCGCCTGTGTCCGGCAGCCTCGCCGGGGCACACCACTGCAGCCCCCTCTGGCTTCTGCTTCGTGGCTTCTGGGTGACCCCTCATCTGGGGCTCTCCTCAGCTCTCCCCAGGAGGGTGGCATGGATGCCCCTCCGGTGGTCCTCCTTGGGGTCTCGCACTCTGGGGCCTCTGGATGTCTGGGTCCTGGATCTCGTCCATGCCTGCTTCATAAACTACACCTCTATTGGCTGATATTTCCAAGCATATTGTGCGCTGTTGGTCCTGCTTGCTACACAACAACATTCAATATTTAGTATTTACTGCTGTTTACACTTAGCTAGATTAACGTGATGGTGTTGTGTTCAGTATGTTGCTCTGTTTTTTTTTTGCCTGTTTTCTCTTCTTTTTCTCTCAACAGGTGATCCAGGAGGTTTTTTCTCTCTCTCTTTCTCTTTTTAAGTGCCCTCTCTCACTGTCCCTCTTCCCTTCTGTTTTTCTTTTCCTTCATCTTTCTTTCTCCCTTTCCTATCCCTCAGTCATGTCTGTCCCGTCTGTAACAACTGAAAATAAAATAAAATAAATAATAACAACAAAGGTCGATCAAATGGACCAATACGGCAAGGCCGTGATGATCCATTTGGCAAAGTAAATCCATTGGGTATCCTTGTTGGTCCTCAGACAACAATTCTGACGGCTAAAGAACCAAATGGGACAGGCAAAAAAAAAAAGAAAAAAGAATGACGCTCCAGGCGGTAACACACACTCCAGCCGTGTATTCCAGCCCTAACCATTCCAAATGGTTCCAATGTTTCCAAAGGCGTAACATACAGACGGGTTGGGTGGCCGAAAGCATAACATACCAATGATTTGTCACATAGCGTCGGTACGTTACGTTCTGGGATGAGAACGTGTTGCATGAAAGTGTCGATCCATCCTGACTTGTATCAACTCTTTAGACTGGTGTTGTCGGTGTAATAATGTGGGGTTTTTTGTTGTTGGTACACTTGTTAGTTCCAGCTAAGCATCATTTAAATGCCACGGCCGACCTGAGTATTGTTGCTGACCAGGTCCATTTGGTACACACACCATCTGATGGCTGCGTTCAGCAGGGGAATGGATCATTGCTTGTTTTCCAGTTTCCAGTATTAGTTAACTCTCTTGTGGTTACCTTCTGAGATAACTTGCCTATCTCGTCCTCACTGTTTCCACCTCAGTGTACATCGAGTCCTGTCTCATCTCTGTCTTAGTTGGATTTCCTGCATTGTGTTTCTGACCTTTTTCTCGAATGCCTACCTCTCTGCACCTTTTTGTTGTATCACTCTTTTGGAATGTATTGAATGGCTTTTTAAATTCAGTTTACTTTTTGATCATTTATTGTGATTTTGCTCTACTTTTGTATGAAGTCCTGTATAAACCTCAGTATATCCCTTTTATATTTTACAGAATTGCTTTTAAAACATATCAAGTCAGTCAGAAACTATGACTCACTATAGAGGAGAAAATGATCAATAAGAAATGGTCAATTATTCTCCCCCATGTTCTTCTTTGGTATAAATGCTCTATCCTTATATAGGGCGACCATGGTTCAGGGGGTTGGGAAGTGGGGCTGGGTATCGTCACTGATTTCTAGAATAGATTCAATTCCGATTCACAAGGTCCCGAATCAAATCTATTCGATTCGATTTGAATCGGGGAAATTTTGCCTCAGTCAGAAATATTATAATTCTGATCACGTATCAGTACATTTCCATATTTTTATATCTATACAAAGAAAGCTGACACTTGCGAGACTTTATCAAAGGTGTAAGCACAACAGCAGATGCCTTTGTGTCAAAGTAGCTGAGGATAAAACACAGAAAAACATGAAGGTGATTTTCCTGGCCTGGGATTTTATAGCAGATAACCTTAAAAATATTCTGCAGTAGATCAAAAATGAAAGAAAGTCATTAATCAACATATGAATATTACCTGATGCTGCTGAAGTGAAGCAGAGCAAAGTTACAGGGGTTTTATTACAGACACAACTAAGCGTTTTGCAATTTTGCATAATTTTAAAAAGTTTACATTTGTTCAGAAGCCTATTGAACAGCAGAAATGAGGCTTTCTTTTCAGAAGTAAGTAAAAGAAAAACACAGCGGCCAACAGCGCTGTAAACAAGGAAACTGTTCTTGAAGTACACTGAGAAAGAGAGAGAGAGAGAGAGCTGTGCATGAAGTGTGATTTTATCGTGGTGGAAGCAAAACAGCAAAACTAAGAGTGAACTCATGACGATGTTTACGTGAAGCTTAGTTTGGATCTTCTTTTGCTGCTGGTTCAATCAATATTGTTTAGAGAGAGATAAAACCTGCAGCTTCAGAATCAGCGCAAAAAGGGCGTAAACACAAAGCAAGCCATCAGTGAGCTGTTGGCTTTAAGCCCCGACCGTGTCCGTGCTGTCGGGTGAGAAAGCCACATCTCACTGATTCTGAAACGCGGGTCCATGCTTTGTGTTTACGTCTTTGTGCAGAAGCCGTGTTCCTGCTCTCATTTACTGTTTTAAATGTTTGGTGGTTGTTGAAATTTTGTGAGGTTTAATTTGAGATTCTGGATTAATCGATTCAGGATTTTAATGAATCGATTTTACGTTATCCAAGCTAGAATCAATTTTAATTGATAAATCGATAATCAATACCCACCCCTATTGGGAAGCTCATCTTGTAACCGGAAGGTTGCTGGTTCGATCCCCTGCTCTGTCTGTCTTGGTCGTTGTGTCTTTGGGCAAGACACTTCACCTGCCGCCTACTAGTGTTGGCCAGAGGGGCCGATGGCGCGATATGGCAGCCTTGCTTCTGTCAGTCTGCCCCAGGGCAGCTGTGGCTACAACTGTAGCTGCCTCCACCAGTGTGTGAATGTGAGAGTGACTGAATAGTGGAATTGTAAAGCGCTTTGAGGGCCTCGAAAAGCGCTATATGAATGCAATCCATTATTATTATTATTACTTTGCAGGCCCAGCTGTTTCAGTGCTGATGTTGTGACACTTAGCACTCTCGGATCACTCGGGTGTAATAAAACAAAATGACCAAATAAATGATGCTGTACAAGTTACATGACTTAAATGGCATTAGTCACCAAAGAGATCGCAGTCAGTTGTTGTCAAAGTGACTTTTGTGCATCAAGATGAGTTGATTCCCTGTGATAAAGAGATGTGTCTAAGAAAAGATGCGTTGATCAGCACAGATTGATCTGATTGCAGTGTGTTTTTGCAACACTGGTGGACGTGGAGGGCGTCAACCTCTGGCTAATCAGCTGCTCACTGCAACTACTTGCAGTCAGTCTCTACCAGCTAAAAAAGTTCAGTGCTATCACTGGGCAACCACGTATTTCTGTTAATTACAAGGAGGTTGCCACAAGTTGCACACAGAACTTACACACTGGGGTGCTACAAAATTCTTCCTCTAAATCACTTTAAGGCAACATGAGAATCACAAATGAGGACTGCACAGAGGATAATGAAGTAAATATTGGAGTTATGGACCCACAGCGCAGTCATTTGGCGTGTGGAGTGTTTGGCTTCAAAGTATTTGGGTATTTTATTCACCAACTGCCTTTAATGGACCTCCATAAAGAACCTGATGATGTCTGCTGCTTAACAGAATGTGGAACTGACAATGCTCACTTATAGATTATATCTTTGTTCTTTTTTTATGACTGTCCTCACAAGAAAAACAGCAGGTTTGGGAACTTTTACAAATGTGAAAGAATCTGCCATATAGTGCAGGAATTTACAGTAGCAGGTGGTTGAATAACTGACACTGGTGAAAACATGAAGTACGGTGCAGTGAGAGGCTTTGGTTTTTGTTTTGGTTTTTTTGGGTTTTTTTTACTGTTTACAGTTTTAATGGGGAAGAAGCAAAGAGTGAGGAAAACGTTTTCCTCACTCTGGTTATTTATTTTGACCACACAGGTCGGTGGTCAAAAGTACAAAAGAAAAAGTCACTGGTAACTGAAAAGTAACTGAAAGATGGGTTGTTGTCTTCTGGACTCTAGACACGTTGATGTTCAGTTTGGTGAATTAGCAAAGGGGAGGCTGTGGCTGCCGTGTTGGCACAGTTGTCATTTTACACATCCATATTCCTAACTTCTAACCTTGGATAAGTTTGGAAAGGTAGGGTAGTTAAGGTAAGTTGTGTTTCCCTTCTACAGTCTTTTGTTTGTTGTTTGGCTGTGCCCACTCTGATGTTTTCTACCTCTAAAGAGAAATAAACTATTCTGTATGGAACTGAAAACCTGAAGCTTGGAGCAGGGGAGTCACTTTTGTGTCGCGCTTTAGTTTCCCCTAGGCTGTGAAACCAGCATGCACATGAATGAGTTTTTACTTTTATTTGATGGACAGTAAAGATTTTTTAGACAGGAAAGTGATGGAAGACACACAGCAAAGGCCCATGGGTTTGAATCAAACCCAGGTTGCTATATTAAGCCTTGCAGCATATGATTGCCTCCTCAACCAGGTCAGCTAAATTTATACCTGGAAACGTTTTTTTTAATCCAGTGGATTATAACTGCTGTTTATTTGGGTATTTTGACATGAGCATCTGAGAGAACTGACTCACATGTACGGCCAGCCTCAAGTGGCCATTAGAGGAACTGCAGATCATTAACGTTTCTGTGTTTTCTTCATCTTGTAGCCCTGCAATGTGGTAGTCAATGAACTCCATAGATGTGTTTCAGTCACCACTAACCTTAAAGAAAATATTCAGCACCTTAGCTGCTACATCCTCCAGTACCAGCCCAGCCGGTAGCTACCTATACCCTGGTTGGCGGTCGTTGGTTGGCAAAGGGCATGATGCTTTTCTATAAAACCTGGAGCATCTTTCGAGAGAGCACTGTGCATGAACCAAGACACTGATGTAGGGCAAAGAAAGTGGAGCAGTTAGCTGTAAGATGTTTAAAGAACTGCCGTACACTCATGTAACAGTTCTATATAGCTTTTGCTATGACATGCAACATCTTTCACTTAAAGTAACCACATCTACTAACATATATCATCATCCTAGCAATAGATAAGCCAAGTAAGATGAATGCAGAAGTACAAAAACACATACAGTAGGTTGCAAAAGTGTTTGGGGCTTCTAGAGAAATGAATTAAGGACCAATCAGGAGCCTTGAAGATAGGAAAGCATGCTACTTTGTCAGAAGGGCTACATTTGATTTGGCAAGTTTTTTGCAGCAGATACCCTTCCTGACTCGACCACCAAGGGATTTACGTCTCCTCCTATGATCAAACTGGGGATCTTTTGCTTTTTACACTTTTGCACCTGACTAGACACAAACAGAGAAAAGAAGAATAAATCAAAGCAAGTGCTGCTCGTTTAAATTGGACTTGCAGTCCATTCACCTGTTCCTCAGGCGTATTAGGACCAGGGAGTAGAAAACCTCAGCAGCACTGACATTCTGATGGTGTTACTGGTGGAGCAGAGACACCCAATGGCAGCTTGGAGTACTGCGACTGCCTCAGACATCAGATCGTCACTTTGACACAGATCCGCTGGGTTGAAGTTGAAGTTGTGGTGACTCAGGTAAACAAATATGAAAATAACCATGTCTCTTCTGTATTGATGTAATTAACTTGCTTTTATCCAGCCTCTGATCAACTGTACGTGTTTGTGTGTGTCTATCAAATCCCGAGGCTCTTTGACCGTTATCAGAATTTGGATTCCAGTCCCGCCGTCTCAGTTCTCCGCAGGCTTTGTCAGCCACTTGGGATTTGGAGCAGACAGTGTTGCTACGTAGATATCCAGACATCAGGACAGAGGGTGTTTCCCCTGGGAGATAAGGGAGCTTGATGGGTGACTGTATCACAGCATGGCAGGGGCCCGTTTCCAGCCGAGGATAAGACATTGGACTGCAAATCGTTCTTCATCTGTGAAGCTGAAGGTCAAAAACTAAAGTTGTCTGGAGTCATGGAGGGAGATTTAATCAAAACGTGACTGAAATGCACAAATTGAAGGCTGTTGGTGCACACTGCTCCACACCCTCTTCTTTGACAAAACAAAGACACACTGATTGTATTTGTGTTCATGTTATATCTTAACATATATAGCACATACTGTATATATTTACATAGATATTTATTAGAATACCACCTCATTGAGGCGACTGTTGTGATTTGGCGCTATATAAAGAAAATTGAACTGAATTGAATTGAATTAGCACAGCATAAAATGACTTGGTGATTGCTTTTCTCATTTGCATGATGCAAAGTTTTGAATGTGAGGAGTAATATGAGCTTCATAAAGCAGAGAATTAATTGGAAAACGTTGCACTTAATTCCATCTATTTCCAGCAGGACCAGCATTGCCAGCTGGTGACCCAGACTAAAATACTTTAGCAGCAACTGAACACGATTTAGCCGACACTCCTGGTGCTTAGACAAAGTCAGGGTGTCATCAGAGTCAGGATCTCCTGTTCTCATGTTGCTTTCAGAATACATAAAATTGGTGAACACTTTTTATCTAGCACAATTACCAAACTTGAACTTTATAAGTCTCTATAACCAAATACAGTCGACATAAATAATGATGCAGGACACTTCTTGGAAGAACTGAACATAACTTAGTAACACACAGAATAGAGCTGAACTGTTTGGTGATTAGACTCCGATGACCAATCATGGCAGAACAGAATCTCAACAGTGATGGGATTTGGGATGGAACCCCTGGGAGTCTAGAGGCTGGTGCTGGTGCTGATGAAGATGGAGGTTTGGATGGAGCTCCAAGTGACCAGGGTGTAGCAGAGATGTTGAGGAGGGAGGTTGCATGAATGCGAGTCTGAAAGGCAGAATGAGAGAAGACCAGTGAGATTTAAAGTACACAGGATTGAGGCTGATTGGCTCAAAGAAGATAAGCAAGATGATGATTGGAGCAGAGCAATGATGTCAGCACTGAGGTCGACAGCGTGGGAAAGTGGAAGTGATTGCAAGGAACAGACTAACAGCTGAACAACCAGGAAAGGGGGCTGAGGAGTTATAGATCCTCCTTATTGAACTTAGTCAGAAGCTTCATTATACTAGTTCTGTTTAACAGGGCTAAAATGGGGAAGTAGGAAACTAACCTACTAAACACTAGCATTTTAGGGCTCTATTTAAATCTGCACACAGCTTTAAGAAGCTTCTGCAATGGTGTCACATTCAGAACTGAAAATAATATCAGTTTTGCATTAAAAATGGCATTCATTGTTCCGCTTTGTTGCAAGCCCAAACTCTGATTCTTTAAAGACACATTCTTTTTTGAATACACGTACATGTGTGCAGAAATCCGATCGTGATTGCCTTTTCTAAACACCAAAACCTCCCTAAGCCCTCAGCCCGGGGACAAAGCTGATATTTGGATTTTATTGTGCTGATTCTCTCAGCTCTGTGCCTGCTAGATTTATTGGGATGTTTCACCACTCGTTACACTGTGGATTCACACTTCCAAGGACATAAAAAGACAGAGTTGGTAATGATACATCCCTTGTATTGCAGCAAGCTGACAAGAAGGAGATTTCACCCTCTTTCCAGTTCTGATGCAATGCCTTATTCATTACAAGCCTATTGCAGCTGTCAGATGGTCTCTCATTCCTTTTTATTTCTTAGTCCCCTCAGGGTAATGTACATCTGATATCAAGTTAAATTAATTTTTTTTTTCTCATAGGCCGACTGTTTGGCGTGTTGTGGCGATGCCTTTTATGCGTTAAAATGGTAAAGCTCCCTCTGGAAGTAGGTGGGTGCCGATAGAAACTACTCCCCGGCGTTTCCCTCATGCCTGGTGTTGACTTTGGCTCGTTTTTCACTCTTTCATCCTCCCTCTCTGGTACATGGCGTGTCCCCCATTCTTCCACCCTCATCTCTGTTTGTTCTGATAACGAGCATCGAGGCGCACACGGCCTGCCCACAGAGAGAGCGGTGGAGAGAGTGGAGCTGAGAGAGAACGCTCTGTTTTTCATAGGAGACTCCTTGTGTTCCACTTTTGCCGTAATGGCCTATTTGTGTACGGCAATCTCACTCCAACACCTCGCCTCTGATGCCTGGTTTATTTTAAACAATGCAGCGTATGTTTCCCCAGACGTAATTATGCAGGCATGTGGGCTTGCGTATGTGCATTTGTCTTAATGCCTTCATGTGCATGTTTGTGTGTCTTTTTCCAACTATGTGGGAGGCCCACTCCCGCGCCTCTCATCTGTCAGCTCAGCAGGGTTGCTATGGGAACGACAGAGGGCCGACAAAAGTAATGATGATGCTCCGATTTGTTGCGAGGTGACCTTGAAAAAGCAGCCTCGTATGCAGGTGAGACACACCAGAGGCTTTATTTAAAAAAGGGTGAAGTTATGGCTCTGAGCCACCCCCACCCATTTCTGCAACGCTCTGTGACAAGAATCTCTCACGGTCGTCCTTTCAGCTGTTTTACATCTCTGAACTTGTTGAATCTCTCAATGGCCCATCTAGGGTTAGGGGTATGGTTTTTAATTTAACAAACTGTAAACCAAAACCCATCCCTAACACTTGACAGGTTTCTGTTGAATGAACGGGTGAGCCATCTATCCATCAATCCACCCATTGGTTTGGATGGAGGGCAGCAGGTGGCAGCATCACTTGTACCCCAATGCTTCCTTTTGAATGAACACGTGATTCATCCATCCATCCAGCCATCCATTTGAATGGAGGGCAGCAGGTGGCAGCATCACTTTATTTTGAAAGTAATAACTTCAATATTTACTTAGCATGTGGCCAAATCCTAAACCTAGCCCATGACAGGTTGCTGATCAATGGCCAAGAACAATGAATCAGAGTTTCTTGCTCACTTGTTTTCATCCAACCATCCATCCATTTGGATGTAGGCCTGCATTACTTGTACCCAAACCATAACTGTAATGGTTGCCAGGAGTCTGGTGTTAAAAAGCTGCTGCAATGAGGCAAACCTTCTGTTTCAGATGCTTCTTCAAATATTCAGAGTTTTACACACGAGAGCTGCAGATCACCAAAGCGCTGGTGTTGACGCTCAGCTTTTAATCAGACGCTGATGGAGTGGCATGGAAGCCAGGTGGAGACTCTTTCTAGGAACTTAGTGCCATTAACTGATCAAGTAAAGTAGCCAAAATGCACTGCAGTAGCATCTGTATTCCCTAATGGAGAGAAACTGCTAATAACTGTGTGTGCGTGTAGGTGTGCTCAAGTTGGGTGTCTGGAAAACAGCAAGAGTAACAAATGCTCATCTGTGTGCAGTCAGGTCGGTGCTCATGCATGTGTGTGCCGGCTGGGGAAATGAAAAATTGAGGTCACAGGAGGTGCAGACCTACTTTGAGAGATTCCGGTTTGTTTGTTAGTGTCAAGCAACCGCCATTTAACGCTGATCCCACCTCCTCATAGTCTGGTTCACATTGACCTCTATCACCTCCTTGTGTACGTGTGTTTGTGCGTGCATGCACTCATTATGACCACACCAATCAACCAAGGACCCACTATTGATTGCGCTGCTCTCTGTTCACCTTTCCACTTGTTTACTTGTTTTAGTGATTAGCTTGACCCTCAACAAGCTAAAGCTCATCACAGCTACTTTCCAATGGAAATGGGGAGGAAGAAGCACTCTGGGTAGGAAGGTCGGGGGAGTCGTGAATAGAGAGAGGGGGTGAGTGAAGGAGAAGGTGAGGAAATGAGGAGCTGAGGGAAGGAGGCGTGAAATCCCATGATGGGCTCTGCTCAGCATCCTGAGGATTACAGCAGCATCCACCAGTGCAGGGTAAGGCAGCATTCCTGATCTACACAACGGATATTTCAAAATGAAATATCCAGCAGTGGAAAGAAAACAGAAGTTCTTTTTATAAGATGATTATGGCACGAAAGTAAACAAAGGTTATGTTGGATTTATTTCACAACAGAGATCAAATGAAAAAAGATATAAGAGTGAAAAATGGTACCAAAATGATAGAAAACAGCATAATCATTGGATATTTTATGCTGGGTTCAGACATCCCATTACTTTTGTCTGTTGTGATAGTCACTGTGTCTTGCCTTTTCATGATTTAGAGACATGACAAATACTCTGATCAGTCATATTTGCAGCTTTTTCAAGACAAGGGTGAGCGCGATTTTGACAAAAAGACATTTAACAGTCAGTGCGTATTTCATATATAATTAATATTTATTTTGCTCCCTCAGTTATATGAAGCTCACATCGGTCAACTTCACAGAAGGGTGTTAAGTAGAATTCCCTCCAAAAATCGAACATTTGAGTTTTTCTGTCGAGATATGTTGAGGCATTGGTTGGTTTTAAATTGAGAGTTGTGAACATGGATGCCCTCATTCTTATTGTAAAACCTAAAAATCTCAAAATGATTTCTTCCATCAAGAAGCCAATATTGAAGCACTTTTATATCCAACTAAAGAAATCTGCTAGTTAAAACCTCACTCTAGATGTTTAACATCTGTTTTGCGAAAAACTGCCATTTTTAATGTAATTTGGATTCTCACAGCTTGTGTAGTAAAATCCAATAAAACAGTGTCAAATTCTGTCATGAGAAACACAAACATTAACAGTGGATTAAAAAAAATCTTAGAAAGTCTGTCAAATTTGCCATGTTGCGGACATAAGAACACATTATACCAGTTTTTTTGTTTTGTTTTTTTGCTTTATTGTTGATTAACGATGCAAATGAACACTGATATAAAATTTTGCCAGCCTTTAAGTTGTAATGGTATTGGGTTGAACCTACTCATTGTTGTATACAGAGACAACCAGAAAGGTCGATAAACCCGGGTGATGCCAATCTTTAATGCATTCTGCTCTCAACAATTTAAAGCCTCTGAGCAATAAATTAGGATACATCTTCTCTGTAGAATCCTTTTTGTTTCCACACTTCCACATCAAAGCAGTCTGAATGCTTAAGTAGAGTAGGAAAGCTACCATCCATCCATTTACAATTTTAACTCAACAGTGCATGAACACAACAGAGTTGAAAGACTGACTTCGAATTTCTTAAAGGGGACAATCTGAGACGCACTTGAAAACACAGTCAAGGTTAGCTGTTGTTAAAACTCTAACCACCTTCTATAGCTTCAGTCACTTCTGTTTTTGCATCAAGTTTGAAAGAATGAAGCCGCCATGGCAGCATACTGACAGCTTCTTCTCCTGATTTACAGGTCATGGCTAATGTCGTATTCAGACACATCCACCAGAACAAAACAAATAATTAAAACATTATGGTAGCCAATATGCACTGTGTTCCAACTACAGGGGGATCACACTCCTCAGCCTCCCTGGGAAAGTCTATGCCAGGGTGCTGGAAAGGAGAGTTCGTCCGCTAGTCGAACCTCGGATACAGGAGGAACAATGCGGTTTTCGTCCTGGTCGCGGAACACTGGACCAGCTCTTTATCCTCTCGAGGATATTTGAGGGTGCATGGGAGTTTGCCCAACCAGTCTACATGTGTTTTGTGGACTTGGAGAAGGCATTCGACCGTGTCCCTCGGGGTGTCCTGTGGGAGGTGTTGCGGGAGTATGGGGTGTCTGGCCCATTGCTACGGGGCATTCAATCCCTATACAACCGTTGCAAGAGCTTGGTTCGCATTGCCGGCAATAAGTCGGACTCGTTCCCGGTGGGTGATGGGCTCCGCCAGGGCTGCCCTTTGTCTCCGGTTCTGTTCATAATTTTTATGGACAGGATTTCTAGGCGCAGCCAAGTGGCGAAGGGCTTTCGCTTCGGTGGCCTCAGAATCTCATCTCTGATTTTTGCAGATGATGTGGTTCTGTTGGCTTCATCGGGTGAGGGCCTCCAGCTCGCACTGGAACGGTTCGCAGCCGAGTGTGAAGCAGCGGGAATGAGGATCAGCACCTCCAAATCTGAGGCCATGGTTCTCAGCCGGAAAAGGGTGGAGTGCCCACTCCGGGTCGGGGATGAGTTCCTGCCCCAAGTGGAAGAGTTCAAGTATCTCGGGGTCTTGTTCGCGAGTGATGGGAGAAGGGAGCCGGAGATCGACAGACGGATTGGGGCTGCAGCTGCAGTAATGCAGACGCTGCACCGGTCCGTCGTGGTGAAGAGGGAGCTGAGTGTAAAAGCGAAGCTCTCAATTTACCGGTCGATCTACGTCCCTACCCTCACCTATGGTCACGAGCTGTGGGTAGTGACCGAAAGAACAAGATCGCGGATACAAGCGGCGGAAATGAGCTTCCTCCGAAGGGTGGCTGGCCTCTCCCTTAGAGATAGGGTGAGAAGTTCGGCCATCCGGGAGGGGCTCAGAGTAGAGCAGCTGCTGCTCCACATCGAAAGGAGCCAGCTGAGGTGGTTCGGGCATCTGACAAGGATGCCCCCTGGGCGCCTCCTGGGTGAGGTGTTCCAGGCATGTCCCACCGGGAGGAGGCCCCGGGGCAGACCCAGGACACGCTGGAGAGATTATATCTCTCGGCTGGCCTGGGAACGCCTTGGTGTTCCCCCGGATGAGCTGGAGGAGGTGGCTGGGGAGAGGGAGGTCTGGGCCTCTTTGCTTAGGCTGCTGCCCCTGCGACCCGGCTCCGGATAAAGCGGATGAAGATGGATGGATGGATGGATGGAATATGCACTGACTCGATGCCCCTAAAGAAAACCTCTAAAAAGAAATTGTCCAGTCATAGCTTAGTGCCAAACTACCTTCATTTGGAACTTTAACCAGCATTTCTTTCAGTTACATGACAACCTTTTTCGTGGTGTTTCTATAGGTTTAGATGAATTAATCATTGTCCTGCTCAGTAATTGATACAGGAAGGTTTACACTCCATTGACATGGCTGATTCTGTTGTGGTACACTTCTGCTTTTGAACACATGCCATTGATTATGTATTGGTTTGTCAGGTATGTCACTGGGTCTGGGGGGTGGCTGTGGAGGTAGAGCAGGTCATCTGCTAAACAGGAAGGTTGGTGGTTCAATCGTTGGTGTGCCAAAAATCCTTCAGCGAGATAGTAACCCCAAGCTGCTCTCCAAAGCATCTGTTCATCCCGATTATGGACGTGTGTGAATGATAGATGGCATGCCATTTCTTGTTTTTTCATTTAATGTATTTTTTTGTATCCATGACCCTATGTATCTTTGTTGATCAACAAATGTATTGGCAAGCAGTCCACCTCATTACAACTACTCTAACATTGCAAACTAACAAGAGAAAAGATAATCCTTTATTAGTTCCACAGGGGAGGAGATTTCAAAAGAAATACAAAAAAGTACCAAGCAAGGTCATCAGTTGTTTCACTCATGCCTTTATAGATACATGTAGCCTGGCTAAAGTTAGTTAAAGTAGGATTTGGGAAGTGGGGGATCTCAAGATCATATATAATGTTAAAAAAAGGGCAAAGGACTCACTCAGAAATAAATCCAGCAGACTTTTCTAAACAAACTATAATCCTCTGGCTTATGTCAGAGCTCTGCTCTGAGATTCACTGATATTTGTGGACCGAATCAACTGAATTTAACAAGATATAAGCACATGTTACATGACTTATTCAGCTAATTTCTAATCTAACACTCAGTGAGTGAATGTAATCAGCATCCAATATCTAATTTGAAGGTAAAAAAAACATTTCCAGTTCAGAAGATTTCACTTTCCACGAAGTTCTTACCTTTGAAAATAATATCTCATCTTCCTCTCCTGTAATCTCTACATCTTTCTCCATCTCCAATGGTATCACACTCTAACAGCTTTTGTGTCTCTGAGAAACACAGCAGCTGTACATTTAGCTGCTAAGACACAAACCACAGTAACTCTTTGTGTTTGGTGATATTTGATGAGCTGATTGAAAAGTTGCATTTGAACTTACGGCCCACGTCTCTGTTTTACACTGTTTATGCTTGCTCCTCTTTAGTATTGCTAGCTCAATGCTGAAGTTCAATGAATGCAACACATGAACCATGAATGAATCAAGAAATGAGAAGACAAAAATAAATGAGTTGAGCATGTGAGTGAGGTATGGGATGTAATTTTTTTTATTTCAGGTGAGGTATCTCCATGCTATTGTTAGAAGTGGTGTCAGGTTGCAGCTCATGGAGGATTTACTCACGCCCTATTATGGAATAATCTGTCAGTCAGCTTTAAATACTCATTAACTGAAGGTTCCGATCACTTTAACCCATTCAGACGTCTCTTCTTCCTCATGTTAAGCAGGTTAATTGTTTTTTTTCCTAATTATAAAGATCATGGTTAAATCTGAGAGGGGCCCGCATTTGGTTAGCTTCCTCATGGCCTCAGTTGGTTTTTGCTCAATCATCTGGCTGTTTTAACAAAGGCTAGCTTGCAGTCTTTGATGTGTCTCAGGGATAAGGTGTTTCAAAAGAATGTTAGTAATCAAATGAAAGGACCAGGGCAGTTTTATGTTGACATTTATATTACAATCATGCTAGGAAAAATGTAGCTTGAAGACCATGGCACAACCAAAATCATTGGAACCTCATACAACATGCAGTCACTGTCTTAGAAACAGTTGTTTCAAAGACAGTTGGAGAAATGTGGAGATTTTTATTTTGCATACCCAAGAGGACACAGAAGAACAAAGTCAAACTCAAGGCGAGCATTTATTGCTGAGATGTCCAGGAATATTAGGGAATGCAAATATCAAGAGAAGACTAGTAATACATGTCCAGGAATCACAGGGAAAACAGAACTAGGGAACAGAAGACTGAGACAATATATCTGCATATGAGTTGATGAGAGAGAAGAAACAGCTGGGGGACTACACACAGCTAAAAACTATCTAGATAAGGAGCAGGGGGAAGTCAAGATACAGAACAAACAAACAAAATATAACAGGAAATACGAAGGAATAAACAAGATTGGCTTAACCCGGGGAGGACAGAGGTCGGCAAAGACGAGAGATAAACACAGAGACGAGACTGAAGGAATAAAATGAAAATGCAAAGGGAACTAATGAGATAAAACCTCAAAGTCATCAGAAAACTACGGACTGGATAAGAATTAATACAGAAGGAAATCTGACAAACAAAACTAGAAAATAAATCATAACAAAATAAACAAAGTTTCTGTACTTTTAAATTAAAGCAACAACTCCCACCAATAGAAAACTAAGGACTAACTCAATACAAAAGATACCTAAAAAGCAAAGCACAAGTGGCAAACTTTCAGTTCAGTTCATTTTTATTTCAAACATTTCAAACATGTGCCTTCACAATCATTACAAAATATCTTTCCATTATTTGTTTGAAAAGGAGAAGGCAGAAGTATATACTTATTTGTCCCTACCCCCTCAGTCAACTTAAATATATACAAGGGCCACTGAAGAGGTAACAAAGAATATTAGCAGGACTATATTACTAAGGAAAAACTCCATGACAGAAATGAAGGACTGCCTGGAGATCCTTTATAGTTGTGTTCAAAGCAACTTTGGTGCATCTACACAGAGGTAAAAAGGCAATAGCACAGATTCAGTCTGCTATCAGACTATGATTAATGGGGTCAGGTTGGCAATTAAATGCAATCTGCTGGTGATAATGCAACAATCAACTGTGGCAACGTAGTGAAAATTGCAAACATGTTGCCATCTGTTGTTTGTTACACAGAAATTCATATTAAGTATTTACGTTCACAATTCAACCAGAATCTCATGACTCTGAAACAGATACATGTTGTTTCATGCAGTTATGAATTCCTCCACAATAGTGATGTAGTTGCTGCATGTCAGCAATTTAATTGCAAAATGACATTGGCGCTTGGCAGCCAACTTGCAAACCTTCACCAGTCTGTCTGAGAGGGATTACAGTCAGTGCAAGTCAGACCGTAACTGTGTGGGGGACAGGTTACCTCCAAATAGCCTAGACAACGTCTGCAATCGCCTTGCACGATTGTTCCATGCTCAACTTCTGGGTAATCAGTTAGACCTTAACTATTTGCAGTTGTTTGCTGAATGCAAAAAAATGCTTACAATGCCTACACCTGATGACCAGTGAGCTTTTTCTTTGCTGCAAGGTCACTGTCACTGCCTATTTTTGTTCTAGTAACTGAGCCATGAAGCAAAGCTTGTTGCACTACCCTGTCAATAAACGTGGATCATAATCAGGCAAGAAATTACTTTATCCTCAGGTTCGTATTAGAGCATGTTGAAGGACTTCTACTCTGCCAACCTACCCCTAGTTTTATTAAATGCATATGCGGAAGAACGGAGAGCGTAGCAGAACAAATTCGTACTGAAACAACAGAAATACAGTCTGACAGCATAATCCTGACTCAAGTTCCACTCAATAGAGCTTGTCACAGCAGGAAAGGCTCAGGTGTAATGGATCACCTTAACAGTGACTGGCTTCCATTAAGTGTCCCATTAATCTGTGTCAGTCACCGAGCATGCACAATATACAACAGAAGACTGGAAAGGGCTCATCTAACTGGAATGCTGCCTTCAATATTGACATCAGTAATGATGGCTGTGCCTTTAATGCCACCTCATGTGAAACTATTTGATGTGAAAAAGGTCTATTATACTTCAGGCTATGGGACAACTGTGTTTATTTTTTGTTGGTATTCAATACAACGAATCATTTATTCTTATTTAATTTCACAGTTTTTCAGAAATGTTACAAAAGGTCTGATCTTGGTAGAATCGAGACAAAGCACCAAACTTTCAGCATACTTCACTTCAGAGCTCTTGCCACAAAAACATGTCAGTTAAAAAATGTTTTCAGGGTAGAAAATGTTGACAAGCTGTACACCGTGTCCAGTCTGCAGAGCACTCACTGATACTTCACTGTTCACTTTCTATTTTGCGATTTACTTGTGATTCATCGCTTCTTGTGGGCAGATAGGGGACCTAAAATTTGAATTGGGCAACCACAGTGAATTTATAGCATCTCATTCAGCTGCAGTGAGGCACTCTTCTCTGCTGGAGGACCTCTTTCAGAAGCGGGCCAATATATTTTACATAATTATCCTGTCTTTCCCAGCATTAGCAGAGAATGTGATTACACCATGCATATTAAATGAAACCATGAAATGTAGAATATTGACTACCACTGTCAATTTCTAGGAAACAGAGACCAGGACACAACAAGAGATGCTAAGCAATCATCAGCACAACACATCATCAAGCTATTTCAGTGTGGAGTGTACTTACAGATGGCTGCAGGGCTGATTAGGATGCTTGATGAAGCAGCTTGGTTATTTTACGGTACCCTTGATCATTTCTGCATGCTGGGAACATATGTAAGCTTTTCAGAGATACTTCTGATTGACACTGGTATACACGCCAAGTGAGATTATTGCTGTGTATTATCTGCTGAATGGATTCAACTGTCCATTTAGGACAAGATTTCTTTTTTAAATAAGTAAAATACCTGTTTTTAGGCCACTTGGGTCACATCCAGTATCGATAAGAAGACATGTGGCCGTTCAGCTTTTAAATGCTGAACAACTATGACTATGACTCTGTTACCACCAAAGTCTAAAACCCAGAAAATATGAAAAAGCTTGGCTTTGGTCTTGAAGGTCTTGAGTAATCAGCCCCCATCTTATCTTAAAGACCTGATAGTACCATGTCACTTTAAGAGAGCACTTCACTCTCAGACTGCTGGTTTACGTCTTTACTGCTGCTGGTTCTCAGGGTATGTAAAATGAGAATGGGAGGCGGAGGCTTCAGCTTTCAGGTCCCTCTTCTATGGAACCAGCTCCCAGTTTGGATTTTGGAGACAAACTCTCGCTAAACTTAACACTTCTTTTTGATATGGTTGGCTCAGGTGACACTAAGTCCTCCCTTAGTTATCCAGAATAAACGATATAGCCATTATATAACAGATCATTCCACTGTTGCTATTTTGTTGCTGTTCTATATTTAGTGGATAAGGTGGTACACAGAAGCTTCTGGGTTTGAATCCAGCAGCTGGCCGGGCTTTTCCCTGGGGAGTTGGGGTGTTCTCCCCACACTCGCAAGTGTTTTCTCTATGGCATGCTAAATCGTTCTGGTGCACAGCCAGCAAAGTTATAGTGACTATTAGCATTTAAGCTTCTAAACAATTTCTTTTCCCATTAGATCTACATCAAGTGGCTCAAAAAATATAATGCTTACTGTGAAGAAGTGGAAGAACAAACAGTGCCTTTCATATTTTACGTTGTCTGTGTTCTGATGTACGTCCCTCTTCTGTAACATCCCTTTCTGTTGTAAGTCATCCGCTACATTCATGTGGTCACCACATGATTCACAGGATTGATATATTGTGTAACCATATGATTAAGAGCTACTACTAATAGGAAATGCAAAAGGGAGGAAGTAAGCGCTCAGCTCACTCTACATCCAAGAGAATACATGTGTGCTGCTGAGCTGGATGTGCTACGATACAACCAAGCCAGTCATAACCGAGTGAATGTTGGTCTCTGCATTTGCTCTAGCTCACTGGTTCTGACCAGTTCAGGATGAAGCCCATTTTGTTTTACTATTACCCAGTTATGATGTACTCTGAACACATGATCATGATGGTTTTTGATCAACAAAGTTAGCAGTGAACTGTTGTGCAGAGTGGAACGTTTTTCTGCTAAGGATGTGTATGCATCACTCAGGGATTTCTATAAAGATAAAAAAAAAAAAAACACGACTTATCGCCTTATAAGCACAACTGACATGAATGACAGCTTGGCTCAGTGTCCACTGGATCTGTAAGTAAGTATATGTGAGCTAACAAAATTTCCACAAGTGGCCACAAAAATTGGTTGCAGCGTTTAGTATTTGAACATACACTACAAACTACGTGTTTACATGTAATTCTACAGTTGCTGTCAGGGTCTCATGCTGCTTTGTAAGGAATCTTTCCACGCAAAGTCAGGACTAAGTGTCTACAATCAGACAGCTGCTGTGTAATGGAGGACGTCAGATCCCAGGCTGCTGTCTATCAGTCCTCACAGGGAAAGGCAAAAGAGTCTCAACTGTCAAATTACTTTTTCAAGTCAGATTGGAACAAAAGCGGTTTGACTCAAACTTGAAGGTCATAACTGAGGAATTTATTCATTGTTTCATCTCTTCCTGGGCCAGAGCAATTACTCCTGTATATTCTAATCTCGCTTTGCATCCATGTACACTTCTGGCAAACTTCAAAGGGTTTCTTTGAAAAACACCCTTCCTCTTCCTCCCCAACCACCTCCATAACAAATTACCATACAAAAGTCTCCCAGCACATGATGCTACACTACACTGACTCTCTTCACAGACAGAGCTCCGCTGGATGATTGAAGTCGAGCTCCCCTGAATTTCCTCAGCTCGCTTCCGTGATCAAAGTGGATGAAGGCAGGCGGTTAGCAAGACGGCCCCAGAAGTGAAGCTCTGCCTGGGGCTCACTCTGGTCTTTGCATGGAGAAACACTCCTCTGCCTCGTACCGTCTGCTCTGCAGAATAAGCATTGTCTAGCTCATGCAGGCCTTAGGATTCTCCACTTACTTTTACTAGTTGGAGTTTTAAGCACAGCCAAACTTTTATTAGCACTTTAATCTTATGTGGTGTATGTTTCTATAAATTTAATAAATGTCAATGAATAATGCAGGAAGTAGTAGTCGTAAGAGTTCAACTGTGATCCCATCTGAAACATAAAATATAACTGTAATGTCTTTTAGCATTTTATAGCCTGATAAAGGCTTCTGCAACTTTTTACATCATTTTAGCCTTTTATTTAAAGCAGTGCAAGACCTTTACAAACTTTTCTTTCTTACACTCCTCTCCACTAGACTCCAACTAAGCGATGTAGCTGCATTACTGTAAAAGCCATGCAAAAAGCCTGTTACCTTTTGGAACCGGGCTGTCGGGAATTAAGTCATAATATTCAGTGCTGGCGTTGTACAATAAGGCCTGGCTTGCTTTTGGTGTTAGTTTCTCACACAGTGTTTGGATAGAGTTAACCCAAAGTCTCTGAGCCAACCAGTCGTCTTCTTCTACACCAATATGACCTGGTGTTGTATATGTGTGTATCATCATGTTGAATTAGAAGAGAGACTTTCCCAAAACTTCTGACACACAGTTCATCACATTTCCACAATTTGCATGCTAAAGTACTTGAATTAGGACATAAGAGACAATTAAGAGTATCATCCATAATGACTATATGTATGTATGTGGAAAAGATATATATAAATCTTATAAAGTTTGTATCTGTCTTGTGTGAAACTTGTATGAAAAGCATACAAGAGTGAAAACAGATGTAAGATCCCTTGAAAATTTATATAAATGAAACTTGTATGCTTTGGATACTTCCTAAAACAATATATGAAAGTAATGAGAAAGTGGCCACTTTCATGAGTAAATCATATAAGCCTTATATGAGTCACTATATGAAGTAGGCCACATATGCAAGTCCTTTATAAGTTTTTACTATTTCTTTTCCATATGGGTATGTTCGCTGTGGACCAGTCTTCATCTGACCAACTTTACACAAACACGGTCAAGGGCCAACATCTATATGGCATACACAAATATTTTATATAAATGCCACATCTATATATAATTGTACATTTGGCAGTTCAATTGAGCACTGAATGCAATGTCAGATTAGAATGGTGTGTAAAATACAACAAATGATAGCATAATGATGGTAGTGTCGGTTTGTATTAGGGGTGGGTTTTGATTATCGATTTATCGATCAAAATCGATTCTAGCTGGGATAACGTGATATCGATTCATTAAAATCCTGAATAGATTTTTAAATATAAATTAATTTTTGCCCAAAACGCCAGAATCTCAGGTTAAACCTCACAAAATTTCAACAACCACCAAACAGCTAAAACAGTAAATAAGAGCAGGTACACTGATCCTGCACAAAGACGTAAACACAAAGCGCGGACCCGCCGACGCATCAGAATTACTGAGATGTGGCCTTTCTCACCCGACAGCACGGAAGCCGACAGCTCGCTGATTCTGATGCGTCGGCGGGTCTGCGCTTTGTGTTTACGTCCTTTTTGCGCTGATTCTGAAGCTGCAGGTTTTATCTCTCTCCAAACAATATTGATTGAACCAGCAGCAAAAGAAGATCCAAACTACGCTTCACATAAACATCGTCATGAATTCCCTCTGACTTTCGCTGTTTTGCTTCCACCACGATAAAATCACACTTCATGCAGAGCTCGCTGTCTCTCTCTCTCAGTGTACTTCAAGAACAGTCTCCCATCTAAAAATCTGTTTTCTGCATTATTCCCTTACTTATTATGCACAAGTCTACCGTTGTTTACAGCGCTGTCGGCCGATGTTTTTTTCCCTTTTACTTACTTCCGAAAAGAAAGCCTCATTTCTGCCGTTCAATACGGAACAAATGAAAACTTTTTAAAATCATGCAGAATTGCAAAACACTTAGCTGTGTCTCTAATAAAACTTTGCTCTGCTTCACCTCAGCAGCATCAGGTAATGTTCATATGCTGATTAATGGTTTTCTTTCGTTTTTGATGTACTGCAGAATAGTTTTATAAAATCCCAGGCCAGGAAAATCATCTTAATGTTTTTCTGTGTTTTATCCTCAGCTACTTTGACACAAAGGCATCTGCTGTGATGCTCACACCTTTGATAAAGTCTCACAAGTATCAGCTTTCTTTTTATAGATACAAAAATATGGAAATGTACTGATGCATGATCTGAATTATAATATTTCTGACTGTCTGAGGCAAAATTTCCCCGATTAAAATTGAATCGAATGGAATCGTGGATCGAATCGATTCGGGACCTTGTGAATCGGAATCAAATTGATTCTAGAAATCAGTGACGATACCCTAACCCTAGTTTGTATGGTCCCTATCTCTCAAACAAAGCGGGGGGTGCTAGTATTGCAAAATAAACCTGTTAACTTACTCTCATAAGCATTACTCTGTACACGTCTGTACTGATAAGCCTTTGTAAGTATGAAAACAGAAAGCACTTTTGCCCTCTTCAAAATTGTGCTACAGTAATCAACAACATCTTCTACCTCATGTGTTTGATCTGGTCAGTTTTAGAAATGAGGACCCGACAGATGATAAAACTGGTGCTAAGCAGCCAGTGGTCTGCACTCTTGTTGCAGCATCAGCCTAATTATCCAGACTCCATCAGTTGGTTTTCAGGAGTGTTCACAGCAATATCATGGTACCTACATCATATTGTAAAGCTCACAGCACACATTTTCTCTCACTTCCAGGTCTCTGTTTCTTTTTCTGTTCGGTTTTCTGACAGAGTAGCCTACATTCAAAATTCCAAATAATCCATATTTTATGCCACTGGTCCTTACTGGACAGTCTGAGCCTGAGCTTTTGGCACATGAACTCTTTCTGAATTCATTACTAAGATGTTTTCATTTCGTTAAAAATTTATTTTAAAATGATTTTTAATGATTCAACAGGTGGTATAACAATGTATTACCAGCAGGGTGTGCTTAACCACTGTGAGAATTAACAAATGGGATTTCTGGTGAAACACTGTGCTGTGGATCAGTGACTTTGGTAGTGTGTGTTTATTTGACCCAGTGATGAAATCATATTCTCTTGTAGTTTGATGGTTGCATCAGTATGAAGTTCAGCATCTCCGCATCACTTGCTAGGCAAATATATAAAGCACCAAATTAAAGAAACAAAACAAAACAAAAACAATATGAATGATAAGAAACACACGTTTGGGTATAAAATAACACAGAAAAGCTTATAATCTACATCTTTAATTCATTATTTTGACATGTTAACATGCTGTGGTAGGTTCTAGACCAGGGGTGTGGAACTCCAGGCCTAAAGGGCCGGTGTCCTGCAGGTTTTAGATCTCACCCTGGGTCAACACACCTGAATCAAATGATTAGTTTGACTTCTGGCTTTTGGAGAACTTCAAGACATGTTGAGGAGGTAATTTAGCCATTTGAATCAGCTGTGCTGGATCAAGGACACATCTAAAACCTGCAGGACACCGGCCCTCGAATGTGTTCCAGACATATACACCAATAAGGTATAACATTATGACCACCTGCCCTTGTTGAGATCAAAACAGCCCTGACCCAATGAACCACTTACTTCACTCCATCCGGTGTGCTGTGGTATCTGGCACCAAGCTGTTCAGAGGAGTGTGTTGCCAAAAGTGTGTGTTGACCTTCTCTAATCAACCCCCATCTACAGCCCTGCTTGTTAGATCTTCACTGAGTTCCTTGGACTTTCCTATTATTCTGAGCATTGGTCAATCTAAGGAGTGATGCCAGATGTAGTCGGTCATGGTCACCAAGTGAAACAGGCCTTTGTGCTGTCAAGTTAAAAGAGACTATAGAACTTTGAGCAGCAATTATTTAAACAACTTAGGTGAGTGGTTTGATATATTTGAGCTTGTATGTATACTTCTTCTGTACAATCATTCCTCTCTGGATAAAGGAACAGAAATCACTTAGCCCAAAATTATTATGATATTCATTGCCATGATGAATGCATATACATTTCTGACCACAGCTGTACATGTTGTTGCACGTGCATACATAGATATACTGGTGGATCCTGTGTTAGCAAGTTATTCTAAACGTATCATTTGAATTCTTTTTCTCCTGTCCAGGTGAACCCATCAGTTTGCTCATGGGAAGAGATTTAATCCAGTAATAGGATGAAACTGGAAAATTGTGATGCAGACGGGCACTGACAGTAATGGACAGATGGATCATTTTGCTGACTGAGGCTTCATCTTCTGAGCAGTAAGTTGAGCACTACACTGCGCAGTAGAGATTCTGCTACAAAACAGAGTTTTCTTTTATAAGTACACAATTGTTTTTCACAGTCTGAAAAAAAAAGCAATTTAGCCCCCCAATTACTGCTCCTGCTGACCTGGTATGAAACAAACCCCGCAGCAACATTATAACTCATACATGTGCCAAATACTATAAGCTGCAAGTTTTGCCAAGTAAAAACTGCTGGCTGTAGACAGTTTGACTCCCAGTTGAATTATAGATGTAGCAGCGGATTCCTTTCCCCAAGACCAGTGTTCTGCTCCAATGGAAACATCAGTGATGGGGAGTGACATGTCGACAAGCCAATTATGTGACTGGCCAGCTGTCATCAGCAACAGCATCTCCAAAGTCATCTCTGTCTCACTCACTGAGGCTTCAGAGAGCCTGAAAATGCAGCGCACTGACAGAGGACCACACAAATCCAAGGCTCTTAGATAATAATAATGCAGTTGAAAAGGCATGGTAAATGAGCTGCAAACTACACAGCCGCAACTGTGTGTGTGTGTGTATGTATGCATAGTGTGTGTGTGTGTGTGTGTGTGTGTGTGTCCAGACCTAAAAGAAAGAAAATGATGGTGCTGTATTCAGGCTAGGTCCCTGGAGGACAGGCAGCAGTGCTGACAGCGAATTGGTACCCATCTTCAATGCTGAATTTCTGGGGCATGGTCTTTCTGTCTGCCTTTTTAAAAAAAAAAAAAAAAAAAAGAAAGGTGGGGGGGAGGAAAAAAAGGCGAAGGAGATAAAATAAGGGGTGCTTCATTTTCAAGAGGCACTGACAGTAACAAAAGCCGGACTGTCCATCTTTCTGTCACAGCCTGACGGACAGAATGTAGATTGTAGACTGATGAATGAAGATAATTGTGGCCTTCACTGCCCAGAGAGCAGCAACTAAAGAAATACTGTAACACAAAAAGAGTTGGAAGAGTCGTACCTTTTAAGTTAATTATCAACGCATGGGCAGTTTGTCTGAAACGATCATATCCCAGCTGATTATGCCACACATACTACAAGCATGCTGCCTGATGCCTTTTTAGAGCACTGTATTTAAAACAGTGGTCACACATGGATATAAAAAGTGCAAACACAAGTTTTAATTACATTTATCAATAACTATTAATAACAGACTAATATGCACATCAAGTTGCAACCCTGTAACGCTGCAACTACAAAACCACAAACCAAACAGTAATCACCAGTCTCACACGCTTCTGTAGTCACGTGTGGGCAGACAGACGAGGCATCATCTCATCATCATCTCATCATCATCTCATCATCATCTCGTGGGAGTTTTCATTTAGCCATCCAAGTTTTAAGTCATCATTAGTGAATCATTAGTGATACATGATTAGTGAATACCACCAACCCTAAACCTAAAATCTGTTTTGGTGCTTCCCAAAATATAAGGTGACTTTTAGTGTTACCACCTACAGTATGATGACTTAGACCAGAAGCTCTGCCTCTGGTCACATAAAAGGCTTTTATAACATCTGTCAACTGTTGGACATATTTGTAGTAACATGGTTATGGCAGGTGAGGAAACAATATGAGATAACATATAGTGTAGATATAAGTTGTAAATGCAGTAAATGCAGTTTCAATCGTCCTCTGGGATTAACATCAGCAGAAAAACTGCACACCAGGAGCTTCATGGCAGCTGTGAAGTGCTGTGTGTGCAGCCCAGTGTTTTAGTACATACAGGAAATCTGCTAAAGGCACAGAGGCTAAAGTATTACTGTTTAATTGTGTTATAGGGTTAGTGCTCACCTATTAGTGCACTTTGCTCTCGCACTGCAGGCCTACTTGTTGTTCCTAGAGTATTTAAAAGTAGAATGTGAGGCAGAGCCTTCAGTTTTCAGGCCCCTCTTCTGTGGAACCAGCTTCCAGTTTGGATTCAGGAGACAGACACTATCTCTACTTTTAAGATTAGGCTTCAAACTTTCCTTTTTGCTAAAGCATATAGTTAGGGCTGGACCAGGTGACCCTGAATCCTCTCTTAGTTATGCTGCAATAGACGTAGGCTGCTGGGGGATTCCCATGATGCATTGAGTATTTCCTTTTCAGTCACCTTTCTCACTCAACATGTGTTAACAGACCTCTCTGCTGAATCACACTTGTTATTCCACAGCATGTCTTTATCCTGTCTTCCTTCTCTCACCCCAACCGGTTGCAGCAGATGGCCCCGCCCCTCCCTGAGCCTGGTTCTGCCGGAGGTTTCTTCCTGTTAAAAGGGAGTTTTTCCTTCCCACTGTCGCCAAAGTGCTGCTCATAGGGGGTCATATGATTGTTGGGGTTTTTTTTCTCTATATGTATTATTGTAGGGTCTACCTTACAATATAAAGCGCCTTGAGGCGACTCTTGTTGTGATTTGGCGCTGTATAAATAAAATTGAATTGAATTGAATTGAATTATAGCCTAGAAACATTCAAACACTATGTGAGAAGATTATGTATAAAAGCCAGAACCAGAGCTGCTTCTGCTCGGTGTGGTTTGTAAAGAACAAGCAGCAGTAAATTTTTTTATGTTTTTGCACTGAATAAGCCACTGCATAGAGCACATGATGTCAAACAAAGAACAACATGTTTTGAAGGACAAACGAGGTTGTTTGAAAAAGTTTCAGAATCCTTTTTAAACGCTGTGGTGGATGTGGCTCTATCTTAAAATCAGACAGAAAAGCTGTTTCGTATAAACTGCGACGTTTTTGGTCTTTGTCTTATCTTTTTCCCTCCTTCCTTCCTTGGCTCCTTTTTGTTTGTACCATCTTTGTCTGTCAGTGCTAACCTTTGCACCACTGTGGCTCACACAAGACAAAATACATTAAAAGCTATTTATTTTCATTACAGACTCATTTCTTTGAACTCGGACTACCAGAAATGTGTCCATTTATCTCCCTTTTACCACTTGGGAATGCATACACATGTTTTAGCTTTCAAAAAGGTATACTGCCATCACATAATTAGTTTGACTTCTAGCAGTGTAGACAGTAACCTTTCATTCCTCTGGCTGTTGTGAATGCATGCTGTGTACTTATCGTCTTTTAGATAAAACTGCTTGCTAACAGCACATTTCAAACTTTTTCTCCATATTCTGATCGTGCTCTTGCCGTTGTTTAGAGTTTCAGCCCATGAAAGCTATGCAGCTGCCTTTAAGAGGCCACCAGGTGGAGGAGCAGCAAGCAGTGATGGTTTTGTAATCAGTTTTAAGTCTCCTGTCTACTTGAAATGTCTTTCACAGTGTGGACCAATTTCAAATCCGCAGCTTGTACTGGACAGTGCAGCTGATGCTGTGAGGAGTCCCCCTGACAGGCCCCGTGAGGCCACTCTGTACTAAGGGCTACTGCTCATTGTCATATAAATGAAACTGCTGGCTGCTCACCTATCTTTTGATCCATTGTGGTCTTGGTTCATTTGCTCACGCAGCTGGGCATGACTCAAAGGGACTAAGCAGGTTTCTATGTCACATGGATATGAATAAAACAAACATAAATTAAAACAGGAGCATGAAAAAAGGTAAAGCAAGAAATAGAAGGAAAAGTTAGAAACAGAGCATTTTTATTAGACATTAGGCTGTACCACAGCATAAATAAACCATTAACGATAGCGCTCTTCCGTGAAAGTATTTTTAGTGAGCCCACATGTACACAGCCTCCATATTGTTTTGGTGAAGCTGCTGATCATAATGCATCAGGACAGGAGGTCTGTTCACAAAGGATAACACTGCTGCATGCTCACTGCTTTTTACAAATGTTTTCTAGTTACATGTCTGCAATTTTTAGTGATAACATAATTTTTGAAGACACTATATTAATTATAGAAAAAACAGGAAGTTCAAACATTCGTAATTCATCTCATGTTAAATTTGATTTCCTGTAACATACCTTAAAAAGGTATATTGTTGAAAATCACAAAAAGTGGCTCATGTCTACAGGGAAAAGAGTTTGGTCAGGGCTACTGTACATATTTGTACAACAGATAAAAACAAACAACTTTAATATTTTATTTTCCTGGGAGCATCAGCAGGTATGTGTGCGCTGGCTCCAACTGTACAAACACACTCTCACAGAACAGACTGTATAAAAGATGCATGTAGCATCCTGGTCCAGAGAGTGAAGCCACAAAACCTTAAACTTTCATTCTGTGTGATGACCAGTGTTGGTCAAGTTACTTGAAAAAAGTAATTAGTTACTAATTACTGATTAACTCTCAAAGAAAGTAATCCCATTACTTTACTGATTTCACTGACTTCAGTCTGACTGAAGAAGTCACTTGGATGAGTGACAAACGTTTCTCCCACAAAACGCTACGTCCAGATGAACAGAATCAACTTTTGGAGAATTTGTTACTTACTTTATTACTTTTTAAAAACATGATACACAACCTGAATACATAATAAAGCAACAGACCTTTCAGCCCAATTCTATTTTTCTGCATAATCCATCATATGAAATTGTTTTTATTAGTCTGAATCTTTTAACTTTATGCACATTGCATTAAGTAAAAATTTAATTTTATGCAACATTCTCTGTTGAACATTGTTAAACTTATTTTCTGCATATTCCAGATTATAAACTAAAATTATGTTTTATGTTTACATTCACTCTTTCAAATAGATTCAAGTAAAACACAGCAGAAAATAAATAAAATCAAAGATTGAGCAGCACTAAGTCCTGTCTCTTAAATCTATTGTCACCTGTTTAGCAGGAGTGGGGCGGGTGAAGGTTTGCCCGGTGCCACAGCAGTCATGTCAGTGGGAGGATCCGGGGGTTTCTCTGTGAACATCACATTCCCATGGCAGTGTGCTCGGTGCTCGCTCAGATTTGAAGTTAAATTTTTCGCGGTAGAAAAAAGTTTTCTTCCCACGCAGAGTGAACAGCAGACGCTGATGTTTTTGTCACTTTTTACAGAGTCAAACTCAAAGTAATGTCAGTACTTCCAAGCATTAAATGCTGCACGGTCGTACTCTCTCCTGCACACCATATTACCCATTGTTGATCTGCACACGTCTGGTACCACGGACGTCGCACAAACAAAATTATGGTTTAGTAACACAGTAACGCAGCACGCTTACGGGAAAGTAACAGTAATCTAATCACTTGTTTTGCAATAGTAATACCTCATTTTACTCGTTACTTGAAAAAAGTAATCGGATTACACCAGCAACACATGACTTCTTCATTTTATAAAAGACCTGCGGATGTACAGAAATTTATGAGAACATGACCCTCGACACCCTGGATAGTTAATCTGAAGAAACACTTTTCTTACGGATTTCAGTCAGTAGTTTTAAGTCTTATTAAGCACAATATGATGTTCTTTTATATAAGATCTTGTTTATAGTCAAGGAGAAAGCTAAATCAGGGTATGGTGACTGGAGAGTCACCGTTTTTAATTTAAAACAATTACAAACTCATTTTTGCACTCTCTCAGATTCCTCCATCATCTGATGAAAAGGTTTTGTCTGTAGCTCTAAGTGAAATCTGTGGATAGCTAACTGATGCTGACCAACCCCTGCACCACATCCTGGACATCCAGCTAAACACGTCACCTGTAATATCCATTTGACCAAGATGCAAGATGGCAACAGTGAAAACTCTCAGCTCAAGGCTTCTCAACAGGGCTTCACTAGTTCCTGTGACACTAGAGTAAAAATAGGATGGTAACCTGCTTGTGACTAGGAAAAATTGGTGGTTGCCTGGTGACTGCTTTCATTTTTTTCACTAATTACAAGCATTTACAGAGACCAGATGTTGAGCATGCAACACTGTCAACCCTCTGGTGGGAGGCAACCATAGACAGTATTAAATTCTCCGGATGTGCTGTCCCCATCTTAGTAGCAGATAACACAGACGTGACGATGAGCAGTGGGTCTAACTGTGAAACTGCATATTTATTGACTAATGACTTGTGATTGGCAAGTCATCAGCCAAAGAGCATGTGGTTTTATGCCACAGACAATTCTCAGACAATTCTTGAAACATAATATGACCAAGATTTAAGCATTTATTTATTTATTTTTTATTCAACTTGACCCAAAACAAATTACGGAGCCCATAAATTCATCAGGAAAGTGTTTTTATAGAGATAGAGACAGAAACTGTTTTTTCTATTCGACTACAGGGAAAAAAAAAGCTTTTGCAACCACAGTGTTTGTCACAGCATCAGGTCTTTGACTGTACTGTTTGTAAAAAGGAATTTATATTTCAGATCTCTGAGGTTCTGGCTGGACTCTGAATGTAAGCAGTTAACGTGAATGTCTGTGTAACAGATTTGTGATTTTGGTATATTTATCAGTTAATTACTGTAATATCGCAAACAGATTTAATGTAACTGCCAACTTGACCCCATTCAATCACAAACTGATCGCAGACCGAAAGGCGACTGAGTCATTCGCATTGCTGTTCTTTCGCCATCTCGATGCAGCAAGGTTACTTTGAAGTTGGCAACTGATTCAAACAGTTGCAGACCTCAACCTCCCATATGCTGTGCATGCTTTGTATTCTGGGATTCAGCAAGGTACTACATGCATGAAAAGATCTGTTGGGCTAGCAAAAAGCCATGAAATGAACTTAAACTCTCCATGTTCTCTGATAGTTCTGAACACAACACCTTTTTCCTGTTTTCACTTTTACTCCTCCTGCCCCAGACACATCTGTCCCAAAAACCATACTGAATTTCTAATGTAGTTTTAAGTGATGCATTTTGGTTTGCTTGGATTTCTCGCTGTGAAAAGAAACCAAATCACAGTAAAAACCGAATCAGACCAGACTAAATGAACTATAGGTGTGAAAACGCCTCAAGTACTGAAACTAACTCAGTATGAGCTAAGTATAGTGTGATAAATGTCAATATATTTGGCGCAATAAGATATTGTGACCTAACCTACAATCTTGTGTTGCATTTCTTTTATTATAACATCAATAGCAGCACAAAAGTGTAGCGCGTTGCTTCTAAGCCTATCTGAGTTGAGCAGAAGCTCAGCACACCTAAACAGAAAGCAGCCATCATTCATTATTTTGATTCCAGCTCTGCATTTCCTGCTTTGATGTAAAATATCATAAGAAAAAAGATCAGCTAATGTTAGTCCGTCTGTGCAGGGCTATGTCTGCTCTAGAAAATAAGATCTAAGTATGCTTTAAGGAGATCAAATAGATATCAGTGAAACTGGAAACTGCATTTCCTAATTTATAACAGCGCCACGTCCATAAAGTATTCAGACCATCTCCTCATCTCAGCTAATCTTCTGCTCCTGTCTATAAGAGACGCAATGTCTTTCTCTTCCACTTCAAACACTTCAAGTGTGTCAGTGGGCTCTCCTGTACCAAATATAGGTTAACACACATGCCCCCCCCTTTCGGATTATACCGTCACACGGAATGAATATGAACTTGTGCGATGAAAACTGGAGATGAATGCTTCATCTCTGACCCACATAATGGCGATATATCAGGCTGGGTAAACGGATCTGAGCCGTGTTACCGCCTGCTCCTCCGCTGTGAGCTCCCGGTGCGGTGGGAGCTTTTAGCGGCGCGCCTCGTCTCTCATCTTCCTCCGCCTGGACCTGACTCTCCTCTTCCATCCTCTCTTCCTCTCTCCCTCTTTCCATCTCGGTACCAGAGGGAGGAGAGGAGGGAAAAACTGAGGCGACACACGCCGGGAAAAGGGGCGACGGAAACGGGAAAAGTAAGTAGCTCCGGAGGGGGAAATGAATGGAAGCGTTATCGCTCTCCCTGATAGACGTGACTCCCGGCTTAGTTGGGAAGTAATGCTGGTACTTTAGCTAGCGCCGTTTCAGGACTCGTTCCATTATTCAGGCGACACGATGGAAACCTCGAGAAAGTTACCTGCTCTTAACTTCAGCTAGTGGCTGTGACTTGGGTATAAGTAGGCTAGCGGCTCCATAGTGTCCGGTAGGCTAACATAAAAACTATTTTAAGAGAACCTCACACATTCATTGTCCCTTGAGAGTAACTGTTGTGTTAACTGAGGTGCTTTTATGTCTTATACCAAACTTATTACTTCTTCCAAACCCTGACTTTACACATTGAAATATAGTTTTTTGTACATCCTTAAGCTAAAAAACAGCACTTGTCTAATGGTTGTCCAGAGATTTGAAGAAAGGGGAGATATTGGTGATATAGCACTAAAGAATAGCACAGAGTAACAGTGAATGAGAGTCCAATATTATTTAAAAAGTAATGTAGTGAAGCCATGGGCAGCAGAGTGGAAACCTGTGCTGTAAGGTGCACATTCATACAACAATATACCCCAAGTTGCCAATTTATTGGATAAACTTGGTTAGAACTGATGCAGGCTAAAGAAGAAGCGGTGGTTCAGAGGTGGTGGTGCCTGGTTTCTTTAGCATTTATGAACAGCCTGTTTACTTGTTGTCAAATGGGGCCAGTGTAAAAAATATGTGGTACAAGCAGTCTGTGGGCTACTGTTGCTTGTGCTGCTGTTGGGCCATCAGCCAGTCAGAGAGAAGAGCAAAGTTATAACCTACAAAGGGGTGAAGAGAAACAAAGTGTTAAAAACAATGAAAAGTGTCCAGTGCAGTCACAGTGTGTTCGAACTGTATTTTTTAAATCTTTGATGTGTTGTTTTGTGTGCTTCTCCCATTCCTGGTGAACTCTGCTGTTCCCTTCCCTGTTGTGGCCCACTTGTCAACCAGTCAGCGTTCGACAGCTGCACAGCATCATCCATGTTTAGCAAAGTGCAAAAATCAGAAAGTCCTTACTGTCCCTGTATTTAGGAATACAATGAAATTTGAACTTCTGCTCCTATTTGCTGCAGTAAAATAAATAAACACATGTAAACATAACAAACAGTTTTCATATTACACATAATAATATGCATAATGCATGAAGTAGCATCAAGTGCAAGATAAACATGCTAGATAAAAAACTGGGAGTTATTTGGGGATTTTGAAGAACTGTACAGGAGCAGGTTTGCATCATTGGAAAACCCCTCTCCATAGACAAATACCTACTCAGACAGAGTTGTCATACACACACAGGCCTGCCAAGCTAAAGGTTATGAGGGTATGGACTGGGGATTCTTATAGATGGCTATAACTAGTGGATGAAATGTTACTATACTAATAGTACACTTCTCTTGCACTTCTCTAATTAGTTTTAACCTAAAGCTGTACACTCAAACCTCCATCAAGGTATGGTTAATGTTGAGGTATTATTAGGTTCCCATAAAGTTGTAACTGACTTGGACTGTTTACCTGTTTTTTCAAAGTTCACTAGTTCTCTTTCCCCAAACTTTTTCCACAGTCTGTGAAATAATGATTGATGATGATGGATCCATTGTTACAGTCCTCATGACAGTGATGACAGTGAATATAACGACCTTCCAGGCCTTATCTCAAAAGGTCACTTACTCAATATTCACCACGCTTGTCTGTCTTCAGTCTGTCTAGGTTCAGGCTCAGCACAGATGTAAAGGAGGAAGAATGACATTTCTTTCGCTTCCCTTCTCCCTCAGGGAGATTGTCACTCTTCTATTTTACTCTTTGCTCCAAAGTTGGAAATTCTCAGCTCAGCTTACACTTACATAAATGTCGAAAAACCCCAGGAGAGACATTGGTCCCTTTGCTCAGTGTTAACTACTGTTTCAAGTCTAACAACTACCATGTCAATTGGCAGAAGACAATTTATTTAAAGAGTGATCACCCCTTGGTGGCCATTGAAGAGGCTGCAAGTTTAGACTTGGTCACGCAGGTCACATGGGCCCAGAGACTAGCTGACGAACCCTGCCAACCCAGACACTAGGGAAAAATGTGTGTTCCTCGACTGGTTGGGAAGTAGTTGCTGGAGGTTACTGGTTGCTGCCAGGTAAAATCTGTTGCAAGAAAGGTGCTGCACCAAAGACCATCTTGTAATTGCTTTGGTTGCGAGCAGATTACAGTGGTTGCCGATAGTTTGCGTAGAAGATGCCAACTTGTCTGCAAACACTCAAAAACTAACCACAGAGGTGTAGTGAATCTTGTATTGTGTATTATATTGCAAACCTGAAACAGAGACTGTTCCTCGTCAAAGTACAAATGTGCCTTACTAAAGAAATCAGCACATTTCAACTTACAACTTTTAGTTTGAAGGGAAGCATTCTCAGTTTCCGGTTTGCGCAACCACTCCAGTCAATGACCAAAGCAATTGCAAGGTGGTTTTTGTTGCAGGACCTTGTACCTTTTCGTGACCAATTTCAGCTATCAACTGCCAGCAACATCCTGCAACCACTTGCCAACCAGTTGCCCTTCACTTAGCTACAGCTTGTTAAAGGTTAGGCCATTATTTTGTTACAATACCATTTTCAATCCCACAGTAAGACTTTGACCCCATCCTGTAACAAGAGAAACTATAGTAAAGAGATAATTTCTTCCAAAATTAACATAATTTTCAACTAATTCTTCCAATTATAAGTTAGATTTTAAAAAATAAGAAAGAAAATAGAACATTTCATTACACATCCTTAAGGTAAAATATATTTTAGAATCTACTAATAAACTAAGAGTATAGCAAACAACACAATACATTTAATTATTTAATTATTGTAGAAGAACCCCAAAAGGTTGATTCTGTTCATCTGGACGTAGCGTTTTCAGCGGGAGAAACGTTTCATCACTCATCCAAGTGACTTCTTCAGTCTCAGCTGACTGCTGGTTTCATCAACCTTATAAACAGTTTGGGGAAACCTGATTTCCCCATGGACATGATCAGTGATCTTTGATCAGTGTTTGTTAGTCAGTGGTCATGACAACCCATTGTTCATTCAGGGGGCTGGTTTTAGTCATTGTGCAAATGTACTGTTTATAAGGTTGGGGAAACCTGCAGTCAGCTGAGACTGAAGAAGTTACTTGGATGAGTGATGAAACGTTTCTCCCACTGAAAACGCTCCGTCCAGATGAACAGAATCAACCTTTTGGGATTAACTCACCTGGATGAGCATGTATTAAGATACTGTCGAAGAAGAACATTATGGAAAAACTTGACTAAAAATGAGTTTTAGTTACACTAAAATAAACAGGTTTACTGCATTCTAAAACTGAAAATTTAAGGTTTATCATCTTATTAACATCTGCCTGCAACCTCTTTCTTATCCACCTGTCATGCTTCTCCCTGAATCTGCAGCCCTTCAGTTCCTCAGCTCTGCTCTTCAGGCCTGAAACCCATCTGGTTTCTGCTCTGCATTTTACTCTTTATTTGCTCAGATCAATTCTCCACACTCAGCTATGTTTTCCTTGCTGCTCCACAGAGCCAGAACCACACCACACCGCAGATTAAAGACACACGTCCTTCGTGTGTCTTTAATCTGCTCTGTCACGGCTCAATGTTCCATCTGCGACCTGCAGTCCACTAGCTACTACGTTAGTGATAACTGATGACTAATTTTGCTATCGGATAATTGCTAATAGTTAAAAAACTAACTTAAATGTGTGCATCAGCCAGGTTAACATTTCTGATTACTGTTTAATACTTCAATGTTGTTGAAACCGGAGCTTTACTGACCTCTTTAAATTAATGCTACTGTGTTGTTCAGTGTTATGAATATTAACTACTCTGTGCCTGTCTGTGTGCAGCAGTGCTGTAAAGTTATGTGTCAGCTGGAGGAGGCAAAGATGGCACTGTTAGCATCAATATTGTTGCAAATGAAAATAGTAATTTGATATTAATTTTAGCATTGATTCACATTTGAGCATAGATTGTTTTTGACAACTCATCTGTAAGTGTCTATTGTAGCCAGCCAGGGACCAGTGAACTTAATCAATGGAAAGCCCATCACATGCCCAAATGGCCTGCAAATGGTCAGTCCACTTGCCTAACATGCTATTTTAATGGTCCCATGGTCCCTACTAAACAGACAAACGAGTTTGAGTTGGTGCAATCTTTGAACAGGTCATGAAATCTGAGGATTGTATAAGACAGTGAGGTGCAGAGTTTTAAAGTGCCAACTTCTTGACTTCACAGGTGAGGCTGAGAGATTACCCAGAGCTTCCTCTGTGGGATTCCAAACTGAAGGTAGTGCCATTAGTTTTCTTCTAGTTGGAAGGCCTCACCTCCAACACCTCTGCTTTTCTTTCACTACACCTTCTCTTCCTGCTCGCATCTTTTCCTGTCTACACATGCATTGATTGGTTCCTTGTGTGCGCACACCCACATGCTCAGACACACACATAAATAGCATTTCAGCCAATTGTTGTGCATAGCTCGCAGTGGTGCATTATGTTAAATCAATGCCTGCCTCGCTGTAACACCAGCACACCCATTATTCGTAAGACAAACTAAGGACAGAGCTCCTTCCTATTGATGTTAGCAAGAAATTTACAACTGATAATACTGTGTGTGCACACATGTGTGCGTCAGTGTGTGTGTCAGTCAGTGAGTGCTGTTGGGATGATGAGCCATCATCCCAACAGCCTGACAAGGCAAATGGCACTTAAAAATATCAGTCTGGCAGTAGGTCTCCAAAGTCACAGTTTTGTTTGACAGCTGGTAGCACATGCTTTGGGTGATATGGTTGTGTTACAAAACACACAGTAAACATGTATGTCTATGCAGAGTGAACTATTTTACATTGTTCACCAGCTGTATGAAGAAACTCACCAAATGAACAACAGATAATAACATTTTGCCTAAAATCAATGTAACAGTGAATAGTCACATTAGTTTAGTTTGTATGCACTTCAGCACAGAGTCAGTCTTTTTTGTCATTTTTGCTGTGAAGTAAACAAAAATTCATTTGCAGGTAACATTTCTTTAACTTGATAGTAACAGTAAGGACACTGTACACTGTAAAAAAAAATCCTACAAAAACAGTAATATTCTGGCAGCTGGGGCGCCAAAATAATACCATAAAATAACAGAAAATAACTTTCCCATGAAAATACGGTTATTTTCAGTAATGACAATACAGTTTGTTGCCCTAATTTTACATGGGATTTTGCCCTTTTCAAGTGCTTTTAAACATTAAATTAGGAACATTTTAATGTGATTAAACAATGAAATTACCTATAAACAAGGTCAATGAATGCGGCAATATGAATAATAATACTTAAATGTACAGAAATATACAGTTAACAGTTGGTTTAAATAATAATGGATTGCATTTATATAGCGCTTTTCGAGACCCTCAAAGCGCTTTACAATACCACTATTCATTCACTCTCACATTCACACACTGGTGGAGGCAGCTACAGCTGTAGCCACAGCTGCCCTGGGACAGACTGACAGAGGCGAGGCTGCCATGTCGCGCCATCGGCCCCTCTGGCCATCACCAGTAGGTGGTAGGTGAAGTGTCTTGCCCAAGGATACATCGAGAGTGTCTGAGCCGGTGCTCGAACCGGCAACCTTCTGATTACAAGGCGAACTCCCAACTTTTGAGCCACGATCACCCTAAATAACATTATTTGATGTAAAAAAAGTTCATAAGAATCATTTTATATATTTTTCCATAGCATTACATTTGAATTTAACAGTTCAATCTTTCAAATAACGGACAAATATTTGTGAAATTATGATACATTTGTGAATGTATTTTAACAATCTAAATATGCATATGTACACACAAATATATTTAAAAAACAAGAAAATTATGTTTTATTACATTTACAGTGATTTTACGTTAATTTACATTTGAAATGTAAAATCACTGTCTATTTATGTAAATTTAATGATATTCTAGAAAAACACTACAAAACTGTAAAATGCACAATAAAATACTTTTATATTACAATTTTTTTACAGTGTAGCCCTGTAGTGCCTTGAATGCCTCACAAACTGTGTCTGGGAGAAACATTTTCATGTCGCGTTCACTCATCTTGTGAATGATTTTCTGAAATATAAAGTGAAACTGCAGGATTCTTTCACATCTCTTTAGTAAATCAGAAAATAAGCAGGGGAAAAACTGCAGGGCTGCACATGTTTTAACAAAAGGTTCTTATCTTAACTAAACAGTCGAAGCATCGGGAGCAGGATTAGCAAACACTAGGTAATGAACTGTGTGTGTGTGTGTTTGCACAAAAGTCCCCAGGTTAGATCTTTCCTGCTGATGACACAAATTGGTTGCTTTTTTGAGTTTTTGTTTTTTTCTTTTTGTAATATTGGCCTGTAGCCTCGTTCTGCTCTGTTATGTATGCAGTTTACTGAAACCAGAGTGTAGCCTGGCTTACATGACTCTGTTTTTCTGCTGCAGCCTCACATGCACCTGCGCTGCTTCTGTTTTTGGCTCATTGTTGCTGTCCTCATTATCTGTGCCCGAGTACATTTCAGGCCGAACTGTATACCCGTCAGCCAGTATACAAGTCAGTATATCTGATTACTGTACTCTCAGCACTGTCTTCATACTGAGTAGCATGGCAGCTGAGTTAGCGGTGATATGGAAACAAGTAGTGTCTCCACCTATGGTAGTTGTCTAGTTTGTTGAATACATGGCTGGCAACAGTATTGTATTCACTTAAAATAATGTCATGGGGTCACAGTTGAGTCTATATTTCCCACAGTTAGGCTCTGTTGGTGGTTTTAGTTGTGGTGCATGTCCATGTGTGGAGTGTGGAGTGTGTGTGCCCAAAAAGAGGTCAAGGTTTTTTCTTTGTAGAGAAATAATTTTGCTTGCCAAAGGCATTTTAACCAGCACCAAAGAAAACTCACAAGCAGCAAAGTGATAATGTTTTAGAATGAAAAAAACAAACAAAAATCAAGCGGTGTGTGGATGTGTTTAATTACATCATTCAACAAGCAGCACATACTTGGTGTGTTGGTCTTCTTAGAGGCCAGCTCTTCTTTATCCCACAGCTGGTGGATCAGCAAGCACAGATGTAGTGATCTGGTTTTGACAGGGTCCCACTTTTACACTGATAGTGACCTGAGTGCTTCATTAGAAACACTAGAGCCCAGCTTCTCCCAGCAGTATATTACAAGGTGGCCAACACGCACTCATGTCAAACTCCATGTTTCAGCACCAGCGTAACATCGTAAATGTTGAACTGAAGACTAATAGTCTCTCTAGTTTCACACCGTTTTCCAGGCTTCTTTTTTTCACTGCTAAATCCTGATTTTATAACAAAAAGAGGTTCACTGACAAAATCTCCGGCCACACTTTAAAGTCTTGGTGATTCTGTGATTTCAGCAGTATTCACATGTTGAATCTTCACTCAGAGGCACAGTGTGAAGTCCTATCAGGATAAAACTTCTTGTTAGCGGCTGTACTGACGATTTGTAGTCAACAGTTCTTTAGGTTTCTACATCGGTCATGAACTGTCTGAGTAACAGTTTAAAATGGAGCGTTTCAGACAGAGGCTGAACGAAGGTCCTGCAGCAATGTACAGTATAAAGACACAAGTGTGTTCAAAACTCTAAAATGTAACTTTTCTAGTTATAAATACATTTTCACAGCTGTTTATTCAACTGACAAAGATGCTTTTTTATCGTTACCAAAGTTGTACCACAGCTTCCTGTGTTTGATGAGGTGCAGTTTGTGTATAATCTATTCAGTAATAGTCACAAATAGCAGAACGATGCAAATTTCTGTCTATTTACTCAACACAGACTCATTGCTGTTGGATTGTAATTCTGAGTGTTTCGGTGGTGACTGAGCATGGTAGTAAGCCAGAAATAACCCAGGAAGTACACAGCGTACTTTATTTAATGAATTATGAAGTAAAATAATAGATATTTAGATTACTTACAGAGCAATCAACAGTTGTGGACTGCAGCTGATGCCAGTAGTTCTGTGTAAGCTTGGTGTGCTCAGCTTGTGTTACTGCTTTCAAAAATTGATATTTATTCAACCACAGCAGTGGTAGTTACTTTACCACAGGTAACCTGTTAGAGTACTTTGTAGTGTAGTTTGTTCAGAGTCTTTTACCCTGTGGCGTGAAACCCATACTTTCGGCTTGACAGCTTATTGAGAAAGGATATAGTACTCTAAATGCAACACTTTGTACGGTGCCACACCCAACACACCTGATAAAGCGGTTACACACACACACACACACACAGTCTCACGTTATTTTTGTGTTGCTCACTTCTTTTCCGAGCGTTTCAGTGGAGGGTGTTGCACTTAGTCGGTGGCTGATAAATCTTTTGCCGCTCAGCAGGTCCGTAATTACATCTGACCTGGTTCAGCCACAGCAACACGAAGTGGAAGAAATTTGAATTTCTTCAGGTCAGGTCAGAGACTTACTTTGGTGAGTAAAAATGGTCTGCTTGAACTCACAGTACACAGCTTGCTAAATTACTGTGTGCAGCACTGGAGCTAGTGATCGTCAGGGACCTGTAATGTTAGTCTAAGTCTTCTTCTGCCTAACAAGGTGAATGTTGCTGTACCACAGCAGGTGAGCAGCGTGTTACTGCGCATCGGTCTGTGGGACAGGGGGAAAAAACATGCCAGCCTGCTTGCTGGGTTAAAATTTTCAAGTACACTAACCTTACCTCCTGCTGATTTTATATCCATACGCCCAGAGGAGGGGTGTTACACAGTCCTGCACCCTTAAACGCATCTCCTACACCTAAACCGTTTCACTCTTTATAGAAGTGCAGCCTGAAAAAAAATGCCCTCAATATGCACAAATGCGCTCACTCTGAAAGTCACCCACTTAAATCTTTAAAGGCTAGAAGTGCAGCTAACACACGCGCACGGACACACACATACACACACACATATTAAACGATGCTGCAGTAAAGGAACCGTTAGGGAGTTAATTCCAATTCTGCTGACAGTAGATAGGTTTTACCATTCTCTCTCACTATCACATAGTAATTACTTATAAGGCCACAGGGATTATGATGTCCCCAACTCCCCTCTGTAATAGAGCTCTTGCTCCATATAACCCTTTAGCTTTGCTTCCCAGTGTCTATCATCCCCCTAATTAAGCTGTCCCTCCCTCTCATTATCGCTGTATGTAATATCCTCCAACCATTAACTTAGCCCACTTCACCCACTCCTCACCATTACTAACCCCTCCCCCCTCTCGCTTCTCCTTCAGTTTTCCTGTCTTGTTTTTGTGCTTCTCGCTCCTGCTCTTTTCTTCACTCAAGCCTTCACACCACTGCCACACTGCATCAGCTTGGTCTAATTCTACTCCTACACAGCAGTGAAAGGAAGCAGAACCACAATGCCCTGAATATACCCGTGTTTGAGTTCGGGGAGTGGGGGTTCGGGGTGGGGGGTGCGTCTTCACTGACACAATACAGTACAGAGATAATTCAATATGCATTGGCCTTACGTAATCAGCCACGTTTTTCGGTGCAGGCACATCATGTCCAAGCATGCATCGTGCTTCGTTTTCTCAGCTCTGATCATGTTTGCTGTTTCCTAAGTGCCTGCGTCTATTTCCGTCTTGTCTCCATGGCTCCTGTCGCAGCCACATACAAAATGCAGTTGCATCTTCAGATGAGTTGATCCACAGCTTCAGCGTACTCCAACTCTCAGCTGAAAACACATTGAGACGTTTGTGCATCTGAGCATCAAGGCACGACTGTGTGTGATGAACGTCCCCTGGGATCTGTGTCCTGTTCTTTGTTGACTCCATAGTCCGCTGTTTCCTTATTGGTGGCTTTTGAACAGTTCCTTGTTGTATTTGAGTCTTGATAGCTCAGTTAAAAACAAACATCTTTATTAGTTGACCTATGAAGATAATGAAAAGTATTCTTTTCTAAGGACTGTGTAGCTCTATCTCTGTAACTGGAAAAAAAACACCCTAAAAATGGAAAAAGCAGGAAATGTGTACCGATTTCTAGGGTTGTGTTTGTTTTTATTTGTTGTTTTTTTTTGTTTTCATTTGTTTTATGTACATTTTAATTATCCCTTCATTCTTTTCATTTGCTCTCTACTTTGCTTTGACTGACATTTTCCTTGTCTGAATTTCTACTTCACTGCAACTTACTGGTATTCAGGAGTCTTTCACCCTCAATCATTTCATAAGCAGTTTCATTCTTTCACAGTTTTTAGACTGCATGACTCAGGGCATTATCATTCCCAACGCGTAATATACCGACGATTTGTCACACCCGAGGCGTCTCATAGTAACGCAAAAGGTATCCGTCCACGTCCTTATAAAGCGCCCTGGGTTCTCACTATACTCCAATATAGCAGAGGCTCAAGCTGTCCATTCCAACACAAACACATGATAAATCAACAGTAAAATAGCTTCATGTTGTGGCCGTTACAAAGTGTATTCCAAGCTGATTCAGGATCTGAAAGTGAACAGATTAAGGTAATAGTGCTTTGTTATTATTATTATTTTTATTTCTCATGTATAGATTCATTCCCACCTAGAGCAGGTCGATATGACCAAAAATTTTTTTTTTCAAATATAATTTGAAAATTTGCGATAACGATATAACTGACGATATAATTGACACTAGACAAAATACTTTACAACTCCACAACTTTATTAGTGCAAAAAAAACATCAATGTATTTTCACTTAAACAAGCAGCTGATTTTTATGTGCATTAAAGTTATATAAAAATTTAACAGTGCAAATGCAAATTCCTTGCTGACAGTTTAACCAAAAGGCATTTCCAGTGGAAATTGGCCGACATATCCTCAGCATAACCATGTATAATATCCACAAAACTTACAAAGAGGTTATACACACACAATACGGTAATATTATGTTGAAACACAGTACATATCACTCCGCGAGGCTCCTGCCTACGATAGCCGTAATGCTCCGACAATCCATCAAGCGGTGCGGGTTTGTAGCTTATCAAAGTCGTACTAAAACATTTGACAGATTTTCGAGCGCCGTGTACATAAAATTGTTTCGAGGTCAGTAAACACAACCAGAATTCATACAAAAGGCACACGGGATTATAAGCACGTGCGCATTCGCTGTCAAAATAAAAGACGTGCACCAGATAAGAAGTTGCAACGCGCGTTTGCGTACACATAAAAGGCACTGTTTTTGTCCGCTAGAGTGGGATTTTCACGGCATATTCTGCACCACATCTCTGTGCATTCATCATTTTTTTTGAAGCCAGCTCACCTCCTGCAACCACTTCTCTGAGAATACGCGCTTCTTTTGCGGTTCGGACTCCTTCTGACATTTCTTTGGAGGTGGAGGAACACCAAAGTAACTGCTTAAAGGAGCTTCTTCGACATCTTTAAGAGTTTTAAACAAATGTCTGTCCTCCTCCAGAAAATCTTATGTACACAAACGCGCGTTGCAACTTCTTATCTTGTGCACGTTTTTTATTTTGACAGTGAATGCGCACCTGCGGACCACTTATGTGCACCCCTGATTATAAGGGGCACTGCCGATTTTCAGAAAAATCAAAGGATTGATTTTAAGTGTGCCGCATTTTCCAAAAAACACGGTAATAACGACGGCCCGCTAGCATGCTCTACCAAAAATAGTGCTTTGTTGTGTATCTGACGGACGAAAGCTAAACCAGTTCCAGCAGCAGTTGCAGCATTTTTACAAACCGATTCTGGTTCATCCGTTTCATTCAACGATCTGCTTTCACCCTTCTCATTCTCTGTCGCCGCCATGCATGTATGAAAATGTGCGAAAATGTGCGTATGAAAACGAGTATGTGTAGTGCGCTCATGCACGTTTTACCCATATTCTATCGCGATATTTCATTTTCTTATCGTTGCGCAACATTATACCGATATTCGATATCCGTGAACGATATGATATGGCCCAGCCCTATTCCCGCCTACTCTCATTCCCAATGCGTAAAATAGTGACGATTTGTCACAATCGTAGCTATTTTACGTGTTGGGATGAGAACCTGTTGCATCACTAGGTGCTTAATTTTATATACCTGTAGCAATGAGACTGGAAACTGGAGACTATGTTCACAGTTTTGAACCAGCCACTGTCAGTCCAACAGTCCGTTTTGTTTTAAATTGAACAAAAAGTGAGGGTAAAATATGCTAATAAGCACAGTTTCCAGTCTGTAATGTGTCAGTTTAAGTGATGGTATTGGTGTTGGTAAAGAGCTAGCAAACACAGTCAGCTAGCTAAGTTAGCTCAACCTTTTGTCCAACACAAGAATGTCCTTTTTCTGTGATACTAGATCTACATGACGCTACACTTACTAGTCATACATGATGCTCTGTGTTAGAGCAGTGTCCAGATGGTTGTGTGCAGCTCTGACTGTTGCTCAACACAGCTTAACAGAAAATCCACCACCTTTTGGTGACCAGCACCTAGCCAAATTCTTAAGGAAGCAGACCACAAAATAAGAAGAAATGACAAAACTCATGGAATCCTGTGACTATCCGGTTGTTCAGTCTGACGTCACTAGCCGGGTCTGGGCCTAAACTCCGCTGCAGGTCCATATATCAAACGATCACTATGGCATTACTGAGAGTTGAAAAACTGTCTAAAGTCTTTCATCTTTAATAAAATGATCAGCGTTCTGCTCTACCAGGTGTAACAATTGAGTTTAACATCCAGGCATCCATGAAAACGGAATTTATGACATTTAACGGAGTTAGAAGTTAGCTCGCTAGTTTCTATCTAAATACAATATAGCATGTCCTGACTGCGGGGTTTTGGAAACAAATTAAAACGTACAGCTCTGTTATCACTTCCAGCATAAATGAAGACAGAAAACTAAAAAGCAGTGACGTTTGTAGGGTTACTGAAGTTTGGCTAGCTGGTATATAATGATATGCTACGTGACCGCTAGCGACACAGCTATGTTAGCATAATATAAACAAGCTAACTTTTTTTCCACTCGATAAAAGTTAACGTGAGTGTTCTCGGTGGTCAGGAACAAATGTAATCGCATGGCAGGATGCTGTAAAAGGACCAAACTTCAGCCAGGAGAACAACTTAGATAATCCATCCACAATACGAGGTTAGTCATTCATATACTGCTGCATGGGCTGGGCTGTAGTTACATCCTAAGGTTTTAAAAACTGAGCTTAAATAAATGATTAGCAGTAATAAAAGCCGAGGGAGGTCAACAGTGATCACTGACTGTTTTAGGAGCTTTTTGAGATCAAATAGAAGAAAATACATAACATTAAACATGTTAACAACACAAAAGCCATATTAAACGCAGACTACTTTAGACCCGGAAGTAGGATTCGTCGCGTCATCACTGAACAACCGGATACTGGCTATAACCAGCTGTTATACTATACTGGAAAATGCTGTGAATGGCTGCATCCTGATATAAGAGCATCTTGTCATGTTGTCGACCACACATAAGGATTTACTTCAGCTTTGACACTAAGGATTAGTTTTGTCGTTAAACAGGTTAAATTGGCAGGCAACCTGACGTTAGGTGACTTCTCCATTCATCACAATGGAGCAGCTTTTTCCTGCTTGATAGGTGGTCAGTGTGTTTGGGTTTTAATGGACCGGTGGAGTGTTGTGAAAGCCAGAGCAGGAGAAAGAAAAAGGTGCTCTATTTTCTCCCCCTTAAAAGCGGCAGTGTTCTCACTTTTACTGCATCTGCCAGCTGAGCACACAGACACGCCCAAACACACTCGAATAAATGACACATAAAAACCATAAGGACAGCCAGAGGGAGGGAAACACAAGCGATCTGTTTGCCTTTTAAATACAGATAAGAGAGACGCCAACTGCTCCCCAACAGCCTCAGCCAACAATCAGCCACAACTGATTTAGTCTCTGCTCGCTCATTACAGGACCTGGACCCTGTGCTGGCAGATTTAGGCTGCCAGTTGACTTCATGGGTGCGAGCACAGACACAGGAACAGCTGCGCTGGAGCATTTTGTAATTTCAGTCTTGTGTAAAATATGTAAATGCTAATATAGCATAGCATGATGGCAAGCAGCAGCATAGTTTAAAGAAGCTCTGGTGACAGCAGCAAGATAATTACACCTCATTGTGATTTCCTACCACGAAGTCTCTGTCTGCTGAAAGCATTTTAATAATGATAGCTCATGGTGTGTTTGTTTGCATACAGCGGAGATAAGATTAGTGAAGAGAGCAGCCTTTGCATCTCTGGAGGCTGAGGGATGTAGTCTCTCCTCCTCCTGGCCTATTGATCTAGAGGTCAGCTCAGATTCACACAATAGAGTGCAACCCATAAGCCATCAGACATGTTCATTTTTCCCTGCTTTGTGCAGAAGCACATTTGCCTGTTATTGTCTGGAGCACTAAATCAGATGGAGCTGGGCAGCCAGGAATGCCAGAGCCCCATCTAATCTTCAGGCTGATCAGTGGCAGGGTTTCAGCTGGGAACAACAAGGTGATTCAGCCGGCTGCGAGGAGCTGAGCTGTGGATCTGTCAGCCGGAGAGGCTGAATATAGTAAGACTGGAATTTGCCACATGTTCTCTTGAGAAGAGCTATTGCACCTCAAGCTATTACAGCTAAGAGGCTATGTAAATGTCAGATAGAGTATACTGTGGCTGGCTTGAAGTAAAGCAGACAAAGGCCCTGCTGTCCGGAAACTCCTATCCAAAGGAAGTTCCTCTTTAACTTTCTTTAACTAACTCCTTCCAAAGTGTGCACCTCTCTTCAATATGGCAGTTTTACATGGCTCTCCCCAAACATTACCTGTCAGTGTGTTTCACACTTTGTGTTAGCATTTTCTTCATGTGAAGTCTGAGCTTCTTTAGCTTTCTCTGTCAGTGTCAGTTCAGCTATGGCAGCTCTTACTGCCAGTCCTTCTAATCATCCCACAAGGAGCCACAAACATAAAACCCATTATCAGCTTCTGAAACCAGATCCTCAGAATATTACTTAAAGTGCTAAAAGAGGCTTTTAGGTAGTGTGCTGCTCAAGTTTAGCAGTTGAATATGGAACAGCACTGGTTTTATTAAAATGTCACAGTGAGAACTGTGTGTTGCTGTGCAGTGCTGTTCGATATAAGGATATATATCGGATGACAATATAAAAACATCTATCGTTTCATTTTATACTATCGTTTGTTTTGTGGTGTCGCAAAATAAACTGTTTACGGCAATATTTTTTCATGGTTTTGATGGTCACTGTAGTGGTTATATTAATTTCTTAAAGTTCTCTCTTTCTCTTATATTTAATATAACCACACTACAGACGGACAAGCGCCTGTTTTTATGGGTTGTAGTTTGCAACAATGACCGTAAAACCATCGCGTGTCCGCTTGTTTATTTTCCACATAAACCTTTCACAATAAAGCTCAAGATCCTGTTGAGACTTTTCAAAATAAACTGAATTACGTGAAAGATGCAGAGTGTTTACGGATGAGAAGTAAAAAAGAGCCGCCAGGTGCCAAAAAATAAACCTTAGAGTCAAACGCTAGAACAGGCTTTTCCCCGCAGCACGCCGTGTAATAAATACAAAGAAAACGGCGGCCGTTACAACTTATGTCTAAAAATGTATCGTTTCATGCATCGGTTAAAACACTCGACTCCAGGTATACAACGCCCAGCTGGAAACACTTCACGCAAGTCGAGCTGCCCGAGATTCACAGAACTTTCAGAAAATGTAAATTTTTTGTGATTTATATCGTTATCAGGACGATAGATGTCTTATATCAGGATATGAGATTTTGGTCATATCGCACAGCCCTACTGCTGCGTTTAAATGTTCAGTTTCATCCAGTGAGCACACAGAGTGCTTTTGAGTTAGACGATAGGTGTAAGAAGACAGGAAGGATGTCACCAGCTGCATTATAAATGGATAGAAAGAGTTTGATTTGATTTGATATACCTTTATTAGTCCCACAGGGGAAATTTCAGGTTAACCCTCTCAGGCTCAAATTAAACTTTTTGTTGCTAATGCACAGTCCTGCAGTGATACTTCTGAGTAAAAAAACCTCATAAAATATGTATGTGGGGTAATCAGGTTGTTAGTTTTTAACTGTTGCAAATCTGCAACGCCTGCCTTGAGAGGGTTAAGGCTGCCGACCTATTGCACGCAATGGTGGCGCCATCTTACCCTCCGACCATACATACATTACACAAAAACATCACGTCACATGTTGTTAACCATTATCAGGTACACTTCTTGCTTTTCAAACCCAATCACAGGTTAGTTATCCATCCTGTCACAGTTTATGCTGATTGATTGATTGATTGATTGATTGATTGATTGATTGATTGATTGATTGGTAATTTATTTCAACATGTGAACAATATACAAGTACATTTAGAAAAGAAATGAGAGAAAAAAAATATACTATACAAATTACATACAAAAAAACATTCTGATTAATTTACATGTTGAAAGGGAGTGGGAAGAAGTATACACTTATTTAATCCCACCCCTGTCCCATAAATTATCAGTGAATATTTAGTCAGCTTCCTTACTGATATAATTTGTAATAAAAATAGTGAACAGATTTCTGATATACTATATACTATAATATCACATCATGAATTTTTTGTTTGTTTGTTTTTAAATAGAGACATTCACTTAATTTAAATATTTTCCTTTTCTTTATAGATCGAGAAGATCATATTTTTATAACTCTTTTTGAACAGTTTTATGTTTGGACATTGCTTTAATTCCATATTCAGTTTGTTCCATAGTTTCACTCCTTGAACAGAAACACAAAAGCCTTTTCTTGTAGTACGTACCTTCATTGTTTTGAAGTTACAAAAACCCCTTAAATTATAACTTCCTTCTTTCAAAAAAAACATACTCTGAATATTACCTGGCAGTTCTTTATTTTTTGCTTTGAATAGAATTTGTGCTGTTTGGAATTTCACTATATCGTCAATTTTCAATATTTCAGACTGCAAAAATAGTGAGTTTGTATGTTCCCTATAACCTGCATTGTGGATGATTCGAATTGCTTTCTTTTGAAGAGTAAAAAGTGAATGTAATGTGGTTTTATAGTTATTGCCCCAGACCTCTGCACAATAGCTTAAGTATGGTGAAACCAGTGAACAGTAGAGAATATGAAGTGATGTTCTGTCGAATACCTGTTTTGCCTTGTTTAGTACTGCAATGCTTCGTGATACTTTGGAATGAATATATCTTACGTGAGCTCTCCAGTTAAGTTTTTCATCTATTATTACCCCCAGAAATTTATTTTCACTGACTCTTTCAATATCAACACCATTTATTTGAATCTTTGCATTTGTATTTAAACTACTATTTCCAAATAACATAAGTTTAGATTTATTCAAATTTAATGATAATTTGTTTTTATCAAGCCAGAACTTCACTTTACTTATTTCATTAGTCATATCCTCCAATAAATTCTGCAGATCATCACCAGAGCAAAAAATGTTTGTATCGTCAGCAAAGAGAACCATTTTTAATACTTTGGACACTTTACAGATGTCGTTAATGTACAAGTTGAAGAATTTTGGACCCAAAACTGACCCTTGGGGTACACCACAAGCAATGTCCATACATAAGGAGCAACCACCATTTATTTTCACAAACTGCTTTCTGTCACTTAAATAACTCCGGACCCAATCTAAAACTACCCCTCTGACACCATAACGTTCCAGTTTTCTTATTAATATATCATGATCTATAGTGTCAAATGCCTTTGTCAAGTCTATGAATAACCCAGCCACATATTGCTTTTTGTCTATGGAATTTGTGATGTATTCTATTGAATCTAATAGTGCCGATGATGTTGATCTGCTTGATCTGAATCCGTACTGACTCTCAGTGAGTAGTTTATGTTTATCTATAAATTTTTCCAGTCTGTTTTTAAACAGTTTTTCAAGAACTTTTGAGAATTGAGGTAGTAAAGAGACAGGCCTGTAGTTTGTGAAATGGTGTTTGTTTCCAGATTTGTATAGAGGTATAACTTTTGCTATTTTCATTCTGTCTGGAAATCGACCAGTTTGAAATGATAAATTACAGATGTATGTAAATGGTTTTATAATAGCCTCAATGACTCTTTTAACCACTATCATATCAATATCATTACAATCCAAAGATTTGTGATTTTTACATTTTTTGACAATTTCAAGAACTTCATTTTCATCAACGGCTGTGAGGAACATAGAATATGGATTTCTGTCAATCAGTGTATCGGGTTTTTCCTGTGCTTTCCCAGGATGAGTGATTGTTCTTGCTAAATTTGGTCCAGCAGTTACAAAGAATTCATTGAGACTATTTGCCACAACATCCATATTGTATTCTTCATGGTCATTACAAATGAAATACTTGGGATAGTTCTTTTGTCCAGTCCCACATTTTATAACACTGTTCAGGATTTCCCATAATCTTTTATTATTATTTCTATTTATATCTAATTGCTTCTTATAGTATTCCTTTTTACTAAATCTAAGTATATTAGTTAACCTATTTTTATATCTTTTGTATCTGATTTCAGCATCTTTAGTTCTCGTTCTTAAGAACTCTCTGTATAGAGCATTTTTCTTTATACATGCATTTTGCAGACCTTTTGTTATCCATGGACAGTCCATATATTTCTGTTTCCTACTATATTGCTTTATTGGACAGTTGGTATTGTACAGTAATGTAAATATTCTAAGGAATTCATTATAAGCACTATTAACGTCCTGTTCCTGATATACTTCACCCCAGTTTTCCTTCAATAAATCTTTTTTAAATGCATTCATTCTTTCTTCTGTTCTTACTCGTCTGTACTCTTTTTTACTGTCCATTTTATTGATCTTGTAATTCCTATCATAGATTGTAAAAATTGGCAGATGGTCACTTATGTCGTTAATCAGGAGTCCACTTACAGTCTTATTTTCAATGTCATTTGCGAAAATGTTGTCTATGAGAGTTGCACAATGTGATGTAATCCTGGTAGGTCTAGTAATTTTAGGGAATAGATTCATACAGTGCATTGTGTTTATAAATTCCTCAGTGGTTTTATGTTTATTTGGGTTTAGCAAATCAATATTGAAGTCTCCACAAATGAAAACTTTTTTTCGAGCTATTTCAATAAATGTTTCTTCTATCCAGTCTTTAAATGTCTCAATACTACTACCTGGAGCTCTGTATATACAGCTAATGATTACATTTTTACTTTTTTCTTTACAAATTTCAACTGTAATACATTCTAGTACATTATCAATCACCATCGTCATCTTTTCCACCACATTAAATTTCAAGGATTTGTCCACATACAAGGCCACTCTTCCTCCTCCTTTGTTTCGCCTAGTTATAAATGTGAATTCATAACCCTCCAGTTCAAAGTCTGTTCCTTTTTCCATATTGATCCAAGTTTCTGATAAGGCAATGACACTAAATGGATGTGAAAACTGGTTAAGATATTCTTTGATATGACTAAAATTAGCATAGAGACTTCTACAGTTAAAGTGGATAATTGATAATTTATTCTCAGTTTTAATCCTCTGATTGTAGTCTTTATTTGTATAGTAGCAGCAATTGTTATTGTTAGATGAGAAAAAGTTGTTGTCTGGATCTATTTCATATTCCAAGTCGTGTGTATTGTGATCCATATAGTTAAATGTTTTCAGTTCCAATTGATCATATTCTGCAACTGTCTGCTGTAAAGGCAGCAGAGACTAACTACAATTTTGGTTGAACTCTTTATCATTCAGAATTTGTATATGAGATATTTGACTTTTCCTTACTGATACAACTATTTTAGTGAAATTTTAAGGAAGGTGCTATTCATTTGTACAATGCAAGAAAAGAAGGAATCTTATGTATAAACTACAGTAGCAAATGATTTATGCACAGATTATTCTTTAGGTGTGCCGAATAGTGCTTTCAACTGATACTCAAAATTCAATTGTAAAGTTGAATATTTTAAAAACTGTTCAGCTGTAATCAGCTGGATTCCCACCAGAAAAGTTGTAGTAGCCAGCACTGCTGTGAGGCTAACGTAGCACCATCCACCTGTATCCACCTGTGCAGCTCTTACTGCATGTAGAGAGGGAGAGTGGTTAATGATTAGCCTAGCATAATCAAGGAACAGCGAATGAATATTAGCTGGATATTGAAATTAAACATTGAATGTATTTATTTATTTATAGTCTTTGTCAAGAAGTGTGTGAGAGCACAACCCTTATGTACATGAAGCCTTTTCTGATGAGTTAATGGTATCAATCGCAAGGCTTATTTAATACAGCACAATGTTTTTGATGGTCCCATTAGGGTCAAAAAGGAGGCTAAAGCAGGCTGTGCTTTGGGGTGACTCTATCTACTAGCTTGCATTTGAGTGTGCAGTGTCTGTGGGTTTGTCAGACCTTGTCTGTTGATATCCAGTTTCAAAACACCAAGATGGATATGGCAAAATGCTCAGCTGTATTTACATCTTGGATACTGTATATATCTGCAGACTCAATCAGCACTACAGGAAATAAGCACTGCCATTCTAGCCAGTGTGTGCCAACCTGGGCCATGACGACTGTCTCCCTTTTGTAGGCATTGGACTTAAAATTAAAGTATGGTTGAGGAAGTATTTGGATCTTAATGATTCTACTCATTAGTTTGGGACTATGTCTTTCTACATACATAGCAGAATAAATACGAAAGAACAGAAAAGTGAAGGAGTAAGATGTCCCAAAGCTCTGTGATCATTTACGAAATCATTTAATGGAGTCCGATTCACGGTGATGTTGCTCTCATAACATATTTTACCGTTTCGGTTGTCAGACGATGGACAAAAAATGGAAGTTTGATTGTTACTTATACCTGGCATGTTGATCAGCAGGCATACCAAGCTGCTGAGCTAAATGTGAAATAATAGTCATGACAACATCAGGTAAAAGAAACAGAGAGCAGCTGTGATGCTGACACTCACGGTGAGGGACGACAGTTTGAAGCTTAAAGCAATAAACTCATGGTATTTAAGTACAGTCAAAAAACATCTGTTACCAGGACATAAAGTGGAAGTTTGAAATATTGAAGAGAACAACCACTACTTTCAACATGAACCTGTCATCTATAAAGAAGAAGGTGAATTACAAGAAACAGGTTGCAGCTCCTGCATGAGCCACTCAGGTTTGTGAAGGAGCTCCGACAGGTTCCGAGTGTACTCTCGACTTAGCAATGAGCGATTCAATAAACATTCTGCTGGTGAGAGTTGGACTGGGATTTGTCGGGATCGGTCAAATTTCTGAGAGGCAATTTCTCCAAAGAAACGTTCAGCAATTTGTCTGAGGTGGGTAATTTATGTAAAAATAAAATGTGAAAAGCGAACACTCCTGTTAAGTCTGTTTAGAATAAAGCAATGCATTTAGCATTAGGCGACTGAGAAGCTATTCATGAATTGAAATTGTTTACCAAGACTTTCTGGCTCTGTTTTAATAGCAGTTACACTTGTTTGTGATTTTATTTTTTTAATAGGCCTAAATAAAATAGCCCATATAAAAACGCTACTAAATGACTGTGGTTAGTAGGAGTCAGTTTCATTGATACTATTAAGGTAATAATACTGGTGACTCCAGGTATAACAAAGTAACAATTTTCTAAGCTTTTAAACTTGAACTTGAATGATGTTATTAGTCTGGTGACTCCTTCAACATGATTGGCTCCAGTTACGGGGTGGGCATCTCCACTGTGATATACATTGTGCCAGATGTCACCAAGGCGATATAGGAAAGCCTGGCTATCATGGTCCCCGTGCCTCGCTGGCTGACTCTGTGATAGGCAACATGTTTTGTTTGTTTGCTTTGCTCTCTCTCTCTCTCTCCTCTGCCGGGGCGGTGCTCATTACGGGCTCCCGCCCCTGGCCCACGCACCTGTGCTCACCGGCACACCTGCAGCCAATCCCAGCTGATTGGAGACTTTCTGTGTGTGTGTGTGTGTGTGTGTGTGTGTGTGTGTGTGTGTGTGTGTGTGTGTGTGTGTGTGTGTGTGTGTGTATAGATCTGCCCTGGACCCGAGAGAGCGTGTGTGTTTTTGGAATCTGCCGAAGAGAGGAGTTTGTATAAGATTAATCCCTGTTTCCCCTGGACCCTGGAGCCCCGGATCCCTTTCCCTGCCACACTGTATATATATTTGCACCTGGTGTCTCACTGTAAATAAACGCACTCTCTTTTGCCAAGGATTTCTGGTCTGCGCCTGAGTCCGTTTCAAACATTGTGACACTGGTGGACGAATGTCTTCCTGTGCCAAAAGCTCCTGATTGAAAGGAGATCGCTCTGGGCTTTGAGAGAAGTGGAATCTCCCCAACTGTGATGGGGCAATAGATATGAAACATGCAGTGATCCAAGCACCACATAACCCAGGTTTCCCAGTATTTTAATTACAAGGCAATATACTCGATAGTGCTTCTGGCTGTTATGAATTCAAGCTACCTTTTCCTGGTGGTGGAATTTGGAACCACTGAATGATGCTGAATGTCTGGGGCCTTCTTGACATGTCTTTTTATTATAGCTGAAAAAAGTGTGTTCATTATAACATTGTAACATTTATATTATTTCAAATATCAACCAAAGTATTTAAGTGTCATTTGAGTTCACAAACCTAAACTACACATACTAGCCTACGATACAACAAGCTATATCTCTGTTTAAACAAAACCCGCCCAATTTACTGGAAAATGTTTCACCAGTACTGCTGTCCCTATAAGCATGTGAACTGGTGTCATTAAGTTCACAGTATGTAGGAGTGCTCCCCAAAAACGTGCTTGCACTCAACGCTGCACTAAAGAGGGCTGGGTATCGTCACTGATTTCTAGAATCGATTCTATTCCGATTCACATGGTCCTGAATCGATTCGATCCATGATTCGATTCGATTCGATTCGATTTGATTCGATTCAATTCGATTTTAATCTGGGAAATTTTGCCTCAGACAGTCAGAAATATTATAATTCAGATCAGTACATTTACATATTTTTGTATCTATAAAAAGGAAGCTGACACACGCAAGACTTTATCAAAGGTGTGAGCATCACAGCAGATGCCTTTGTGTCAAAGTAGCTGAAGATAAAACACAGAAAAACATGAAGGTGGTTTTCCTGTTCTGGGATTTTATAAAAATATTCTGCAGTAGATCAAAAACGAAAGAAAACTATTAATCAACTTATGAATATTACCTCTGAAGTTACAGCAGTTTTATTAGAGACACAGCTAAGCGTTTTGCATAATTTTAAAAAGTTTAAATTTGTTCAGAAGCCTGTTGAACGGGAGAAATTAGGTTTTCTTTTCGGAAGTAAGTAAAAGGAAAAAAAAAAAGCGGCCGACAGCGCTGTAAGAACAGTAGACTTGTGCGTAACAAGCAAGAAAATAATGCAGAAAACTGATTTCGGGGATAGACGGGAAACTGTTCAGAGAGAGAGAGAGAGAGAGAGAGAGCTGTGCATGAAGTGTGATTTTATTGTGGTGGAAGCAAAACAGCAAAAGTCAGAGGGAGTCCATGACAATGTTTATGTGAAGCTTAGTTTGGATCTTCTTTTGCTGCTGGTTCAATCAATATTGTTTGGAGAGAGATCAAACTAACAGCTTTAGAATCAGTGCAAAAAGGGCGTAAACACAAAGCACGGACCCGCCGAAACATCAGAATCAGCGAGCTGTCGGCTTTCAGCCCCGACCGTGTCCGTGCTGTCAGGTGAGAAAGGCGACATCTCACTGATTTTGATCCGCAGGTCCACGCTTTGTGTTTACGTCTTTGTGCAGAAGCCGTGCTCCTGCTCTTATTTACTGTTTTAAATGTTTGGTGGTTGTCAAAAATTTGTGACGTTTCACCTGAGATTCTGGAATTCTGGGCAAAATACATTTATATAAAAAATCTATTCAGGATTTTAATGAATCGATATCACGTTATCCAAGCCAGAATCGATTTTAATCGATGAATCGATTATTAAAACCCACCCCTAGCACTAAACTGTTATTGTGTGGCCCGAGTTATATAGAAGAATGGGTTTCAGAGCATAGCCACACTATTTCCCTGTTCTCAGTCTCACTGTGAGTGCAGTCCTCGTATTCACCGGAGCTAACAAGAGAGATGAAATGAAATAATATTAATTGAGTTGACTGACAGCAAATTAAGGCACTATAAGTGTAATGAAAGTATTAGACTTAACATTAGCATGAGGGCATTCCAGAGGGCAGCGACTGAATCCACCCTTTTCAGCTGCATCATCTCACTTGAGTCCAGTTTGTGCATCCTTCAAAAAGTATTGAGAGGATAGAAGGAAAAGCTGTTTGTGCAGCGGGTGAAATACTTATAAACTACTGATTATTTGCTGTTAGCTTCCTCCATGTTAAGTTAGCTCTCCTGCTAATAGCTGGTACTCTCCTGAGGTGTCTTTTTTCTTTGTCTTTTCTTCTCTGAACTCAAACATGCATATCAATAGAGGATTTTACCAGATAAGGCTTGTTTGAGCCAAACCCTGATTGATTCAGACTGTGCTGGGAGAGCTGTTGGCCAATAAACAATGCCTTGCTTAAATGCCTATGTGCACCCACAGAGAGAGAGGGAGGGTACACACGGGGTCAGTTGTAGAGCAGAATAAACACACCATGTGTTTGATCTCACCTCTAAATAATGAAAAATAGGTTACTCCACTGAAAAACAACCTGGTGTAGGAGGTTACTGAAGCCTTTTCCCAGATTTTAGCCCAACCTCTAAGACAGACTTGAAAGGAGGATTAAAGCAGAAATCACATGATGTGTTTTTTCAGAACATTCAAAGATTGCTGCTGCATTTCACTTGTAATGTTGTTGGTGCAGTAGCCAAGATGACAGTCTCTTTCATTCTAAATGTACAACCCGTTTGTAATCTGCAGGACCATGATGGTGATGAATATAGATGTCTTTAGTCTATTTGCAGGATTTCTCCCAAGCAGATTATCCTGTAAAAACAAGCTGAAGCAAACATATTTATGCAGATCAGGCACAGGAGCTGCTTGATGTTGGCATTTGTTTTGGCATCCAGTTGGCTTTTTCACATACATTTTCACATACATTTAACATGGTACTCCAGTAATTCAGCATGGCATTTATGTAATGTCAGGATCCACAAGATCCCTGACTTTTAAACACCAGATTGTTGCATCCTGTATTTCCTTCAATGCATTTCTTTTATTAGACCCTTTCTCCCTGGTAAACACAAACTCCCCAACACCAGTTTCTAATCTAATTTGCATGTCACACCCACATACATTTAGCTGTGAATGTACTGTATGTGATTACGCATGCCGTGCCACATTACAGCGTGCGATCACGTCAGATTCAATTGTTCAGGCATCGTGTAACTATTTTCATTGGTTACTGTGGTAACAACCTAGATAGTATGTGTGCATGCTAACTGCTGTGATTTCCCAGCACAGCATGAAACAACATGCCGCTGTCTATAGTGATAATGTGTCCTGTCAGTCTGTCCTAGCGGCACCTTGTCACGGTGAAGGAGTGTCTCTGTGACAGACGTGTTTAGGCAGTTGTTATTCTGAGCTTATTGGATTCTGGATGCCAGCGTATCCATGGGTGTGTTTACAACCATTAGGTTCAGTTAAAATGTGTGGTTTGATTCTTGGGTGAAAGACATATGGTCGAACACAGGATTTTTTGATAACACGGATAAGGGAACTGCTTCTTTGGTACCAAGCTGATGACGAAGTTCTGAAAGTGTGGCAGCGCTTGTTTGTTTTTTTTAACGGTACCACAGGTGCTGGAGATACGGACAATGGCAGCAACATGTGGAGAGTCAGAGGTAAGCTAACAAAGCTTCAATTAGCGGCTAACGTTAATGTAGCTGTCCTTGACCATATGAAACAGGCTAATCACTCTTTTGATCAACTTGTCATTTGTTTTGATGTTAAATGACAGCTTACAGAAGCAACCCTCTCTCTTAGAGAATGCTTTGTTCATCAAGCGACCAAGCTGGAGTATTTAAATGATCTGATGTGGATTGTACCAGCTGGTGCCTGTGGTGGTGATTGAAAGGTTAAGCCTTTTACATGCAAATTTCAGGTTGGCAGCAAGTGTCACACCAAATCAGGTGAATGAGAAGTGAGACCGTCAAAGCTTGAAACTCATGTGGTTAGTTTAGCCTAAGAAAAAGACCAAGCACTAATATGTGTATGTGTGAAAGACTTTGTGTGTGGTCACCAGTATATGAACCTAGACAGCTAGATCAGAAATCACCAACACCGTCCACCAAGACAGTACAAATATGTGGGCTGCAAACAAGCAGAGTGCGAATAATCGACAAACACACACAGAGCTTGTTGCTTAATCTGGCAAACATCATACAGACTAAGGGTATTTTGTTGTCCCACTCAGACGAAGAGGGCAGCCAAAAAGAACTGATATGTTCTGATACACGAGCAAAAACTTCAGTCAGACACTGAGATGAAATTTTTATCCTACCTGTTTCCCGTCAGTGTGTGAGGGCAGCGTGGATGAATCCTGACAGCTGAGATGGAGCACAGGATTCATCCAAAGGAGGGCTGCTTTACTACGAGTAAGTCCACCATATAAATGTGAAGCCTGTGTCAAATGTGTAAAAGAACTTTGAACATTATTTTCCATCCTGACAAATACAACATTTATGTAGTTACTTCTGCTGTTCCACTGCCACTTTTCCTGCTTGTTGGATGCTGCTGCAAATATGTAGTCTAAAGAAGCTGACACACTACTCACCATAAGTAATAAGAGGAAATCAGTCCGTCTAATGCAAAATCCTAAAAAAAACTTTACTGATGCCTGAAACGTGTCATTGTAAGATTTAGACCCAGATGTTTCACATCTGCCTAAGTCATACTAATAGGTGTAATTTGACAGATAAGACAGTTTTTAAAAATGTTACGTAACAAATATGTGAGAGGAATAAAAAATTGAACTGAACCTTTAACATCTGCAGCAGTCAAATGCAGTACACATATTATTGCAGTAACCCAAAAACATAAAAGTAAAATTCCCCTAGGAAACATTTGCTGCTCAGTAGGCACTTTCATCTTTGAAACTTGACTGCTTTATTGCTACTTCTACAACTGACTACCTCCTCCATCACTAAGAGTTGTGCTTGTAACATATTTAAACCTTATTTTTTGACATTCATTCATATACACTGTTCTTTCACTCCCTCTATCAGTTCTGCATGAACTACTGTCTTTACTGTGGAGATTCATGAGAAGTGAATATTAAAAGCTTTAAAGGAAAATGGTTTGTGAAGTGTAAGCTCTGAACAGTCTGCTTAAATGTTAAAATGAGAGTGTTACATAAGTAAGTAAGTAGGTACACTTCTATAAACTCCCAATGACTGTCCTGATGTATTGGCCCTAAAATAGCTGAAAACTGTGAGAGTTTAGAGAGAGAGAGCGATGGAGAGAGAGACAGGAAGGAACTGCTTGGTAGGGTCAGTGGTCAACTGTTACTATAGATACATATAGATACATACATATCTACTTGGCTAACACCCAAGGTTATTACAATTAACTGAAACCAAGCTGAAAACTAGAATTAAGAGTGATAAAACATTTTAATTAACTTCTACTAAAGTGTTTTAGGTAGAATTTAGATTTTAGTTAGTTTTTTTTTTTAGTTTTGAAAATAATGAAAACAGCAAATCCTGTGTTTTCATCTCACCTTACTCCTAGAATCTTCATGGGTCGCAGCAACCCTCTACACCAGCGGTCCCCAGCCTTTTTTGCGCCACGTACCGGTTTAATGTCAGACAATATTTTCACAGACCAGCCTTTAGGGTGTTGCAGATAAATCCAACAAAATAAAATGATACGACCAAGACAAAAACTGTGCTATTTTGTAAATATAATAATAAAGGCCGAATTCACTGTGTAATTCTGTAACTTTATTAGCAGTGTCCTCCGGAAATGCGCCAACAACATTGAGCATAACATCCTCCTCTCTGCCCCTTAATGCTCTCTGGTTGCTATGGTAACACGTAAATATTTATTTCAAAATAAGACACACAACTGCACAGTCAGAAATAGGGGTACGGAAGGGGTACATTACTGTGCCCCAAGGTACAAAAATGACATCAATACAGTCTAAGGACAAATATTGGACCTCGGGGGAACTATCTGTACCTTTTTTAGCATCTGAAAGGTACATACATGTTCCTTAATTGTGAAAAGTACTTATTTGTACCCATTCTTTCAAAAGATAAAGTACAGGTTGATTAAGCTCTTTTTGATTAGAGTTTTTTTTTATTCTTTTTGACAGTAATTTATTTGCAACTGTATTGATTTAAGCATATATTTTAGTGTTTTTATTTTATTTTTTATTATTTTCATTGCTGTTGTTGTTTTTGTATTCCCTGAACCCCCCTTATTTTTAAGCTGCTTTAAGAACGATGAATTTATTTGAAAGAAAAAAAAGTAAAAATGCATTTAAACATTTTTTTAAGAGAGTGTTTTTTTTTAAAGTATAATTATTTGGATGAATTGCAAAAAAGCACCCTTATTGAACTCGAAGTGCGAGTTGAGCCCATCCTCACAACATCAAACAAAAAGTAGAAGAAGAAACTCAACGAATAGCTGGTGGATTCTAGAATTTTCTGTAAATGCAGCAGGTGCCATTTTGTTTTATCAACGGACGGAGATGGATGACGAACTTGCAAGTCCTGGTGTGCTCTGTTCACTTTCAACCGAGGAACTCTTAACAAAAATACAAGAGTGGGGCTTAGATGTCACCGAAGGTGAAGCTCAGCGTTTCAGAGGTAAGTTTTATTTAAAGAAAAATGTAGCGTAATTACTAATTATTGGTTTAGCCTAGCTTAACGTATATTAGCAATTTAGCTAGTTTCGGCACTCTCTTAGCTCAAATTATGTCTTTTTACAAACGTTTTTACAAACGTTTCATGTGTAAAGTTGAGGTCACAGTTCTGAAAAATGAAAAATGTGTACACATAGTATTTGTATAAGTTTGAACTTATATATGTGGTTCGGCCACAGTCTATGGGTTCGGTAACCCCTGCGCAGCGGAACGGCGCGAAATTTGATTCCCTGGTAGCTGAATGCAGTTTACCATTAGTGTATTAATGGTTTAATAAAATCACGTTTTTACATCCATTCCAAGGCCATCAACACACATGGGCGGCTGAATATAACGTTTAAAGGAAATATCTTGACGCCGCACTTGTTTAAAATATAACAAGGGTGTTGCAGCTGGGGTTTGATAGTCGCGTTTTAAGCAATGTGGGAACTTTTTCAGCATGTAATCTGAGCTTGTAATACGGTCCTGCGGGTGTTATCGCTATAAGTAATCGGTCTGAAAGAACAGACGGCAAAAACTGTCGGAAATCTGGAGAAAGGAGTCACCTTAGTAGTGAATAGGGATGGGTATCGAAAACCGGTTCTTGTTGAGAACCGGTTCCCACTGTTTCAATTCCTTGGAATCGTTTGCCATTTTTGCAAACGATTCCCTTATCGATTCCAGTCGCCCCGAATGACGTCACCACGTTGCGGAGCGTCATTTACCTGGCAGGAAACATGGCGCCTAAGCGGCTCAAACGCTCAAAAGTTTGATTATACTTTATGAGAACCGATGACAACAGGGCAACTTGCAAAGTAGATATTTCATTTAAGGGAGGAAACACTACGAATATGCAAAAGCATTTGCTCACAAAACACGCGATGACACGCGTTTTTAATTCCGCTCCGGACTCGTGACTCTCAACCCAGCAGCAGCGCTAACGTTTGCACGTCCTCTCCCGTTAATGCGGCAGGTAAATAATCAACTAACAGTGCATATTATGTTAGTGCAATCTGCCTTATTACAAGACCTGCCATTACTGTACATGTAGGTGACCATGATGAGAGAGACAGACAGAGTCTGGCTGGCGCTCGCTGGCAGTTCTCGCTGCAGTCTACCGGTAGCGTCTCCTTTCAGGCCAGGATAGACTAATGTCACCGAGCAGTGTCTAAGTTTGTGGTCAAAGGCTTGCACCCATTTGCCACAGCAGATGCCCCCGATTTTTGGTAAGTGAATGTGTTTAATTGTAGGCAGGGACATTACTGGATATTCTTGTGTAATTGCCACAGAACAATTTATGTTATACTTTGTTATTGCTACAGAAGAATGTTGCAGCTTTAAGGCAGGGATGACTCCTGGAGTTGCTTTCTCACTGCATATGCTTTATTTCACAATCAGATCGATTCGATAACAAAAACATACAGCAGCTCCTCTCCTACTCCTAGCCCTTCGCTGCGGTGGAAAAAAGAACGACTTCAATCCCCTTCAAGGAACATACGTACAAAATAGTTTTCCTGATACACCAATGGGGCGTTCAATGCCATCTTGTAAATATGAGTACTCTGGCAGAGTAACAGTTCAAATGAAAAATACACCAGAACAAACAAGCAAACAAAAAAAGAAGTGTGGGGTACCTTTGAACCAATGAACAAAGTATAACAATTTATACTTTTTAACATAACCCGACCCCGTCAATATGTGATATGTCTCACAAGAATATTTATTTTATTATTTTACATTTACAATTTTTTTTTCCTGGGGACCCTGTGACACCCCATTGAAGAGCCGTAGGCTGGATCTCTCAAGATCTCACTGTTGGGTTTGTAAGGCCATGTTACTCCTAAATTTCTATCTTGTTCAAAGAGAAGATATAAAACAAAGCTCTGAGCTAATCGACCTTAGTGTTCTCCTTTTTTTTTAAAAAAAAAAGAATCGATAAGAGAATCGATAAAGAATCGAATCGTTAAACAGAATCGAAAATGGAATCGGAATCGTTAAAATCTTATCAATACCCATCCCTAGTAGTGAATATTAACACATTACAGCATTCTAGTCTTTTTTTTTTTCTTCCAAACTTGAAAGGGCACAAAAGCATGCAGGACTCTGCTCTCCTGTGTCCAGTAGTCCCAAACAAACATCTAAATTTAAAAATGAAAACTTTGCATATCGAGAGGATTCACTCTAAAAATTTGGTTTATTTTATTTAATTTACTGATTTTTTTAATGAATATTTCTTTGAACTGAAAGAAGTTGTACAAAAGGTTTTAATGTGTGTGATATACGGTTTTTACCCATGTAAAAATGTGGTGATAAATATCCTTACATTGAATTTAAAGTTTGTACTACCATTTATCTTGCAGACAATGAGGTTGATGGTGACACAGTTGACTGCGGTCTTACTGAGACTATGGTTGCATACCTTTTCCAAGGATCCTTCAAAAAGCAGGTTAAATTCAACCAATTTGTGTCAAGGATGAAGGAATCTTCAGTGACGCTGACTCTACAGACTGTCTCTCCAGAAGACTGGCAACCATCTACTTCGTCAACTTCAATAAGGTATTTTCTTATTTATAATGAAGTTAGTATGTCTGAAGCATACATGTTGGCCGTTATGCACTTTTAGGATTTAGTTAATATGATCATTGTTTCTACCATATGTATTGTTACTGTAGTGTTTTATACTTCAATTCATACAATAAAAACAAACACTTAACTGTTTTCACAGCAATGAAAATACTTTGAGACTGCCAGCCTCTTTTGAAATTCCAAGATTTTCCAAAAATCTGCAACTAAAACTGGACAACAAAGAACCGTGCCATAAAAATCCAAGGGACAGACACACAATAATCAGAGTTCTATATGAAGCTGTGGCACAGTATACTATGTAAGTTAATCAGGGTAATGTTAGCTTGTTGCTTTAGAAAAAGCTGAATCTGTCATATTGAAAATAAACTCACACTTGATAAAGTTTGTTTGTCAGCAGTTGCTCTAACACTTATGTTTCTTCTTATATTACAGGTATCCCACAAATTCTGAATATGTGCAAGCTGTGAAGACGCTGGTAATGAAGTATCCTTTCCTCAAGGATCGTGAGGGAAATGGTTATGTAAGTTAAATTTTAAATTTGCATAAGGTTCCTTCAAGATTACAAAGTAAAAGTGAAGCTTTTTTCGATCTTGTTTTGTTAGTAAGACAATCTGTAGCCTCTCAGTAGGTTTGTATGAAGTATGTTTACTGATTCTTTGTTGGGTGTATTTTGTGTAGATTGTTTTTACAGTAACTTATGTTTCTGTTCAACAAGCACACATGGCATATGTCTTTGAGACGTAAATTCAAATCAGAGCGGGCACCACTAGTCGACAGTGAGGCAGTGAGGCGTTGTAAGGAGAAGTTTGGTTCTACGAGGAGAGGGCAGCCTAATAAATGTCAACGAACAAGTCAGAGAAATGTTTGTCAGGTTGGTGTGAGGGACATCTTGAGCTATAAAATGTTCTTGCCTCTGTTATTACATCTAAAACTAAGGATTAGGGATGCAACTGTACCCCTTTTTTCAAACCGAAACAATACCAATACTTGGATTAGAGCACTTGCTAATACAAAGTACCAGTGCTAATACTTCTACCTCACAAAAAATTATTAATTGGAAGGCGCTAAAAGAGGGTGAACTAGATTTAAAAAAACATTTTAAATATGACTCCAAAACTAAAATTTCAAGTTAACAATTAAGATTTTATGTGAAATTATTTCAGAGTTTCCATATTTTAAATATTGGTTCATGGTATCGGTTAACTTTAAACGATACGAGTTCTTTGTGATGCACAGATCGTGTCAGCTCTAATTGTATATTTAGTCTTATGTTGGGTTTCTAATCTGTTTTGACTTTCTCTTCTCACTCTTGCTTTCTTTCAAGGGACCATGCGTCCAAGGAGAGGATTTATTATCCATAGACGCCCACTTAAAGGTCTTACAGTGCCAATATCAGAAGATGCAACCAGATACCATGGTGGTTCATAACCGTATGCAGCAAACGTTTGCTTGGCGGCAAAAAGAAATTGCAGATGGTATGCCTGTGGAAGATGTGTTGAAGAAGTACCCCTTCTTAGGGATGCCTACTGGTGTAAGTCAGAAAGCTGAATTGAACTTGGAAATAGCTGTCACATTTAACATGTTTATAGTAGTAAATTTTATTTGCCCTTGACCTTGCTTTCTTCATCTGTCCCTCTTTCCTTTTTTTGTATGTTCATGTAACTTCTTACAGTATTGTTGTTAAATTCTATAAAAAAAAAAATTATGCAGCACCATACATAATTAATATCAACTTTAGATTATTTCATTTTCATACACTGTTATTTTGTACTGAAAATGAATTTTTTATAATTTTTTATAATTTTGATAATTTATCAGCTCACATGATTGGTGGTTTTTCTATGTCATTTAACACTGGTAGAATTTGTCGGTATTGCATGGCTTCTTATGAAGATATGAAACAATCCTTTGAGGAAGAAAGCTTTGTTTTAAGAACATCAGAGGTTCACCAGTATCATCTTGCACGAATCCAAGAATTTCCGGATGATAAAACAATATATGGTGTAAATAGTTCATGTCCTTTTGACAGACTGAGTTATTTCAGTGTTACGCAAGCTTTACCACCTGATGTGATGCATGATCTGTTGGAAGGTGTAGTTCCTCTAGTTATGAAACTAGTGATTTGTAAAGCCCACACTGAGAAGCATATTACAATTAGAGAGATCAATGAAGAATTGCAAAAAATGTCCATTGGTCAGAATGACAAAACAAACAAACCAGTACAGTTATCAGAGAGACTTCAGAGTGTTGGTATTGTTGGATCAGCATCTCAAAAGTGGTGCCTGTTCAGATTGCTGCCATTTCTGATGGCAGACCGTGTGCCACCTAATTGTAAATATTGGCATGTTTTTCTTCTATGTCGTGAAATAACAGAGATTGTAATGGCTAAAAAAGTGCGAAAAGAGAATATTTTATTGTTGAAGTTGCTTGTCCATGAGTTTCTCACAAAACTGAAAAGTGTATTTGGGGATGTAATTACACCAAAGTGTCATTATTTAATCCACTATGCAAGACTGATTGAAATGTTCGGCCCTCTACGTTTGTTATGGTGTATGAGATTTGAAAGTAAGCACCAGTATTTCAAAACGTTGTCCCGCAATTGTAGAAATTTTATGAACATTGCTACAACTTTGAGCAACAGACATCAGTTCAGACAGTGCTGGGAGTTTTCTAACAAAAGTTTACTTGGTGAATTTGAAAATGTTTTTGGAAAAAGTGTGACTACATCATTTTTGTCATTACCACTGGAACTGCAACAAGCACTGACAGTCTATTGTGGCTTTTCTGAAGTTGATAGTGCTAAGAAAGTTTTCCAGCGTGTCAGAAGTAATTGTGAACAGTGTCAAATACTGTGTAAGAGATGTGTTTGTCATTGATGTACTGCATTCAGAGAAGATTCCTCTGTTCTGGCAAATTAAGTACATATTTAATATTGACACAATGTGGGTCTTTTGTGGAAAAATTCTCATTCCTGTTATATGACAACCATTTTCATTCATACAGTGTTAGAGTTGATAGTGAATGGACGTTGCTAAAACCTGGACAGGAAATTGATGTTGCAGCTTATGACACATACTCTGTTGATAACAGTTTGTATGTAACAGTTAAGCAATGTATTTAAGAAGGTAATAAATGTGACAAGTATTTTTGACTTTGTATCTTCAATTTTTCAAATCTTGAGAAGAAAAATATAGGAAATCTGTGTGTAGATACTGAACCTTTAGAAATACATTTTTGTACTCCTTTTAAGGGTTCTTTTTTGTACTTTATACTAAGGGTACAACTTTGCCCTTTAAAGTACAGGTTTGACGTGTAAAAGGTACAAATTACAAGGGTACAAATCAGTACCCACAGTTTAGGGTACAGAACGGTACCTTAGAGGGTACCACCCCAGTGACAAGCCATTGTACCCCTATAGGTACATTTCTGTACTTTAATTTCTGAGTGTGCAAGGTAACCAATTCTGATAATTTCAGTTCCTTCTGCAGATTATTCCAGGAAGCAGGGGCAGCGTATTTAAAAGCCCTTTTCCCCAGTTCTGTTCTGATTTTTGGGACAATCAATTGTATGATTTTGTTCGAACGAAGGTTGTATTGGTTGTGGTTTTTACACATATAAACACATAAATAAGATGGAACCAGCCCAAGGAGAGATTTATAGATAAAGATCAACCAATGGAAAAGTCTGCGAATATGCAAAGATGGACATTTAGCAGCAGCATACAAAGAACAATGATGTACACGATTTCCATAGCCAGTAATAATGCTCTCTCCAAGTCTACAAAACACATGTGAACATGTTTGGGCTGGGTCCCACATAGCCTTGGTTGTCCTCAAGAGAATAAAGAGCTCGCCCCAGTGTTCAATAACAGGACATAATTAAATCAATGATTTACATAATCTTTTAAAGCAAAAATGAAATAAATAAATAAATAATGTGAAAATAAATGTGTAAGTAAAGTGAGTAGAGTCCCTGAGGAAAAGTAATGCTGGATTTCTTCCTTGCAAGTTTGATTAAGAAGGGATTAACTCGCATGGCGGCACAGTTGGATCCAGTTTAGTCATCTCAAGTATTCTAATTTGTTGTATCAAATGTTATTAGCAGTTGGATCCATGCCTTGGCTTCAGGTTAGCTTTTGCAATCTCAGTATTTGCATATTCATTTTTCTGAGGTCTATGAGCAGAACGACCAGCGGAGAGACTTCAGATGTTTCTCCTTCGTGATAACCTGTTTGCCACAAATTATGTTCATTGTCATTCAAACTTGGATGGATGGTTGATAACACAATAATGACTCGTAAGACACAATTTTTCATTAAAATGCATTTCAGTATGTTTCATTTAACGAATGAAGGTTTCACTAGTTTTACATTCAGATTAGAGTCCCTGCACAGTGACAGCAGAGGGATAGTAGGAAGGCAACCTAATTAAAAGTTTCAAGTTGGAGGCATGCTGATTGTAAATGACTTCAGATGATGCTGGTAGGCTTACTGTTGATCTCAAGCTGTTCAAGCAGTTAATTGAAAAACAAAAAAACAAAAACGATATGGCAAACCAAATTGGTTACAGATTGCAATTAATGCACTCTGTGAGCTGGGCTGGATGAAAACTACCCAGCCTTGTTAGCAAATCCCCCTCGCCCCCCGCTGGGGTCAGACTATAGGAACACAACCGCTTTTATTTGTTTTTCATCCGTTTTCATAAGCTATTATTAACAGCAAACCAAGCGATAAGCAATCACAGGCAAACGACGTTAAAAAAACAAACCCCAAAAAACAAAAGCAGCACCTCTTGAGAAAAGCCTAACTGTTGCTATGGCAACATATCCCTGCACAATAAAATGTGGGAGATTTTATTTTGAAGGATGGTCCTCTGTATTTTCACCCTTTGTCCTTTATCGTCTCTGTTTGTGAGGTGATCAAAGGTGTGACAGATAAAGCTTGCCAGTAAAATGGACAGAGAGGCGGAGAGTGTACCTTTCCAAGGTGAGGGGGCATGTTTTTAAAAGGAGATGTAAAGCTTTAAAGGATAAACTGCTTAGAGAGTGTGTTTAATCACAGCTGGATAATTTAACAGTTGCCTTTGTGTGACCTCAAAACACCTGAGTTTGGGAGCAATAACCATCTGTGGTCTGTGAGACAGAGTGCGTTTAAGGTGATGTACTCTGTGATGTAGTCAAAATTAGCCTTGCAGTGCATCGTGGGCTTATTCTGGAAAGCTTCCTCCCACGTCTGTCACAGACTTCCTCCCCCTTTCCTCGCTGGAAACTGTGTGTAGGCAGGAGAAGTGGGTTACACGCAGGAAAGAGAAAGCTCCTGAGGGATGACATAGGAAAAAACAACAGCAGGGCCTGGCTTCACAACGACAAGGAAGGAAAGTTAAACATGAGAGATGCTGACTCACTTCAGACTACAGCTGCTGCTCATCTGAGGATACCTGTAAGAGGTGGATATTTAAATTCACAGTTACACATGAGCAAAGTGATGCAGGGAAAGGTGTGTGACTTGTAGTCAGTTATCCCCGTTCTGCAAAAGTCTGTCATGGAAGCAAGGTATTTTGTGTCATTGGCTTGTACATTATATGACAAGATGACTCAAGCAAGCAATTAATATTTTTTACTATGTAAGAAGATAAGAACAGGTGGATGGTTCTTTTTAATAAATACAACTTAAGATGAAAAGGGTGGAAAAGGGTAGTGGGCACTCTGGGTTAGGAACAAGTGGAGGAGTTTAAGTATCTTGGAGTCTTGTTCACGAGTGACAGGAGGTTGGTAGACGGATTGGCGCTGTGGCTGCAGTGAAGTGGATGCTGTACCGGTCCGTTGTGGTGAAGAGACAGCTGAGTGTAAAAGCGAAGCTCTCAATTTACATCCTTACCCACACCTATAGTCACAAGCTGTGTGTAGTGACCAAAAGAACGAGATCATGGATACAAGAGGCGGAAATGGGCTTCCTCCGAAGGCTGGCTTTTCCCTTAGATAGGGTGAGGAGTTCAGCTATCCGGGAGAGGCTCAGAGTATAGCTGCTGCTCCTTCACATCAAAAGGAGCCAGTTGAGGGTTCAGGCATCTGACAAGGATTTCTCCTGGTCATAGCCAGCCCAATCCACCAAGTACTGAACCACCTGGCCCCGGCGACAAGAGTCCAGAATTCCACGGACAGTTTAACCCCAATTGATGATTCTGGATGGGTGGGGGCTGGAGACCGTAGTGCCAGCGGGGACGTAATGTGTTGTTTAAGCTGTGACAAGTGGACCTTCATAAAAAATGTAACCGATAAATGACCCGACTGACTCTGGCTGCGATCTCGTATGGGCCAATAAACATTGGATTGAGCTTCTTGGATTCGGTATGTCTATTCAGGTGTCTTGTGGAGAGCCAGACCCGGTCCTGTGGTTGAAATGAATGGTCCAGGAAATGTTGACAGCCATGTTGTTTGGTATATTGAGCACTGAAAGTATATAACATGGCCAAAGAGACAATTAGGTGGAGATGAAGCATCACAAAAGCATCCCAATTGTTGGTTGGCCCATATTGCCTATTCTGAGGGTGGTAGCCAGATGTGAGACTGGAAGAGGCCTTCCAGAACCTGGCGGTGAATTGGGACCCCATATCGGAGATGATGTCCTTGGGGAACCCATGTAGCCAGACGACATGTTCTAGAAAGAGTTTGACCGTCCATTTCGTAGAAGGGGGGGCGGATAACGCGACCAGATGTACCGCCTTGTAGAATCAATCCACAAGGGTAAGGATGGTGTTGAGATTGTTAACAGACAGATAGAAGTGACAAAATCATTAACATGGGACCACGGATGTCTGGGAACAGGGAGGCGCTGAAGGTCACCAGCAGAATGTTGGGTGGAGGATCTGACCCGGGCGCAGATGTCACAAGCAGAAACGAACTCACGGATGGCCCAACCCATAGAGATCCACCAGAAGGCATATCAAAGAAGTTGGAGGGTCGTGTTGGGTTCCAGATGGCCCAAAAGCAGGGAGGAGTGTGCTCAGACCATGCCCTCCTGACGACATTTGGAGGGAATGTAAAGCCAACCTGCAGAGGTGTGTGGAGGTGCTGGTTCGGCAGACAGGGCAGCACAAATGGATTCCACCAGGGGCCAGCGAAAGGGTGCTGAAAACCAATGGGGGCGCGTAGGAATAGTTCCTGGTCCAATGTGTGTCACGGTTTGCGGGGCAAGCCATGTTGTGTTAGTGCAGGAGGACCCAAAATGCAGGCAAAGGCTGATGGTATGAGTGGCGAGGACAGAACTAAACATAGACCTAAACTGGGAAAACTAGTAACAAACAAAACCTGAAACCAAAACTCACAGAATGACACACAGAGAAAAACACAAGGGGGCTACACAAGGGATGATGAGTGAAGAGAATGAAGAGCAGAGAGACGTGGAGATTCACCGTTCCAGGGAGGAGCTCGATGGGCATGTTGTAGGAGCGATGTGGGGGTAGATTAGAGGATCCCTTTTTACACCCGACCTCAGAGAGATTGTGGTAGAAAAATCAATGGACTCCGGAAGTGGGAGTTCTGTGGAATCCATTTTGCTGTAGACACTGAGTACCCCAGCCCAGGATCTGGCTCCTCCTGGTGGTCCCTGATGGACTTGCGAATCGGCTGGGTCTGGAACCAGATAGGGTAGGACTGGAGAAGGTGGCCGTCTACTGAAGTGGCCAGAATGAAATGGTCAACCAGGCGTGAAGCGGCTGAGCTGTACCTCTCTGGAACTGGAAGAGTTCTAGAGAAGTACGAGGTCGTGACATAACTGGTTGGTCTATCTTCAAAGCTCATCAAGAGTCTTGGAAGCCTCATGTCCTGCCATCTTATCTCAGATGTCATCGGTCAAACTCTCCATAAATATTGAAAGGAGAGCAGCATTGCCCCAGTTTAACGTAGTGGCTACAATATGGAACTCTGAGAAAAAGTGACACATGGATTGCTTACCCTGACGTAAATGATATAGTTGCGACTCCACCTCCACTTCACTACAAGGGGGATCGAAGGTCTTCTTTAACTCCTCCGCAAACAGGGCATAATCATTGCAGGCTGGGGACTTGGCATTGTAAAGGGCCGCTGCCCATTCCTGGGCACAGGCAGACAAGAGGGAAGTTAGGCTAACTCCTGGTGCACTGATCATGGCTTTGGAAGCGGTGGAACCAGGATGGAAGAATAAACAAAGCTGGATAACACTTATGGCACCTGAGGCGCGCGCTGGCTGACAGTGGCAAGGGTTCTAGAGCTCCTGACATGAGGGAACCAATGTCTGAGCGGAGAACAGGTGGGTCAGTCTCCCTTTTAAACGCAAACCCCGTGGTGACCTGACCACTACCTGACAGTCTTTCAGTTTTTGACAGTTTCTCTGAGCATTCAGTGGTCTGACCTTAGGATGAATTTGTTGGGACATCGGCTCCAGGGCAGACTGGCAACTATTTGGAATGTTGTTTTCCTCAGACAATAATCCTTTTCACTATACAATCATGGACTTCAGATAGTTTGGTAATGGCCCTGTAACCCTTCCTAGAGTAATGAGCAGCAGCAGATGCTTCTCATTGTTAGTCCACAGCATTCAGGCCTGTGTAAGCACAGTGCCAAGAAGGAAAGACATCAGCAAACTATTATAACTTGTGCTTTTATATAGGCTCTCAGAGGTCATCATTAATTAATCAAGTTAAGTTGATTATCAACACCTTGTTATAGTGCATATGGAAGGTATTTACAGCTTGTTCCACATTGTGTCATGTTAAACCTTGTTGCAAAATGGATTAAATTAATTTTTCAGCTCAAAATTCTATTCACAATAGCCTATGATGAGCATATTATCAGCAAAGTGTGCTTTTTAGGTATTTATCATAACGTGTTTGGAAGCACTTGGAAGTGTCAGTGAAAACAGCAAAACCTTAAAAAGCATTAATAGGTTAAAAAAATAAAGTTAAATGAAGGTTACAATCTTCCTATTTGAATATTGACCACAACATTAAACAGAGGGATTCCCATAATTGACAAAACTATACATTATGTATCTCCAAAAAGTTGATTCTGTTCATCTGGACGTAGCTTTTTGTGGGAGAAACGTTTCGTCACTCATCCAAGTTACTTCTTCAGTCTCAGCTGACTGCAGGTTTCCCCAATCTTATAAACAGTACATTTGCATAATGACTGAAACCAGCCATATATACATATACATTATGTAGTCCAGCTGGCAGGGCAGTGGCATACCGCCTATATCCATTAGAATCCATCTAAGGTGAACCAAACTCTTCCACCTACTGCTGGGTCCATCTCAGTGGAAAGGATAATTGAAAGGCAAAAAGTACACTGAAACAAAAACAATCGGGTGCCAAACACATTAAAGTGACTCCAGGTCACAAATTCTGCTTCCCATCAACAAACTTTGTTTAGTGCATGGGTGTCAAACTCCAGTCCTCAAGAGTCGGTGTCCTGAAACTTGTACGTGAGTCCCTGCTGCAACACAGCTGAATAAAATTATTAGGTCATTAGCAAGATTCAGCCATTTGATTCATGTTACAGCAGCTCATGAGTGAATGAACATGGTGCAATAAAAGTACATTTTTCAAACACTTACATTTATTTAAATGTACTTGAGCAGGGTTAGGGGTTGCCACCTCAGCATGCAGTCAAGTTCTGTAGAGACTTGGAATTGACCTACTTTTATTCAGGTGTCTTGCAGCAGGGACACATGGAAAAGTTTCAGGACACCGGCCCTCAAGGACTTGAGTTTGACATCCCTGCTCTAAACTATGTCAGTTATTACGGCTTCAGACCTTAATGCAGGGTTTGCTATGTGTGTGCGCTTAGTCTTACAAGAGTTTCATGTGTGATGCAGGTGATGCATGGCTATTTAAATTCTTCCTTTTAAGGCCGTGGCCCCATCTCCTCTCCTGCTGCAACTTTACTCCTCCCTGTGAAGGTGCTTGCACCGTCTCTACATGATAGCACGACTGTTTTGTTCTTCCTGATCTAATTATCTTAATTTGATTTTTGCACATATGTCACATGCAATACATTTGCCAATTTATCCATGGACTTCTTTGCACAAGTGATCCATTTTTCCTCACATCATAATTAAAGTTTAATAAATCTTTGTAAATCTTTATTCAGTTGGCAGTGTGACTTCGTTCTTTGTTGCAGCCTAAGTATAACACAGTACACACAAACCGAGGAGCAGAAGGAAGAATAAATCTATGAAAAATGTCAAAATTCTATTGCAAGAAATATCCCTGAATGAATTTAACTCATAACATTTGCTTAAATTGTGTGTCTTGACTTTAACTTCTTGTCACTAATCTAATGTAAACAACAATCTTTTTCTTTTTCCATTCACTAAACTTTGTTTTATCAAATAAAAAAACTTTATGGCGTCGTTGTGACATCATATGACATCATAGGTTGTCATTTTAAAAAAATATTAAGTGTGTTGTACATCTTTGTCAATGCCCTTTCATATGATATATTACAAGATCAGATGCTTAGCCAACAGAGGTATTCATGTCCCCCAAGGTCTTGTGTATTGCTGTGAAGTTTGATGACGGTCCATAACGAACTGTGGGTAATATAAAGTTTTACTGATTTTCACAGTTGGTGTGACCTTGAACCTGACCGGTTTTTTAGCAAAATTAAATAAACTCAAGCTGTTATTGGCATCTATTTTCTCTTGAAAACTGTGGACGACTGCACTGCTGACACTAACAGAGACAGAGAGACAAACAAACTGAATCGATTACATACTCCCCCACTGGGGTGAGAAAAATGAAAACATGATAAGTACAGTTCATCAATGACAACAGATCTGACTCTGATTGCATGAAAGCCTTAACTTATTTTAGATAGCGTCTAACATGTTAGACGTTAAAATTAACATGTTGTTGTAAACATTCATTCTGGTAACTCAACTGAAAGCTACATGTACACTACCATTAAACACTGCCACTGATTCCCATCTTTATGCTGTGCTATGTTGCATTACTAAAACCATTTTTGCCTGATGCTGTCTCCGCTCCAGGGCCCAGTGTGAGGTGGAAGACCATCCAGAGGTGAGGAAACACACCTTTCATCTTCTCAGCGTTCCCTGAATAATCCTGCCCTTAACTCTTCTCTGGATCTGGGCCTCCGCCTACCTGCTCCCCAGCTCCCCAGAGAGTCTCCGACTGGGTGCCGATGTCATGGCGGTGCCCAGTGCCCAAGAGTTTCACTGGCAGAGCCTGGCTCGACTGCCCAGCGGCCGTGTCTATCACACTCTGTCTGAAGTGGGGGGGCAGATGTACATGCTGGGGGGCTGTGACGCTGCAGGAAGGCCATGTCCATCCCTGGAGCTCTACTCCCCAGAGGTAAACAATGTGGACAGCGGAGCTGATAGTTTACTGTTTTCTGAGCAGGAATTAATAAACATAAAAATCTTTCAGTCCGTTAAAGACACAAATACACTTTTTTAAGCTAGAAATGAAACAGATATGAATTTATAAGAAACACGCAAGCATTGAATCTGTTTGATGTGTATGTACCCTGAACTAAAGGAGCCATGGACTTTATCTGAACACAGAACTCTAATTTAAAAAGTTAAATACAACCCAGTTCTTTGACAGCTGACGTGTCTTCCTCCTCGCAATTTTCAGGGGGACCGGTGGATAAGCTTGCCCCCTATGCCCACTCCTCGTGCTGGGGCAGCTGTGGCAGTTATGGGAAAGCAGATCCTGGTGGTGGGAGGAGTGGGAGAGGACCAGAGCCCTCTGAAGGTGGTGGAGATGTATAACACAGAGGAGGGGAGGTGGAGGAAGAGAAGTGCTCTACGGGAGGCACTGATGGGTGTATCCATTACAGTGAAAGGTATGGATTATACAGAAACTGTATGCACCACACACTGCGTCTGTTTCTGTTTCTATAGCAAGTTTCTATTATGCATTTTAAGCAAAATTACTTTGTAATGGTTACTGAAAATAATTAGAATATTCCTCCTTAATTGCCCCCTTACAAACAACTATTCATAGTTATGGTAGACTTGCAACATGCTAGCTTTTACTCCAGAGTTTGCACTTGGCCTCAGTTTCATATACTTTTAAGAGATTTTGACTTCTGTAAAGGTCTTTGGCTTTGCTTGTTTGTCATTTTGTGTTGTATTACCCAACATGTTCTTCTGTGGATTCTGTTTAATGGTGACTGGTAAACATCTCATAGCTACGTTGTGACTACATACTGGCAGTAGAGGTTGTATTATTGATCAGGACTGATTGTGAAATGAAATGAAATCAGCAGTTTTGAGGGAAAAACAACAAACAATTTTAAAAAAATCAAGATTCATACGTCGGGATTGTACTGTTATATCTCTTTGTGAGAATATGTACAGTCCATGGGAATTGTTGATATTGTAGAACTGTAATAACACAATGATGCCATTTGAATACTAAACCATCCCACTCAGAAAATCTGTAAGTGTTGTTGATTTCAGCTGCAGAGCAGACATGTGAAGAATACCACCAAACACCATCCTGGAGTTAAATGTGTTCTGAACACAGAATTCAGAACACATTTAACACATTTAAATTTCCTCCAAGCTGCCAGGCCACACTGCGTTCTTGGAAAAATTTAGTTGTAACTTTTGCTGCACAAAGAGTCAAACCAAATACTGAAAGTAAAAACGTACATTATATTTTTGATTAGCTGCTGTTTTTCAAAGTGGCCACTGTTAGCTTTGATGACAGTTTAGCCCTAGCTGGCCTTATGTTTACCAGTTTCATCAGGTTACCACCTAATAGTTTTCAGTTAACAGGTAAGCTATCTTACGGATCTACCATTAGACAGATAAGCTAACAGTAACTCCTGGAAGTTTTGGCTTCTTAATGTTTCTGTGTTCATGTGTTGTATTCTGCTTAGGTAGTGTTATTGTACAGCAAATAGCCCTTCACTGGTGACACATCTGGTGATTTATTCAGCATTCCAGGCAGCAATGTGGTTTAACATTACAATAACCAAAACTCATCACCAAAATACTCTCAGGGCCATTTGGACAGGTAGGATAGTGATGAACAGCAGCTTTAGCTCACCTGGCTGCCACAAACAAGTGTTCGAAACCCTAACAACACATTTCAGAATGAGTTTAATGAGTCCAGAGTGAAGGAAAAGCAACCAGTAAGTGCTCAGCATATGTAGAAAACTTGGAGACTGTTGGAAAGGCTCCACATGATGACCTCATGAGACTGAAGAGTGTGCAAAGATGTTTTCAAAGCAAAAGTCGGCTGCTTTGAAGAATCTGAAATATAATATAAAAGAGCTTTTAGGTTTGTTTACTCTTCTCTCTGCTTTCACTGTTCTGTATTCTCTTTTGATCTTCTTAGTATATCCCTACACTGTAAAAGAAATAAAGAAAAAAACAAGTAGTGAGCATTCACAGTGAAGTAGGGAACATTAATAAGATCTGTTACAGACATAGACATACTCCTCATCCTTAGTTGGGGTGTATAAGTGTGTGTGTGCCAAAGAGCCATTTAAAACCTTTTCTGACAGCTTGTATATAAACATACATTAATAGGTCAAATTGCTGATGGACCTCATTGATCAGCGGGCTGCTCATTTGTCTTGCTTTCAGCTGTGTTTGTCATGATTCGTTGTGTGGCAGGCAGGAGGAGGACCCAAAATGCAAAACTCACAGACACGGGGATGAACTCAAAAAATCACAGCTTTAATGCTGGAGAGGCAGAACGTAGGAAATACAAAACTAAACTGGGAAAACTAAATACAAAGCTCGCCAAGAGACACAGGGAGGAACACACACAACATGAGGGAGAACGCGACGCCGAACAGAGGGAGACGCAGACAGAAATACACAGAGGGTTAACGAGGAAAGTGGGAACACACGGGGAACACAGCTGACACAGATAACCATAACGAGACAGGGCGGGGTGAACATAACACTGACGGGAGACGGGCAGAGTCAAACAGGAAGTACACAGAGGTTCAGACAGGAGGAGAGAGCACGGGGAGAACACAGACATAACAGGCTGGGGAAAACATGGAATAAAACACGAAAGGGGACAAGGGCTCATGAATACATAGAGGGGCACACAGGGGGTGAGAGTCACAAAGGGAAAGCACACAGGGAACAACATAACAGGGCAACTCAGGAAACAGAACCTAAACAGGGAACGAAAATACAAGAAACTAAGAATACTGGGCCCACATGGCCCAGGACCATGACATCACCCCCCCCTTAAGGGCTGGCACCAGACAGACCAAACACAGAAAAAACCAAACGGAAAACAACCCAGGGCGGGCGGCGGGGGCCCAGGACGGAGGGCCAAAACAAAAACTACCACCAGAAGCACAGGGGACAGTCCAGAAATCAGTCCAGCGGGCCAACCCAAAGGGCAGCAGCACCAGAGTCCGAACAGTTCAGGGGGCCGACTGTGCGGACGGCAACGGCGGCGACACGGAAACAGTTCAGGGGGTCGGCCGCGCGGAAGGCAACGGCGGCGACGAAGGAGACGACGGAGCAGTTCAGGGGGCCGACCGCGCGGAAGGCAGCGGAAGGCAGCGGCGGCGGCGAAGGAGACGACGGAGCAATTCAGGAGGCCGGCCGCGCGGAAGGCAGCGGCGGCGGCGAAGGAGACGACGGAGCAGTTCAGGAGGGGCGAAGGAGACGGAGCAGTTCAGGAGGCCGGCCGCGCGGAAGGCAGCAGCGGCGGCGAAGGAGATGACGGAGCAGTTCAGGAGGCCGGCCGCGCGGAAGGCAGCGGCGGCGGCGAAGGAGATGACGGAGCAGTTCAGGAGGCCAGCCGCGCGGAAGGCAGCGGCGGCTCTCCAGTGTTAGGCGTGCTGGCCATGGCCCGGTGGGCACAGGACCAGTCGAGGCAGGACCAGACGAGGACGAAGACTCTGAGGCTGCAGCAGGCGAAGCACAGGCTGGAGCTGCAGCAGGCGAAGCACAGGCTGGAGCTGCAGCAGGCGAAGCACCGGCTGGAGCTGCAGCAGGCGAGGATGAGGCGGCCGCAGGTGGCGGCTGGACAGGCTCCTCGGGCCCTCCAGCTGACGCGGCGCGAGACTGAACGGACCCCTCGGACCCTCCAGCGGAGACAGGAGGCTGAACGGGCCCCTCGGACCCTCCAGCGGAGACAGGAGGCTGAACGGGCCACTCGGACCCCCCAGCGGAGACGGGTGGCTGGACGGGCCCCTCGGACCCTCCAGCTAACGTGACGTGAAGCGGTGGTGTCGCCGCAGGGTGCCGGATAGGCACACCTGGGAGTCCAACAGCAGCTGCAGGACAAACAGTTATGTAGGCCCCTGGCTGGACTAGGAGCTGAGGAAACACAGGCTGCTGAGGCACAAACCCAGAGAGAGAGAAAGCAGGTAGAAAACAGTCTATAGGGCTTAACATCTTGGCACGAAAAACCATGAAGTGAACAGTGGTAGGGACCACCAGTTCTGAGCCAGCAATCATTAGGTTCCCAGAGTCTGCATCAGTCCAAGGTGGCTCACAGGTTACTGGCCCAGTCTCAGTAATCCTAGGAGAGGCCAACATAAGCTGGTTGGACTTGACCGATGGTAGTGTGCGGCTCAGAGGAGCTGGTTCAACCATACGGAAAACAAGAATTGCCACTCGATCCACAAAAACAAGGCTTAGATCATCAGGAGCTAACTCCTGAAAAAACAGTAAATACACAGGTATGGACCTAACCAATGTCACCGTGGTAGCATGACTGTGGTGTGTTGGATGGATGTGTTTGTTGGAACCTGCACCCGCAGTGATCTGTGGCGTCAGAGTGATGACTATATTGAGTGGAGAGACAGATACAGGTAAAACGGTACGTAAACCATTAACTGAAGCAGGTGACACTTCAGGCTGAGAGTGAGTGGTTACACCATTGTTCAAGGCTAAAATCTTATCCAGTGATGAGTTCACAGAGACAGGAGAAAACGGTGTCACATTAACCCTGATCTCAGCCTCCATCTCCTGAGTGGAGGTACTGGTGCTGGAGCAAAACAGTTCATAATCACCCTGTGTATGACCTTCAGGAAGACAGAATTCATATAGTGACGTTACACAGTCCAGGTTACCATGATCAGCATTTATGTTTTCATCTTGACAGGTTAGAGTGAGTTCATGATCGGCATTTACCGTTTTCAGTTCATTAAACACAAGAGTAGCAGGGAAAACAGGATCACTAGTCATGTTACACTTTAATTCATGATATGCCAACTCTGCAATATCCTTGCTTACTGTGGCTTCAGAGGGCCCCGGAGGTGAGAAAACACAGTTCTTGAGGTCAGGCTCAGAAACAGATAGCTCAGACTTGGATGGAACCTCAGACATGGTAAAAGACACAAAAGGAAACACCTTCACCCCACTACTCACACTATTACCCTGAGAATCAGTGGAAGCCTCTTTCAGTCTATGTGTAGATTTTGTGGTCCCTGCAGGATTGAGTGAAGCAGTCATGATCGACTGAGAAGGACTGCCTCTAGCCTGTGGCTTGGTGAATAGCTCATTGCTAGCCATATCACCGGCTAAGTCTGTAGTTACTTCACATGCCGTCCGCTCAGAGGAAACTTGGGGTGACAGAACAGGTTCACTCACCTCCGAGCGTCGGGCGATGCGGTGACGACGCGAACGCCGTTTTCTTTTGGCCGTGGGCCCCGTAGACGTGGGAGATGGAGGCTCCTGAGGCGTCGCAGCGGCTGAGGAGGCGGTAGTAAGCGGAGTGGCAGGCGGGAGTCCCAGGCAACTCCGGGGGCCCCCAAGGGCTAGCCGTGTCCCGCGGAAAACCTCATCGTAGGGGGGAGCGAGCCATGGCTCCCCTCGTAGCTCTTCCTCCAGTTGCGCGCATACGGCGCGCTGCCGCTCCTCGAGGTCGGAATCCGCGCCCCCCACAGCCACCTCGTGTTGCTCAGTGGAGGGCAGAACGGGCCGTGGCGGTGCGCGACAGCGGCGGGAACGCCGTTTCCTCTTAGGGGCGGCCGTGGGCTCAGCCTGGCCTTCCGTGGCGACCGGCTCCTCGCCCTCAGACCACATCCGTGCCAGGCAGGAAGCAGGAGACGAGTAGCCCGATCGCGGCGGCGAGGGTGGGTGGTCGGTCTGTGGTGGGACAGCTGACGAGAGCTCTTCCTCGGTGATAAGCCAGGGCTTCCAACGGAGCTCGTCCTCCCGATACGCCCGTAACACCTGCTGCCGCTCCTCTTCACCGAAGTCGCTGGCCTCTGGCATCTCCGTGCGCCACGCAGTGTAGGCAGGCGGTGGCGAAGATGTAGAAGCCGATGAGAAGCGAACAGGCGGCGTGACGGTGGTGAGCCCCATGGTCCCGATCCTGACCGTTTCCAGTTCTTTCTGGGACAGCTGCCCCGGGCGGATGCCCACGGCGGACACAAGAAAGTCCCGGATGTGGGGGCGCAGCGCGCCGAATAGCCACGGGAGCCCGGACACCATCCGCTGAAGACGGACGGCTACGGTCTCCCGGTATTCGCCTCTAGGCAGCGTCGCCCATTCCTCACAGTGGTATTCCACCGTGTAGACCAAGTCTTCCTGGAGGTCCGCGGAGGGGTTGTGAGCTGCTGGGTCCAGTTCGTGGTCGCGTTCTTCTGTCATGATTCGTTGTGTGGCAGGCAGGAGGAGGACCCAAAATGCAAAACTCACAGACACGGGGATGAACTCAAAAAATCACAGCTTTAATGCTGGAGAGGCAGAACGTAGGAAATACAAAACTAAACTGGGAAAACTAAATACAAAGCTCGCCAAGAGACACAGGGAGGAACACACACAACATGAGGGAGAACGCGACGCCGAACAGAGGGAGACGCAGACAGAAATACACAGAGGGTTAACGAGGAAAGTGGGAACACACGGGGAACACAGTTGACACAGATAACCATAACGAGACAGGGCGGGGTGAACATAACACTGACGGGAGACGGGCAGAGTCAAACAGGAAGTACACAGAGGTTCAGACAGGAGGAGAGAGCACGGGGAGAACACAGACATAACAGGCTGGGGAAAACATGGAATAAAACACGAAAGGGGACAAGGGCTCATGAATACATAGAGGGGCACACAGGGGGTGAGAGTCACAAAGGGAAAGCACACAGGGAACAACATAACAGGGCAACTCAGGAAACAGAACCTAAACAGGGAACGAAATACAAAAATACAAGAAACTAAGAATACTGGGCCCACATGGCCCAGGACCATGACAGTGTTTGTTTAAGACATTCGTGATAGCTGGAGGGTTTCAGCCCAGCTAATCCCTGGGGACATGAGACTGTTCCTTCAGAGTGTACACAGAGGGAGACAGATAACCATTCACACTCACATTGACACCTCCAGAAACTCTGCAGACTACTCAAATCTGACTCCGGTAGCACGTGGGTACAGTTTTATTACCCACAGGCTGGACACCACAGTAATTAGAACTTTTGCTTAACAGCAAAGCCGGCTGGGGCTTCACAGTTTGCATGAGTTCTCTGCGGGTACTCTGGCTTCCTCGCACATGCATGTCCAAAGATATGCACGTTAGGTTAACTGGCAATTTTAAGTCGACTGCAGGTCTGAATGAATATCATCAGTGTTTTGATGATGGATGTCCAGAGGCTCAGCTCAGGACAAATACGCTCTCCCTGAAACATACAATGAAACACAAACCCGTGAGAAACATCACTCACGTGCGGCTGTCTGATCACAGCTGTTTCACAGAAAATATGAATGCATTAGCATGTGGGCAAAAAATTAATCATGTTAAGTGAAACAAAGAAAGATACAGTTATATTTTTGAAACAATGGCTAAAATAACCACTCAACGTTCCATTTAAGACAAATTTAACCCAATTTTAGCCTTTGTAATGTGCACTGGTCATCATCAGCCAATCAAGGAAACATATCAAAGTTGCTAAGTGCATGAATGGGAATCAGTCACAGTTTGGTGAAGTTATCTTTTGAATAGGTTTTGGCTGGAGGTGATTGTTTTATGGCTGTATTGGGTTATATATGGTCTAAACTGATGTCTAATGTAGGCCGTTATTTATAGCGTTATTCAGACTAAACAACCCAGTTTTCAATGAGTAATTTGGGGTAAATAAAGGACAGAAAAACTATTTCCATCAATGTGTGGTGCTTGCTTGGTATTATTCCTGGTGTTGAGTGAGTCACACATATGCCAGGTCCATATGTATGATTGCCACCCTGAGCTCAGTTATACAATAGCTATCTGTCACCTTGTTAATCTCCCAATTGTCACGTTATCTATTGTCATCAGTGGAGAATAACTTTAGTCAAAATTAAAACCATACATTTTCTGTGCCCATGTGTAGTTCAAACTCTGAAATTTCATAGGAAATAAAAGAGTTATGGCTAATTTTATGTGCCTAAAAATGAGAGCAATAAAAACAAACAAGATGCATCCATCAAGAATTAACTGTGCAAAGTGTGAAGAAGATAATCAGAGTAGCTGCTCTCCAGTGTGAACTTCAGAACAACACTTGGGTGCACTTTAATTTTTACCAAAAAGTCGGCTCTGTGTTGCTGTCTGAAGTCATTGGAGCGATATTTGGGGGCTCTGATTTATTCCTACATTTTGCAGCTAGTATGACCGGTCTTCTCAGGGAGCTTCTCTATGACTCCGGTGCATCTGTCAGTGTCCGAGGGAACGCAGATAGATGCTGTATACACATAGACTTATTGGCTGTGTATGGGCTCCATTGTGCTCCCTCTATCTCCCTGACCACTTTTCGATCCTCTGCCCTTTGCTCGCACTTTCATCCCCCAGCTCATCCCGAGCAGCTGAAAAAGAGACAGATCGTCTGACAAAATAATCAATAATAGCAAATTAAAACAAATCTGGTATTTCTGAATGGAGCGTCAGCCACCACATTGACTAAATGATGCCATTTTTATTGACGTTTGTGGGATCGTTATTTTCTGGATATTTAATAATGAACTTGTGGTAATGAGACATTCTTTTCCCCAAATGAATATAAAGTGTTTTTGCAAACTTTCTTCCCCTCTTGTCACTAATGCAGATGCATTGAGGTTAGAATCTGAAGTCAAGTGGCTTTGTAAAGAAACACTTGACTAAAGTAAACACACAATAAAAATGCAGATTGCTTCCCTGCAGCTCTTTTCCTCTTCATTTTGACGATTAATGCTGCTTTTCTCACGCTTCGACACTCGCCTTCGCTTTCGATTCTTATGCTTGGGGTGTCATGCCAAAGTGCCAGACGTGGACTCTTGCATTTTTATTCTACTGCTGTACTTTCTGTCCTTCGTCTGTCAGATTTTCTTGCCTTGTCACAAGCTAACTTCTCATCCGTGTCTGCCTGTGGATGAGCAGATTTTTTAGCACTTCATGAAGTGCCCACAAGTTGTTTCCATCAGCTAGGATGCGGTGGAGAAGTGTAGCTCCACTTTTGTAATCATCGTGATATAATGTCTGAAATGTCCTGTCTCTGTGCATGTGTCTAGATGGCCGTGCTCTGGCTCTTGGGGGAATGTGTGCAGACCTGCTTCCCCGTAGTATCCTGCAGCAGTATGACCTTCGAAAGGACGTGTGGGCGCTACTTCCTTCCATGCCGACCCCACGCTACGATGCTAACACACATCTGCTTGGCAATAAGCTCTATGTGGCAGGTACTAACACACGAGCACAGCTATTATGTCTGCACTTTATTTGTCACTCTAGTAGACAACTTTTTTTTTACCCTTAAGGTGGCCGTCAGTGTAAGCGACCGTTAAAGGCCTTTGAGGTGTACGACACAGAGACGCGATCTTGGACTACGCTACCCATGATGCCATGCAAACGTTCCTATGGGGGTGTGATATGGGACCCAGCTGGCAGGCTGTGCCTGTTAGGAGGACTGCGGCAGGGCGGGGGACACCAAAGCTCCAAGTTCACCAAGAACGTCAATATTTTTGACACCAACCAAGGTACAGCGCTTAATGATTTTAACCTGTATGCTAGTTTTTAATTTGTTTTTCACATGTAGTAAAAGTAGAAAGAATTCTTGCCATATGCATATCAGGATTCATTGCATATCAGGACAGATAATCGTATTAGAACTGCACATCCAGAACACACCAGCTCAAGTTTGAATCTTTCACTAAACTTAAGCGGGGCTCAACTTCAGAGCTGAACAGAGAGCAAAACATGAAACAGATCTGAGGCGTTCAAAGGCAAGTATGCGTCATACTCTTTTACATGCAGCTCTGTATCCAAAACTTATCAGGTTGTGAAAGAATAATTCAACATTCTGCAAATTATACATATTTGCTTTCCTTCTGAGAGCCTGATGAAAAGTTCAGTGTTGAAATAGCAATTCCAATCTGTCCTCAAGTCCCTTCATTGCCTCCGTTATCATTTCCCTTATGCGTGCATAGAATGGATAAAAGAATTTTCTAACCTAAAAACATTTGACAGCTAAATGTGTGAAATCTCACGTTTGATTGAACCTAATGTCAAAATGACTATGACTGGGGGAAATATTTCTTAACGAACAACATTATATCAGAAATCTGTTAACTCCAGCTTGACAGCAAGACTCCTGCATGCAGTCACTGTGTCAAGCTAATGTTTGCCAAGAAATACTTCCAGCATGCTACTTCCTATAGTCATGTTTAAACCAATATGTTGTCATTCCAGAGCATCATTTACTACTGTTCTGTCAGCTGCATCTGGTGTCTCAGACAGACACACACACACACACACACACACACACACACACACACACACACACACACACACACACACACACAGTAGGATTGGGCGATATGCACTATAGTCCAGTCATCCTGCTTTTTTGACTGACTGATAGAATTGCCACCAGGGCTCCAGAGGTTAATGTACGCCCACCAGGGTAGTGCTATCAACCCTCCATACTGCACACAATTGGGCTCAAAAGCTAAAAGACTCAGTAGTGTGCAGGTGAAGGAGCAACACACAAAAAATGAATGATTTAGCTTAACTGTAATTAGTTAGCATAAGTGGATGGATCTCAGCTGAACAGTTGAAACAGTGTTAAGTCACACATTTTCGGTCTTTACCCTTTTAGCTCACACCAGCAGTTCTACTAACTCATCCAGTCTTTTTGTGTGTGTTTAAAGTATCTCCTGTTTATCTGCTCCACTCTTTACTGTCCTCCCCACATACAGCAGAGATTTTCGCTGTCAAAAACACTCAGCAGGAAAAAAGTGAAGAAGAAATAAACAAGATCATCACATAATGCTGTAATTTAAATAACCTCCTCTTTTCTATCACTTGATGATAGAAAATGTTCACATCATTCTATTATTTAATGACACACACACTCGTTTTCATGTCTTAGTGAGGACAAAGAATTGACAAAACGCTTTCCTCAGCTCTATAGCCTAACCCTAACCACCAGAAATGAATGCTTAACCCTAACCTATTTGTAACCTAACCCTAAAACCATATTTTAGGCCTCAAAAATGCCTTCAAATTCATGAGAACTGGCATTTGATCCCCACAGTGACTGTTGGGCCCCCTAAGTATAGTGCCATTCCAATTTCTGGTTCTAAAAAAGACCCAAACACACACACACGCACACACACACACACACACACGCACACACAGACTTACATCAATTTCAAGTCACGTAAAAGTCCAGGCAGGAGCGTGAAATAACACATTTTTCCTTCATAAACTTTTATTGCACTCAAACTATTTGAATTTCAGCACCATGGACAGCTCTAAAACACAACTGTAATGGTGAACCTACACAAATTCGGCTGCATGCACATGCAGGATATAGATCATATGTACACACACACACACACACACACACACACACACACACACACACACACACACACACACACACACACACACAAGACTACTCCATGTAATCTGCAAATCCATTTGGGTTTTGATTAGTTTCTTTTGTTAGCTTAACAAATTGTTGTTGTTCTATTAAAACACAAAGTATAGAAATAAAGTTCTGTCAATCAGGCATTTTTGCTTTGTTTTATCCCAACGCTATAATTTATTCCGTCAGTCACTCTGACTGCCAAACTGTCACCAGACTTATATATATCGCACACAAAAGTAACATCAGTCTGTGAATGTCAGCGACCTGAGGAGAGTATCTGCTGGACTTTTGAACAGAGCCTCTTGGAAAATATGAACGTATCATAATTCATATTTTTGACCACACTCGTCTCCATTTACATGACCCTGCGTGCACTCTCATCTTCACACTGTCATTTCTTGCATTCTGTGATTATTGATGGCTTGTGTTTTTAAACATGAAGGCATAAAACAATGATTTCATTGCACTGCTAATGTACTTATATAAAATGTGAAATTGAAATTTAAACGCATGCAGTAATGCCTGCATGCTCTGGTTCAAAAATACTGCGCTGTGAAAGGGACACTTCAAATCCAACAACGAGTACATGTCCAGCTAATAGATCCAACCTGCAGTATTTATTTATTTATTTATTTAGTTATAGGTGGAAAAACTCCACAGCTGATCCTTTTATATACAGTTTCTATATAATTTCTTTGGATTTTTTCTTAACTCTCCTTTCGTGCTCTGCACATCTCTCAAAAGTTGCTGCAGTGATTTTAATGCCCAAACCAACTTTTACAGACAGGTAAGAGAGTGCAGACCGTCATTAGCGTTACAGCGGATTCCTTTGTCACGCGTTAGGTGATCGCTCAAACATCTCTCCCCACAGAAGGACAACGACCTCCAGACCAAATAACCCTCTCTGTGCCAGCCGTGATTTTAACACATGTAAGCGGTATTCCAGGAATCACTGACAGAAAGTTACATCGTTTTCAATGTATGTTCACAAACTTTTTATACAAACTTTAAATGAGGGATTGTTGCTTTTCTTATTATACTGCTTGTTGTTCAGCTGCCGCTCTTCATTGGCACTGGAATTATTGGCACCTCTTAATGCTCAAATAGCCTTCTACAGACAAGCAGCAAGACCCGTCTCTGCCTGTCTGTGAAACTTTCTTAGTGAATGCCATTGATGTGTTTTGTCCGTTAATAAAATTAATCACAAAAGATTTTCGATTTTTACATTATTGTTTTTAAAAGTGTACAGTCCAGAATATGTACTAAAACTGTGGTAATACATCTGCAAACTTTGTGACATCATTTTGAATTTCTAACAGAGTGTAACTTAAAAATATATAGAAGTAATTTTTACTTGGTGCAATGATCTGACAAACCAGAACATGCCTGGTTAGTTTATTTAGGTCACTCAGTCAGAGAAACCTTTTTTAGCGCACAGCTGAAAAGAATATCATTCTTTTTCTTTTATCTTGTGGTAACTGTGAGAGCATGTAATCTCCTCCTTGAAAGAAATTGACGGTTTCAGCTGAAACAACAAAAACTGAATATCAGGAAAACCATAAATTTATAGAATTCACATAGTATGGATGGCATTTTTTGGTAGTCTTCTAATGTCCCGTTTTCGCAAAGGCACCATGAGGTTGTGTCACGGCTGCCGAGGCGAGCCGTGTGGAATAAATGAGGATCCAGTCGCAGGCAGTCGTAGAGGAGTGAAGGTGATTTATTGAACACAAAAGAATATGGACAAACAGCAAACGGGGCTCGAACTAAACTAAACTGGGAAACAACTAAACTACAGAGCACAAACCTGAATGAAAACGAGCAGAGGAGGATGACGATGAACAACAGGGAGAAGACACGGTGGATACACAGACTGACACTGAGTAATACAGACGAACCGGCAACAGGCAGGAGAACACACAGGGCTTAAATACACACACCAGTAATCAGGGGATGAGAGACAGGAGGGCAACACAGCTGGGAGGAATCTGGGCTGACGGGACAGGGGAAACGTAAACTGATCACACTCACATACGACACGGACCTTCACAATAAAACAGGAAACTCAGATACATGGAACCAGACAAGACATTGAACTAAACAGACAGATTCACAAACAGATGGGGTGACACCATAGACAGAGACACAGACTCAAAGGCAGACCAAATATAACACACAGAACTCAAACAATAATAATCATTATCATAAACTAGAAAATGATAACTAAAAGCGCTGGGTCACCGACCCAGGACCATGACAGGTTGTTTCTATTTGCTCAATCAAACTCTGCCCAAAAAGCTGTCCTACGCATATCTATCACAATAACGCTGGTTGAATACACTTTAATTTGTATGGTTGGTTAAAACAGAGCTTGAAAAAAACATTCCCCTCTAAGATACAAGAACGGGACTGAAAATCCTTTACAAAGCAGCCAGTGTCCAAAGAAACACCTTCATAAAGCCTGTCTCAGAATTAATTAACCTCTACGTCTGCACATCTGTGTATTTAATTTTCTTTTAAATTGCATCTATTTATTAGATTATATTGAAATGGATGAATGAAGAACTGTTTACTGGAAATAGTTTTGATGATCTGCAAATGATGATGCCCAAATTGACTGTGAAGTTTTATCCATTTATTTTACATTTTCAAAACTTGAATCAAAGTTTTTATATTTTAATCGGTGAAGAGGTTTACAACAAAACCTAGCAAAAGAATATGAAATTCAATTCAGTTTTATTTATATCGCTCCAAATCAAAACAGTGGCCTTAATGCGCTTTATATATATATTAGGTAAAGACTCTAGATTTATACTGAGTAAACCATCTATAGCTAACTTTTCTAGTCTGCAACTGAGTGAAACGACGTATTTAAAGTGGAAAGTAGATAAGAGGACAGACTCCCAGTGGCTGACTGCTAGCTGACAACTAACAGTCAGGCGGTATCTGTCTATTAAAGTAATTCATTACACTACTCACTTATTTCCACATTGCACTCTCATATAATGAAGAGTTAATAATATAAACCCAATGCTACAGTCCCAAACGCTAACACAAATCCCTATCCTAATGAGGACACATAGGATATTTTATAGTGTCTACAGAAAACCAGTGAAAGCCGTTGAAGGCAGAACACACAGACTTTGAAGGTTCCGGCTCCTAGGCTCAATTTAGTATTCGCTCAGCTTTAACATTCTTCTGGGATCTTTGTTAGCTTTGTGTTATCATGCTGTTTGTCCTCCCTGCACACAAACTGAAATCAGCTGATTGCAGCTAATTTCTGGAGGACCTCTGTGTCACAATTAAAATAATGGTAGCTGTAATGTAATTCAGTTACTTCGATACAGTAACTTGTTACATTACTGCATTACTGAAAAATGTAATGCATTCAAACATTACCTTCCATCCATCCTTCTACTCTCATTTCCTGTCTTTATTTTGCTTTTCAAAAAAGAAAAGAAATGCTAATTCCTACAGAGCACAATGAAGACTGGAGGACTGAGCACCGCTTGACTTCAGCTTGATACATGAGGGATGTTTTCATAGCACTCAGAAGTTTCATCAAGTCTTCTACCTAAAAATAAAAGTCATTATCTCGTTTTTGCAATTGCGTCCCTCTTCAATTAGACCCTGCTCTCTTACAAAGCAGTGATTAACATCAACCTCACCGTGCAGATAGCTGGTTTCTTTCCTTGCTTAATGCTGTGCACACTCCATGTCCCTAAACACAGTGACATGACTTATCCCTCTATCCAGCAAAGGCACCCCAGAGTAACAGGTGAACAAATTGAGAAGAGACCGGAAGGAGAAAAGGGAGAAGAAAAATCAATAAGTCATTTTAGACAGCTGGAAAAGTGGTCACACTTTGGGATCGGTCGAATGAAAGCCAAATAAAGCAGAACATGGGCGTGATAATGTTAATGTATGATAATGGGGAGAAAGTTTGCCTTATGTGTGACAGATAGAAGAGGAAAGATGAAAATAAAATAACTTCCAACACACACAAACGCTTGATACTGATCCAGGCAGACGTGCGTGCATGCACACACACACACACGCACGCACACACACACACACACACACACACAGCCATACCCCGTTTCTCCAATCTAATTTTGGTGGAGATGAGATGGGAGATGAGCTGCTGAGGGAGGGTTGGGGATGAGAAGCACTTTAAATTACAAGATCCAGAAACAGATTGCTTTATCATCCATCTGCAGCAGTATCTCTCCACACATACACACACACCATGCAATCTGCTGTCACACAGTGATATTGTATTACTGTTCCATTTCATATTGCCAGTATTAAGACACACGCCTGTTAGCGAATGTCGCAATGTGGGCAAGACGCAACAAGTACAAAGGAAATGCAAAGAACGAAGCTGTGGCAAGAAAATTGCCTGAAAATGACACATTTTTGTTTTAGAAAAAATATTTAAGGTGTCAGTTCTCCCAAATTCCACCCATGCATTCTCTTCTGCTTATCCTTTTCAGTCGCGGGGGTGGCTGGAGCCTATCCCAGCTGTCTTGGGGCGAGAGGGAGGGTACACGCTGGACAGGTCACCAGTCTGACACATAGACGACCATTCGCACTCACATTCACACCTATGGGCAATTTAGAGTTTCCAATTAACCTATCCCCACTAACTGCATGTCTTTGAACTGTGCGAGGAAGCCGGAGCACCTGGAGAGAATCCATGCAAATATGGGGAGAACATGCAAACTCCACACAAAAAGACCCCGTCCTGATGGTGGAGTTGAACTCAGGACCGTCTTGCTGTGAGGCAACCATGCTGCCTGAGTAATGTTGCACCCAAATTACTCAGGAAATATTTTTCCCACTTTCTTCAAGTGGTAACTCCTGATATGGACAGTTTATTTTTCGAAGTTTAGGTTTTTTCATGTTTTTTTGTTTAGTTTCCAAAGTAGTTGATTTCAGTGTTGTGCACCACACAAAGAAAATTCCGTTCATCTCACTTTAACAGTGTTGTTAAGGGTAAAGGCCCAGGCTCATGTCTTAGAAACTGGACAAAAAGCTGTTTAAATATTTTGCAAGGGTCCTGGAGCTACTGGAGCAATTTCTCATGGAATTCAACTTGAAAAATATCCTCTAACTTAAGTTTATGTAGCATTCTTACAATCCCTGCTTGTGAGGTGATACTTGGCTGCAGAGCTGCTGGTGTTTGAACTTCAGCAGAGATGTGCTGAGGTGAGGTGCAGCTGATGATGGCGAGCTATCGGAGATCGTTTAACAGCAGCTCTGTGAAACAGAATTGTTCAAATAAATGATTTGTGCAAAGATACGCTAAACTAAAGGTGACAAACTCTGAGACTAACTCTTGAGGATGATTGGTTAAACATCCATTCCAAGATGCAATTAAAAATATCCAGATACCAGAAACAAGACAATTTCCCAAAGAATTCCAGTCACCCTCCTGTCATCAGCTGCTAATACGAACCTGGACCCCATTTTGCCTTTAGGGCTCTCTTGCTGTGAGGCAACAGTCTTAACCACTGTGCAACCCAGTGAGGCTAACATGTTTTTTAAAACCTATTAATAAGCAAAACATTTTTACAGTATGTAACAGAATGATGAGCAGATGCCTCTCCAGTACGTTCTTTATACTATAGATGGACCCCAACGTTACAATCTAGAACTGCAGCAGGTTGTGGTAGTGCTTCTCCTGCTGTGCATTCCCACTGAGCTCCAGCATTGGTCCCCTATTAACAGTGGCTCTCCAAAGGAAAAGAATGACTTCAGTCCAACACAAGGAACATTAACAGTACCAACCTGAATCTCATGTCTCCCTACTTTGGACGATGTAGAACTAGCTGGTTAGCAGCGACTGAGCTTTCAAAACAGTTTGTTGCCCGGTGGTAAATCAGTAGTGTTGTTGTGCTGGATGACTCGAGTCATCTTTCTTGTTTTTTTGCTTAATATGACTTTGGTCAAATCCCGAGAGATTTAGCTTTAGAGAAAGAGAGTGAGTGAAAATAAAAGAGAGAGATGAGTGGCGGTGGTTAAGCAAGCTAGAAAGTGAACAGAGAGAGAGAGAGTGATGTTAACAAAAAAAAGTGATGAAATTGGAGAACAGAAAAAGAGATGCAGACAGCTGAGATTTAATGTGATTGTTATGTTTTTATAATCCTGCTTGTAAACACAGTTGTCACTACGCCAGTTGACTAATTTGTCTAATCTTTACGGATCTTCACTGCAGTAGAAATGCAGACATACGAGAACCTGAAGGGAAAAAGTTACTTTGGGTGGAAAAACAACATCTGTGGGCTTCTCAGCCTGCATATGAACCATCCAATCAGCTTTTCAGCTTCAGCTTTATTTATATCACATCAGTTGACAACAACTTTGTAAGGTGCCTGTTCACTTGGCAATGGTGGGGAGGAAGAACTCTCATTTAAAAGGAACTGAACCAAGGTCAGGGAGGCTCAGCCATCTGCCATGGGTCAGTTAGAACGGTGAGGAGAGACGGTGGAAGGAGACAGAAAAGAGGGCATAAAAAAACTGAGATTAATATTTCTAGTAGTAGTAGGTGTGGCCTACACCTTTTTCTATGTTTGTTTGATTCCTACTGTCACTTATAAAATGTTATTAAATAATACAGTTTATATAACAACGCTAAAACATTCTGGATGTCTTTGAATTAAAGTAGTTTGCATACTAATTGCAATTTATATTCTGACTACACTCTAGCCTTGTGTGTATAGTATTTTGTATTGAATTTTATTTTATTTTTTGTTTAGTTTAGTTATTTATTTTCATTTATTTGTGTGTGGGGAACTCATAAAGTAAAAATGTCATTGCTAAGCACCACTGCTGTGCGGCATACATGACAATAAACCTCTTGATTCTTCCTAAATTAACCAAATAATAAGTCGAGATTTGTGCTTGAGTCTTCACCAATGGTAAAAGTTTAAATCTTCAGTAAGCACAAAAGCTGTGAGCTACAGATAAACCTCAGCTGGTGTTTCAGTGTGATTGAAAATTTCAAATTCAGTTGCTTTTCTGTTACAAACCTTCAGCTGGAATAATGAATTCTGCTGCTTTTACTGCATCTAACAAAGCAGCACTTTCCTTTGTTCTGCTAAAGCTCGTACAGCTCAGGCAACATGAACAATAACCACAAATGATGCAGTCCCCCCCGAGACCTACTTATAACAAACGAACTCCCATGTTGTGACTGTGATTTATGTCCCGCTTGAGATAATTTAAAAAAACAGAAGGGACTAAAACATAACAAAGCAGATGGAATGAAGCAGAAATGAGAATAGAGCAAAAGTGGACTGGCTTCTTAGACCAGCTTGTAATTATTAGAAATGACAGAACATCATAGTGAGATACATTCTGTCCAAAAGGATCATCTGTGCGGTCAGCAGTCTGTAAGATTTCAAACGTGACATACCCAAGCTATCAAAGAGCGAGAACCAATCACCATCCCTTTCTAGTTTTAATCATGAGGGACAATTACAGAGGAGAGCCACAGACGAAATTACCACCACACAGACTACAAAGCCCAGTCTTCAGAGAATCGCTTCATCTCCTTCATTCCATTGTCTCGCTCTCTCTCTATCTGAAATCCTCTCTCTGTGTTTTCTCTCTCGTTCTCGCCTCTTTATTCTCCTCTGCAGTCTCCCACCAGAGGAGAATAATGCATGCTGGTGTTTTCCCCGCATCCTACAAAGAAAATCTTGGCGTGAAGACTTGTGTAATCCCTCCAAAGCAAATAGGAACGAGGCCTGCAGTTGCAGCTCAGTCTCAAAGGATTGAACCACAAGTCTGTAGAAGGATGTGTTGACACAGCTGTAATTTAAAGACAAAAACCCAGCCTGCAACACTGTAAGCACTCTTTGAAAATCAGCTATTACTGTCTGAATTCTTTCTAGATTGATGCCTGTTTTTATGAATACAAATATAGAAGAAAACATCAAAGACGAGGTTATAGAACTGCCCTTTTGTAATGAAGTCTTTAACAGACGATGTAGTGCAGTGACGAGAGATATTTTTATTCAACCGCTAAAAATAAAAAGCAGACACAGGAAATGCACTGTGCTCTGAAGTGGCTCGTTTTGTAAAGACGATTTACATATCACTACATGAGATTGTTTTGCTGTCATACAGCACTTTTGTTATATAATATTTCAAAATACATCCTACAAAAATGACCCAGTATTACTGGACTAAATTACCATCAATTCCCAAAATAACTAATCTTCTTAAGGTTTAGTTTAATCAAAAGACTCTGTTGCTGCAGCTTAAATGTCGATGATTCAGAGCATACATCCAGAATCTTTCACAATGCAAAAATCAAGCAGTTTTTAGATATTGCTTTGGACAATTTCTGGTGAATCAGGTCAGGATATTTTCCACAACTGTCCTTTCTCACATGCAGCAAACAGCAGGAAATAATCTGCTTGAGATGTCTTTGCACTGGTAGGGTTGGTACAATACTAGAATATCAAACCCAGTACCAACACTTAAACTACTTGATGCCATTTTGACACCACGGGGGAAGAATGTTTTTTCTTAATACAAAGATAAAAATAGTACTAGTCTGGATGTTATATGGCATTTTTCTACTTTCGTGGAGGACTCAAAGCACTTTTTACACCATGCCTCGTTCACCCATTCATACAAGCACTTTTTTTTATGCCTAAGTGTTGTCGATCTAACGTTCACACTTCAATGATCGAAGAGCAACTTTGGGTTAGTTTCTTGGCTGAGGATTCTCTGGCATGCTGCCACAGAGCAGCCAGGAATCAAACCACCAACTTTCCAATCACTGGATGACCTGCTCGACCTCCTGAATACAGCCAAACCACCAATAACAACAATGTCAGTCACAGGACTGTACTTAAGTTGTCTGACATAGTGCCAAAAAATACAGTAACATAAGTACAGCCCAAAAGAATAAAATAAAATAACAACAAATTGAAAACAATATTGTGAGGTTGTCAGAGGTTGTCCCGCGCTCGTCATGTCTCATTGCTGATCAAATAGAGTTGGTAAGGCTGTCGTTAGTGGCTGGGAGAGTTTTTCCTGCCTCAGTCACACTGTAGACACATATAACTGTATTATCCTGTTTAATGAACACCGTCTATTAATCGTACTACTTTAATAATAATAGATTGCTATTGTGACTGTCAGTAATTGCTGGCTACTGTTTATGTGTTTGTATGTCAGCTGGAGGAGGCAGAGGCGCCACTCTTGATATCAATACTGTTGCAAATAAGTATTTAATCCAGTAGCTGTTTTTAGTCGTGATGAGTACCTGAGTATCAATGGTTTCAGCAAGAAAGCTCAGTCAGACTATTGAAATTTGCACTGACTTTGTACTGTAGAGCTGGAACACTAAAGCTCCATTAACATCTGATCCAAGTCTGTTGGACATTAGTGTTATGAAATGACTCACATACAGCCTTAAAGCTGTGATTGTGTGTGAACATTTTTTAACAAGCAATTTGATAATAAGCGACATAAAGAAGCTAAAGCTTATCTGCTTATTATGCATCACATTATTCAACATTACAACCATGTTTTGGTGGTCTAACCTGATTCCTAACTATAAATAACTTCTGGGTTTTTTTGAATTGCACAGATGATGTTCAACACCAAGACAGGATTTTTTTGCTATGGAGAAAACAGAACAGAGTGGACGGCCAGCTGTGATCTCTGCTCTGTTCCCTTTAGTTTAACTTAACCAGGCTGGAAAGAGAAGCACGGCTCTTCATTACACACTGCTGCAACACACAGCAAGACTCACCATCTGGCTTCTTATCTCGTTTTCATTCTCTACCTCTGTTTGTCGCTCTCGACCTTGTCTCTACCTCTTAAAAAGATTGAGTAGGAAGAAAGGGAGAGAGAGAGAAAGGAGAAAGAAAAATGGTAGGAACAAGGCAATGCGGAAGAGAAGGTAAAGAAGGAGAATGGGGGGAAAAACAAGTGCAAAGAAAAAGCAGAGAGAGAAGAAAGGTGAGATAGACAAAGATAAAGTGTAAGACATTCCTTTTCTCTCCTGTTCTGTCTCTATCTTTTTAATTCTCCCTCGCTTTCCTTCACTCCCTAATGAAGTTATCTGTCTTCCTCTGTCACGATTTTCTCCTGTCTGGGTTTTCTTCAGATAAACAAAGCTTGGCAGCAACAAAGCCTGAAAGTAAAATGAGAAGTTTTTGCAGAATCTGTTGGGGAAAGAGAAACATTGTTTTCAGGGCTGAATTTCCATTTCCTGTTACTATCAACTACACATTTTATCATCGTGAGTGCCGCAGATGTCACTTCCCCGTGACAACCACATCAGACAGCACTGAAGAAAACACTGTCCGTCTTAAGTTTTGGTGATTAAGGAGATTAAATTATAAAGTCTTTCCCACCTGTGACCTGTCTGATGATTTTAATGTTGTTACCAATATTTTAGGATTAAAGCTGCCAATAGCTGTTTGATGGTGGATAAGAATTAGCGCTCAATTAACCCTGCACCTGCGTTCAATTCCCAGCAGTGAGGCTTCAGTTTTGAATGCAGTGGTGTTATTGACACAATCAAACAAATGTGTCCAAAATGCTGACTTTAAGTCATTTGATTACATGTAATTTTGTTACACAAGTAATAGGTGTTAAATTTAAAAAGGATCTGGTTAAATGGTCTGAATGGTTAGTATACATTCAGATCATACCAACCACAATTATAAATATATGTGTAGATGGTAAATGGACTGATTCTTAATTAGCGCTTTTCTACTCACTGCATGCCATATCACTGTTTTCAGTGCCTTCCGACTAACATTCATACTCCGATGGAAGCATTGGAGAGCAACTTGGGGTTAGTTTCTTGCCCAAGGATATTTGGCATACAGGCAGGGAGCTAGGGATGTACCCACCAATGTTCCAATCAGCAGATGACCTGCTCCACCAACCTCCTGAGCTACAGCCCGATAAGGCCTCCTAGATGCACTGAGGACTGAAACAGAACAAAGTCTCCCAGCAACTTGAAAGCTTGGCAACGTACCTTACCAGCTCTGCAGTGAAATATGATGATATGACGGCTATGACAATGTTTCCGGCAGCGTCAGCCCAAATGATAAATGTTTTTTCTTGTTGACTTTTTCAGTGTCCTAACACACATTCAACTAGACTCCCTCCCAACATTATTTTGACCCTCCTTTTCTCCCTTCCTGTACTTTGAATTCGTTATAACCTTTTTCTGTCCTTGTTGCCTGTGTGTGTGCGATCCTTGTCCTGGCTGCAGCTGCCTTGTGGGTGACCTGTTTGGGTAGGTCATCCTCTGAAAACTCAGCAGCATCCTATCTCGCTGAAGGTGGACTACGGTGCCACCAGACTTCACCTCATCTACTTTATGAGCTTGTGCACACACACAAACATGCTCACCCCAGCTGTCGCTTGTTATCCTTTCCCTTTTTTCAGGCACCTGGCTGAAGTCAGAGGAGACAGTGGCGATGAAAACAAAGAGAGCTGACTTTGCTGCTGCCTTCCTGCGTGGACGGATGGTGGTCGCAGGAGGACTTGGTAAGAGAGATGAACTGCAAACTAATTTCTGCTGATCAGCTTGATTGAAAAACCTACACACAAGGACTTGATGATTTGTAATCACTTTTTACTGCCTGAACACTTTGGATTGCTGGGCTTTAGATAGTCTGAATAAATTATCAGTGGCAGTTTTGTTAACTAAGCAAAATCCTGAAACTTCTCTGTAAACATGAGCTTCCCCTGAGAAATCTCCTGCACACCAGCAAGTATAACAAGGCCTCACAAGCAAGTTCAAACATTTGATACATTTTACTGTAACAATCAAGAGAAGATTATTATCTCCATTTGCAGTAAAGTATACTGTAATTTATACTGGCATGGCTCTCTTGTGGGACCTCCATGCCCTTCCACATGCATACATGAAAAGCCAAATACCAGGACAGCAGTAAGAAGATCCCAACACAGTACAGAGCAGCCATCAGTGACACAGATAAGACATTCAGTCAGAAACAGAATGAAAGGACATGTTGGGATGGACGTGGGTTGCAGACTAAATACATTTTAGTCTTAGCTTTGTAAACTGGATGTATAGAGGACTAGAATAAAGCATAGAGATTATTAGCTGAGCTGTTCTTCTCCATTCTTTAGGTCATGAGCCTTCAGCACTAGACACTGTGGAGGCCTTTCATGCTCAGAAGAAGAAGTGGGAAAGGTTGGCTCCAATGAACTTCCCCAGATGTTCCGCTTCTTTTATCGTCATCAGAGACCGCCTCCTGGTAGTGGGAGGAGTCAACCAGGTACACATGGACTTAGTATAAGTGGAAGGGTTATGTATAGTCTGTAGAGTAAACCAGAGAATAGTTGCATTACCTCACCGCTGAACAATCAGGACAGCTGTTGGTATCCATAGTGACAGATGCTGTCTCTCATAAGCAACCCACAGTTCACCTGTTTATTTGTTTCTAAACCTCAGCAAGCAGCTGTGATTTCATGCCGAGCGGCACTCTGTGGTGAAGGACTAGTGAGTAATACGTTCTGAAAAGGACCTTAACAGTCTGACTACCTGCTCACTGCACATCTGTCCCATTGAGATAGAGCCTCTGCTGATCTGAGCCTGCTTTACACAAAATAGCTGTAAGTGGGCTGAAAATAACATCCCCGCTCACACTGGTATTATTAGCAGATTCCCTATCCAGTTAAAAAGATCTTTATTTGCATTTCCATGCATTCTTCTTCTTGTCAAAACTTGGTGACTACATTACCCACAATGCAGCCATATTTTTTTTGCTTTTCCTGCTCCAGTGGCATCACCTGAGGACATTTGTCAGACTTCACGCAGCTCCCTCTGGGACCTCAAATGACTTTTTACAAAGTTTTTCCACACATGCAGTAGTACTCCTTGTTACCTGTAAACAGACTTTGATGTGTAAAAGCTCTGGAGTTTCCCTTCGAGCGCACTTTATAAAAAGCCTTTTTTGAAGTAATGTGAACAGAAAAACAAGCAGATCTCTGTTGTGTGTCAGGTTCTGAATTCAAATCCACAAACAGCAGCAAAAGCTCCCCTGGCAGGAACTCCACTGCTTAAATAGTGAAAGCAGAATTATACTATTTAATATCAGGTTCATAGTGAACGAGCTCACTGCCTTAGAGGCCTAGAGACCAGCCAAATAAAATCCCTCATCTGATTGCTTTGGTTGTTATAAGACTGCAGTGTTAACTTGTAGTTTGCATGAAAGATGCAGACCGGACTCACCTTTTACTCTTCAAGCTGTATTGGAACTTGAAGATGTTTGACACACGACGGAAACAGAGCATGTAGAACTTCAGTGTAAAAGTAACAAAGCAAAACCAACATTTTTCACTGCAGATCATTTATCTGAATTTCAGGAGCTGGGCTGCCCTCCAAACACTCTACTTCGAATGATGCATCTATTAATTAACGTCCATTTATTTTTGTTTCACTGCTCCATCCTCCCTCCCCCTCTTCTCCGATGTCACCATCTCAGAGGTATTGGAGGATTTGTCATCCACATTTGGGGTTGGGATCCTCGGTAGTGAAAAGGTTGACCCACCTCTAGGCCTGTGTGACCGGGGCCTAACTCTGTATTTAACAAGGAAAAGGTTTCGTTTTCAAACACCACAAATCTATTAACCGCAGCATGCATTTAAATGTAGTTTTAATTTAGCGGTGTTATATTACATCACGTACTCCACTAGTATTTATTTGACTTTTAAATAATCTGTCTGAGAATATATGTAGACTCCAAATCATTCAACCTCTGTTAATATGAGTAAGAAAATAGTATTAGCTGATAATAAGCAAATGTACACTGCACATTAATGGGAACCATTTGTCAGTGGAGCAGATTGTGAGATTCAGTATTCAGCATTTTTCCAATTATTTCCAATTAAACAGCAGTGCAGTGTTTTTCCTGCGTAGAGAAAGACCTAAAAGATGTTTTAGCAGAACAAAAAACACCAACAGTTTTTTTTAATAACCAGTTTTTTAAATCATACTCTTGATGTATTCAAGTATAAAAGACAGCGAGACACATAGAACTGTTAAATAAAGTAATACACTCACTGATCGACGCAAAATGACTGACTTGCATGTGCAGTCACGCTCCCGCCAGCCCCATCGGAAGGCTGAGTCCGATCTGGAAAAAGGCCACAGTATTACTTCTAACTATTTACCTTTAAAATAAGTCCATCTCTTGCTTTGTCTGTGGTCCTGAGCAGTAACCTGCTCTGTAAAAGCAGCTCCAATTCACGAGTGATAGCCTGTCAACACTGAAGTGGACCGCGCTACCAGCAGGCTAGGAGGAGCGGACATGTCCGCTGAAGGTAGTAAGTTTATTTCAGGTGAGGGAGGAGGAGGGTCAGGTAGCAGTCAATAACAAATTTATAGTCAACACAGTCGTATCTATTTTTATGCCCAGTTTCCAGGTTACGCTTGGAAAAGGTTAGACTCAGAATGGCATGGTAGGTACAGACATTGATCAGTTTTGACCATTTGATTAAATCCTGGATGGAGGAGATAGGATCTGGAAAGAGTACATTTAATAAACATAGCATCACTAAATGGAAAAGGGGCACATTATGTCAGTGAAGGCAGGCCGACAACAGCAGAGCCACATCATCAGCACTTTCATACCTGCAGTCCAAGCTGCACCATCTGCTGGCAAGAACGAGCGACGCTTCAGTAGCAGCACATACACAAAGTTCAAGCCAGCATCATATATGCTTTCAACTGTTTCAACAGTCCGTGTATCACCAAATCTGATGAGGAGCTTCAGTCAAAGTCAAAAAGACTTTATTTATCCCCAAGGGGCAATGTAAAGTCCTGTCCTCTTCTACGTACTGAAGGTTTAGATTTAAATGTATGCTTCCAATTCAGTTAATAGATGAAGAGATTGACAATGAAACAACACAACAGCACAAGTGCTTCATACACAGTCACAGAAATAAGCAATAAACACTCCTTAGACTGGCTGACACAACTCACTAAAACAGCAGCACATATCTTAGCTAGTTTTTGTTTATTTTCTTCATTTTTAGTGTTTTGTTTTTAGCTACTAGCACTAAAAACTGAGGGTTTTATTGCTGTGTTGAAATTTTGGACCAGTCTAGAGATTAATTCATTCACACATTTCCAGACGCTGTCAGTCATTGATGACAGATTCGAGTGGCTTAAGAAAGTCAGCCTGTACATAGAAAAATGGAGCACTGTGTAAAACTGTTGGAGAGGTTTTGTGTATAAAATGTCTCTTTCCCAGTTTTGTAAGTGCAAGCTGAGCCTTAGCTAAACATTGTTTCTGTTTAGCTACCAATTACCTGAAAGTGAAAATGGTTCATCCACGTGACAGACAATATTGGACATTTTAGAAATTGTGACACATCCAAAAAGATCATATTACATTAAAATGCTGTACATATTTACTAAGAATGGGAAGAAAAGTAAATTATTACATTGAAGTCAGGGACCAAATGTGTATTTTAATTTATTTCATATATCTGGATTTAGTTTCTATGGAGACATCTCTTCAGCCTTTGACGGCCAGTCTTTTCTTTCAGGTTCCCAGCTCGGCACACGAGATCCTCTACATTAAAGAAGAAGAGTATCTGTAGCCTGTAGCGACTGACGCCCAGATGATCGCAGATGATCGCAGATGAGCCGTGATTCCACTTCCTCCTTCCCGAACACCCGTTGTGACTGTAGTGCAATATTTAAGAACCATCACAAACACTGAGAAATGAGTGCAAGTCTGACTGCCTGATGTAATGTATCGGATAAGACTGCCCCCTGCTGGGCGTAACTGGCACTGAGCCCCACATGTCAGCACACAGATGCACAATGGAGGAGCTGGCTCTTTCTTTTTACTGAGCTGATCCTTGATACCTTTATGTATGCAACACTTCTACATTGTACACTGTAGTGCATACTTGAGGAAGGAACTATTTTGTAGCTATCGTGTCTATTCCTGTGGACAGAAGATACGTGGAAGATGTATTTATATTGCATATATAGCGGTTTCATATCTGCATTCATTTGATTTACGTGTAGCTTGCCGACTATTGAGCAAGGGTAGATTTCAATTTAGCTAAATGACACAACTGCAATCCTTATCTCTAATTTAATATGATCTAGAAACAGTTGAGTGTTTGGTTAATAAAATATTCAGTAACAACATTTGCACTGAATCAGTCAACACTGAGTGGGAGCTTTGCCTTCAATTATTTCTAGTGTAATGTGTTGTAGTAATTACACTCAGAATGCTGTAATAAAACTCCTCCGTGCTGTAATAGTGCACATTTGTGGCCAAATGTAACACTTTGCATCCATGAAATGAGACTTGTGTTAAATAACCGTGTTTTTTGTGGTTAAACTAGTTACTGAATTGCTGTTATAAGCAAAGGAAGGAATCCTGTGGGACTTACAGGATGATTGTAGACATTTTATTCCTGCAGCAATACACTTTCTCTGCGTTTTATAATGTTGTGTAGTGCAGTAATATTGTAGTCGTCTCACTCAGGTTATGTTCTAGGTTGACTTTTGTTTGTCTGTTCTTGTAGCTAACAACAAAATCATCTCTTTGGTTTATGTTCTGTGACAGATGATTAATCTGTGGAGTTTTTATATTAATTGTGATGACAGTTCAGCCTTTGCAAAATGTTATCTCAGTCTGCACCGTGATCATGATCAGTCATCGTTCCTACACCCGATCATGCCACACTATAGTGTAAACATGTCATATTGTTATATTCAGTGAAATAAAAGTTTGTATTACACCTTTTTCCCCACAAGATGGCAGTGGTGACACATCATTCTGAGCCTACACAGCACATTACAGCTGCATCACAGGCGGTCGAGGTCCATTTGTTCATAGAGACACATTAATAGCCTCTTGACATTTAAAAAAATATTTAATTGCTGTTAAGAAATCTATTTCACTTTTGTTCAGTTAAAATGACCAGAAACACTGTTGATAACGTGGACGTGCATATGTTTGCTGCACAGCCACAGTGCAGATATCCTTAACCCCCATTGAAATGCCTTGAAATTCATTGTGTTTTGGTGGAGATGCGTTTTTTTTTTATTATTATTATTATTGTATGATGATTCCAATTACTGTTGAGCCTCTTTGAATATTTCCATGTGTTTGTGTGAAAAGTAATAAAATAGGTAATTGTGATTATGTAACTAAAATAATGAAATACAGTTATATATTATATTGTTTACTATATTTAATAAGACTCAGGTCAAGTTTTTTGCACCACTGGACTAACAATGACAGCAGCAGTCTGATACGGTGATTCATGGGGAAGAAGATCTTTAGCATATGAAGTGTAAGGTGTCGACCCTAGCTTTATCCCCGACCAATCAGAGGATGTCATTTTAGTTGATTGCCAATATTTCTCCCAAGTCTTGGCAATCAGGGAACAAAGGAAGTAATCAGTCTAATTAAAAACTCACAGACAAACAAGATTAAGTCTGGTTGAGTCTGTTTTGCCTGTCTTCAAATACAGTTAGGCTTTAGATTTAGAACTCAGGTTAAAGTAAAAGGTAAACCTTATATCTTGACTGTTTTCACAAGAAAAACAGTCAAAACAGTCAAAAACTGTGAGCTTTGCTCACTGACTGGGACAGGTGGGAGGGGACAGCAGGGAGACCAGGTGCCTGGAAACCACCTGCAGTGATCCTAATCCATCTGGTAGACAGTATGGCCAGCAGAAGGTTGTTACCAGGGACAGCGACTTCAGGTCAGTGCCCCTCAGCAGCTCAAAGGAGGGTGCTGAAGGGCGTCAAGGACCTAGCCTAGGTCCCACGGGGAAACCGAGGCCACGGCCCGCCTCTGGCTGGGACTGCAGGAACTGCAGGATGGCATCCGCTGTAGTCTCTTGGGGGTCCAATTGTGGACCGTGCACCTGAATATAACAATCCTGAGCGAGGGAGTAGGCAGCCCTGGTGGATCTGCACGGGGCTCCTGCAGCTTTAGCACATGGGCTGGCAGCCCTGGGTATGGAATTTCACCCTCTCAGGGGCTAGGCAGCTGCCAGAGCCCTGTGGGGAAGGGATAGGACAGAGATCCGCTCGCCTGGGACAAATATGTCCTTCCGAACTGGGAGCTCCCACAATGTCCCGGCCAAAAGCAACAGAACGCCGAAACAGAGAATATGTGGAGCCGGGGGGGGGGGGCACTGGATAGATAGGGTCCTACAGCCATCCTGCTGATCCACCATTGCCTGTGAGACACCCACTTTTCCCATCTTTGCCGTAGGCATGTCAGGGAAGTGGAGACCAGAGTCAGCATCCTCCTCCTGATATCCACCCTACTGTCTCCTGCCCAAGGACAGGGGCAAGGTAGGGGCCACTGGAGAATAGGCCCGGCCTCCCAGCAGAGGGAAACTGCAGGTGGATGCCCTGGGTCATGAGCACGACGCGAGATACACCCCCAGAGCAGACCAAGCCACCCTGTGCTGCCCGGCAGAGAGGGAACGGCCAGAGGAAAGCTGAGCCTCAGCTGCACATGCCTCCCTGTTTCTGGTGCATGCAGATGCTATGTCTGTAAAAGATCTCCACCTTTGAGGTCCCCAGGGCCCTATGCTGGAACCTTAGAAGCCACCTGGTGTGTGGAAGACCTGGGCTCCCTTCTAATTGCAGAGCGCCTGAGCAGGCCACTTGTTATCTCTTGTGCAACACCGTGGCTGTCTCGAGCCTGTTGCAGGAGTTGGGCTGTCCCTGGGCCAAACATGACTGCAGAGTCGACAGACAGTCTCATCAGAAAGTCCTGGTCGTCCAGCTGGAGCTGGGACTGAGAGCCAAAGATGGCACCGCAGCACCCACAAAGAGGCCAAGGCACTACCTGTAGCGATAGCAGGCTCCTTCGTGAGGGAAGCCAGGTGAGCGGAGGCACCTGCAGATTGCCTATATCGCTGGGGTCTCCAGAACCTGCCAGGGGTAAAAGAAATCCTGCGAGACTGTTGAAACAGGCTCCCCACCACACACACTGTCACCACACACTAAACCACATACTGTACCAAACCCTGTACCGCACAAAGTACACAACCACTCACTGGAACAAGTGCAGATCAAGTGTCTTAGCCTCCTAAGACCCAAACTCTTTCATGGCATGCATTTTTAATTTCTCTTTGCTATTTCAGTTGAGTAATCATGTAGAAAACTTTTTATTTGGTGTCTGAACACAGCAGCATTTTTCCTGAGTACAAAAACAAAATGAGAAACAACAATTGTGTCCCTTTGAGCAATATGGCTCAATTGAAAGAAATTTGAAAGTGCAAAACTGAGTATTGTTATCTTGACAACCCAAAATGTGATGTCCCCATATGTGGACGCCATGTCCTAGGAGGAGAAATATCCACGCGACATGACCTGGGGGGGGGGGGGTCATTCCCCATACATATGAAAATGTAACAGACTGCAGAGATAGTCTCAATATGATAGAGACCAGAGAGATCATCCAGCTTGTTATCAGCACTCAGTTCTAAATCTTCTATCTCTGATAGTATAAGAATCCATTAATGTCTATAGAATTGACAGGATCACTGCTGACAGGTTTTTAGAGGTGATGCTTTTTCAGGTAAGGCCTTGTATATTCCAGCAAGACAATCCTAAACTGCATACTGCATCTGTTACAACAGTATGGCTTTGTAGGTAAAAGTGTCGAGCTTCTGCCTGTAGTTCACGCCTTTCACCAACTGAAAACATTTGGAGCCTCATGAAAAGAAAAATATGACAAACAAGACACAGAAGTGTTAAACTGTAGCCTGGATCAAAACATAAATGGGATAATTTCCTTCTACCAAAAGTCCAGAACTCAGATCTGATTTCATTTTTCAGATGTTAAAAAATCTGAAAAATGAAATCACAACCCTGTGTTTGTCCCTCTGTCAGCAATGACGCATACATTTCATTTCCATTTTCATGAAGCAGCTGTTGGTTTATAGCATTTATCCCATGAAGGACACATTTTTTTATTGTAGCCATTACCTTCAAATGCTCACACATCATTTGGTTGAGTTGAATTTGTGTTAAAAACAATCTGATTTCATAATAGAAGCTTGAGTGAGGGTGAGTAACTATTAAGGATGCAGACTAATAGTTCCAAAGAGTCATTGTACTGATTTACACTGTTAAACATGTTGTAGACAGCTCTTTAACAAATGATATATTGCTTATAGTTTAGCTATGCAGTATAAAGACACACTGTTTAGCCACACTATTAAAGCACACCCTTGCTTTATATACATGTCAGCAGCTCAGACCCATAGGGGCATGGAAAAAGATTTGATAGGTATCCGGTGTTTTTTGACACCATGACTTTGTGGAACCTTTTGTTTGTTTAGGTTTGGGGCCGGGCCTCTGTGAATCAGACATGTTCCTATTCATCCAGCAGATGCAAAGTCACAGCAGAATATTACAATTCTGAATGTCAGCATAGTGCCTTAGCTTCTTTGTTGTGCGTCCAAGATGTTCTTGAGCAGTTGCCTTCGTACACTGTCGAGCAGTATTGTCCTGCTTGGGGAGACCACTCCTGCTGGGGGTGTCCTTACCATGTTTTTGTTCTGTAACATATGATTTGGAGGGGCAGCACGGTGGCACGGTGGTTAGCACTGTTGCTGCACAGCAAGAAGGTCCTGAGTTCAATTCCACCATCAGGCCGGGGTCTTTCTGTGTGGAGTTTGCATGTTCTCCCCGTGTTTGCGTGGGTTCTCTCCGGGTACTCCGGCTTCCTCCCACCGTCCAAAGACATGCAGTTTGTGGGGATAGGTTAATTGGATAATCCAAATTGCCACTAGGTGTGAATGTGAGTGTGAATGGTTGTCTGTCCTTGTGTGTTAGCCCTGCGACAGACTGGCGACCTGTCCAGGGTGTACCCCGCCTCTCGCCCTATGACAGCTAGGATTGGCTCCAGCACCCCCCGCGACCCTGAAAAGGATAAGCGGTAGCGAATGGATGGATGGATGGAACATATGATTTGGGTATTACATGTGGTTTTCCAATAGAATATCATAAAATAACAGTAAATAGGACTTTTATATTCTATTTGAGAACTCAAAGGATATTCTTTCTATACTTTTTGTACATGAGTATTTTTTATGTAACATTCACATTGCAACAGATGCATCTGAGACCAATATGGGGTTAGTATCTTGAATGGAGATGGGAGCACCCAGGAATTGGATCACCAACCTTCCAATCAGTAGATGACTTGCTCCACCTCCTAAGCTACAGCTACTCAGCAGTTTACACCATGAAGCCTAAGCTACTTCCTACTATCGGTTCACCTGGTCTCCTTGGGATTTACTGGAACTACGTCATGAATTTAATAGTCAGACAACAACAGCGCTCTATACAATAATCTGTATCTGATTCTGGCCACTACGTTATTTATAGTGAAAACAATACAAATCACCAGATTTACCATTTCAAGACTGGACACACGCACACACACGCACACACGTTCTCTCTGTCAAGCGAAGTTTTTGCTGAGCATCTATCTATTCATTGATCAAACAGGATGTTGTGGTGGCAGGCTACCAATGAAAAGTGTTGTTTTACAAAAAAGTGATTTAAAGTTAAACTACATTTTTGTGTGAATGGGTGGATGATTGTGTATCCAATTGTTAAGTGATGACGTGACGAATCCTACTTCCGGGTCTAAAGTAGTCTGCGTTTAATATGGCTTTTGTGTTGTTAACATGTTTAATGTTTTGTATTTTCTTCTATTTAATCTCAAAAAGCTCCTAAAACAGTCAGTGATCACTGTTGACCTCCCTCAGCTTTTATTACCGCTAACCATTTATTTAAGCTCAGTTTTTAAAACCTTAGGATGTAACTACAGCCCAGCCCATGCAGCAGTATATGAATGACTAACCTCGTATTGTGGATGGATTATCTCAGTTGCTCTCCTGGCTGAAGTTTGGTCCTTTTACAGCATCCTGCCATGCGATTACATTTGTTCCTGACCACCGAGAACACTCACGTTAACTTTTATCGAGTGGAAAAAAAGTTAGCTTGTTTATATTATGCTAACATAGCTGTGTCGCTAGCGGTCACGTAGCACATCATTATATACCAGCTAACCAAACTTCAGTAACCCTACAAACATCACTGCTGTTTAGTTTTCTGTCTTCATTTATGCTGGAAGTGATAACAGTACGTTTGAATTTGTTTCCAAAACCCTGCAGTCAGGGACATGCTATATTGTATTTAGATAGAAGCTAGCGAGCTAACTTCCTGCTAACTTCTAACTCCGTTAAATGTCATAAATTCCGTTTTCATGGATGCCTGGATGTTAAACTCAATTGTTACACCTGGTAGAGGAGAACGCTGATCATTTTATTAAAGATGAAAGACTTTAGACAGTTTTTCAACTCTCAGTAATGCCATAGTGATCGTTTGATATATGGACCTGCAGCGGAGTTTAGGCCCAGACACGGCTAGTGACGTCAGACTGAACAACCGGATAGTGTATAGCGCTTCCGTTTTCTTTAACACACTGTTAAATTAATATAACACTAAAACAGACAGGCTGTGTCTAACTACTGTCTGACACATTTCTTGCATAATTTATTTTAAATTTAACAATAATCAGACCTCACAGAATGATCACTCAGCACTGCAGTTGCACTTAGAGGTTAATAAAGTCAGTCAGCTTTTTGCACTCACGAGTATTGCATTTTAAAAAGTGGCACATTAGAGTCATTAAAAAATGTATCAGGCCGCTGCTTAATATAAGGTTTAGTGCAGAGCATTGATAAGTACTAAAATAGTTTGCTATGTTTCTGTAATGGCTAATCCACCAATAAGCACAAGCTTCCTTACACAAGGAAACAAAATTATATTTTTAATGGTAAAATTTAATTATTGTTGTTAACCAAGAATCTTACAATTACAGTTATTTTATTTCAAATTACAGAAATTTTACCTTTAGTGGTTCAATGTCACGCTTCATTGCTGTGTTTTAAATTCTATCACTTCATCAGTCAGGGTCACAGGCTGACTGATGGAGCCCATCAGGCTGATGGAGCCCATCGGTTTTTACATTTTGAAATTCTACTGATGCAGCAAAGGAAAGTGACACTTTTTTTTTTATTTTAGAGAGGCGTATTAAAATATTCCAGTTCGTGATTAAAGAAAGTGATATTTTTTCTTTTCTGACACAATTAGTTGTTGAACGAATGTGTCTCATTGAAGTGACACTAGTGAAATACATGTAACCTTTGTGTTTGGTGCCCAACAAAAAGTAGAAAATCAGCTATTTTCTATTAGAATTCAGTTTTGATTCAGCATGTGAGAGTTGAAAATCAGAGCTTAGGCTTCGTTTGTTTCCTTTTACAAAATGCTCTGATGACTTATAGACATTTCTTCCTGTTTAAATCCCTTCACTTCACCAAGAGCTTGCTCACAGGGCATCATTTGAATGTTAAGGTTTTCTCTGTATTATTACCTTACAATGTAAAACAGCTTGAGGCAACTGTTCTTGTGATTTGGCACTATATAAATAAAACAGAATTGAACTATAGGAGACTTCAGAAGGCATTATCACAGGCATTTTAACACAGCAACTATCTGAAAAATAATTTCATACTAGAAACAAACCAATTCAAGTTGGATCCATACAGAAGGCAGTTATTCTTGTAGGACTGACAGTTCAGACTGTGGTACTGGGAAATGTTTCTTAATTGTAAATTTGGTTTTCTGTTAAATTGATTCCTTAATTCCTTTCCTATTAACCTCCTGAAGGTTCCTGAAATTGATACTGAACTCTTATCGCTTATAGTGGAGTTGACACTGCAATGGTCTGGTGCTGCTCAGGCAGGCAGAGAGAATGGAAACTTCTTAAGAGGATTCTGGAGCTAAGAGGATTCATTCTTAGATTTAGTTCACATGATGCAGAGTATTGAGTTAATACAGTGAATCTAAAGATGTTTTCTAAAGAATGGCAGACTGTATATTTATGTGATTACAGTGAAGATGTGTAGGCCAACACATTGAGTCATGTTCGGTGACTCTGCCTTGGTATTTGAAGAGAAACTGACAAAGAATCATGTGACAACAGTTATTCAACACCTGAAATTGCTCAGACAGAGATTTGTCAGAACAAATGTCTACAAATCTGAAAAACAAAAACAAACATAAATATATCCTAATAGAACGTGCTATGCAGCCTATTATCTGTTAAACTGTAGTAACTGTGTACTTTATATTGTCAGTATTGCCATAGTGCAGTCTAAGAACAAAATGATGAAAGGCATTAAAGTTCATTTGTGTTGGTGCAGCAGCTTCAGATGCTTCTGTGAGGGAAAAGCAGATTTCAGAAACTTGTGTTGACCGTCACTGATTATCTCCACCTAAAATATGCATAGATTTACACAGAGCAACTGTCATGGTCCCTGAGTCTGGGGCCCTTGGTTTTCTGGTTTTCTCTTAGCTCATCAATTCTTTTTAGGTTTTGAGAAGTGATTAAAATTCATGTTCTGTATTATTTTATAGTTTTCTTTGGGGTGTTATTTTGTACCTTTGTGCTTGTGCGTTTTGTTATTTTCTGATGCGTGTTATTGCCTTCTTTTCATTTTTCCTGTAGTTCTTAGTTTAGCTGTAGATGACTTTATTCATCTATCTCTCAGTCAATCAAAGACACGTACTGAGATATGGTTAATGTGGTAGAATGGAGGATAAACTTTTCTTAAACCATACCCTGTAGTTTTGGTACCAAACCTTACTACACTGTGACGGGAACCTGAAGACCCAAAGGCACCTCTGCCTAAGCCCCAATACAGGAAACCACAGCACGTGTTTAGATGTGCTATATCCATGTTCACAGGAAAGCAACTGAAACTGTAAGGCAGTCCTACACATTATCTGGCAAGTGTTTAAATGCTGTGTAAGAACCGTGTAAATATATAACTTAGAGCTATACTATGAATAAGATGGTCAAAGGAGCTTGCAAAGAACTGAAGAAGCTTCTCGGATGAGAGGTGAAACGTCTTCAAGTAACTTAAAGAAGTCCAGACGCTTTGCAAGCTCCTTTGACTACGATGACCTGGATAACTGAGAACCTTCACAGACATATGAATAAGATGCCTTTGTGTAATGTGTAAGTGTAAAATGAATGGTGCATGGTTGTCAACTGTGAAAACTTTGTATAAATGAATAAGATTTAGGCTCACATTTTAAACAGCCACGCAGACACTATCTTTATAATCTCAGTATCAGACTCAATTAGCAACACATTTGAGCTAATCGTCTTTGACAAACTGATCCCAGTGGTATGTTAGACAGTTGGCTGTGATAGTGTCTGATTCTTTTCTTCCAGCTCTGTTGATCCTTCATACCCTGTACTCTAAAAAGTTTCAGATATCAGTATAATTAAATAATTCATTCTGCAAATGCCTACTCATGGTATAGACAGGCACGATAACTAAAAAAGTCAAAAAGTCTTAAAAGGTGTTAGTTTACTTGATCTTGGAAGCATGATGCAGAGATAGACCGAGGATTACGGTAAAACTTTGATTCTACGGTAATAAATGTTTTGATTTTTACACAGGTCTCCCAATAACTGTTTATAAAATCTGATGGGTGACACCTTTTGCACTTTGCACCTTTCATACATAAAAGCACACCACTGATTCAGTGACTAGTTAGAATGTAACAATTTTAATCGCAAAAGTATTCTGTAAACTGTAGCGATGGAGCGCACACATGGAACAGTGGGACCCTGTTTATTAACTGACGGGTGTGTGTAACTACGTCAGCTATGAACATTCTTTGCTTCAGGTTACAACCTGAGAACAAACCTGAATAGATTTTGTCTCTAGTGAAATAAGAAAAGCCACACCGCTGTTTGCCAGTGAAGAATAAAGAGCTAACAGAATGAAGTTGTGTTGGTCTGGACATACAGTATAGTATGTGGTGCCTCTGGCGGTTAATGATCCTCCAGCCTACTTCCAAACCAGGAAGTGAGGTGAGAAGGGAAGACAAAACATCACTGGGCCCCAGCAACGTCTCGGCAAAGTGGCTGCCCTTGGCAACACCAAGGCGGTCTGTGCCAGTTTTAGCCCACTTCTGTCCCTGGGCTTCTTTGAGCCCAGAAGAATGTCAGGGGGGAGATTTGGAAAGCTTCCCTCAGTTCAGGATGAATGGCTGTCCCCCGCACTCTCTCCCATCCCCTTCAACCTTCCTCCTCTACTCTGAGGGGAGAAGCAGAAAACTGTGGCAGGCTTCAGTTGGAGTGCTGCCTTCTTCTCCTCACTACATCCAATGGTGAGGGCTCTATCACTACCATCATCCAATCATTTCATTCCATCAAAGTATTTCTCCTGAAGGACACAGTCACTACTTGTGACTCATTTTTAGGTTTTCATCATTATCCCTCTTTGTAATCGTAACACTGCACTCAGAAAGTTCATTTCTGGCATCTGGAGTAAAACTAGATGCCCTAAAAGATGACAGAACGTGTGAGAAATGCACATATTTAGGTTATCATCACACAAATCTGGATTAGTCATAAAACAGATCTCTTATATTTGTAAAATAAATATTGCCAATATATTTTGCCCAAGGAATCTTGGTACGCAGACCGGAACAACCAGGAATTTAAACACCAACCTTCCACCTAATAGATGAGCTATGCTACCTCCTGAGTTACAGCCAACCCAAGTAAGACCCATCCTTCCATTGATTTTCTTTTGCTTATCTGGGTCTAGGTCTCAGCGGCAGCAGCCTAAGAACAGACTCCCAGACGTCCTATAGTCGCTTAGTTATTCTGTCCCTTTTTGGTCACTACCCGAGTCTATGACCATAGGTGAGGGTAGGGACGTAGATCGACCAGAAAATCGAGAGCTTCGCTTTTGTGATCAGCTCTCTTTTCACCATGGCAGACCAATATAGTCCCCGAATCACTGCAGATGCCACCCCAAACTGTCTGTCAATCTTCCCACCCTTCTCCCCTTACTCATGGACAAGAACCTGAGATGTTTAAACTCCTCCTGTAGGGGCAGCAGATTTTGAGGTGCTAATTCTCATTCCCACAGCTTCACAGTCAGCTGCAAACCTCTCCAGTGCGTGTTGGAAGCCACCACCTGATGAAATGAACAAAATCAAATCATCTGCAAAAGGAGATGTGATTCTGAAGCCATCTGTCCTTATAACATCTGGTTTTTCCCATAAAATATTCCAGTTATCTGTCAAGCCCATTATTGGACACTCGGAAAGACAGCAGTTTAAGGAGAACATGTAGCTAAGTGTGTCACTATTGGTCCAGCTGGGGAGGAGACCAGCTTTAAGTCTATAAAGTCACAACTCTTAGACACAATTCTCACTTTGGATATAAACAGAAGGATGGAGAGTGTGCTGAGCAGTAAAATAAATATATGATTTTTTTTTTTTTTTTACTGCTCTGTGTGCTTGTGGTGATGAAGTTACCAAATTAGCGATCATTTGGAGAAATATTGACTTATATTTGCAGCAAGAGTTTTGCAATTTATGGTTATATTTTTTATATTCTTTATGGATCTCTGTCACCTGTTCTACTAATAAAGTCTCTGACAGGCAGTACTCAGTTAATCCATTTTGTGTAGAAGAAGAGTCAAAAAGCATGTCAAATAACCCCTTTCATGCATATGCACACAGAGCCTGGAGCAGAAATAATGAGTTAGGAAAGTCTATAACGACTGTTATAATAAGTAATAAATCAGTAATAAATCAGTGTCTCCAACTGGGGTTTTAGGGTTTGTCAGGGAAATTAATGCAAAGAAAGCCTGGCTATGCTGAACTGGCTTCATGGTATATCGTACCAGGTTCATCTTGGAACCTTCCTCTGGATAAGGACTGATGTTTAGCTATGTGATCCTGTTCATCACATGAGAGAAAACTTATCAACACAATGATAAAACTGAAAAAGGTATGGCCCACTGAAACATCACACACACATTTAATGGGATCAACAAAGCTGTTGTCATTCAGCTGAATGTAAAGGCTTGATTTGACTTTTCTTGGATTAATTTGGGATCAAAGTGTAAAGGGAAAGCGTGTGTCTTGATGTATGATCACCAACTCTAGTAAATGAGTTCCGAACATTCAAATGGTTGATCCAGCAGAGAAGTGCAGGATGAAACCAGTGTTAAAAGAAGCAGTGCAATGATTAAAAAGTTAGACAGACAAAATCTGAACAACAACAAGACTTGCTATAAGTAGAAGGACAGACAGTAACAAACAGCCATACCCATTAACTGTCTTGTCCTGTGAACATGTGTGGACTTATGGGTGTGTAAAGAGTAACCTCCTGCAGTCAGCACTTGGTTCACTCATTAAAGAAAACGGAAATCACATCATGGAGAGACAGAAAACTGGAAATCGCTGACAAAAATAGTTCATGTCAGGTCAGAAGATCTGTGGAACCTTTCTCTTCTTAAGCGACCATGCCAGTTTTTTCATCGCATTGCAGAGAGGCTGATTTGTTTGGCAGTTTTTATGTTTAGCATTTATTAATTCAACAAAATGACATAACAGCAGTTGATGAAAGGCTGGAGGACAGCATTAGTCATTGTCATGTTTGTACCTGCTCCGGATGATTATTCCTGTTTTAAAATTTTGTTTTGAGGGGGATTTTTACATTCCTAATAACATTACACTGACTGACACATGCGCTTGCTAACCAAGAAGCTTGCTAACCTAGCTAACTATCACTTGCTAGCTGATAAGGTGATGTATGGTTTGCAGGACCAGAATACCAAATGGCAAACTAAGCTGCCGCTGAAGTCCCAAAGGCGACAGCACTGGAAATGACACAGTGGAAATTAATAAAGATTTCACTGCTGATAAAAGACAGGATGTAGCGTTATACCGGATGGCAAATGCATCTGTTTGGTTTTTTGTACAGTGTGTTGTAAGAGGGTTACAGCTTCCATGTTCGTTCTCTTTACACTGTTGGAAATTAAAGCTCAGTTTTCACACTTAATGTGTGTCATAGTTAAAGTGCCAAAGTACAAAACATGTGTAGCTAAGGTCTGTATTCTAATAGCAGTAGATGTATAAAGTTATGCGAGGGTAATGACAATTAACATAACCTAATTCAGCTTTGACTTCACTGCTCTCATGCCCACTACCATCTTCTGAGAAACACACACACACACCTATACACACACACACACACACACACACACACACACACACACACACACACACACACACACACACACACACACACATACCCACAACAGGGACTTTTCTGTACTGCGCAAATAAAGTTGTTTCCATAAATTATGCAACAGGTCTGGAAATCTTGTGCTCACATCAAATATGAGCCACAGACTAGAGGGTCACCCCACAGAGCTGCTGCAATTTATTGCTGCAGTATAGAAATGTTTACATGGTCGTGGTGACTGAAGAGGATCTGCAGAAACAGAAAATGCAAAAAATAGACACAAAGCCATCAACTGGTGGCCAGACTTGTACAAACATAACAAGCAATAACACTTACCAGCTAAAGATGGTGGTTTTTATTAAATAGCATGAAATGTTTTCATTCAGCTCAAATAACAGTGCTAATGACAGAAACTGACTGTAAGCACAGATTTATTAAAATAGTCCATGTTCACCTTTCTCTGCTGCCACTGCTTCAAATTGGAGTGATTCTTCTTTTAATCTATGTCGTGGATGTCGTGTACTGTTATTCCTCTCTGTACCTGAGGCACTATTTCAGCCTAATAACTACCAATCGATGTGTCTCTGCTGCTTTGCCAGAGCAATCACTTTGACTGAGCTAATGCTGAAAAAGCACAGAGAGGAATGACTGTTCCAAACAAGCAGCAAGTCTCATTTTAGTAAAATGTGCCAATTTTAGACTGGATCATGTCTAAATTGTGTGTATCTATGTTTGTGTTTGAGCAGAATTTGATCTTCGAAATCTAATCACGATGCGTGTGTGTGCATGTGGAGTAAGCAGTGAATAAGCATTTTCTGCAGAGCCATCCTTAGCATCTCTGTATCATTATGGGTGCAGCTGTTTCTGCTGTATCCCATTAACTGTGTATGAATCACTACTGATGGTCAAGGACTCTTTAGTACCTATTATCATTCAGCTTTTAAGCAGGGACAGATACATTTCAGTGCAACAAAGATGGTGATGATACAGCAGTATGAAGACATGGACTTATCTTAACTTCAATAATTACTTCCTCCAAACCATCAACGTGTCTTTTAGACCCCATTCCTACAAAACTGCTCAAAGAAGTCCTGCCATTAATTAATTCTTCGATCTTAAATATGATCAACCTATCTCTAATGATCGGCTATGTACCACAGGCCTTCAAGCTGGCTGTAGTTAAACCTTTACTCAAAAAGCCTCTAGACCCAGCAGTCTTAGCTAATTATAGGCCAATCTCCAACCTTCCTTTCATATCAAAAATCCTTGAAAGAGTAGTTGTCAAACAGCTAACAGATCATCTGCAGAGGAATGGTTTATTTGAAGAGTTTCAGTCAGGTTTCAGAGCTCAGCACAGCACAGAAACAGCTTTAGTGAAGGTTACAAATGATCTTCTTATGGCCTCTGACAGTGGACTCATCTCTGTGCTTGTCCTGCTAGACCTCAGTGCAGCATTCGATACTGTCGACCATAATATTCAATTAGAGCGATTAGAACATGCTGTAGGTATAACAGGTACTGCGCGGCTGTGGTTTGTATCATATCTATCTAATAGACTCCAATTTGTGCATGTAAATAGAGAGTCCTCTTCACACACTGAGGTTAATTATGGAGTTCCACAGGGTTCAGTGCTAGGACCAATTCTGTTTACATTATACATGCTTCCTTTAGACAGTATCACTAGAAGACATAGCATACATTTACACTGCTATGCAGATGACACCCAGCTCTATCTGTCCATGAAGCCAGATAACACACACCAATTAGTTAAACTGCAGGAATGTCTTAAAGACATAAAGACCTGGATGGCCGCTAACTTTCTGCTTCTTAATTCAGATAAAACTGAGGTTATTGTACTCGGCCCTGGAAAGCTTAGAAATATGGTATCTAACCAGATTCTTACTCTGCATGGCATTACCTTGGCCTCCAGTAATGCTGTGAGGAACCTTGGAGTCATTTTTGACCAGGACATGTCCTTCAACGCACATATTAAACAAATATGTAAGACTGCTTTCTTCCATTTGCGCAACATCTCTAAAATGAGAAATATCCTGTCTCAGAGTGACGCTGAAAAACTAGTTCATGCATTTATTACTTCCAGGCTGGACTACTGTAATTCATTATTATCAGGATGTCCAAAAAACTCGCTGAAAAGCCTTCAGCTAATCCAAAATGCTGCAGCAAGAGTCCTGACAGGGACTAGAAAGAGAGAGCATATTTCTCCTGTTTTGGCTTCCCTTCATTGGCTTCCTGTTAAATCCAGAATTGAATTCAAAATCCTGCTCCTCACATACAAGGTCTTAAATAATCAGGCCCCATCTTGTCTTAATGACCTTGTAGTACCATATCACCCTATTAGAGCACTTCGCTCTCGCTCTGCAGGCCTACTTGTTGTTCCTAGAGTATTTAAAAGTAGAATGGGAGGCAGAGCCTTCAGTTTTCAGGCCCCTCTTCTGTGGAACCAGCTTCCAGTTTGGATTCAGGAGACAGACACTATCTCTACTTTTAAGATTAGGCTTAAAACTTTCCTTTTTGGTAAAGTATATAGTTAGGGCTGGACCAGGTGACCCTGAATCCTCCCTTAGTTATGCTGCAATAGACGTAGGCTGCCGGGGGATTCCCACACAGCAAATCCAGCATGTCCAAATTAACACTGTCGGATTTGATTTCAACACTATTAAAGAGAGTGTTAATTTAACTCTTTTTGGAGAGTTGGTACGTTAACTCTGATTTAGTGTTAAACACCAAATCTGTCTGGAGTTGATAATTTAACACTTGGTGTTAAGAGTTTATATATTAACTCTCAAAGAGTATTTTAGTTTAACTACGTAAGAGTTATCTTCTAATTCATTCTAAAAAGCGGGAATTTTACTGTTCTGAACTTCTAGAAATTTCTTTTGGAAATAAACATTTACTAAAAAGATGCAATGGTTTTTGAAAAACATTTATTCTGAACTGTGCACCACAATTTTAAAACATTTTCTGAAAGATGTAACAGTATACATGTTCTCACTTTCATTAGAATTTTGTTTATCAAAAGGTCTGACATGGTAAATGCAAATAACAGCATTCTCATCACTTATTTCTTCAATACAATATGCATGTCCTTCATTCATCCCTTTGTGGAACTTCAACGCACTTCTGCTCTCCCCCATATTCCATCTTCACAAGCATATCCTGTGCGGAGATTGAATAAAAATTAGTTGACACTAATTAATGGCACAAATAATCCAGTAAACAATTGCAGCACAGTAAAAAAAAAAAAGGAATCCTCTTTGAGCCATTACTTGTGCAAAGTATTTTCCCAAAAGACAAGGACACAGGCAACAGGTAATACTGAACTAAACCTCAACCTTTTTAATTTTTACCTAAACCGTGTGCACAAAACTCTGGAGGGATCTATGCTAACGTAGAATCCAGTCAGGACGTCAGCTACTGCTGTTTGCTCGTTTTTTTTTACTTTTTTTATGGGCGCTCATTTTCAGGCTTCAAGTAGCACCATTATACCAACATTTCACATTCTAGACATTGTTTTAGGTGTATTTGACCAAAAATGTGACTGAAAATTCACATGCAAGCTTTTTTTCAAGGCTGTGGTATTTGCCTGCAAACAATACCTTTCAGCTAGCTAAAACAGAATATTATGCTATCACAGAGCAACATGGCTAATGCCTTTCACACAGCTTTGTCTCAACTCCAAAGAGCCACAGAAGTAAAAGCTCATAATAACAATTGAAACAATCTTTGAAAAAATGACTTACCAAGCATGGCAAACAACTTAAATATGTAGAGCAAAATGTTCTGAAACGGCTTCACTTCAGCTTCGATTGGAGCCGTGCTGGGGGCGGAGTCTGTGAATTTACTCTGTTGGTGTCATAGCCCGTCTAGGAGTTCAGAGTTAAGAGGTCAAGAGTTAATGTTTCCATTGTAACACCTCCAGATTTGACATAGAAACACTCATTTTTAACACTCGATTTTAACTACTATCATTTTACACCTCAGAGTTACATTAAAAGAATGTGACTCTGCTTAGAGTAAAATTAACTCTACTTTTGCAAGAAGACTATTAACACCAAAACATTTAACACTTTTGAATTTGCTGTGCATGATGCATTGAGTTTTTCCTTTCCAGTCTCCTTTCTCACTCACTATGTGTTAATAGACCTCTCTGCATTGAATCATATTATTAACCTCTGTCTCTCTTCCACAGCATGTATTTTATCCTGTCTTCCTTCTCTCACCCCAACCAATCACAGCAGATGGCCCCGCCCCTCCCTCAGCCTGGTTCTGCCTGAGGTTTCTTCCTGTTAAAAGGGAGTTTTTCCTTCCCACTGTCGCCAAAGTGCTTGCTCATAGGGGGTCATATGATTGTTGGGGTTTTCTCTGTATCTATGAAGCGCCTTGAGGCGACTTTTGTTGTGATTTGGCGCTATATAAATAAAACTGAACTGAATTGAATTATCTATCTATCTATCTATCTATCTATCTGTGTGTGTGTGTATATATATATATATATATATATATATATATATATATATATATATATATACACACAGTAAAACTGCGCTGGGTTAATATAACAGAAACAAGAACTGGGACATTTGTTGTCTTATCTGTTTTCTGATGATTCTGAGGAGAAAAAAATGAGCATTTTTGTGAAACCGTGACCAGAAGCATACAAAATGTCCTGTATTTCAAAAGAGTTCTTTGACATTTTAATTTTCCTGTTTTCATCACCAGATTGTGGACAATGGCAATGGTGTATAATATTGGTAATCAAGGGAAATGATCGTGAAGGACCTTCCAGTTTTATGAAATCTACTGAGTAACTGCAATATTTTCATGGACTGGCCTTCCCTTAAAAAAAACCCAACCTCCTCAGGATGGCAGTGAACATCGCTCCGAAACCAGTCAGCATTAATGGTGCCTACACAGAAGTGCAGGTTACCCGTGGAATCTGCATTAATGTGCTTCTCTAAAATAAACTGTATTCTCCATGGAATTCATGTAAACTGAAACTAATGCCTTTAAGTTTAAGTTAATTTCAGATAAAAACATAAATGCTGGAAAAACTCAGTGACAGCAACAGAGGAGTGGGTCCACCTACAACGCAGATTGCAACACGCGCACCAGTCATAGCAGAGACATCAAAAAATGTCAGTGTGTATGTTGCATGTACACATTAAAGCACTAGCAATGAATAGATGAAAAATGCAGAAAATAGTAATGTGAATTGTGCTTAAATGCAATTTCTGCAGCTGCCTTATTTACACTGGCACAATATTGTGGTGCAAACTGTAAAAAGTGATCTGTTCCAGGAAGCCGCTCTGCCAAGTTATCTGAAAACCCCTCATATCTAGATCACAGAGCTGTTCCTAGTTGCACTGATTTGCTTCCTGGAAACCCCCACCCCGCCTTTAGACATCTTAAGATAATGCTCAGTAATTTCAGTCAGTTTTTTATCTTTCATATCCAGAACAAAAGCAAATAGTCATTCATGTAAACAAGGTTAAATTCAGCTTTGAGCCATGAAAGGTGACAACATCTGGCCTTTTACAGACAAAAGTAAAACAAAGCAACAACAAATGACTTAATAAAATCTTAATAACATCTTTAAGTTTAAGAAAGAATTCCTGCAAGAGCTGTAAGACTAATGTCGCTCATGTATTTGTGCACTAAGTCCAAAACTAATCACACATCCTGACGCTCATGGAAAACAATATGCAATCAGTATGCATGAATGAATAAAATTGTAATTGCCAAATTGCTACAGCATGAGTAATCTGACCGCAGAGTGAAAGTGCAGCTTCCTGTTCACCTGCAAACCTGCGTAAGTACACATCCACTGGATGTTTCTGCTGTGTGCAAACAGGCTCAGCTCAGAGGGGCAGGGTGTGGATGAATTGCAGCTTTTGCCTGCTGGGTGATCCTGGTGCTGCTGAGCTGAACTCCTGCTGTAAAGCAACAGGCAAACAGCACAACAAAGCTGCTGCTTCTCCGGGGACATTATTAGAGATGTTGTTCTACAGGAACATCAGGAAGAAGCAGATAACATAAACACACATCCACACATACTGTACAAGCACTTGTTTTGTTTTTTGTTTTTTTCTTAAAGTGTATTGGTATTTCTGTAGTACATAGCATTTCAAAAACTAACAAAAACTAATAACAGTAGCAAAACAGTGCAATTAATCCTTATAAGTAGAAAAAATGCCTCCAAAGTGAGTGTAGTTTAAACGGGCAAACTAGTGTAATCCTGTTAGTACAATAGCAGCTTTCAGTTTATTGTTTTGGTGTTGAGGAGCTACAGCTTTATGTTTCCTTTCTGTGTTGCAACACTTATAAACAGCAGCTGCTGCCTTCAACAACAAGCCTGCTGTACACTACCTTCTGAATGACAGGAGGAAAGCAGAACCATTAAACATTATTTCTTAACATTTTAACTTTGTTGAACTGGCAGGTCTGTGTACTGACAAGAGACCAAAAAGGTTATCTGATATAAATTTACATTTCAGGTCACAAACCTATTAGAGCAGTTTGGCTTCTTCTAATGGGGATTAGTGTTACATAAAAGAGGCCCAAAGATGGAGCCTTGCGGAACTCCACAGGTGAGCTTAGAAACTTTGTTCAACACATCTCTGTTTCAGGGCTGTGGACCAAAGGCACAAATCTTGAAAGGACACTTGTTTTTCTTGAGACCTAAGATCTTTTTTTCCTTTTTATTAGGCTATCAGTCATGTGTGTAGATAGTTCATTACATGTGAATCTTTTCAGAATGTACATTCGTCCTCCCCACCATCACCAAGTGCTTGCTGATAACAGTGAAATTGTTGGGGTTCTCTCTCTAATGTTACACTGTTGTTGTGAAGTGATACATTAATATAACTGAACCGAAGCCCACTTGAAATGAAATTGGCCCACAAATAAAATGAGTTGTCTACCTTTTTTTTGTTTTGTTTTACTCATTACAGGTTTTAAAATAAATATTGTAGTAGTATCATAGTAATGATGCAGTACTCTGTCTATTTTTAAATAATGTGGGGTTTTGTGTCACCTTTACACATTTTACAGCCATATCAGTTCTAACCGTTCCTGCTTTAGGTCACATTGGTGACATTTCAAAACTTTCACTTATGCAAGCTGTCCTTTCCATGGTGGTGGATCAGTGACTAAATTTGCCCCAGATTGGTCAGGCTCATACAGACCGTACTCATACCCCTGCCAGCCCATTCATTGAGAAATCAAGCTCTACTGTTAAACTAAAACTGCAGTCTCCGCGCGGTGGTAGTAAATTAGTGGCTTGTGGAAGAGACTGGCACGGCATGGGCACACACTGGGTAGAGGTTGTGGGGGGCTTGTGCGCAATGGAAACCAGAGGGGTGGAAGGTCGGTAATGGAGGGGAGGGAGGTAAAGGTGGGGCGGGGGTCTATATCGACTATCCAGATTGTGGAGGGAGGGCCCGCCTAGTGGCTTCCTGGCCCCCTGCACCGTGCGGGTGTATTATAGATGCGCATCCAGGCAGCCGGGCGGCACTGCATGTTTACAATGTAACAGGCAGACTGGAGCCGCACAGAGGGCAGGGCTTAACCATTAACTAACATTAACCATTAAATCAGCTGTGCAGAGCCGGTACCGCACATAAGGCGTGCGTACCGGCTTCCACGCCTCACAAGCCTGAGCGCGTTAACAAGAGGTGGAGGATAAATTCAGCCGGGCACACGGAGTCCCTGTACTCATACAGATCATCACTCCGGTCTGTCCTCACACCGAGGACCACTGGCACTCAGAGGTAAGCACCCGTGAGCTTTTTTATGTATGTATTTATTTTTACATTACTTATTTTAATGTGCACATTTCTACCGGGATGTGTCATTCGAGACTCAAACTGCAAAGCCGCAACTTGTACCTGTGATGGTGAAGAATGATTACTTTTTTTCTCTTTTTTAGGGGGGTGGGGGGACACACAATTTTTCACGAGTTTAACACTCGTGGTTACAGTGGCAGTGACATGGGCTCCAGCCCGGCGATGGAACAGAGAGCCCTCTGCCCTCGTTTAAATGAGAAGCAGAACAGAATAGCAGGGCTCGTCTATTCAGCCCTGACCAGGGGAGCACTAATTTACGCCTTTGCCATGTTGGGTTCGGGTGGTGTTGGTCCTGACTACTAAGCAGAGGATTGTTTGAGCCGGGAAAGTCCGTGCGGATGTCGCAACTTGCAGTCAGAGGAAAGCTGCTTCAAGTCAGCAGCAGCAACACTGGAAGGTAAAAGAAAGGCCTTCAGAGTAAAAGCTGCTTTATTATGTGAAGTAAAAACGGGTGGACCGTGACCTGATCTCACCAAGGATCGCGTCATAGATTGGTGATGGTATTTTTTCAACAGGCTTCATCACCACACTGAGTTGAATAATACAGCAGTTTATGTCAGTAGCTGACATTACTGTTTTAATTAAAGCAGCACTGAATGCTTTGCTTTACCTGCTGCTTACTTCTGTTGATACAAGTAGTTCATGTCGGTGTGAATGACTAACCATGTGTGTCCACGCTCGGTACTTGACTGCAGTGAGGTTGTTTCTGATGTGTGAAGGGGACCTCTGTTGTGTTACTGTTTGCTACACTCCTGTCTGCTGCAGTGAGTTTAAGAGTTGGGGGGTTTAAGCTGACGGCACTCTGGGCTCACGGGTAAAGTGAGGGGTGTTTTTTACTTTGAAAATTGTGACAGTGGTCGTTGTTGCGCTGCTGTGGTTGGAAGCTGTGCTTGCAGAGGATGTGCGCAGCGCCTCTGTTAATGGTGGAATATTTTTAGCCACCGGGAGGAAATTTGGCGCTGGATGAAACTGTTTTTAAACTCACTGTTGGGATCTGCTCAGCACTGCTGTAATGGAGGGGAGAGCAAACAATTGTCTGGGGCTATACTAATCTATTAGTAGGGCTGACGGGGCATTTGTGGTACCCACGGTGAAGTTAGTGCCTAACAGTGATTTTCTGTCCTCTTTATTTATTTTAACATCTGAATATGACGAGCTGCAGCATCCAAGCCTAAACACCACCGCACAGTGTCTCTGTCCTCTCACCAGTTAGATCTGAATGTTGGTTTGTAACTTTTTGGAATTTTTGATTTATGAATATTTTGATCAGGGCAGTAAAAGCTTCCCTGCTACTTAGAGATTTTTGGAAATAGATGTGGGGTACTGCTGGAAAATGATTTTATTTAAGACTGAATAATTAATGATATTCATTCTTTCCCCAGGTGACGGTCCACTCTGGTTGGAGAGATACTTTTCCACTGTTGGTAATTCAATCCTCATACTGAGACCTTTAAATATCACATTTGAAAACTGTCCAGCGGCCACGTGGTGTAAAGTGAGACGTTTGGAGCCCTGTGCAGCGACCAGTCTCACATGGACAGCAGACTGACAGCATGACCGGTGCCACTGCAGGTCTCTGATTTACATATTTTTCCAGCTTGTACTGAACTGCAAAGGACTGTTTGCAGCTGACTGCAGGGGATTTCTGTGGTGAGTCCCCTCCCTGTTGTTTTCTATCCTTTTCTATGTTGAACCAGTATGTCTTCTGTTTTTTGCCGGCCTAACCTGAGCACCTTGCAGTGAATGGAGAACATACTGGTTCTGCTCCCGAAGCACCGACAGGAACACAGGCTTTGCAGACGCACGGCTGCATGTGCCTCGCTGCAGGTTTTTTCTGGCAGAGTGTTTTTCTCCCAGTCTTTATGACCGACCTCCACACCTTGTCGGCCTCTTTAATGGGATAAATCAGTTGGACTGATCAGGTTCAAAACCAGATCCGGTGGTCAGTTCTGACTTTCCCATAAAACCGTTAGGCTGAGGCACGCTGACCTTTTCTTATCAAGCCCACTGTCTTCAAAGGCTTCCGCATGGTACTTTGGTCGAAAGAACAAGAAAAGCTCCCCGACATCGACATGTCTTCTGGGGCCATTGAGATGAAGAAGGAGGGAGGCCCCCTCACTTCGGCCTTCCTCAACTCCAACTGCACCGTCCACCCGGTGATCCTGACAAAGGGCCCCGAAGAAGTGAGCCCGGTGACCGGGGATGAGTTTGAGCTCACCGAGGTCGCATCTTTCCCCGAGCGAGTGAATGAGACTGGGGAGAACGACGAGAGGTCGGAGATTGTGGTGGCCATGGACTGTCGGGCCAATGCCAAAGGTCAGCGAGAGGAGGATGCGCTCCTGGAGAATGCAAGCCAGAGCAACGAGAGTGATGACACCAGCACCGATCAGAGCCCCGAACCAACAGCACCCCTCAAGGAGACCTCCTTTTCCATCGGACTGCAGGTGGTCTTCCCCTTCTTGCTGGCCGGGTTCGGGACGGTGGCAGCAGGGATGGTGCTAGACATCGTCCAGGTGAGTGAGATTTCTTACACAATGTAATTGGCAACTCAGAATAAAGAACTCAGGCTGGTTAATCCTGTGTTGTCTACTCTTTAAAAAGTTTTTGTTTTGTTTTTTGCATTGACAGGGGTTCGGCTGTTGGAACTTGCAAAAAGTCTGGTGTCAATGCACAACCCCAACTTTTCCTCGCAGGCATTTACATTTCATTTCACAGCTGTTTTTCTAAGCAGATCCACTGCACCAAGCAGGCCATGTGTAGTCACACTTACGGGATAGGCTCGTGAAACATTTGAATGATCTAGTGCACCGAGGCCGGTTTGCCTTGGCGTGTGTCAGTCATCGTGCTGGTGGCCTATCTGGTTGCCTGTCTTTGGGGATGTGTGTATGGGGCAGTTATCAGACACCATGGGGGTATTTACATAACATTTTCTCCTCAGCGGCTGGGCTGACTGTCCCTGTGGCTGGCGCATACTGGTACACACTGGTGTGTCTTCTAACGAGTCATCACACACACACACACCTCTTTTCAAAATCTCACATAAAGTACAAGAAACAATAGACGGTATTTGCATAGCAGTGCATAGCCAGGGAGCTATATGATCCACTTGGCCTTTAAAGGAGAATAGGACTTGATTTCCTGATGAGTCACTGCCTTTGCTCTGAGAGGATCCAAGTGTGCTCTGTAGAAATGTTATATATTTATTTGAAGTCTGCTTGGAATGCAGATAAAGCCGGCCATGTCAGTCCGCCAGGTCTGGGCAAACTGTGTGCACATATGCTGATGCCAACATGGTGGACCCCAGAAACTCAGAACAGACAGGAGGGGGGAGGCGGGGGAATAAGTTTACTTTCTTTGAGCACCTGAAATGGCAGCGTACTACAGCTGAGCTAGAGTCGGAGTAAAAACAAAATACAATTCAGCGCCAAGGCCTCTATTGCCATGTGGTTAGGTATCCTCGCTAAACCAGGAATGCAGAGGTTTGAGGTCAAAAAAGTTTTCATGCTGCCTCAACTTAGGCACCATGCTGCTGCGTTCTCTTTAATTTCCAAAACACTCAGTGCACCATTCTTTCAGAGGTGTGACTGGAAACAAGCTCACACAGAAGGTAGAGGGCCGTATCCCTCCCTGCTGGTCTAGCACTCTTGTACCTGAGAGTAAATAGCTGAAAGAAATGGCTGCAGTAAGATGCGAGGCTTCTTACTGCAGTTCCATTGAGGTCGGCTGAGCATCCAGCAGGTCGTCTGGCTGCCTAATTCCCCCCATGACACCATGAAACGCTAACTCAGCTAATCCCCCCTGTCCTTGCAGGAAGGTAGTTGTCTAACTCGATCTTACTCTCTCTCTCTCTCCCGTTGGGACTGCAGTTGATCCTCGGCTATAAGTGAGCATAACTTTCTGAGGTCACGTGCTTAGGGTTAGGTCGAGCCCCAATACCTAATGTATATGAAGCTGATGAAAAGGTAGATGTAGTTTCTCGTGTTGGAAAACTCTATTTTTTTTTTTTTTGTCTCCTGATTGCCAAAACGTGAATAGAACAAGTTTTAACTTGATGCTAAAACACGAGGCAGGTCTGTTTTCTTGCTGCACTGATCTTTATTTGTCTCGCTAAATAAGGAGCTAATTTATGCAGACAAGTAAAGCACAGATCTTTATTTGATTATCAGATGAGATAAAGTGATCCAGGAGAACTTAACTAGCTCTCCTGAGTTCAGAAGTTTCTCTCTATGGATAAAATTCAAAGTCATTTGGGTCTTGCTGTTCTTGTGTTTCTTGGATTGTTCTCAAATTAGACAGAATTATTTGTTTGTTCTTTTGGTTCATTTGTTTACCCCTTATTTCTCCTGGAGGTTAGAATAAAAAGGTCAGGACTCAGTAATCTCCAGTTCCAAAGATGATATGTTGGTTATGAGACAAAGAAAGCACTATAGCCAGTAGCAAGCTTTTCTTCTGGGATGCCTGAACCTTTAGTTAATGTGTCTGCCTGGCCTGAGTTTAAAAGCTGTGGTTTGGACACTTGTGTACTCGACTTTCTGTGTCACTTTCTATATTGGCTCTTTGACCTCTTAAATCCTGGTCACTTTGACCATCTACCACACACGCACAGAGTTTTCTGGCCTTTTTCCCTCACAAGGTTGGCCCAGAAAGGATTGTCCAACTGGTATAGAGGAGTGAGACGTCTGCATAGTTGTGCTTAGTGACTTGGCAGGCAAATGACCTAAAACTGTCAGTCTCTCATTGGCAGGGCCGGGAACCCAGGACTGACCTGCTCAGTTGGACTGAAGGTTACGTGTGGTTTGGAAAGGTCACGCAGTGCTAGTTTTCTTGGGGATGTCGGAGTCCAAGGCCAAATGGGTGATTTTTGTTATTTTGAAACACACGCACACTTACTCACAGTCACATAAGATTTCATCATTTGTGCAATCAATCTACAAACAAAAAGCTGAAAAAAGACAAAAGCAAATATGCGTGTCCAGTGTTGTATGTTATGATAATCATCCGCGTGTGTTTGTCTGCCTCAGAGTTAGCCGTCTGGCCTGGTGTGCGGTGTCTGTAGACTGAAACACCAAAAAAGAGGAAAAAGAATAGAACACAGCTTCAGCCTCAAAGACACACGGTCTAAAAATACAGCAACCGGTAAACAGGAAATCATAGTCCACACAGAGGTTTAACTGTGGCCAAGCCTTCACTACCCACCAGATACCATTTTGGTCCAACCACATCCACGTGCTTGGTTTTCACTCAGGAGTCACTTTCAAACCAGAACGTGGGCTTAATTCCCTCAAACTGCATTGTCTCTTCAGCTTCTAGCTTCATACCCAGACTTTGGTGTCCAATCAGACACTACTTAAATTCACACCACAGTATGCTATTTTTCCATGTTTTCCAGAATTTGTCTGAACAAAATCACCAAAATCTTAAAAATCACAATTTAATAACCCCATGTAAGGATAAGTTTCTAAACTTCTGCCCTCCCTATTGCAGTGACTGACTGCTTGTTATGAGTAGTTGTTTTATTTTGGTGACTTCTGCTTGTAACGTTGATGACGTGACGGTCATTAACAATGTTATCACCTCGCAGCTCTTAAAACGTGACCATATCTCAGATAGCTGCTTGGTTAGGATGTGAGTGATAGGGATGGACAGGATTAGTGGGTTAGAGTGCCTTTGTGTTGCCCCATGCTCTGATTAATCTTTCACAGTGTGAAAGATCCTGAGGAACCTTTGATCCTAGGCTGCCCCCTCATCACAGAGTTCAGGCTTTCCACCCCAGCCCTTCTTATCTGGTCCCAAACAATTCAGTTCAGTTCAGTTTTATTGATATGGCACCATATCCCAACATTACCAGCCTCAAGTCACTTTGTATCATAAGGCAAAGCCTCCACAATAGTAGATAGAAAACCCCAGCAATCATACAGCAAACTCCCTTCATAACAGGAAGAAACCTCCAGCAGAACCAGGCTCAGGCCTGCGAACGCATTATCTAGGTTGCTGACTTGAACTGTAGGGACAGTGTTTGATTTTCCTTATAAATTCATAGAAATCTAAAAAGAGGTAAATTACCATGTGATGATAGCTGATGGTTTTGAGATGGAGTTTTGACTTTCTTTAGCTCCCCACTTGGACTCTTTCCATTCATGCAGCCAAAACCTGCTCGGTAAAACTACAGTGGGGCAAAAAAGTATTTAGTCAGCCACCGATTGTGCAAGTTCCCCCACCTAAAATGATGACAGAGGTCAGTAATTTGCACCAGAGGTACACTTCAACTGTGAGAGACAGAATGTGAAAAAAAAATCCATGAATCCACATGGTAGGATTTGTAAAGAATTTATTCGTAAATCAGGGTGGAAAATAAGTATTTGGTCAATAACAAAAATACAACTCAATACTTTGTAACATAACCTTTGTTGGCAATAACAGAGGTCAAACGTTTACTATCGGTCTTTACCAGGTTTGCACACACAGTAGCTGGTATTTTGGCCCATTCCTCCATGCAGATCTTCTCGAGAGCAGTGATGTTTTGGGGCTGTCGCCGAGCAACACGGACTTTCAACTCCCGCCACAGATTTTCTATGGGGTTGAGGTCTGGAGACTGGCTAGGCCACTCCAGGACTTTCAAATGCTTCTTACAGAGCCACTCCTTTGTTGCCCGGGCGGTGTGTTTTGGATCATTGTCATGTTGGAAGACCCAGCCTCGTTTCATCTTCAAAGTTCTCACTGATGGAAGGAGGTTTTGGCTCAAAATCTCACGATACATGGCCCCATTCATTCTGTCCTTAACACGGATCAGTCGTCCTGTCCCCTTGGCAGAAAAACAGCCCCATAGCATGATGTTTCCACCCCCATGCTTCACAGTAGGTATGGTGTTCTTGGGATGCAACTCAGTATTCTTCTTCCTCCAAACACGACGAGTTGAGTTTATACCAAAAAGTTCTACTTTGGTTTCATCTGACCACATGACATTCTCCCAATCCTCTGCTGTATCATCCATGTGCTCTCTGGCAAACTTCAGACGGGCCTGGACATGCACTGGCTTCAGCAGCGGAACACGTCTGGCACTGCGGGATTTGATTCCCTGCCGTTGTAGTGTGTTACTGATGGTGACCTTTGTTACTTTGGTCCCAGCTCTCTGCAGGTCATTCACCAGGTCCCCCCGTGTGGTTCTGGGATCTTTGCTCACCGTTCTCATGATCATTTTGACCCCACGGGATGAGATCTTGCGTGGAGCCCCAGATCGAGGGAGATTATCAGTGGTCTTGTATATCTTCCATTTTCTGATGATTGCTCCCACAGTTGATTTTTTCACACCAAGCTGCTTGCCTATTGTAGATTCACTCTTCCCAGTCTGGTGCAGGTCTACAATACTTTTCCTGGTGTCCTTCGAAAGCTCTTTGGTCTTGGCCATGGCGGCGTTTGGAGTCTTACTGTTTGAGGCTGTGGACAGGTGTCTTTTATACAGATGATGAGTTCAAACAGGTGCCATTCATACAGGTAACGAGTGGGGGACAGAAAAGCTTCTTACAGAAGACGTTACAGGTCTGTGGGAGCCAGAGATTTTCCTTGTTTGAGGTGACCAAATACTTATTTTCCACCCTAATTTACGAATAAATTCTTTACAAATCCTACCATGTGAATTCATGGATTTTTTTTTTCACATTCTGTCTCTCACAGTTGAAGTGTACCTCTGGTGCAAATTACTGACCTCTGTCATCATTTTAAGTGGGGGAACTTGCACAATCGGTGGCTGACTAAATACTTTTTTGCCCCACTGTACATATAGACTACAGATTCCTCTGGTAGCTTGCCCTACATATTCTTCTTATCTAAATGCAGATATTAGTTTATACAGATAAACTAGACCCTGACTGTACCATCCATGCTGCAGCAACAGAAAAATGAAACAGACACCACCTGCTGTAGTGTCTGTGACGCTGCTGGAGTTGCGTTGACATTGCATGCCATCGGGGTTCGGCGTCCCGCTCAACACAGCAAGTGCAATTATCACAAATAAAATAAAAGGTCACGTTTCTCAACTGGGCATCCTGACCCTTGCGGGGCTTGCATACCAGAGCTCCTATAGGTCTGTACACAGAGGTACTGCAGTTCTCCAGTCGAGTTCTTAGAAGCGAGGAGGGAGGGTTTGTTTGGCTCCGAGCCAGCGTTCCATGGAGACAACAACATATATCACCACAGGGGAGGCAAAGAGGAAGATAGGCCAGTGAGACAGAAGGAAAGCTTGAAAACATACAGCTATGAAAGAAGAGAGAAGTGCTCACAAGGCTGTCGGGTTGGCAGAGGGCAGTGAGCCAAGCTGAGAGGCTGGTTGTTGGAAACGAGCTCTGCTTGGCTTAACGACAGCTAAAGGGATAGGCAGAAAGAGTTCAACCACCACCTCTAAAGACAACACGAGTGTAGCCGACACTCCTTATCAGTGCTGTACATCTGGTGGGAGCAACCTAGCAAGCACACACATTAGACCTCTGTGTGAGAAATGCAGGCCAGCAGTGTTGTCTTGTAGCTTCAGCATCTGTTTTCCCCTCTTTCTTTTCTGCTCGGTGCCAGCCTCAGTGAATATTGATTCCGCTCGGGTTAGACTGGACTGTAAGTGCTGGGGGCCAGTGGGACCGGCACCTATGATAAGCACTTTGACTGGAGATAAATCGATGGCCTTAGCTTCAGCAATAGCTTTGTTTCTGGCCACAGTAGACCGCAAATCTGCTATCGCTGCATGAAGTCTAATGGAGGGAGAAGTTCACAGAGGGAGTTACAGGGAACCCACCTCTCGAGGACTGGCCAGCAGCCAGGGACCAGGTTATCGAAGGTCAGGCCTAATAATACTAGCTGTAAATGTAATTTCAGACCATCTACTGGATACACAGCTGAGCAGTCTTGTTCCCTTTCTTGTTCCCTTATTTGTGGCTCTGTCCAGCTAGGCCACTACCTTCAAAGCTGATTTAGATAGATGAGCTGCTGGCTGACTTTCTCGGAGTAGTGTGTACAGCAAAATGTAGCTTTTTTTATGCTGCGGTAAGAGCTGAGCAAGCAAGCGCACCCCTGGCAATGAATGATCAGATGCTGAAGCACTAAAGTAGGCAAGAGTAATATCAAACTATTTTTTCTATGGTACATGATGCATTGGGCTTTGGCTTTACTCTATTAATTCAGTCGGATGTTTTGTACACTCATGCTGTGTTATGTGTCACAGAGGGTCCCCATGAGGAGGGCAGAGCACTGAGAAATATTTTGCTTTTCCTTATTTTCTATCGTATGCATACTATATAATAGATTACAGTGGTGGATGCTCATATTAAACATGGGCAAAGTTTCAGATAATCAGAGTACCATATGTACAAGTAATCCTATAAGCCATAACAGTGTTCAGGTTTAGCATTTGCTTGATGATATCAATGAGATTGGGTATCTTTAACCAATGAGAAGAGAGTTGGCTTAGGTGTGAGGGAGCTAAAACGACTTGTTTCAGACATTGAACTGGAAATTAACATAATGCTTTGTCTTTAAGAGTTGCTAATCATCTAGTTCACTTGGCTTCTAAATATTCAGTCCCATCTATCTTACTGATGCTGTTTAGCTGTGCCGTGTTTCCATTTGTGTGGCACTGGATGGGGAAACGGCCGTGTGGAGAACAAGATCTGGTTCCGCCCATCAAAAACTATTCAGTTCAATTCGGTTTTATTTATATAGCGCCAAATCACAACAACAGTCGCCTCAAGGTGCTTTATATTGCACAGTAGATCGTACAATAATAGATGCAGAGAAAAACCCAACAATTATATGACCCCCTATGAGTAAGCACTTTGGTGACAGTGGGAAGGAAAAACTCCCTTTTAACAGGAAGAAACCTCCGGCAGAACCAGGCTGAGGGAGGGGCGGGGCCATCTGCTGCAACCGGTTGGGGTGAAAGAATACCGAGATTGCAGTCTGCTTTTATTCTGGAATATCTTGTACAGTACAGATTTCGATATAAATATAAATGTGTATAGTATTATGATTACACAGAGACATGAGACAGTCCCTGTGTTTACACTACAGGAGATGGTGGGTAAAGGTGATAGAGAAGGAAAACAGAATGCAAGCTAAAGTAGGAGAGTGATCAATCATTTCAGCTTTAGGTTTTACTGCCCTTGTTCTTGTTAAGAGGGAGCTGGTATGATACATAGTGTGAAAGGTCTATAGAGGCAGATTTTCTGCTCTTTAATGCAGGAGTGGTTTCACCTCTAAATCAATATTAAAGGTTGCACAGACCCAGAGACAGTCTGCTCCGAACTGCAGCTAACCTCTATCTATGCGGGTGACAGCATTCTGTGTGGCTGTGAACCAGTTTCAGTATGGCAGAGTGTGCGCTCTGTTAATGTTGTGGTGCTGATAATAATGTTTTGCTATGTCATTGCAGCACTGGACGGTGTTCACCGATGTGTCTGAGGTGTTCATCCTAGTTCCTGCACTGCTGGGGCTTAAAGGCAACTTGGAGATGACGCTGGCCTCCAGACTTTCTACAGCGGTAAGAAACTTGTCAGACTACTAGCCTGTTACAGGTTACACGTCTTCCATGACCTTTTATCTTATATTGAAAGGCTGTCCTAGCAGTGATGAGTAACTGAGGTATAAATTTTGGATTTGTTTACTTTAAGTTGCATTGAATTTTCTTTAAGTTTTTCAATCTATTGCCAGACCTATGGTCACTGTCAGACCCCTCAAAGCTGATTGTGCGTAGGTTCAGAGGTTATATTGCCTATGTGACATAGGTTTCAGACAAACTGATTCCTCACATTCCTCACTAAATATTTCCACTGACCCCATCTAGCTTGTTCACCTGGGTTAGCAGGTTGTTTAAAGGTGAATGGAAGTTTTTTTTTTACCTCTGCCTGAAGACGTGAACTCCAAATATCAAGTAATTTGAACTAAAAGTGTTTTCCTTTGATCTAGTAGCTAAAATTGATTGAATTCTCAGAATATGCTGGTATAGCTCAACCCAGTGTCACATCACTGTTGGAGCTGGGAGATAATTTAAGAGCTTTCTTGCATAATGCGACATGAACTTTCTGTCATATTGGACTTCATAAAACCACCAGTTGTGAGGGAAAAATGAGTATTTCCAATTGTCTGAGGAGTTATTGCTGGAGGTTGCTGCCTTTCGCTAGGTGAAATTAAGCTGAAGGCAAATGGTCTTCATTTCCTGTTTGTGTCGCAATTTTCACAGAGTCAGTACTAGAGATGGCACGATACCACTTTTTTATGACCGATACCGATATCATAAATTTGGATATCTGCCGATACCGATATGAATCCGATATAGTGTTTTTTTTAAATCAATAAAACAGTTTTTTTTTAATATCTTGCTGCTTTTTGTATAAGTTCATACTCAAGTTAAAAAAAACAAAACACTAAAGCCATTCTGTTATACCTGTATGTAAAAAATACACTGCACCCAAAATATTTCATAGTTCAGCAATACTGATCAATCTAATAAACTTAAACCTACACCATCCTCCCTATTCTGGTATTTTAAAGAGTACTTAGCAGAAATATTAAGCAACCTAACTAATAGGGTTCTAAAACTCCCAGCAAAACAATAAATAAATAAAACAAAATAGGGAACCCTCCACCTCATGATGCTTAATTGACATAATCAACTATAATTTGATGCAGTGTGAAAAACAAATGCACAGAAATCAATTATTTTTCAAGAATAATTAAATAGATTCAACATCTTTCTTCAACAGAATTGCAGACTGCACAGATCGTATCTTCCCAAAGGAAAAAGTACTATAGCTTACTAGGGTATATTGGACTTAATAGTTACTATATATACTATAGCTTACTAGGGTATATTGGACTTAATAGTTACTATATAGTTACTATATAGGGCAGCACGGTGGTTAGCACTGTTGCCTCACAGCAAGAAGGTCCTGAGTTCAATTCCACCATCAGGCCGGGGTCTTTCTGTGTGGAGTTTGCATGTTCTCCCCGTGTTTGCGTGGGTTCTCTCCGGGCCCTATCGGCCCCCCTGGCTAAACTTGCTTGATCCGCCCCTGCACAGTTACCAGCCGTCAGCTACGTAGAAAAGGATCCTGGTGTAGAATGTAAATAAATTCTAACAACAGCTTATCAAGCTTAAACGTGCTGCTGTTGTTCAGCCGCTGGTTTCCTCTTTCTGGCGCGAAGTGAGCGATAAACAAACAAGAGAGACGGACTCGCGACAGAAAAGCCGATCAGCTGATCATTGATCAGTTTCGATTGAAGTAGCAGCCGGAGAGGGAGGGAGAGAGAAGAGGCAGTTGCTCCATATATCGGTTGTTAAGCTTAACGCTGGAATGCTTTACAAACATTCAGAGATGAATTTACACACTTGCTTTACTTCTCTCTGGGATAAATTCCTCGGAGATGAAATGCCGGATTGCTAGCGAGGCTACAAATACACACAGCCGCTCTATCACGTGACCCGTACTGCTGGATGTGCTACGGTTATGAGCCGAGTTACGCCATGTCGCAAGTTTTGTGAGGTGCTTTTTTGATATTTAATGGATCGGATTACATTTTTTTAATTTTTCTCCGATATCCGATCCAGTAATTTACGTCAGTATCGGACCGATACCGATACGTAATATCGGATCGGTCCATCTCTAGTCAGTACCACGGAAATCGATAGCAACTGTAAGAAGTTTTCACCAACCGGTCAGGAATACACACTGATTGTTCTGCAACCACTTTCCAACTGGTTGCAGAACACTTATTTGCTCCTTGTAACCAGCAGTTGCTGGAGGGTGATGGGCTGCTCTCTAGGCCTGTGTGACTGCTACTTTATTTGCTCGACAGTTAACGTCACATTGTTAGGAGTCACATAACATGAAACCTTAATAACATATTGTCATATAACATTTGGTTAACTATTAGCTGCTTATAGTGTTTCACAGATACCAAAGTTCTTAGTAGCTCTAATTTCAGCTAGTTACCCATCTAGCCATTCATAGCCAAATGTATACAGTCACATGCTTTTGTTTGTGAAGGTGCAGTGATTCTATGACTGCAGTTTGATACTAGAGGCAATTCTTACGGCTTTGCTATCTGTGAGCTAACAATACCATTTCACATTGTACATAGCTAGCAGGGTCGATGACCTGACAGCACAGGTAACCAGGGGTTAGCAACAAAACTTACATTTTTTTAATTAGTCCAGTAGTGCTCTTAATTGCACCAATCCTCACATTCTTTCCACTAGCCTGTGTGAAACCAGTGACTCCTCATCCGTGCTGCAAAAAAAAGTCATATGTTTGCAAATTTGTTCTGGAAAATTGCTCCAGTGTACCAACTCATTCTGCTCCAAGCTAAAGGTAAATCTTTAAATCTTGTTTATATCATCACCTCCTAAATACACCAGTTGGTTTAACCTGTGAATTGGTGGCTACAGCAAAGGTTTCAGATGCAGAATTGAATGTTGAATATGATTTTCAGGTGCACTACTTAAAACTGCACTTTGCAGAGGTTTTATATATTTATAATTTCCATATTTTCTCAGTAAGAGCCCAACGATAGAGGAAAACAAACGGGAAAAGTTGAATATTTGAGGAAACACCGTTGATGCTGATTTAAGGTTCAAACTTCAACAGATTTTTGTAATGATTTGCTTTACTTTCTATTTTATTTCTGTTTTAATTCAGAGCCCAGTGTATAATGGTTAATAACTGTCAGATTGGGAAGTGGAAGTAGTAATGATTTGTCAGAGCTTCAGCACTGATTGAACCAACGTTGTGTAGTTCGATTGGCTGTATTCAAAGGAATGAAAACACAAAATGCATTAGTCATAATAACGTTACATGCATCTACGTGGAAATATGGAAATAAATAAAACAGACTTTTGCATCAATTCTTTCTTTAGTCTGCAAAGTTTTCACTTTTCTCACAACCATCTTCACAAAGTAGGCCCGACCCTGGTGCTTGTCCTGAGACATTACTGTTAGCTCTCTGCTGGCTGGCCTCAGCAGGACCACGTTTCTTTCCACGCCGCCGCTAATTATGAGCAGATTAAGACCACTGTAAGTTTCCTAATGCGCTTATAACTGAAAAAAATCATGTAATCCCCAGTACTGGCTGGCTGTCGGAGTTTTCAGTTCACATGACTGTGGTTCCTTTTTGATTTTTTTCCCCTTGGACTTTTTTAACCTATTTACTGAGGCGTTTAAGGAATGAGGAAATAAGCAGCTGTTTTCTCAGTTCTGTTGAATATAATTGGGCCTAATTGATTATGTATGATTGTTGATGGATTGCCAGCACCACCTGCATTGCAAAGAAAGTTGGGAAAAATAGCAAAGTGTTATCAGAGATTACAATGGCAACAACAGTCGCTGTTTCCCTGTATACTCAACTCATGTATGTTCAGGATTCAGAGCTGGAAACTGCAGACTTGCTCTGTATTTATTAAATAAGAGTGAATGCCAGCAGCTGAAAAACATGGTGCTGCTTTTGAATTTTAGGATATCCATGTTATGTCATCTATGAATCACTTTAACAACATCTCTCTGATGATCCCAACGCCATTAATCCAGCCTCCTACACACACACACACACACACACACACACACACACACACACACACACACACACACACACACACACACACACACACACACACACACAGAGCTAAGGATTTGGCATCATTATCACACATCATCACATAACGCCAGGCTATGTTTCTGAGAATTTCTGTGTGTCTTCTGTGTACTCTGTCAGTTTACATGTTGTTCTAAAGGGAAATGTGGTTAGGAAATTCAAAAGCCTTTTTATTGCATCAAGATATATTCTTTGAAACTGAGGCTCTTATATTACGCTCCAAGGTTTTAAAGAAAGTCATATGTGGAGTTGCACAGCTGTTTGGCTCAGTATTATCCGTTTCCCTTAAACCTTCTTATCAGCATTCGTAGCAATCTTCCCACTCTGAGTGACAGCACGGCTGTCGTAGCAGCAGGCGTGCACGCACATACTTACTGATGGGCGTGGCGTGACTCTAATGCTTTGTATCTGGCAGATGCACGAGTTATATTGACGTACATTGCTGCACACTTGATTGTCATGTAAGACTAGTTGTTTTAGTGCCAGATTAACTGGATGCTGCTAGACTACGTGAAATGTAAGAGGATGAGTAATGCTTCACACGTACGCACTGAGGCATAGAGACCATCCTGCTGTTTCTCAATGCTGTTTTGTTTTGTTTTTTCATTTAAATACTTTGGTATGTGGGTTTGCCTTTGATAGGCAGAGCGGGTGAATTCCAGTCTGTGTTTTGTTAGGTCAAATAATCTAGCAGCCACAAACACGAGAGTTGTTCCGGTGTTTGGAACTTTTAGTTGCCTGATCTCAACCAAAAGTTGTGAGGTGTTTTGTGGATCATTAGCCAAAGACAGACACCAATCGCGCAAATGCTTTTGATAAAACAGTGCTTTGTTGTCTGCAACACCAGAATAACACCACCAGCCACTGGACAATGCTATTTTCTGTTAAAAAACATTTTGAGTAGCTCTTCGAAAATGTTCTTTTTTTAGATTTATTACAGCTAGCGTCTATTTAAATCTCCGAGCTCTGATTTGTTCTCACAAGTTCGCACTCGGGACACAAAGAAAGTAGAACAGATTGCACTTATAAAGGAAATACCTGACAACTCTAACAACTAGAGGTGGGAATCACCATACATCCCACGATACGATATTATTGCAATTTTTTAAAATATTTTGCTATATTCAAATTCTGTACATAAAGGTAAACTTTATCAATATTCATTTTATCTAATATCAAAGTCTCACACTCAATCTTTCTCTCATTTCAGTTTGATTGTTGACAAACTGAACGGTTTGTATTACAGTCTAGTCCAACTTAACTGAATGCAACCATCTGGTACAATTATAGCTATTCTGAACTATGCAATTTATGAAAACTATGCAGCCCCTTCAGCAACTGAAGAATTTGAAAGTAAAATAAAACAAAATATAATTTTACATTAAATAAAAAAGTTTTAAACTTAATTAAAATAAAACATGTCTTAAATTAAAATAAGTAAACTGTCATGTTTATTGCTGCCAAAAAAAAAAGTTAAACACATTTGGACAGTGAAGGAATGTCAGGATTCTTGCTCAGAAAAAGGATCAACATGCTCTGAAGTCAGAGTTCCAGTCCACAAAAACTTTTGTAACAAAATATCGATTTCTGCTGTCCCTGTATCGATACATTATTAGCAAACAAAATATCACGATACTACACAGTATCGATTTTTTTCCCCCACCCCTACTAACAACCCTAAAAGTTAATCAGTCAGTTAGAAGAGCATACACAGGCGCTTTGTGAAGCTATGTTGTCTGAATCAAACCACCACAATACCAACCACACACACGCCTACTGGTGAAAGCATCTCTATGGGTTCGGCTGTGGATCTTCACCAATCATTTAACTATATTCATGTAGAAACGTTAGTACAAGTTCAGGGAAAATCACTTTAACGAGTGATTAACAAACACTCTAGCAGAGGATAAACGTTAGAGACAAAATTAAAGGTGAAAGCCGTATCTCACGTGGCATTACACTAAATTCACAGATTAGGTAACACAAAATATTTAAAGCTCTGGAAGCTGTCTTGAGTCATGCAGTGGGATCATGCAGTTCATACACTTTTCAATGAAGAACCAAGGATGAAGTGATATCCTCACGGGCGATTTTCATGTATCCAGCTGTCTCCCTTCCTTCTGCATATGCAAACGAGCGAGGACAAAGAGGAAGAGGAGATTGTCTGTTTGTGTCCTCTCACTGTGGATGGGCATTAGGATCATTGATCTGGGTTCACAGTAGCCCACTGTAGCCACTTGATACACAAGACCATCAGTGTGTGCGTGTGTGTGTGTGTTTTTAAGGGTGTGTATGTGAAAGAGCAGAGATGAGATAAGTGGAGTCGGCCGCAGGGTGGGGGATCAGATCAGAGTGTCTTTGTCCAGAGAACTGACGCCCTATTGTTCTGATGGGACCAAGAGGCAACAGACTGTGAACACTCTGTATCCCCCCACGCACCCACAAACACACACAGCTACTTACACATGGTCATGATAACGTTTTCGTTCTTATGTGTTTTTCAGGCTAATATTGGGCACATGGACACAGCCAAGGACATGTGGAAGATGATCATGGGGAACTTGGCCCTCATCCAGGTACAGGAAACACAATGAAGACTGCTGTCACGGAGCATCTTCAACCATGTTTACATCCATTAAACAGACCAGTCTCATAACGAGACCACTGAAATGCATTATAGTACTAGTGGAATCATGTCGTAATACTCAAAGCAGCAGCAAAGTTTTAAAAAATCTCAAACTGAAATCAAAATATTTTGAAACAGAATATAAAAGATGGGTTTAAAATTAGGTCAGTGCACTGCCTTAACAGCTTAACATTCATCAGGTCCCTGCTGAACCACTTCGCGGTAGGACTAGGATTAGCTTGCATTTTAGCTACATGCTAAACAAGCACCAAAACTAGCTGTAACTTTTAAAATCAACCCTTTTGCATGCACCTAAACTAAGTTGTAGGATTACCACTGACTAATGCCATGCAGGAAAAAAAATCTATATAAGCATCTAGATGAGAACAGGTCACAGGTGACTGGTAGATGTTAACAGGTTAAGCTTGCAGTGTTTCTGATGGCCACCAGGGGGTAGATTTCTCTGCTTGAAGGTCAAAAAAAATTTTATTTATTTTTTTATTATTTATTTATTTTTAAGAACTTTATTTACAAACAACAGTATAACATACAAGGCACCATCATTAATCTGAATATGTAATATCCTCGGTTGAGCATTATAGTAAGAAAAAAACAAACAAACAAAAACCAATAAACACAAAGCCAAAAGAGTTAGCACAAAAAGAAAGAACAGTCATTGAAGAATTTGAACCAAAGGCAAAAAATAACATGAACAAAAAAGGGCAGTCATGATTATAAAATAGGGAGGTTTCTTTTTTAACATAGATTAAACTCGTTAAATAAAACAACAAGTTTATGAGCTTTCTTGTTATTCACAAGTTTCAGCGATTTAGCCCAGAGTTTAAAGTCATTCAGCCATCTGTTTATACATGGTTTAGCTTTAAAGTATCTGCATTTGTGAATAAAAATTTTTCCCATTAACAAAAACGTCCTAATCAACAAGTCAAAATCTGCATTCTCAGCAAGTATTCCAAATTTTATTACTGTCACCGTCAAGTTTGAAAGTCAAATTATTTGGGAGTTCAGAGGAAAAAGGCTCCTAGGTACTTTGCTCTGCTACCTCAGTAAACCCTTTTCTGATGTGTTTATGGTCCCTATCACTGATTTAAAGCCTTACTGTATAAAGCAAGATGATCGTTTTGTAAATTGTGGTCCCCATAATACAGTCTGTCCTTTAACCCTCTCAGGCTCAAATTAAGTTTTTGTTGCTAATGCACAAAAGAATACCTGCAGTGGTACGTCTGAGTAAAAAAAACCTCATAAAATATGTATGTGGGGTAATCAGGTTGTTAGCTTTTACTTGTTGCCAATCTGCATCGTCTGCCGTGAGAGGGTTAGCCCAAATGTACAGTGTTTCACATTTATGTCGCATTTCAGGAAGCCAGTTACCAGCCTGTCTGGAAAAGCTTGTTGCACGAGTTATTGCACACAGTAAACACACTGACCAGTCACTACAGAGCACAGTAACATTTGTAAAAGAGATAGGGGCTGACCTCACGTTCAAAAGGATCGAGACAGAACAGACATGTCAGTCGAGTATGGTCTATTTTGTGCTTGATTTACTTGCTCTCACTGCAGCCAAGCTGCATGTACTCGGCTCTTTATATTAGTTTGCAGTGTGTTTTATTTATTGTACACAAACAAAGGCATGAAAATCTCTTTATTGCTTAAAGTCTTTGTTTGGTCTCTCTTGACACAGACCCCGACCCTAGTAGTTTGCAGTGATGTGAGCTTATAGTTATATAATACCTGGTGAGTCCTTGTTCCTGGAACACTAAGCCAGTGTTGGCCGATGCTGTCACAACTTTCTATCTAGGGTTATCTTGCACTCACACTGGGTCACAGTGGTGCTCTCTGAAGGCGGTTACACTGGAAACTGCTTCATATGATTCTGAGAACTCACACTGAAACAGATAGCGAGTGTGCACCATAGCCGCCGTGACATTACTCATTGATTTGTGAACTCCACACTCAAGCCTCCACTTTACCTTTATGGCAGTCACTATCTTTTTTTTTTTTTTTTGGAGCCAGAAGTGACCATATTTAGACAAGAGGGAGGCATGCTACGCTAACAATAATACTAGCATTGTGAAGATACCACCTTTAGCAGCAAAAACTTCAGGTAACTGTTTTCTGTGTAAATTTAACAGTCTGTCACGAACCATTCTTCCTTACAGTCTTTGTCACGTTTCTCTTAAGGTCCCACCACAGCATCCAGTCAGGTTGAGCTCTGACTGGGTTCTTTTCAGCTGTTCTCTTGAAGATATGTTGGCTTGCTTGGGATGATTTTCCTGTTGCAAGACCCGGTTTTTGACCAAGTTTTATCTGGTGGACGGACAGATAGATTTCCCAGATATAGCAATGTGTATTGTTGCTAAACATGTCCGCTTTTGTCTGCTCTGTCCAAAGCACATTGCGTTGTGTGGTTTGTTTGGATGCAGGTTTGCAACTCTAAGCCACGCTGCCATTTTCTTTTTAGAGAGAAGATGCTTTGTCCTGGCAACTTTCCCAGACAAGCCATACTTATTTAGTCTTTTTTCAATTGTACCGTCACGAGCTGTAACATTTAACATGCAAACTGAGGCCTTCTAGAGCTTCTTGCTGTTTCTTCGAGCCCTGCACGGTCTGACCTTGGGATGAATTTGCAGGAACGTCCACTCCTGGGAAGGTTATAACTTTGTGTTAACATACATGTGAATGCCCCAAACCAGCAAACAGCCAGAGATTCTGTTTATATGGAGGTACATTTCACATTTGCTGATGGTCAGTTAATCAAGTCCATTCTGTTGGCAGTATTTGGCTGCTAGTTATTCTCTTAATTCCTATGGAAGAGTGATCTTAGATTTTCACAGACTACATAGTCCTGTGTAGTCTGTGAAAACTTTCTTTTTTTGATAACTGTACTTATTGTTCTGTAAGAATAGTAATAATACACACCTTCCTTCCCACGCAGTCCTTGGTTGAATTAGAAAGATGGTAGATAATGGACCAGCCCTTCAACAGTATTTGATGATGGTGATGATGATAAGAATCCCTCCTTGACTTTGAGAAGCAGCCTGTAATGTTACTGTATGTATCAAGAAGATGAGGTCAAAAATTGTATATGGACTGACTGAAATATGCTTATATGGGCCATAATAATATCATTCATCAGGAGTTTACATGTTAGCTGTGAGTCATAGCAACAAGAACTATCTTATGGTAAATCTGTATATGTGTGTTTTCACCCAGGTCCAAGCCACAGTAGTGGGGTTCCTGGCCTCCATAGCTGCTGTGATCTTTGGCTGGATCCCAGAGGGACACTTCAAGCTGGGCCATGCAGTGCTGTTGTGTGCCTCTAGTGTGGCCACCGCCTTCATCGCTTCTCTGCTGCTAGGTATGGTCACCAGTTGGGAAGTGAGGGGTGTTCACAGTGCTACTCATCAGTCACGTCGGGATTTTATGTAACTCTCAGTGCTAATTTGCCATCATTAGCAAGTCTTTTTCACTCAAGTGCTGTTTAAGCTCTTGATAGTTACAACTAGAAGAAGAAGAAGCTACATTTAGCGGCCTCTTTGTTCATAAGTGGTCACCACAGCAGGTAGCTCCACGAGTTTGATTTGACAGATTTCTTTAGTACCTGATGCCCTTCGTGGCACCACCGTAAGGCACATGTGCCTCCTTCTTGAACCTCAGCTCTTTATTTGATAGGCAAACGTGTGAACCACTCTATAGGGTGGCTATACAGTAGCTCAGCTTGTCATCTACTGATCAGAAGGTTGGCGGTTCGATCTGTGGCTCCTCCAGTCTGCATGCCAAGTATCTTTGGGCAAGATGCTAACCCCAAATTGCTCTCCGATGTGTTCATCGGAGTATGAATGGTAGTTAGGAAGCACTAAGAAACTTAGAAGACAATGCTGGTGTGAATGTGGCATGTTGTATACAGCGCTTTGAGTACTCCGGGAGAGTAGAAAAGCACTATATGAGAATCAGTCCATATACCATAGTTATCTACACAAAAAGGAGTTGATAAATAAGTTAACCTCATTTTGCTATCAGTTAGATAAGATGTCTTTAGTGTTAGCCCCTTTAGTAGTAGTTTATGGTACTTTTTTATGTTATTTTCTTTAATATGATGTGCCAAAAGTTCACAAAAAATATTGCCTTTGGCTAAGGTGTATAATATGGTACATGCATTAGTAAAGTGCAATGAAAACATGCTTTGCAAATAAATTGTGTGTAAATAAGCATCCACAGAAGAAATAAGAATCTCTTATCTCTAATCAATGAAATGCCTTAAACTAAAATAAAACTAAAGTATTAGTTATCTGGATAATTCTAATAGATTGAACTGGTCAATGTTTTGCTGGCCTTTGTAGTATGTAGGATTAAATGTGTAATATTTGGATGTAGCTGCTATAATAGTCCCAACATGCTATCATGGCTCAGTGTGTTAGCATGCTATATGCAGATTAGTACTAAACACAAAGTGTGAAATGGAAAACATTTGAAAATTTTGGTGAGATCAACATTTAAGTGACAAACATGACAGTTCATCCTGAGGTATCTATACCCAGGTACATGGAAGTCGTATCCATATTTGTTATATCTGAACAAAAACCTTTAATATGTCCAACCTCATAGGTCACCAGGGTTCATTCTGTGTGCACCACAAATCTCCATCTAGCAAATATAAGAGCATTTCAGTAAAACCCACAAACTTTAAAGTAGCACCAGCTGAAAAGTTGGGCGATAGGTTTCGGTAGGTTTCCTACTCTGGGGACAGCGGATGTCAGTTGTTGTTGAGAACTTTCAGTCTGAACCACAGTGGTGGACTGATCACACATTCCTGGAACCACGCTGACAACATCAGATTGCTTTATAGGTGCAGTCGTCATGTTTTTACTGGCTTTCATCAGCTCAACAACTACGTTTGAGTGAAGCTGTTTTCGAAACTGTTTTTCAGACAAAACCATTTTTTGTTGCTGTTTTGTTTTTGCTATAAACCAACATGAGCTGTCTGTGGTTGCTGTAGGAAAGAACCTTAAACATTTTAGATATGCGGAAACATTGTGCTGGCTCTTACTCCCACATGCTGTTTGTAACCAGGCTTTGTATTTGCCAAAGTCAGTTCCTTTAAGGGAAATAAAAGAATCCCAATTGAGCAATCAAGCATCAAAATAACTCTTTTTGTTTTTTTAAGTGAGTACTGTTGGACAGTTAAGAGCATTGTTGCCTTCTGTGTTGTGATGCCTCTGATCTAAAATCTCACAGGTCTCATCATGATCGGCGTGATTGTTGCATCCAGAAAAGTCGGCATCAACCCTGACAATGTGGCCACGCCAATCGCTGCTAGCCTAGGAGATCTGATCACCCTGTCCCTGCTGGCAGGCATCTCAACAGGACTCTACAAAGAGCTAGGTAACGGAAATGACGAGCATACCCACAGATCTTTTTGCTTTTTCCATTTGAAAACAGGTGTGCGATCCATTATTTTACCTGGATGTGCTCAATTAGGTGGTTTGAATAGTGGATACTTGCCGTCTCAAATTCTCGCATGTCTTAAACTGAGCCTCTGATTCGCAACTGAAGGTAACTCCCAAATTCCGACAGAATCATTTCAACATTATTTTGATAGTTGGTAGATCCATCAAACAGCTTCCAGAGTCTTCTTTACCTTTGAAGTTATTAAAGAAAAGGGAGCGGCATGAGTAGAATGTATGAAATGTTGCTCTGCTTTTGGTAAATAAGGATGAAAGCCGCCCACACCTACTCTCGCTGTGTTCCGGGGCAAGAAACTCCACAGCTGTGTGGCTGTATTGTTAGCGCTGTGATAGCATCTTCACCAGCAGCACACCCAGCTCCATCGAGCTCCCTGCTGTTCCATCATTTGCACACCACAGACAGTGACAAACACTGACACGCAGAGTGTGGAGTAATCCTGTAGCTCTTTAGTCTGTCAGAGAATCTACAGACTTTATAGTCTTACTCACTGCTGCTTGTTGAGCTTATTTGGGATATTTTGGCTTAGACACTCACAAACACGGCTGGTGTCTGGGTGTTGTAACCAGCCCGTGTACTTAATGTGCTGTTTGTGGTGCTTTGTAATCTCCTGCATTTGTTAGTCAAGCTGCAGTACTGCCTTCTGCAGGAAAGGCCATGATTTAACGGCAATCCAAATGAAAACAGTCAAAATTTGCCAGTGTGTGATTTATGTTGCGTTTCAGTCACGTCCAAGGTGGTTTTTTTTATAGAATTCTCAGAAAATGAAAAAATGAAAAATTTGTTATGTCAAAATATGACAAAGATGTTCCTGCTAAAGCATCAATATCTTTTTTTCCCCCCATTCAGAGTACAATGATTATGCCAACCCTCTAGTGTGTGCAGTTTTTGTGGCGATGTGCCCACTATGGGTGCTGATAGCCAGGAAGATCCCATCCACCAGAGAGGTCCTTTACTGCGGCTGGGAGCCAGTCATCATCGCCATGGCCATCAGCAGGTAGGATGTGCTTGCTTATGTGGATTTTTAACTCACAGTGCTGCCTTTGTTTTTCTCAGTTACTATTGCTGTATTCACTGATGATGTCACAGAGCCTACCAACAACCTAGGCTCCACACCATCCTAGACCCCGATCCTCAGAACAGGAGAAAACCCAATGAGGCATCTTTTTGCACACGCAGGAGTCTCCCCCTGCTGGCCATGAGGAAGCCTCTAGTTAGGGTGCTTAGGTTTTCTTTTCAGGCTCAGGGCTGAATCCATCAGAATATATTAAATTAATAAATAAAACTTTAAATATGTTTTTGAGTACATTTACAGTCAGTTTTATTTATACAGTGCTAAATCACAACGAGGGTTTCCTCAAGATTCCTCCAATGTGTTCCACAGGATAACGGATTATAATGTATACGAGATTACAGATGGGTCCTTAAGTGTTTTAAATGTCTGATTGTAGTTCTCTCTTCTCAGTTTACCCATGTTTTTGTATGGTAAATAGCAGTATGTTCACTTTTTGTTCACTTTTTTGCTTGTGTGTGTCTTTCAGTGTCGGTGGTCTGATCCTCGACAAAACTGTCACCAACCCAAACTTTGCTGGCATGGCTGTCTTCACTCCAGTCATCAATGGTGAGCAGTCAGAGAACAAAAGTGTACAAAAGAGGTGGAAATAACAACCCTCAATATGCCAACTAGTAAAACAACAAATGCAGAGAAATCTGTTGGAACCAATTAAATTGTGTATTTAGAGCTGTTGCTGTGCTCACCCATCTGTGTCATGTAACAGTGACACACTGACTAATGCCTGCCAGAGGAAGCATATGTGCACTGCGGTAATACTAACCGATGGAGCTGGCATGGCACCGTGCTCTTGCACGGCTAAAGGCCAGCTCCACAATACTCGACTGGAGAAATGTTTTTGTTAGTACTGAGGTTGATTTGTCATGTTTTCATGTGCCAGGTGTGGGAGGTAACCTGGTAGCAGTTCAGGCAAGTCGAATCTCCACCTATCTACACATGAACGGTATACCCATGGGGGATCCCAACCCAGCCCCCAGGAAGTGTCCCACACCCTGCACTTCCTTCTTTGGTTCCAGTAAGTTATCAGGCAGCAGTGGAATAAATGTTCCACTGTCCCCGCCCACTCTTTATCTCATACAAACAGTTTTTTCCATACGGAGGGTGTATTACAAGTGAGACTACTGGCTATATTGAGCTTAAAGTGTTTTCTGTGTGATAAGAGCCACTCTTTTTTACATTATGCTGACAATGTAACCTGGGCGGGAGCAGGCTATACGCAGAGTTTAGTTTAAAGTCAGGTGGAGGTGCTGCGATTTTACTGATTCTTTTATTTGCAGCGTATTTTAAAAGCAATACTGATTCTTTGTTGGGGAAGTGTAGAAGTTGTTAAGCCCTACCTTAGTAAAAATCACTGAATGAAGTGCAAACCGTGTGTTGCATTGTCACAGGAATGTGCATGTATTCATTTGGTTATAGAGAAAATATATAAAATGATTTTAGATTTTATTCTAATGTGCGGTTAAGTCTTATTTACACCGCTGGAATTGCAGCTACTAAAATAGAAAACACACACCAGGAATCAATCAATCAATAACGTTATTTCACTTTCATCTGCTCACACACTAAAGTAATCTTTAATCTTTAAATGGGTCCAGTTTAAAGTTTCACAGGTCTATCCGCTCAGAAATAACCAGCAGCACAGACAGTGCAGTCAGCCATAAAACAATTGTTAATCATCAGTTTAACATTTATCTGCAGCAATGACTTCATAGATTTTACTAGATCTTACTCATGTAGGTGGCACTCATGGGGATATTTGTGCAAAACAAGAGTAAAACCTGTAAAATGCACGTTTTCATATGGACACACACGGAGCTTGAAGCAGAAAACCCGGCTTAACAGAGACAGCTGATTACCACTGTTGTGATACCCGTCATCTACAACTTGGGCTCGAGGTTTTATCAAGCCAGCAAATACAAAGAAATCCTAACTGTGTTGGACTTCTTCATAGTTTATCCTTCAAGCCAGCTCGTGCAGGGCCCAGTTTGATGTTACTATTTGATATCAGGAAATCCATTAAATAATTATAATGAGGTGCATCATGACTGCAATTAAACAACAATGAGTTTAAAAATACTGCAGACATAAAATGACCACCAAAAAATTTTAAGTAACTTAAAGTCAAAATAATGACAACAAAGAGGCAAAACAGAGGAAAGGTCGAAAAAACCCACAAAGCAACAACAGACAAAGTGAGAAAGCACGAACAGCGAGACAAAATAACTACAAACATTTAACAAACAAAGAAAACGGCAAAGCCTCAACAAAGGGAAAACAACCACGAAGTCACAAATTGACAACAGAGACAGAAAACAACAACAGAGACAAAACAACCACAACAGTGTGTCAAAGAACCATTAAAAGACAAACCAACTATGAAAAACAAAACTATTTTAAAGAATTTCAAAGAAAACAAGTACAAAAATAACCTTAATGACACAGCCTTGTTGGCATGTCCTGTTCCTGCTTCACAGGAGAGTCTTTTCCAGTGTTGTCCAGCGTTTTCCATCATGCTATCGCCTCGTATGTAACTCATGTTCGTCTCTCTCCATTCCAGCTGTGAACTCCCGTTCAGCCCGTGTACTTTTCCTGCTGGTTGCCCCAGGGCACCTCGTCTTCCTCTACACCATCAACTCCCTGAGGGGGGGACACACCACCCTCACACCCATCTTCATTACCTTCTACCTGTTTGCTGCACTACTGCAGGTACAGATATGTTTGTACATCATTTTACAACATTGTAAGGGTGTCGTTGAGGAATTCCGAAATATTGATACTTGCGTCTTGGTTATGACATACAAATATTATGTAAAAATCATTGTTCACTAAATCTGGCTATGCTTTCTTCAGGTCATGATCCTCCTCTACCTGGCAGACTGGATGGTCCACTGGATGTGGGGTCGGGGCATGGACCCTGACAACTTTTCCATCCCGTACCTGACCGCCCTGGGTGACCTGCTGGGGACTGGCTTCCTAGCCCTGTGCTTCCACTTGCGCTGGTTCATCGGGGACAGAGACACTAACGTGGGCAACTGAATGCATGCACAGATACACACACACACACACACACACACACACACACACACACACACACACACACACACACACACACACACACACACATAAAAACAACTTAAATCCTTACTGTATCCTTGCACGCTCGAGCAGTGACGAACATCACTCGCATTGTCTGAACACTGAAACTGGACATCTACAACGAAAGGGCTAAACTCCTGTCAGGCTCTGACTGACGGTGCATATAGTGCACGTAGCATTTCATCTTCAGGATATCAGGACACTGTTGCTCAGCAGCAGCCCACAAATCCACCTTAGAGAAAATGGAATGTCTTCACCTCAACCACGCAACAAAACCCCACCAGTGATGGATTCATTACTCCACCGTTATTTTACTTAATGAGTCCTGCCACTTTTGTTATCATACCATTGACAATGATTGTTATTGTTCAAAAAGATGCATTTGATAGCTGATATATGAATGGATATTTGTTCTATGTGCACGGCCAGTCCTCATTATTTTCAATGGGAACATTCGCCGTCTTGTTTTTAAAAACATTTAACACTTGAAACCTTGACAGAAAAAAGACAGCAAAAAGAAAAAACATCCAAACAAGCCTAGAATGCATAATCACCAAGTGCTACTTCACGTATATAGAATGATAATTATATGAGATCTAATGGAAAATCTGATTTACTAGAACCTATAGGACTGTCCTCCTAGTAGGGAGCTCTTTTAGGGGGTTTTACTATAGGAGACTGGACCACCAACTAGCTAAATCCCTTTTTAACATTGTTTCCATGGGTGGATGGCTTCATTTGAGTCAGGGTATGAAAATGAAGATGTGAGGCTTTGTTTTCCGTAGCTGCTCACGCCCATTTCTGGCATTTAAAATAAGGACTACCAGACCTGAGGGGAGTCCAGCACTTCAGACAGTCACTATAACAATGGACTCGTCTCTTAGTTTTAACATGATGTGTTGGAAATCACATAATTAGTTTATTTAGCCGTGCTGTCCTCACAGGTTACACTGCTTCCATTGTTGGCCAACTGTGCTCATAAAACATCCTTATTCACAGAAAAAACAAGCAAATACACTTAAGAAAAAATAAATATGTGTGTAATGGCTGTGTGACTGTCAGTCAGGAGTGTATCAAAACTCGACTCCCTCTGAGCTTGAGCTCCACTTGTGGTGCCAAGAAGTCAGCAAAGGTCGAACTGTACCCTGAGCGGTTCCAGGTGAGAACAGCACCAGTGCCCCTGTATGTAAGCTTCTGCCAACTTTCTACTGAACAAACAAAACGGTTGTTGCTGTGTATCCCAAGCCAGGCTTTCAGTAAGTGACAAGAGGCTCAACACGCTGTAGTGCACTGGAACAAGCCTGCAGAGTTGGGACAGAGTCTGAAAGTGTGTTAAGTTGTCTTAGCCAGGCCGCCAGGTTATGCTGACTCGTGTTCAGTCTGGCACCAGATGAAAGGTAATGATGGCAGATATTTTGTGTGAATATTTGGCCGTACTAAATGTTTGGTTCCCACAGAGCAATTAGGCCACGTTAGGGTAGTGAATTAAGAGACAGCTCAAGGAACTGCGTCAGGTCATAGGAGGATATGGGGAAGAATTTTAGTCAATTCAGATTCATGCAAATGTCAACATAATTTTCCAAATTCTTTGTAATTCTAAATTCGTCTGCCTGAAAACCTGGTGAGACTACACAATGAAGTCCCACATGTAGCAGTTAAATCTCCTGCAGAATTGCAATAATCAGGTGCAGCAAATTTGAGTTCTAACCCTTGACCCAGATAGAGTCATAGCTCACTAACCAGCAATAACCCTCTGCTACTATAAATTGCTGAATAAAAATGTGGTTTGGAGATTTCTGTAGTATAGAATAGTAACAGTAGAACTGGTTTTGTACACTGATACGGCCATTGTGGAGTTTCCTGTGCTCCTTGTTCTTGGGCAAATTTCACCAGGAGACCTGGTTTTGTCCTTCCATTGAAATACATGCATACAGTTAGGTTAATACCCCCCGAGAAAAAAAAAAAGAGTAATTCAAGACAAAAAAAAAAGAGTTTAACACTACAATAAGTTAATTAATTAACTTATTGTCATGATGCTAAAAGTTCACTAAGCCATCTAAGCTGTCAGTTAGCAATTGTTAGCTTAGTTTAAAAGAAAGAAAGTTCAGATTCTTTCAGACTCTCAAAAGCTTCCTATGTCAGTAATAAGTGACAGGAAATGATGGAAAGAGACCGTGGATGACATGTGAGGTCATAAGGCTGCATGTATGTACACTAACCTTAACCCCATCTCTGGGAACTTTTACCCCTTTCCAAGAACCTGTTTACTTACTGTCAGGAATTATGTTTATTACTATTAGTTATTAGTATATAGGACAGAGTCACAAAGCAGATAGCTGTTTTATGAAAGTATAGCTTGTAGCTTTCCTACAAATATAGGATTTGGGTATGAAATCACATTGCCAATAGGAAACTGCTTTTTAACAAATCCCAGAACGTTGATTCTGTTGATCTGGACGTAGTGTTTTCAGATCAACGGCGACTTCTTCAGCCTCAGCTGACTGCAGGTTTCTCCGGTCTTGTAAACAGTATATTTGCACTGACTAACTCCTTTGTAACATAGTAGCTCTGTTTCTTTTGATTTGACTGCATTGGTTTGCAAAATGCCAAACTCTTCCACCTTTTTTTTCTCGAGTACAGACTAATGTTACCATTCTACTGCTTGGTGTGATTGAGCACCGAGGCAGAATTCATTATTAGTTGTTACTTTTCCCCAGTTATGCCAAAGTGTGTATTTTCCCTTTTGTTTTTGAAATGATGTCTGATAATAAGGGAGGAAAGTGTTTCATAGGAGTAACTGAATACTATTTAACCACATTTTAATCATCATTGACATAATGAGATAACTTTAGCGTGTGCCCCATATCCACACAACTGATCTGCCATCAGCTAACTCTGTATTCAAGGGCTCGCAGGTGAGGAGGAGAATGAAACGGGAAGTGGTGAGCCATGTTGACAGACTGTATCGAGTGCCGGTGTCAGTCCAGGAGAAACCTGCATGTGATGCTTGACTTAACTGTTTCCAAAGGGGGCCAGCAGAATGCATGTGCAGGGAACATGGTGTGAATGTGCAAAACTTGATTATTGTATCTGTTTAAAATCTTTGATCTCATGATGTTTTTTAAAGTGTCAATTATGTTAAAATTGTGATATTTTTTTTCTTTGTTTTCCTTTAATTCTTTGCCTCCTTTCTTCTTAACGCTTCATCATTATAGTTTTTTGTCATGAATTTGATCAAACAACCACTGTAAACGTCTCCAAGCTGGTCAAATGCAACATTGTACTGTAATCTGCAAAACCGCCTCCAGAGGGCACTGCAGGGATTCTCCTAACTGTACATCTCCTGTGTGTGTCCTCTGGATTCACATCCTCAGCTGGAGTGACATCATTGGTTTTGTCTGCTTTTCTACAGTATTTAACTTGTAAGAGTTGCACCCCTCCACTCAGTCTGTACCCTCCACTCTCTTACTGACCAGGTGCCAGCATTCTGCCTCGACGTCAATGGAAAGTTGTGAATACTTCAAAAATGGGGCATGTAATGCTTTATTTATTTTTAGAAACACACAAAGCAAATTGTACATACTATATTTATTCTATATATAAGGTTGTTTATTTTTAATTTTGGCTCAGTATCACGGTCACCATGTCTTCGTTCTATTCTTTGCTGAAGGCCAGTAGAGCTTTTTTGCACTCTCTGCGATAGAATTGCAGTGAGGCTAATGACTAGCACAGTGCCTAATATCTGTCCTTACACACCTCACACACACGCTCACGCGCCCTATCTCGCGCAGGGAAAGCATACTTATGAGACATAGAATGGCCTTAACCTATCAGAGCCAAGCTCTATTCAGAATAACTAATCAGGAACTAGGTTCACCACAGAGTAGTGTCTGTTTATTTAGCTCTGATTTTGAAAAACAAAAAAACAACTGTACAATATGTTGATTATGTGTAATGTAATAATGATTTTATATGACGCTGCAGTGGAGATCAGTTCTTGTTCAGTTCGGAAGCTGGTAGACCCCCCAGCAAGTTGCTTTACACGGCATCTGGGAAGTCTGGGATTAGAAATAAAGAGTCCAACACACCTAAAGAAAACACAGAGTTCTCTGGTTCTTTGTCTTCTTATGAATCCAGATGTATCCTTCCCTCTATCTTACATATCCAGCCTTTAAAACCCCCCACCCACCTGCTGCCTTGTTAACCTCAGTGCTTCGAATTGTTGAACCCCTGAACTCACAGGGAACCACGCTGACCCCCAGACTGCCATCGCTGACTTTAAATATCAGCTTTTGACTCTTAATGTCAAAATTATTTTAAACACATGGACAGTCTTACTGGGTCTGAGGTCTTTGTGTTCTCTGTGTGTTCCTTTTGTAAAAGCCTCCCTCTGTGAGGCAGGAGGAAGGCTTTCTTCCTGCAGGTCTTTGTAAATTGCTGGAAATAAATAAACTATATTATTTCATACCATCCCTGTGTGTGTGTGTGTGTGTGTGTGCGCGCGTTTTTGCCCAATTCATTGTCAATATAATGGTTGCTAAACTTGGCCAAAGATCTATTTAAATTGCATAATTTTATTTTACACACTGATGTGTATCTTTATATTTTTAGCAGTTATTAATATTGCAGCATATCATTTAGTACAGTTAATTAGCCATCAAGGAACATGCATTTATTTTATACTTGCTTCAGGAGGTATTCAGACCTCCTACATCTCTCCAATTTTTGCAGACATTTGTTTTGAAACGGCTAAAACTGACATTTTTCCACATTAATCCAAACTACACTGCCTACAATGATAATGTTACACAGTTCTCCTTAACAAAAACATTTAGACTCTTTGCTGCAGTAAATTGTGGTGCTATATTTACTCTTGATCTGTTATTAGAACTGGACTGATTGGACAGTGTAGAATGAAGCTCTTTTATATAGAAGAAGAAGAATTTACAAAACCTAAGCCATAAAGACCAATGATGTCTGCAGGTGCTATCCATAAAACTGTGACAAATCACACATCAGATCAGGCTCTCAAATGTTTCTAAAGCTTTCAGCGTACCAGGAAGCACAGTTCATCAATAATTGTGAACAGTAATTGTGTTTAAACCAACAGTACTCGCGCTTTGCCTGAAACGTAACTAAGCAAGTAGGGAAGCGACCACAGAGAGTTAAGATGACTCTAACAGACATTTAGAAGTTCTCTGCAGTGTCCGGAGAACATGCCATCTCAGCTGCACTACATTGCTTTGAGCTTTACCTTGAGGTAAGAGGCTGCCTGACAGCTCTCTGGTAGTTTGGCAAGCAGCATTTAAAACATCTGGAAGTCTGTTGGTGCATAAACTCTTTAGCCATAACTTCAAGCATTATTTCTGTCCAGCTGCTACCTAAAACATCTGAACAATGACACACGGCATCACGTGATGATGGTACTTCCTAGCAGCACATATGAGGAGGCTGATCAGACGTAAACGGTGAATGAAGGCTGCCAAATAGAGGGATGTTCTTTGAATAACACCTCGTGTGTGCTGACACAACCTGAGATATGACCTGATATTCTCCGACTATCCTCAAATCATCCAAATAAAGCTTAGACTCAAAGCGGATACATTAGAAGAGACACAAGGATAGCAGTGCAGTTTAATGGGGGTTTTCAGTGTTATCTGATTAGAATGAAACCTGGAAAACATTAGCTTTTCAAAAAATAAAGGTATTTGGATATATTTTAACACAACTTAATGAGACAATAATTACACAAGAATCACTGAAGTACAATATATTCCACCAAACGTGTCTAGTAGACGTTTGCTATACTAGTAAATGAAAGCTGGATGAACTGGTCTCTTTGAAGAGTCTCTTGGATGTGCTTTTCTTTTCAGCTTGAGTGTGTTTCAGATCAGATGGCCTTGGAATTTCTGTCTTCACAGAAATGGAAGAAAAGTCCAGTAAAAACAAATAATCATTCAACCTAAACAGATGCGGAATAAAACACTAGCAGACTAAATTACATAAATTATTTCATTATTAAATACTTTGAAAATTACATGGTGCAAACAAGCTAATCATGCAATACAGCACATGTGTTACAGCTGACTCAGCAGGAGATGAGCAGTGGGTTGACACTGCTAGTTTGATATCCTGAGGGTAGAAGCAGGAGTTTCTCTCTGTCTCTCCTCCTCCTCCGTCATCCTTTCTCCTCCATCTTTGAGCAGTTGTGGATCAGTGGACGGAGAGAGAATCAGCGACCTGCAGGATCTGGGACGGTCCCGGAGAAAGGGGAATAAAAGCTATTGAAAAAGTAACAAAAATGAAGAAATAAGAGCATTTGGATAAAACTGGATAGCTCAGAGCAGACGCACCAGCTCCACCCCTGCTGCACACATCCAAAGTATCCATCACCATCTTCCCCAGCCCCCTGCTGGACATGTTCTAGAAGAAAAAACAAACGTTTTCACTCATTGTAAGACTACTGCTAAGCCAAAACAGCATGATGTCATACCAGTGCTTAGCACAGTATACTGGCACATTGATTACACCCTGGTCTGAATCACTTAAATGTTAAGTAATCACAGATTCCTGATTTTTTTGTGTGTAATTTTAAACAGAATAAACACGAGTTAATGACAGGCTCGTTTTGTTGGGGTGGAAGCGTAGTAATGTTATATATGAGGTCCAAAATCCTACTTCAAATGAACTTAATTACACAGTGAATATAATATTTATATATAAACTATTATATACATTTTTATGAGCAGCACCTCTGTCAGCAGAGGCTTTTTAACGCATCACAAATACACATATAAAATGTAAGCAACAGAAAATGAAATGGAGGAACCACTAGATGGCGCTGATGAGGTGTAACAATGCACGAATACCTTGTTACGTAGCTGCAGCAGCAACGCGAGCGAATCAGTGAGTTTGCCCTCCAACAAAGACAGACGTGTTTTCGCATTTTCCTCTTGTGTCCTCTCCTCCTCTTCCTCAGGACTCTAGTGAACACGAAATGCATGCGCCCATTACAATCCTGTTCAAACTGGGTGGGTTTAAAAACAAAAAAAGCTCAGTGCTTCCAGGTGCATTTTTTATAAGCTAAAGACCTCAAAGTCAGAGGATCCTCTATGAGCAGCACTTGGCGACAGTGAGAATTAAAAAGTCCCTTTTAAGAGGAAGAGACATCCAGGCTCAAGGAGCTAGATGAGTATGAGCCAGCTGAAAAGGATGTGTCAGGACATTCAAGACATATTGATAAGAAGATATTCTCCAACATTAAAGTGTATTTATAGCAACAACAACAAAAAATCTAGAAACGCAAATGTCAAAAATTATGATTTATAAGAAAAAACGGTGGAAAAGACAATCTTTTGTTAATACATTTCTGACACTTTATATGTCAAACTGACAAAAAGCAAGAGCATCTTTTCCTCACCGCTTGTTTAAAGCCTCCCTGCGGCCGCTCTTGGTTTGGTCCTTTCTGACAGAAGTGCCCCCTGTTGTCTTTAGAAGTGCTGCTGAAACTGAAAATTTCAAATTTTCAATTTTGATTCATCATTTAATAAAAGTTGTTTACAATAATTTTCAGTCCAGTTCTTGTGTAACCTGGCATACTTCAGCCTTTTCTCCCTCTTTCTCTTCCTTAAGAAAGGCTTCTTGAAACCCACCCTACCACTTAGACCACTGGAGATGCTTCAGCAAAAAGCAGATGGATGAGCTGAAGGACCAGATGCATACATGGATGGATTTTTTCCTATTCCTCAAGAATATGTTCAGAGACTGTTCATCTGCTCTAGGTTTGTAGGCTTCCCACCTCTTCGTTTGCCCTCTACTTCTCCAGTTTTCTCAGTTTTTTAAGGACCCAATGCACACCACACTGAGATATCCAAAGTTTAATCCAGCCAAAGAAACAGGCTGTGGAGGAGCAGCTCACCTACTTATGGGAATGTTTGTGGTTCAATCCCTATCTGCTCCAGTCTGCATGTTAACTATCTTTTGGCAAGTTACTACCCCCAAGCTGCTCTCCGATGCATCCATCAGAGCATGAATGTGTGTGAATGTTTGATAAAAAGCACTTGCATAGGAAAAAGTGCTTGTGTGAACCAGTCCATTTACCATTAGTGTTGTCTGTGTAGAGAGTGAATGTTAAGATATGTGTTTGAGCTTATTGGTGCAAAGTAAAAAGTACACATCTTTGGTGACTTCGGTTGCCTAACCCTAAACATAAACCAATCATTTTTGTGTCGTGAAAACTGTTTTTTGAATTCTTCAACAGTAGAACAGATGTGAGAAAGCCAGCTGTATTTTGTTTTTGCTATCAATTTGTCAGATTAACATTAGAGAAAATGCCAAGTATGAACACAAGATGTTAGCTAACCCTTTGCTAAAGCCGTGCATTCGTCCAATGTGCCTCTTCACCTCCATCAGGCAGCGCTGTTCTTCCTCTCTCATCCTACTGTCCTCCTCCTCTTCATCAGATGCAGCTCTTCCCTCCACTGCCCTCTGTAGACACTCAGCATCTGCAGACAGAGCAACTGCATAGTTCAGTCATCAAAGACAGCTTAGGGCCCAAGACTGCAGAATACTGACGATTTCTCTTCTGTGGCAACTGTTAAAGGAATAAGGTTTTGGTTTCTTTGTGACCGGTTTCACATAGCGACAGCAAACAACCTCCCACAATTACAGAATACATACTTTTCCATAGCGACCAGTGATGTCCATAGAGTTACTGAGCAGTCTCTAGGCCTGTTTAAGTGGAGCCTCAATAAGACCACACTAACACTCTCATACTGATCTGTGTTTTTTCAGTTACTCACCTGTTTTGCTGCAAGTGTCTTCGGGGTGGTTCTGTTGACTTCCAGGGCTGAGGACACACGTGCAGCTGGTTCTGAGGGTGGTAAAAGGCAGAGGCCATACCTTAAATGCCTTTTTAAGGTAAATGTTTTTTTGTTTTGTTTTTACCAATTACATTTCAAATTTAATAGCATAGCAATAACTAAGTGATGCATGTACCATAATAATCAGAACTGTCCATTTTATTGCTATGCTCAGGTTTTGCATAACTAAGTTAAGTTGCTTATTAAATGTTATTTTCTAGGGGTTGCGTAAGGTCTCCTAGACACAAACTTGTGTGCAGCTTAACCTGGGCACCCTGTGGCATCAAGTTTCAAATCAGCAGAGTACACAAGCAAATGATGTGCAAATAGATGCACAAACACACCCATGTACTGAATTCCTTCACCTGCTCATGACCACACATGGTACCTGTATCTGTGCAGCTCAGTCTCAAGCTGGGTGATCCTGGACTGGAGTTGGGGCACAGACCGGGCCTGCTCCTGGATCAGCCGAACCTGCTGCAGCCCCGAGCTCAGAGCCTCCCTGGCCTCCTCTGCCCGCTTCCTGATGGAGATCACCAAAGATCATCTCACTAGTCTCCTACATCCACTCAAATATCATCCAGCAAGCTTTTAAAAACCTTCCACTGATGAATAGTAACTCCAACCTGATCTGAGTGTTCTCCTTCCTCAGTGCAGCCTCCACCCCCTGCAACTTGCGCACCTCCTGGTACGCCCACTGCAGCTCCTCCTCCAGATGCTTATTGAATCTGATGGCCTCCTCCAGCTGCCCATCACGTGAGGAGCGGATCAGCTTCAGCTCCCTTAGAAGTGGGTCTCTGATATCTCGTTTCCTTGCCACTCTCCTTGCTGAGTCTCCTGCAGCACTGCTTAACTGTCCTTTAATTCTTTGAGTTGGAACTAGTTTTCCCTGGATAAATGTGATGGAAGTCTTAGGCTTTGAAACCGTAGGGTTGTAGCAGGATGCAGAAGGGAGGGTGCTGCTCCTCTCCTGTCGGAGCGCCACCTCCAGGGCCAGGCAGCGGGCATCGCTCCCCTGCAGCGCTGAGCGGAGGTCCTCCACCAGCTCCCTTAGAGCTGCCACCTCATCTGGAGAAGAAGAAAGAGGAACAAGTGAAGTGAAACCAGATCATGTGCATAATAATATATCCATAGTTTTACATTAATAACCTTTATAGGTGAACTTTAAAAGTGAAATGCGTGTATTTTCATTTTATTTCATTTTATTTCATTTTATTTCATTTTATTTCATTTTATTTTCATTTTATTTCATTTTATTTTATTTTATTTTATTATTTTATTTATTTTATTTCATTTTGGGCGATCGTGGCTCAAGAGTTGGGAGTTCGCCTTGCAATCGGAAGGTTGCCGGTTTGAGCCCGGCTTGGACAGTCTCGGTCGTTGTGTCCTTGGGCAAGACACTTCACCTGTTGCCTACTGGTGGTGGTCAGAGGGCCCGGTGGCGCCAGTGTCCGGCAGCCTCGCCTCTGTCAGTGCGCCCCAGGGTGGCTGTGGCTACAATGTAGCTGCCATCACCAGTGTGTGAATGTGTGGATGGCTGGATATGTAAAGTGCTTTGGGGTCCTTAGGGACTAGTAAAGCGTTATATAAATACAGGCCATTTACCATTTATTCTGCTGCATATTTCTTTTCATTAGATTTCAGTGATTTTACTTTTTACTCCACTATACCTGTCTGGCAAAAACGCTAAATATGTAGAAGATTTTAAATGAAGATATAAACATGATAACTATTAAGACAGATTCTCTTCATCCTTTTAGATACTCAGCATCTAGTTTGAGCTGCTTGTCATGTTTTATATGCCGATAAGTGGATGACAGTTCTACTAAACTACTACTGAATTTCCCGGAGAAACCCACCCGAGGGATTAATAAAGTTTCATCTAATCTAATCTAAACTTCTCTCATAATTTCATTTTTATAACAGTTTGAGACACAAAGAAGCTGAATGTTCCAAAACTTTATCAAAAACATAAAGAGAAGAATGAAAAAAACATCCCAATGGATAAATGCTTTCTTCTTATCTACAACAGTGATGACATCTTCTGTCTTGTGGAGCCAGTACCTCAGATTAAGAACAGATTACAGAACATAAACCATGTCTCCTACGCTAACTAAAGCCTGATTTATAATATGAACATTGTAATAATGTTACAGAGTTTTTGTGTGCAAGGTGACAATTAAGATCAGTGGAGGAAACCCTGAATGAAGCTGCAAATTAAACTTTCTTTAGTAAAACATATAAAAAGATAACAATTTTAAAACGCTTGTGCCCAAAAGCCCAGTTTGCCCGCCGCCATGACAGCTGTTACCGGGCTCTTCTAGATGTCAAGTCTAAATAAGAGTCTTTGATAGTGTAATAATACATTTTGTATTAGCCTGGGATTATGCTGCACTAACAATTGGTATATGAAGTAGTGATATTATAGTGTTTGGTTGTATATAATTATAAGGTCATCCTGCACAATTTAATAAAGGTGAGACAGCAGAGCACATTCTAAACAGGGATTTGAAATGTTCTGGCTTCCATCATCGAGCTATTAAAATGCACATATAAGACAGACCTCCTTCTCCAGTACCTGGTTCACGGTGCTCTGAGGTCCGATCTTTCACAGATGTGTTGACTGATCCATTCTGGTCCTTTGTCAGATCAAAACTGACACACTTTCTCCGCCTAACTCGTGGCCACCGAAGCCGGATCTGTTTCTCTACCAGCTCTGTATCCTCGCTAACGGGCAGACGCAAGGCACACTCCCCGGTACCTCTACGCGCACTGCGCACACGGAAATACCCACAGAGCCGTGAGTGAAATTCTTTGAAAGAGAGCTGGCTGGGAAGCCCAGAGCATATATCTCTAAACTCTTCATCTTCCTCTTCTCGTTCTCCAGCTCCCGCTGTTTCCTTTACGGTCGCAGTTTTCTTTCCTACCTCAGCTCTGTTCAGTCCCAGAACGGCACAGAGCGCAGTGAAATCTTTCGCCGACACAGTATCGTCCCGGCTGGGGAAGGCCAGGTGGTGGAAGACTTCTTGCAGATATTGGTCTATTCCAGTGGCCAAAACAACGATTTCGTTCTCCACTCCAGGATCGGAGCAGTGGTGATGTGCCAGGGCGCTCCGGAGCCACTCGCTTTTACGCGCTGCGCGCGGTGAGGGCTGTACGCGCTGCATGGCCGGTGAAGTGCACATAAATTAAAAGATATTATCAAACGGAAGCAGACTGGAGAAATTAGCACTGGATGAGATCTAAAAACGTGTGAGGCTAAGACGATTTACGGGTTGGTGTGCCCCTGCGCATTTCCCTGAAAACCCTCACTTTACATTCCTCACAGCGACGCATCAAGTCAAGATCTGATCCCCGCCGGTAAGGGGAAAAAAGTACTAAGGGAGGGCTCCACCCTTCTGTGTGCATACAGTGACCGCATGAGCGTGCGTGTGAGTGCGTTAATACGTGTTTTTAACCGCTTACTGCGAAGCATTCCGGGTGTTTGATGCCTGTCATGAAAGTGGATCAAATGTCAGGTAGAAGAAATCTCAACAAAGAGCAAAAGATTTCCATATATGAATCTGTTGCACGTTTTTCAGTTAAATTGTGATCTGCAGGGTATTTTGTGACAACAACGCGTCCAGAATGAGTCATGGCGGGTTTCTCTTCTGCATCGGTCTCACTGGGCTGCCTGTTAAAGACGAGTAACCTGACTCCTTTTGGATCTTCTGTCCACTGATCTCACAAACATACCTTCCTTTAGAAGTCAAATGTGAATTTGTTTCTGGGAAGCTGAGCAACGTCAACCGGAAATACCTTCCCACACCCTGACCTCACCACTTATCACCCACCTGACAGCCAAAACAAAGAGGGCTTCTTGAGTTTACTTACCTGGGCATGACTGCACCACAAAGCGCAGATTCCACATTAATCACACTCCTCTGCTGCACTTACATGGCACACAGAAAAGAAATCAGTTCTTCAGAACTAGTGCCAAAACAATTTGTAAACCAACATTAATGCGTTTGACATTTAGGAAGTTTATCAGTCAGAAAAGCAAAAAAGCTTCTCAGCTGTGGTCACTGAGTTCTGTGTTTGGTTAGTTACTCACAAAGACTCATCTAAAGATGTCCTGTTTGGCTCCGAAGGCTTTTCCCAATAAATGTTGCCCTTTGTTTACACAAACGCAGCAATTAAAGCAAAGACAAAAGCAGTGCGTTTCCATGCAAGCACAGTCAGACAGACATTATTTCAACATACGTTGTACTCAGTACTCTTTGCTGCTCGACACAGACACAGATAAAGCTGTGTTAAAAGACTTCTGATGGAGCCGACTTTGTGTTTGTGAACATTTTATTGACTCAACAGAAGCCCTTCCCCTTTTACCTCTTCAAACTACAATATGATCCATTCAGGATGGAAGCTGTTGTCATGTTCTCAGTACATTTAATCCTTACATAGATATTCAGGAGTCACTGGTGTAGAGACACATTTGCCATTATGCAATCTAACATAACAGGCCTGCCATAGCATCTGTCATTAGGAAACTCATAATGCCAAGTTGTGGTACTTTTATAACAGATATTTTTGCTTATGGTTTACCACTAAAGGTTGGGCTGTACTAGAGTGCATTTCATGTTTCACACACAATCTGGCAATGTGACCAAACGAGAACATTATGAGCCGCTTTTAACTGAAACCTTTTTCAGCCACTTAGCAAAGCAATGCAAATGCATCCTGCATTTTGGCTATCACCTCATCTCTACCTTTGGCTTTCAGACATAACAGTGATTTTAATCTATTCTCTAACTCTCAACAAGACAGTAAATAAGTATACTGTTAAAGTGAAAGTCAACAGAAATGAGTTTTGTTGACATTGCAGGAGAGGATTGAGACTCGTGAACGCAAATACTTTTTATGCATAACAGGAACGAAGAATACTCGGATACTTAAAGAAGGATATTTCTAAATGAATCATCACGCCTAGACCATTTAAGATAAAGACCAGTACTTTTTCTCATTTGCAAATCACACACTAACGTACGGGCTAGTTGGTGTGTTAATAGAACTTATAAAAGCTCACACAAGAAAATCCCAGATATTGTTTAGTCTGTTTTGGTTTCCAGCTGTAATCTGAAAATGCTTGACTGACAGTGCTCGGCAGTGACTCATCGGAGGCTTTTACCCTGGAAAGGTGTTCTGTTTCAGTCAGTGCTATTTAAAGGCAAAAATAAAAAGTGTCCAGAAAATATAAAAGACAATTATCCCCTGAGGCCACAGGCACAAACATGTGGAGGCATGCAGGATAATAGAAGCCAATTTAAGTCCTTTGATTGTGTCTCAGAAACATTGTTTTTCCTTCCAAGGCAGTCAAGGTTGGGGCATGCACTACTGATATGGAAACAGGCACATATTACTTTTATTTGGGAGACAATGTTGGAGAAACAAGGCTGAGATGGTTTGGGCACGTACAGATGACAGATAGTGATATTAGACAAAGGATGCTGAACATGGAACTGCCAGGCAGAAACTGAAGGGTAAGACGACTGAAGGACAACATGAAGAGGGTTAATCTGCTGTGGTGACCCCTAAAGCAGCTGAAAGAAGAATGTCAAGTTTAATGCACATTACTTTTACACACCACACATGTACTTTTACAGTGGAAAAAGCAAAGTCAGTAAAGGTACTATATACCATATCTCGTTAGGTAAACCCCAAATTTGAACTCCAAGCCTGAACTATAGATCTAAAGCTTTGCTGTAGATACTAACTAACAGCACAGCTTCAGATAAAGAAAAACTAGTCACTAAAGTTAGCACTGGAGCAAGATACCTATTGAGTCAAAGAATAATAATAATTTAAAAAAAACCAACAAAAAAACCCCAACTTCATCTTCTTATTTTTCACTAGTTTTATATCTATAAACCTAAAATGTGAAGTTTATGAAATCTTCACAACAAGCTAAAGGCCCTTAGCTGCTTTAGCAGACCGGCAGCTATAATCTCTTTGTTGGCTGGCAGACCTCCATCACAGAGTTAAATGTATTAAACTGTAAATAATGTATTTTATTGCTGTTGCTAAATAGTAACAGTTTGTCATACATTTAATCAAAAGCTATAAACAATAAATAATAATACAACTAAAGTTGTTGTTTTCTGATTACCTAACTGTCTACGGTTATAATAACTCTAAATAAGCAGATTTTCAGAAACTAGACAATGTTGCATTCAAATCAGGTGTCACAGATTTAGAGGATACTTTATTAGGAACATGTCTTCAAGTGCTCATTAAGACAAATGTCAGCTAATCACATGGCAGCTCACTGCATTTAGTGATGTAGATATAGTCAAGATAACTTGCTGGAATTAAGTTAAGGATGGGTAAGAAAGGGACTTTAAACATGAAGTGGTTGTTGATGCCAGGCTGGCATTTTATCCACACGTGCTTTTCTAGGGCTTGCTGCAAATTGTATAAAAAAGAAAAGAATATCCGCCAAGTGCCAGATCTGTGGGCCAAAAAACCTCGTTGATGGAAGTTTTTAAAGTTTTCAGTGACTTAAACAAACTTTGTGGATCTTGAAACTTGAAACACATTATAATTCATTTTGCACAGTGATGCACGTGTGATGCATGATGGTAACAAACTGAGGCAAACGTTAAACAGCACCGATTTTATTTATGGAATAGAAATAAATGAATTGGTTATTAGTAACCTGGTTGCTAATAACCCATTCTGGTTATTAGCTACACTAGTTACACTAGTTACACTACTTAGTTCAACTGAAAGGAAAAAAGAACACTATATGCAGAAATGACTTTTTATGTGTGTTTAATAATCAGCTTAAAGGGGACCATAAAAGGGGGGTTTTAAGGGTGGGCCTTAACCCTGAGTAAACACTATTTAAATGTAAATGCATGAATGCTCTTCTCTCATGAAAAGTATATGTTAAAGTGAGCTCATATTGCACTATGCTACAAACAAAAAGCCCACACACAGAGTGTGAAAGTGTCCTTTGGTGCTAGTATTACATTTAATTGTTAGCTGTCAGCTCAAACCTGTGGCCACGCATCCAACGAGAAAAAAACAGACAACTTGTCATGAGGATTTTCACAGAGACAACTCAAGTTGTGTTGTGTGAGAAACTCACGCATTGTTTTTGTTTAATTAAATCTCGTGTTTCTCCATCAAAGATGCTTCAAAAAAAAAATATGAGAAGGAGCTTAAATAAATTGCATAATAGGTGTTTTGATAGAGCTAAATGCCGCATGTGTGTGTTTGTGTGGGGTAATTAGTAGTTAATATGAGACAGCAGGACCCCCCCTTGAGTCCTGCTGTCATCCTGCCCCCCTCTGACAGACAGTCCTCCAGCTGCTGCCTGCTCGGGGTGAAAGGACCTGATCTGAAAATGAAAGGATGGGAAGAAACAACAAGAGGCTATAAATAAAGGGGAGGTGGAGATCTAAAATCGTGTGTGTGTGTGTGTGTGTGCGTGTGTGTGTGTGTGTGTGTGTGTGTGTGTGTGTGTGTGTGTGTGTGCGTGTGTGTGTGTGTGTGTGTGTGTGCGTGCGTGTGTGTGTGTGCGTGCGTGTGTGTGTGTGTTCGTCCGCTCATGCATGCAAACCCAAGTGTCCTGTTGTTCACCTTGGAGAGGAGGAGTGAGGCACTATCAGTATTGATTGCAGTTGGGTTAAGGCTTAGCGTTGCACTCCCATATGTTCTTCCAAGGGTCAACTAAAAGCCAAATAGAACCACAGACTCCTAACACTCACTCACTCACACACACACACACACACACACACACACACACACACACACACACTCACCACCTTTTTTTAAAGTAGTGACACTGACAGATATTTTATGCCAGATTCACTGAGGGACTCGAACTGGTTTACCCTGCAGTTGTGCTGAGGTCTCTGAATGCGGGGGGAGCTATTGTTTGTCCACTCACTTTTTCACTGATGATGCACAGCTTCTGTGTTTCAGGACTGTGACACATGTCAGGGACTAAAATGTGGGTCGCACAATGTTACCACAGTGTCACCTGTGGCTGTAAAAAGTGCAGGTTCAGATGCTGGATAAAGGAAATAGATAATGTGGCAAAGCAAGTAAAGACTTCAGCTGTAAAACTGACTAAACCCTAACCTCCTGTAGCAAAACCTCTACACTAAAGGGAAAATCCCTTTCGCAGTTTGTAAGTGAAAAATACAACAACAACAAAAACCTTTGAAAAGAATCTGTGATTTAGCTTTCCTTTTGTTTGAACTTCCTGATTCCATTGTCAGGCATTTTTATAATAAAAGAATAGCAACCTGACAGATGCATGTGTTGGCATTCCCCTCTGTTCTGACATCATGAAGCTGAGTTTCGATCCTGAATCAGGGTTGTCATGTGGATGCTCAAATGGATTATGTAACCATTTTGAGTTCTTCATTAGAATTTAACCATTCTGCAACATTTTTCCTGGAAGGTGGGTGTTTGGTCTCCGGCAATGTTAAGGTGTAAAACCAAGGACCTGAATTTACCCAACAAAACACCGCACTCTTATTCACTTCATGTCCACGACTTAGCTTCGCAGGCGTATAACATCTGCCTCTTTTCCACTAGTACCTTCTCAGCTCAGCTTTTTGCAGTTTTCACTAGGTGGTATTACCTGGAGTACTTTTTAGTACATACTCATCCAGGGTTCCAAAGGAGCTGAGTCAATCCAAAAATGTGATGTCAGCTGACTACATGACACAAGTTGACCAAATAGAGATGTCAGTCGATGAGTCGTGAGAATGACTCCAGAAAATTCAAAACTGCCACCCAAATCTGCCAAACCAAGACCGAGCAGCAGGTGTACCGTCGCCTCGTCGTCCTCCATTGTTGTGTTGTGTTGTGTTTGTGTCACATGCATACAATGTCACAGACTTTGCTATAACAAGCCCCTGCACACTGAGGTGATACTCAACTGTAATCAGTGTTGGGGAGTAACGGAATACATGTACCGCCGTTACATATTTAAAATACAAAACATGAGTAACTGTATTCCGTTACAGTTACCGTTTAAAAGGGTGGTATTCAGAATACAGTTACTTTGTTGAAATAAATGGATTACACTGCGGTACTTTCCTGTTTCATATTGTCGCGGGTCAGGACTGTTTGGGTTTTGTTTGACAGCTACGTTCTGTTGTTCCAGGCGGCAGCGTTACGGTTGCCATGGTTACAGGGCGACGCTCTCTCTCTCTCTGTGACTGTGTGTTTCCTGGGTGAGAGAGCGCCTTTTCGTTGTTGTTGTTGTTGTGCTAAGCTAACAGGCAGAATGCTACAAGCATAGCTCTAAAGCAGGGGTGCCCAATCCCGGTCCTCGAGAGCTACCGTCCTGCAGCTTTTAGATGCGTCCCTACTCCAACACAGCTGAATCAAATGGTTTGATTACCTCTTCAGCATGCCATCGTGTTGGGCAGCCCTGCTCTAAAGAATGTAGCATCATGGGCAGTGTAGTCCGTGCTGCAGGGAGAATGGACTGCCATACACGTTATGTGTCTGTGAGCGCGAGGAGGGAGAAAAAGGGAAGTGGAAAGGTACGAGTTGTCATCGAGGAAAAACGGGAGCTGGAAGCATGTAAATATAATAATAACCACTGCAGCCAAGAAGAGTGCCTGACGAGCCCAGTTGTAAGTAAGCTATTAAGACTCGACTGTACACCGTGTTCGTGTTTTCCTCCGAAAACAATAAGTTCCGTTGGAGCAGCCTTTCAACGCCTCTCTCTGTCTCTCGCAAGAAAAGTTGACCCAGACAACAAAGTAAAGCTATTTTTCGGCTACGAGCCGACAGGGACCCCGCCGTATTAGTCAGAGGTCCCTTTACTACAGTTCGGAGTCGCGGACTTTCAGTAATAGTAATAAATCACACAGCAATAGTACATTCACGTTGTTGTAAAAAGCATGATAATATATTAAGTAATCCAAAGTATTCAGAATACGTTACTGTCATTGAGTAACGTAACGGAATACGTTACAGGATACATTTTGGGGCATGTATTCTGTATTCTGTAATGGAATACATTTTAAAAGTAACCTTCCCAACACTGACCGTAATGGAAAACGACCAAATGTTGAGTCGAGCTGAAGGATCAGAACTCACTCAGCTCACTTTGACAAATGAGCTGCTTGATTTGTCAGCACAGTTTTTACGTTTCTATGCAGTATGCAAAGTCACACGATGTCTCTGTGGGTGTTAATTTGATAGCCAAATGCTATTAAAAAAATACGGCCTATGCAGTCTGACTGCTTGTATATGATCAAGGATCTTCTATCACTGATGACTACACTGGATTTGAATCTTTGTACATGTGCACTTGAACAGCCATATTGTGTGAGACATAACAGGTAACTTTAATTTATGACAGAACAAATGAGCTTTTGTCAGCTCAGAACGCTTTGATGATCTCGACTGTGTGTGCTCAGGTGTGGCCATCTAAAGGATGCAGAGTGGGACAATTGTTGACCTAAATCTGACAAAATAATCAACTCTAGAGAGTCAAGGAGACTTTATATGAGGCAGCTGACATGACTTTTAGAGAGCAGAGAGATAAAAAGGGAGGAATGAGCAAAATGGGTAAAAGTATAGACAGAAAAGGACAAAATGGCTAAAGAAAGAACGGGCGAAAAGTTTACAGTGTATCAATACAAGAGACGCACAAAGAACTGATTCAAACAGCTGTACAGCTCTGACAACAAAAGTTGTTTTTTTTAACTAAGTTTTAAAATAGTTTCAGATTTTTACTAAAATAAATAGGTGGGAATAATGCAAGAAGTGTCTTTCACAGAGACAAACATGTGAGCTTCCTATCTTATTTAAGCTAGCTGGTTTTGTATTAAAGCACATGGAACATACTCTATACTATCTATACAGCAACAAATACAAGAAAGAGAAAATTACTAAGAAAAGTAATTTGTTACACTATTCATTACTTTTGCATTACTCCATAAAAGGCCTGAAACACATTTTCACATAATTACCAGTTAACAATAAAAACCTGAGGCTGCCACACACACTAACACAAATCCCCATCCTAATGAGGACACACGTGATCTTTCTTAGTGTTTGCACGTGAAAACAAACTTAAAAAGCAGCCCAAAGAGACCAAAGAGATCACTACAGTGACTCTGCTGTGGAAACATCAACAGGTACAAGTGGAGGATGCAATCCTGACTACTCATCACTGACTCTGCTGAAGATCAGGCTAGGGTTGGTGTCCATTTGATTTTAATGTCACTCTGGGTTCTTGGCTAGCTTTGTGTTAGCATACTGTCTGTGCAGATGCTTGCAAAGAGCTAAAGTTGTGTTAGCGGGATAGTGCAGTTCTTTCTGTCCTGGCAGCAGTCTGCAGTTTATCATCGTGCACTTGTGCTTTTGTGTAATTACAATAAATTTTGTGTCCTCAAAAGCTGCAGACCACACCACCTTTTCTCCAACATCACACAAAGTGAAATCAGCTGGTTGCAGCACAAGTGGAACAGGAAGGAAAAAAGCATGTGTTTGATGTTTTTGTCCCTCTTTCTTCTCCACCCAGCATACAAATAACTGAAGACCATTTGTAATGCAAGTAATGACATTATTGTAACTGTAATGTAATTACTGAATTTAGTCAAGTATGCTGTTACATTACTGCATCACTAAAAACGGAATGTGATTACAGTAACATGTTATGCTGGAATGTGTTACACCTAACACGTAGCAACTTTAAATGTTGTAACGTGTCCTGGAATTGTTGTCATTTTTCTGCCTTTGAGCTAGCAAGCATCATTTGTAGAATATAGTCAACAGTTATTAATAGTTATTAATAAAATTCATGTTTAAATGCAGTCGGTTGTGTTTATATGTGTACAGTGTTTTTAAACCTTAAGCAAACCAGCTATTTTAACAGGTTAAATGGGCACAATACTCACCAAAGTGTCACTGTTCATATAAACATTTATAGTGAACATCGAGAGATACAAAAAAAAATCCTTTTTTTTTCAGTCCAGTAACTGTCAAACTGTCCAGATGGTCGGACATCCTTGAACGACTTTGCACATAATTTGTTACAGATCATAAAGTGCTGGCATTTTTCCTCCATTCAAAGACGGTCAGTTTTGAAGCCAATCCACTTCCTTTGTGGGTGTGAACAAAGGTTATGAAGTTGATTGTAGAAGGATGTGGATTAGCTTTAAAACACCCCTCATGTGGACTAGCCCCTCTTCCCAAACAGCCCCCTTTCATTGCGACCATGCAGTCCGTGATAGATGAGGACAATGTCAACAAGAGCCTCAACATGAGAAATTGGGTTCGACAAGAAGCAGGCCTGGAGATTGCTTTCTCAGCGGTGATGGGATTTATCTTGTGTCTCTGTGTTACTTTGTAAACAGCAGTGTGCAAACATTTCCCCATTCTTGAGATATCAAAGGAGTGGCGGTCTATACCTTTAAGCTGTCCCACCTGTGTGCAAGGTCATGGCAGATATAGAACACACACATACACACTCAGGCACACAATTTACCAACCACATTCCTAAGTGCCCGTGATGAGAAGTTTAGAGGGAGCAGATAAGGCATGTGGCTACAGGTAGAGCTGCTGCTCTGAGCTTCTACATTCCCACTGAAAGGACAGTGTCTGGGTGTGACTGCAAATCATCCCACTGTCTTGTACAACTCCAAGGCTTAGTCATTTGTAAACATAAAGTTTGCTCATAATTGTGGGTGTTAACACATTTTTACATGCGTTCCTTTTCGATTGCACATTCTTGCTTGATCTGACGTTCCCAATTAAGTCAGGTTTACTCACCATTATTTAGGTATATGAAATTTAAGAAAGTGCTTTTGACAGAGATGTCAGCTAGGTCAGTCCTTAACTTGAGAATTTAATCTTGTCAAAATCAAAATTACCACTGTGAGCAAACCAAATAATAGAAGTGTTGTTTCCTGTGTGGCTGTTAGCTGTCACTTCAGTGTAATCCTCGTCCACCCCATTCACTTCACAGTTTTCATCAGAACCAGCCATCAAACTGATCACCATAATCCTTCTTCAAACTAGTGTTTGACTGTGCAAAAAAGGCTGTACTCCACAAAATAAAAGATTTATAGTATACTACAGTCAGATGTGTTCCTATTTAATCACCAGTCACCCCAATATCTCACCCCAGCTGAGAAACAGCTTCATCCCAGAAGCTGTGAGACTTCTCAATGCATAATGGGCATGAACTGTTGTTGTAGCACCTTAATCACTACTGACACTTACTGACACGTCACTTTATCAGTGCTGGTCATCATGCCCTTTTGCTGCTAAAGTATTTATACTTGCATTTCTATATCTACACTCCATACTGGTACTCAGGTTTATTTGTATTATTTTATTACTTGTTATTCTGTGTTTCTGGTTATTTTTGTTTGGTGTTTTAGTTTTTTATTCTGGTTCCACCTCATGTAAACGTGATGCGAATGACAATAAAGCTTCCTTGAATGCTTGAATAGAATCATCCAGTTTACAGTTTCTTACTGTAAAATGTTTAAAGTACTGAAAGCTTTATGAGACTGGTTGAAATGATAAAAGTTTCCACAATGATTTATAAAATTCAGTTTTGTTATGACCAGCACATAGACCACAGCAAAAACAACAACAACTGAGTCAGTTACTGGGGAGTTTGAATGGTGTTTCTATCAGGCAGAAACACAAAGTAGGCGCAAAAAGGATTAAAAGTTTCATACACGTTGGATTCGGTCCATTTGATGGGATTGTGGCAAAGAGGAAGTGCACTGCATTGGCACTTCAGTATTAGCTTCATTCAGAGGTTGCTGCTGGATTACAAATAGAGGGAGACTCTCTGTTAAGGTCCCCATCGCTGCACTATATCTGTTAATACCTAATACTTCTATGATGTAACGTTAACTTTAAACATCTCAAACAACCCATAACAGCATCTTTATTAAGGAACCTTTGACACTAAAGAGCTGGATAAAAACAATAGCAGACACTAGTAGATCGTGGCTCAAGAGTTGGCAGTTCATCTTGTAATCGGAAGGTTGCTGGTTCGAGCCCCAGCTCGGACAATCTCAGTCATTGTGTCCTTGGGCAAGACACTTCACCTACTGGTGTTGGCCAGAGGGGCTGATGACGCGATATGGCAGCCTCACTTCTGTCAGTCTGACCCAGGGCAGCTGTGGCTACAACAGTGAGTGAATAGTGGAATTGTAAAGCACTTTGAGGGTCTCAAAAAGTGCTATATAAATGCAATCCATTATTATAAGGGGAAAACGCACATTAAATAGTTCTGTAGGCAGGACAGTTTTACATAGTAAATATCAACATAAAATAAACAGAACATACATTTGCATCTTTGTCTCAGACACACAAAAAAACTTGATGAATCCCTTTAAGGTTAGTGAAGTAAATAAAAGCTTTAAAAAATGTTTTGTGTTGGTCCATATTCTGCCTCGAAACAGCAAATAATACAAATGAGAATCCCCAAACTTCCTGTGGACTTGTTTCTACTTTCTGGTTAAAAAAAAACTTCAGCTATACATGTAACAAGTCTGGGCAAATTTAATCTTGGCTGTTTAGCTCACTGTGCTGTGGCTTTTGTTGGCACTTTATGAAACTGGATGCATATGGATGTTAATGAGACCTGCATACAGTAAGTCTGGGGTATACTGAATACTAAAGACTTGACATACTAACTACATACTAGAAAAAGAATGATGAAATTCTGTAATTCCAAAATTACAAGTGGCGGTCTTCACTGGGGAAGCTTTTTTTAGTTCTTTTTATTTTGCTCTAAGCACACAGGAATGGCTAAGCCAGTTGTTTAGATTAGAAGTCTCACCGTAAGATCAATGTTACCTGACAGCGAGGCTTGTAACAGAAGGAGACTGAGACCTATAATGCATCAAGTAAGAGGATCTTTGGTCTGAAGTGGATCTGCACTCCTTATGAAGGGCTTTGGAAACTCTTCAGAAGCAGCAGTGTACCCAGGAGATCAAAGTTTTCGTTCTTTGGTTACGGTTTCCCCTGCTTATATTTATCACTATACTGCCACCATGTGGCTGAGAAATGGCAGTGTCAGAGTGGAGGCTTTGTGCTCTCTTCATTTTGGTGGGACGTTTGTGCATTTATTCAGTCAAACTGTACAGTACAACTCAGACAAGTAAATTCACAGTGTTTTACAGAGAGATAGAAGGAGCGATTTAAAACCGATAATAGAAATATAAACAGACATAAGAAGTGACGAGCTGTTTCAAAGTGACAAAGTGGGTGAGAACACTACTTATCCATATTCTTAGTTAACATTCTTGATTTGATTTAACCATATTTCACATGTAATCTGCAATAGGCAAACATCTACTATCCTGGGTTTGTTTATGTTTTGCACTTTTACAGATTATATAATATAACATCTTGGTTTAAATCAATTCCTACAAGTTTGTTAAGTTAACATGTTCTTTATTTCAACTGTTAATTTGTTTAAACTTACCTTACCTACCTGTCTTCCAGAAACAAAAGGAGGAAATGTAGTTTTACTTCCTGCTTTATAGTTTCTTGGTTAATCCGAGGTCACAGGAAGAGACCAAGTGCAGAAGGGGAAGAATTCTTGTAATTTAATAAAGTTGATTTTAGAGTGTTTATGGAGAAATTGATTTATTGTTGTAATATGTATTGATTACACCAGTAACCAGTTATGTTGCCAGTAAAGAGTAGCAGTAGAGGTTTGAGTATGATAATGTTCATCTTACCTACTGAATGGAATAGGCCAGAGGAGAAATTGTTTGGTTAAGTGGACTATTTAAGCAGAAGAATTCAGGTGTTTGGGGAGAAAGGACCAGGTCAGTGTAGCTGTGTTGTGTTGTGTTGTGTTGTGTTGTGTTGTGTTGTGTTGTGTTGTGTTGTGTTGTGTTGTGTTGTGTTGTGTTGTGTTGTGTTGTGTTGTGTTGTGTTTTTATTTTTTGGTCACAAACACTGGACAGCATCAGTCTCCTGCACTTCGTTGGCCTCTTAAGTCAGGTCTTACCACACTCACAGATGTCCATGTTTATATGGTAAAATAAAAGTACCTTCACTTTGCTTTGTTCTAATTCTGGGCACACAGAGAACACCTGTCACTGCTGATCTGAGAGTGCTGCATGTTTTGTAAGGCACAAGTAGATTTGAAAACGCAACTGAGTGATAATGATTTGTCACTTAAAAATTATTATGCATACCGGTACATTTTAAACAACTTTGTTGGACTTATCTGGACATTTAACAAGAATATCATATTTTTACACCAACAAAATTAAATTTTTGTGTGATTTTCATACATGGCTGCTTTTATATTTCACATTTATGTAGATACACTTTATAGAACTTATTTAATGTATTTTTTACTGTGTTGTTCACCCTGTTCTGTTTTTGATATGTCAGTCTAACATGCATTCTTTAGTCTTACATTTAGTACAAATTATTACTCCTAATATAATGATAATAAAAATAATGCTCTCGGTGTGGTTGTGGTATTTTGAATTTAGCTGCAGAATAATCACATCAAAACCAAAGTATCATAAACCTGTATTTTATTCACAGTATGATACAGAAAATATATTAAATGTTTAAAGAGAGTCATTTTATTATTTCATTAAAAACTTTGAGTTCATTTTGAATGTGAATGCAGAAAGATATCTTTAAAAACATATGGATGCTGCAATGGTATGAATTTCAAAATTCATACCTACATCACCTTGTTCTTCAACTTATTGCATTCACAAGATTTTTAAAAACACTTCACCTCTGACCTTGATCTTAAGGCCGAGGTCACTGAGATGTGATGTCATCCAAGATTTTAGTAGATAGAGTTTGAAACTCAGGTCTCGCTGGCCTACCCGTCCGGCAGGGTCCTGACAATACCCCATCTGTCTTTTATGGCTGACAGTAAAAAGGGTTAGTTTTGAGAGCAACTTTTAATTTAGTTTTAGCCATATCTTTTGACTGAAGCGTCATTTAGTTATTGTCAGAATTTAGACATCTGAATTCATGTGATTACTAAATATCATAAGATTATTTTTGACTAAATCTAAAATGATACAGTTTCCTGGGCATGTCTTACTGCCATGGTTCTTGGTGTTGGACCCAGTGTTTTGAATTATTGATTTGGTTTCTGGTTTATAGGGTTCACATTTTGGCATATTTGGTTCTATTCCTTGTTCCTCTCTGCTTTAGAGTTAATTCCTCACTCAGTGTTTATCATCATGTTTAGTCACCTGCATTAGCTTCATTTGTGTGTCTGTGTATTACGTTAAACTCTCAGTTTGCGTGTGTTCCTTGTCCGATCCTCGTTTATGCACTGTAAAATCGAATTAGCTGATAAAACTTTAAAAAATTATACAGACTCATTGGCTCAAAAAACAAAGTAAAGCTTGCTTACAATAATTAAGTTAGGACATCTTACTCATTCTGATGCTGTGTGTCTCCGGGAGTCAAGGTTTCAGGCTGTTTACTCCTCCCGTACGCCATGACTGCAGATAAAGCTTTTTTTTCATTTATTTCTGCCTCCTGACTTCTGCATTTGGGTCGACTCTCTGCCTACCGCACAGTGGTCCATCACACATGCTAACTGGAGCTCATCTCTCCAGAAATTTTTCAAGCCATTTTTATATTTTGATGAAAGTGTCGGTCCATTTCATTTGTCTTCATGCTGTGACCCAGTATTTGTGTTTCAACATCTGGAATTATATTCTTTGATTACTGATCTTCGTGTTTTTGAGTTTTTTATTTAGTTCTCTCTCCCTTAACGTTTATCTCAGCCTGCAGTTAGTCTCTGTTCCCGTGTTTTCCCTGTTCTTTATATCCCTGTGTGCCACATCTAGTGCTTTTGTATTTCTTCTGTTCCAGAGTCTGTCGTGTTTCCATTTCAAGTCGTGATGTCATTCTTCCTGTTTTATTTTGATAGTCCTTGCCTTATGTCAGTGTATTCTGATTTTCTTTCTTTTCCCCCTGTGTGCCCCTCTGTGTATCTGTGAACCCTTGTTTCCCCTCCTTGTGTTTTATTCCACGTTTTCCCCAGCCCGTTATGTCCGTGCTCTCTCTCCTCCTGTCTGAACCTCTGTGTACTTCCTGTTTTACTTTGACAGTCTCTCGTCAGTATGTGTCATGTTGTGTTCACTCCTGCCCTGCCTTGTTACAATTATCTGTGTCAGCTGTGTTCCCCATGTGCTCCCACTTCCCTCGTTTACCCTCTGTGCATTTATGTCCACGTCTCCCTCAGTTCAGTGTTGCGTTCTCCCTCGTGCTGTGTGTGATTCTCCCTGTGTTTCCTGGTGAGCTTTAGCTTTAGTTTTTCCCCAGTTGTATTACTCGTGATCTGTCTTTCCAGTAATAAAGCTGTGCTTTCTGAGTTTATTCCCCGTGTCCCCGTGAGTTTGCGTTTGGGTCCTCTCCTGCCTGCCACACAGCCTAATCATGACAGACACATGCCTTTGTTTTTATTTTGTTATTATCTTGTTTTTTGTCAGGAAGGGAAAAAAAGATCATTGGCTAAAAAGCAAGTGGTACTAAAAAGAAACAGGTCGAGAAACATTTGGCAACTAATTAGATTAGTTGGCAACAACTCTGTAACATTGCTAATGCAAACAGGCCAAGACTGACATAATCCCTACATCAAATATCTGAATGTAAGTGAGGTGTTTTTGAATTAAAGTTCTCTTTAAAGTTATGTACAAACTGTAGAAATGGGTTAGCATCACTTTCCTTTCCAGACTATATGACCCAAAGGTGCATTGTATTATTATTTTCATTACTAAGATTATATTACAAGTGTTTGGGTAATTAATTGTGCATTTTTAATTCAGGTGTGGTTGCATGTTTCAGTATTCTCATTCTGATGGCAAAGAAAATAGCCTACAGTGTAAGACATTTAAAATAATGACAAAATAATGATATTTTCATATCATTATTTGGATGATCTGATATCCTCGTGTTGGTGTTGTTCCCAGACCATCATGAAAATGTTGTTCCAGGTTCAACATTGCAAGTGACCAATCACATTGTTGTGACATTATTCTCTTGCGCGCCAAGCCATTCGTGCATTTATGAAATTCCAATGTTGCAAGGACAATGTCAGCCCTTCTCCTTTTAGCATGCTCCATGATAACAAGCGCGTCTATGTCAGATGTGAAACTCCAAAAGGAAGACTAAATATCTATAAATCATAAATCACACCAACGCTCGAACCACCTGCTAAAACAGCGAGGCTTCAGACGTCATTAGTGACGTCACTCGCCCTTAAAGAAGCAAGCCTCGGCACGCGCTTGATAAAAGCCTTCCTGATTTCTCGACGGCGCAGCGCGTCCCATCACTAATCCCAGGCTTCACTTTCAAAATTCATTTTTCCATTTTATCAGCTATCATTCGGCTGAACCCGGCACTGCTCGGGCATCTTCGGAAGTAATGGGCGTGCTCGAATGCAGTGCGTCTCAACCGGCGGTACAATCGGATGATCCCGGGCGGGCGGAGCCAATTAGGAGGAAATGGTACAGTTGGCTGACTCCTCCTAAGAAAACCGGCGACGACCATCAGTACCCGGCAGTTTCATCGTACATCTGTACCGCTTTCAACTCAACGTTACAGCAGCGTGTTAAATCTCTTGAGCCAGTCTTAGGTCACTCACAAAAACCACACCAACACTTACTTCTAAACCAAGCGGCACTCGTATGGTGCAATTTTTTTTTAGAAATTTACGCCAAGGGCTTGGAAATTAACGTTTCAGAGAAATTGCTGCAGGATGGAGACGCAAATACATGTACCCGTGGGCTCGCCGGTAATTAGAAAAATCCCAGTTTTCGTGGACGAGCGCAACGTAACGGAGGGAGCGATGAAGCTCATTAAAGAGCTGAGACCGGCGTGGGACTCGAGCGACGTCAAGACCAAGGTAACGTTAGCCGCAAAGCTAGCTGTACTGATTATGCTAGGCTAGGAAAGGATTGACAGCTTTGCAGCATCACCGGCAAGCTAGTAGGAGGGTCGTGGCAACCTGACATGTCGCCTAGCTGAATTAATTTTATTGCACCGCCTATAGTTGACTATTTCTATTTTCTTTACCAACTAAGAAGTTTAAATTGGTTTTGCTTTAGAGAAAATTTACATTTATAGGTTACCGTAGCTATCAAGGTGTTCTAATTAATTAGCAAACTTGCACCAGGATGTCCCAAAGCTTGGTACGCTTCTTATCTGTAGTGTATGCCCAAAGTGCACATCGCGTAGGGCACTTAAAGACGGTGTGAAAGCTGGTATAAGTCGCGCTGTCATCTTGGTGTTGGAGGACAGCTGATGGTGGCGCGATGGTCAGTTTGATAGAGGAACACGGTGATTGGTAATAATTACTAGTTCAAAGGGACAGACTGTGTTACAGCAGGTCCCTGAGCTTTGTGTTCATTATAGCCTGCAGCTGATTGTTGTGTCTCGTTTCTTCCCAAATACATGTGTGTGAATCCTAATGATATTAGACACACTAGATTTTGGACTTCAATGGAGTGTACATGTTGGAGGCCAAGATATACAGTCTCTTCTTTTAAACCGTTTAAATGTTTTCTTAAAAAATAGTACTAAAGAAGTGTGTGTGTGTGTGTGTGTGTGTGTGTGTGTGTGTGTGTTTTAATAAACAAAGAACCGTTGGGAAAAAACATCTTCCAGTTTTACTATGTCCACTACAGAGGATATAGCAAATGGGCTGAGTCTCCGGATAATATTGTTGTTGTTCCCATTTTATACAAGGAAAATAAAAAACTTTTTTTTCCAAGTGTTTTAAAGTCTTTCGTCTCTTTGAACATTTCCTCAGCTACAAAAGCAGAGATTAAACATCAGCCCCAGTCATATGTATCTTATCACTGATGGGCATTAGCAAGCCAACATGTCTCTCTAGCTTTCAGGTGATGTCAGATTACTGGGACACGCCCACCTGAATGGCAAAAACAGTACTGCTTGCCCTCCAGCAATCATTTGAACTTTGAGTTTAATTTAGCGTAATAGTTACTGTGCTACTAGATGTGCTAATCAGCATTTATTTATAGCTGCTGTAGATCGGGCACCAACACGTGAGCACACCTCTGCCAACCCTGCCTTACAGGTCAAATCCCACCAATCATTGCTTCTCACCAGCAGCCCAGGCTGTTAGTGGCAGCTCATTTAAACTGTAAAAATGATTTACCTGACAATGGAAAAATACTTTACTGTTATGTCATAACATTAATGTCACAAATTATTACTACTGGAATTTTAGTGACCCTGCACTGTAAAAGTCTAAGTCAGCAAACCGTAAGATTTACATGTGGTAGTTTGAAAACCTTTATCCTTTTATCCATACAAAAGCCATCTACTGTTATGGTATGTGGGCTGATGGTGATGCCAGCCATCTGAGAATACAAATTCAGATGCAGGCAGACAGGACATTGTTGGTTCTTTTAAAGGGGAAAGAATTCAATTCAATTCAATTTTATTTATATAGCGCCAAATCACAACATAAGTCGCCTCAAGGCGCTTCATAGCTACAGAGAAAAACCCAACAATCATATGACCCCCTATGAGGAAGCACTTTGGCAACAGTGGGAAGGAAAAACTCCCTTTTAACAGGAAGAAACCTCCGGCAGAACCAGGCAGAATGAGATCGCAGATGCATGCTTTGCAAATGAGCTTTCTCCGAACTGTAGATAAGCTCTCCATTAGCATAGGAAGAGGAATTGAGTCATTTGGGAGGGGTTCAGAGCAGAGCCGCTGTTCCTCCACATCGAAAGGAGTCAGTTGAGGTATTGCCTTCTGGGTAAGGTGTTTCAGTTGGGTACGTCCTACCTGGAGGAGGCATGGGGCAGACCAAGGACACGCTGGAGAGATTCTGTCTCTCGGCTGGCCTGGAAACACCCCAATAAGTCCCCGGATAAACTGGAGGGCTCGCTGGTTGGTGAGAGGGAGATCTGGGCTCCCTGCTTAGCCTGGTGCCCCTGCATCCCATTATCAGATACTGGACGATTTATTCATTCGTTATGTTAGAGCTGAACTTTTATTGAGTAGTTGTCATGAATTTTTAAACAGTGGAAATCATTTTGTCTTGATGGAGTGATCAGGCCTGAGAGTCAACAGGAGAAAAATTGTATGAATTGTATTGATCTTAATTTTTAGCAGGTTTAACTTTTTTTTTTTTTTTTTTTTTAGTACCTTATTTGTTTATTTTTATTGTTTTTGAATACATCTATAATTCCCTTTTTTTCGGACCCTCATGCTCCTGTAACAAGTGAATTTCCCTACTGTGGGATTAAAATCTATATCTAATATTTGCAAATTAATCCCCTGTTTAATGCAAAGTTAAAAGGTTGGAAGTAAAGCCTTGATGTTGATTTACAAAGTTGAAGGAAACTCTTATATGGAATTCATCGTCATAGGCCTACCTCAGGTTTGTGCTTTTGCTTATACTTTGATGTGGGACGATAATAACAATGTGCTTTAATAATATAGGCCATGAGCTAAACATCCACCCCTATAACAACGTCATGACATATTGTACCATTGGGTATGTAGACAATGGTGCGTATCAGCACCTTTATTCATTGTAATATAATAACAGTTGGTGGCAGATGTGGTTCCAAGAAGTCTTTTTTTAAAAGATTTCCCTAGAAGTGTGGTGGTGTTAGGTAATCCACAGAGACTTGACTCATCAGGGAAAGAAAAATGCATAATTGATTCCAGGTAAAAGGATCTAGTAACTGTTGTGTCGTAGCTGGGTCAAAGTTTTTGGAGCAGTGAGCGCTACAGAACTGTTAAAAGTCCTCAGTGGCACAGTCTAAGCCCAGCTGCTTCAGCCCTGTATTTACATCCTGGTTACTCCTCTCCCTGGGCCTTGCACAACAGCCACCTGCAGCTGAGGATGTGACCGTGTTTATCTCAACTTTTCCAGGCCAGACTGGCAAAACTTCTCTCAACGACTACCACTCTGACAGTAGATTTATACACCTGCACTGCTAACAGGAAGACCTGACCGGCCCTGCCACCTGGACAGGGAGATTTTTATTGTCTATTGCCAAACATCCACACACTTCCTGAAAATGGCAGAGTGCCTGCAGCGACAGAGAAATGGTCTCTTCTTACAAGTTTCACATAACGAAGACTCAAAGATTCACGTCAATCAAAGGAAACCTGTTCCAGCCTGTACAGTGAGGTCACCCTACAGGGAGCTGGTTATTGGTAGTGGGGTGGTTGAGGGGGGGGGATGCCACCATCAATGTCCCATGCAAGCAGTATATGGCAGAATGTTTACCTCTGTCTGGGTCCAAGCTTATCGCTGTCTGTCGATGTATTGATCGTAGGTCTTAGCAGCGTATTGTGTGGCGGGCAGAAGGGATCAGTCACGTTTTGGCAAAGGCGTGTATGCTTGTGTATGAATAGTCATAACAGGGATGTCTGTCGCCCATCTTTGTGGTGAGCCACGTGTGGAATGCCAGATATGCGTGAGTGAGCGTCTGGTCCTTGGGGGGAGATGCAGGCAGTGTGTATGTTGTTATTGTGTCCGCTGCAGCGGGACGGACCGGCCCACCACTGTCCACTGGAGCCACGCTGTCACTCCGATTTTTTTTGTTTTTTAAGGCCAAGTTTCAAACACACAAGGCTTTTTGCTAACTTTTCATTTTAGAAAAAGCATTTGACTCAGCTTGTTGACAGCATCACTCTTTAAGACTGATCAGGCGACGTGCAAGAAGTCTTCAACAGTGATATGAAGGAACACTCAGGGTGTTTTTACACCTACGCTGTTTAGTCCGTTTTAATTGAACTCTGGTTCGTTTTCCCAACTGGTGCGGTTTGTTTGTGTGGATGTGAACATAGTAACTGCACTCACATGTGGACCAAAACAACCACACCAAGAACCAACAGTCCAAAGTCCAAACGAACTCCAGAGAGGTTCATTTACAGTTCGTTTACAATGTGAACGTGAGCCGATATGAAACAAATACTGGGTGTACATTACAAGCTTAAAAAACATCCTGTAGCCAGATAGAGAACATCACCAGTTAACCTTTGGACTGTGGGAGGAAATCAGAATACATGGGGAGCACCCACGCAGGCACTAGCAGAATATGCAAGGTCCACACAGTTGATGGATTTGAACCCTGGACCTTCTTGCTGTGACGTGACAGTTGTAACTACTGCACCACCGTACCGTCCAGGATGATATGATCAAGATAAAAATGTTTCCTCTTAGGCTAAAGGGAGTAACTCAGTATAATGTTGGTATGTCATCATCGTCATCAGCGTAAGGGGACAAGTGGGCTTGGTGGATGCCACACAAACACTCAACCACTTGTCGAGAACATGGTGGCAGATGACTCTATCTGAGGACTGTATCTGTGTAGACCGCTGCAGAGGGCTGTTGAACCACTACACTCTGTAGTGTGCATTCATTTTTGATGAGTTTTATGCCCTACTGTAATATCCCTCTCCATGTCACTGTCCATACACTGCTCTTGCTAACACAGACTGACCATGCCCTGTTCTCATGTTCTTGTACAACTATTATTCAAACAAAATCTTAGTAAGATGACTTAAAAACCACTTCAACATTTAGCTCAAGTCTTCTGTGAACCCTGCGGAGGCGTTCTGACATATTCATCTCATGTAGGTCAAAGCTGTATGGTGTCTTCAGGGTTGATGTTGACTTAGAGGTAACTAATAGCTTTCAGGAAAACAGTCCTGAAGCACCATGGCGCTGTACAATCAGAGGCTCTGTTTGAGACGAGATGTGGTTTCATCTTTTTCCAGCTCTTCACCGATGGAACCACCAACAAGCTAGTGGGCTGCTACGTGGACGACAGTCCAAATGACGTAGTCCTGGTCCGAGTATATGGAAACAAAACAGAGCTGATTGTGGACCGAGACAATGAGCTTAAGAGCTTTCAGGTAGTGTTGCCGCGTTGCAGAGTCCTAAATTAATTAACGTAAGCAGTTGTTTGCTCCTACCTCATTGTCATCTTTTTGTGTCTCCTAGGTGCTGCATGCTAATGGTTGTGCTCCTCGCCTCTACTGCACCTTTCTAAATGGCATCTGCTATGAGTTCATGCAGGGAGATGCACTTGGAACGCAGGATGTCAGAGATCCTACTCTGCTCAGGTGTGAATTTGTCACAGCAATGTTTGAATGGGTTTTTTGAGTTTACTCAAAGATGGTGAAAATTTTAACATCAGTGCTTTTCTGCCTCATACAACAAAGATTAGACACATGGAGAAATGCACAGGACACACAAAAAAAGAACTGTATAATGAAGAAAACGGACAATTCCACAAGGTTCTGAGCTGAAACGCAACATTTAGAGGGAATGCTTTATCTGGTAACACAATGTTTTGACTGTGAAACAGTCTTCCCATTGTGGACGTCAGCTCTGTGTAGTGGACATTATGTATTTTCTTGTTTTAATTCAACTATCTCCAGGAACTCTGTAACCAAAATTTGTCCTTGTAGATAAATGAAGTAGGACACTCTGCCACTGTACTGTGGGGATTCTTTACAACTAGATACTAATGGTCTGTAGTTGAAATCTTGCCACGACTGTAACCTTGTTCTGTCTGTCTCCGCTTAGGCTGATAGCCAGGGAAATGGCTCGTATCCACGCCATCCATGCACACAACGGCTGCATCCCCAAACCCAACCTCTGGATCAAGATGCGGAAATATTTCTCACTTGTAGCCACAGAATTCACAGAGCAAGCCTCCAACATCAGGTGAGCTCCTGCTTATCTACTTTCAAAGCTCAAAGTTAAGGTTATCATTATCACCATGATAATGATGCAAATAGTCCATAAAGCCCAGCATGAGTTTCCTGTTAAATGAGAACATAAGCTGTTTGCATAGAGCCTGAAATATTCTGCAAGTTCTCCGTGATGAAGCAGTGGGGTAGTTGGGCTTTCTTTGCATAAAAAATGACAGAGATAACTGCAAAAAGCGTACGACTGTATCCTGTGCGGTTCATGTATTGATGTCCAAATATAAACTTTAACATTATTTCTGGGTTTGAAGGCTAACAAATGTTCCTGTTGGCACAGCACTGTCCATTTGAGAATGCGTTAGCAATTAAGACTGTCACGCAGCTGAAATACTCGGCACTGACTCAAGTTCTCTTTTTTTTTTTCCAGGTTTGTTTAAAAAGCACGTAGGACTAAATAAGCAATACACCTTAGCTAGTCTCAGTAGAAGAGAGTTAGGTGCTCTGCTGCAAATACAAGGTCTCCTGTTCCATTGCAAGCACACATATTGCAAAGTCGCATGATTTGACAGCATATGGGATATAGCCCAAATCAAGTCTGTAGAGAGAAGTAAACATGTGCTAAGGTCAGACGCCGGGCAGAATTAACCAATGACACAATAATGTTATTGCTATGCTAATTAGCTCATTACAACAATGGAGCAAGCTTTATATTTCTACTGAAATATGTCAAAGCAGCATGGAGACAGTAAACTTTTTAATCTTATCTTTGTGTTTTATATGAGTAAAATATCGTTGACTTGTAGCTTTAGCATAAAACTGAACACTTGGCTTGCAGCATAGAAAACACCAAGATATTTGTCAGCCAAAAGATGAGATGTAATAGAGATGTAATTTCCCAGCCTTACCTAGAAGTGTGTTTAATGAAAATGTAAATTCATCTCTATATAATAAGGAGGATAGCATGGCAGAGACATGTGGAGCAGATAAAGTATACCATTTTATAACCTGGCCAGCTGCCCAGTCCCAGCTAATATCTTTGTTCTCTTCCCTGTTAGATTAAGTCCAGCATGTGGCTTATATAACTGTAACAATAATAGCAGACTGGATTAGGGAGTGTTTGGCATTCAGTGGGCCAGCAGATGTTTGCTTAGCCCGGTCTATCAGATCACTTTATCCCGTCCTTGGTAACACAGACAGCTAGAGTCCCTGGTCCTGGACAGCAGACACTTGTTGCACACTGCTATCTGAGAAGCCCTCATGTTGCGCTTCATTTTAATAGGCCGGTGTTATTTGTAGCATTTAGTCTAAATCAGAATCATTTCAGTAACATTTCCTTTGTGGATGACATGTTAGATGAGTTAAGTTTGAGTGAGTGTCAGAGAGAGAGCTAGCTAGATGGAAATCTGAGAGGAGAGGGTGCATCCTGTGTGCACACTGGTTTTCTCTGAGCTCAGACTGTCTTCAGATTGATACTGGAGTAATCCACATAAGCCCATTACATTTAACAAAGGGGTTTCTACTCAGCACTCTTAGCTTTTGCTTGGATGAGACTACCTTAGCTCTTTCTCTGCTATCTAGTAAGACCACGTTTGGACTACCATCAGATCAGACTACACAATCTTAGCTGGGCTGAACCCTTCGTGATGCGTGAAGCCTCAGTAGGTTTGTGTCATGTGCACACAGATGAGAAGAGCAAAGATTTATATAAATACTGGTGCAGGATATGCATGAATGTTTATAAGATAAGATAAGATAACCTTTATTAGTCCCACACGTGGGAAATTTGTTTTGTCACAGCAGGAAGTGGACAGTGCAAAAGTTATGAGGCAAAAATTAGAATACAATAAGAATAAATACAGTACACAACTGTACAGAATAGAATAAAATAAAATACTATATACAGTAGAATAAAATAAAATAAATATACAATAAGATAAGAATAGAATACAAATACAAATACTATATACAACGGAGTAAAAATACAACGATGACAGAAAGGATTATTGCACTTAGTATTATTGCATATGTATGGATGTGTGTGCTTGATCAGTTAAAGTCTTTATTATGGAGTCTGACAGCAGTGGGGAGGAAAGACCTGCGAAATCTCTCCGTCCCACACCGTGGGTGCCGCAGTCTCCCACTGAAGGAGCTGCTCAGTGCTGTCACAGTCTGCTGCATGGGGTGGGAGATGTTGTCCATCAGGGATGACAGCTTAGCCGCCGTTCTCCTGTCACTCACCACCTCCACTGGGTCCAGAGGGCATCCTAGAACAGAGCTGGCCCTTCGGATCACCCTGTTCAGTCTCTTCCTGTCCCCAGCAGAGATGCTGCCGCCCCAGCAGACCACGCCATAAAAGATAGCAGAAGCCACAACAGAGTCATAGAAGGTCTTCAGGAGTGGGCCCTCCACTCCAAACGACCTGAGTCTCCGCAGCAGGTACAGCCTGCTCTGCCCTTTCCTGTAGAGGGCGTCTGAGTTATGAGTCCAGTCCAGTCTATTGTTCAGATGAACACCAAGGTACCTGTAGCTGTCCACAGCCTCAATGTCCATACCTTGGATGTTCAGTGGTTGCAGTGGAGAATGCTTGTGCCTGCGGAAGTCTACCACCAGTTCCTTGGTTTTACTGGCGTTGATCTGGAGGTAGTTCAGCTGGCACCAGTCCACAAAGTCTTGGGTCAGACCTCTGTACTCCTTGTCGTCCCCATCAGTGATGAGGCCGACTATTGCAGAGTCATCAGAGAACTTCTGCAGGAAGCACTGGGTGGAATTGTGGGAGAAGTCTGCAGTGTAGATGGTGAAGAGGAACGGAGCCAGAACCGTTCCCTGTGGGGCCCCCGTACTGCAGACGACCCTGTCCGACACAAAGCCCTGAGTCCTCACATACTGTGGTCGGTCGGTGAGGTAGTCCAGGATCCAGGTAGTGAGGTGATGGTCCACTCCAGAGTTCACCAGCTTGTCCTTTAGAACCGAGGGAAGAATGGTGTTGAAGGCACTGGAGAAATCAAAGAACATGATTCTCACAGTGCTTCCAGCGGTCTCCAGGTTATTATTTCAAGTACAGTGTGGAATAAATCGCAGATCAGATGTTGGTAGTCAGGTCTGAAAACTCAGGAAATGAGGTGTAATGTAGCCGTAATAACAGTGACTCCAGCACCAGGAGGGTCCACTGAGAACTTGTTTCTCTGCAACTGTGTTCCCAGGAGTCAGCAGGCCAGAGCCCCACTGAGCTTGTGTGTGCTGCCTGTGCATGTCGCACTCAGTTGTTTTCATTTCACATATGTTCCCACGTGGCATGATACCAAAATAATGAAAGGTGTTTTATTTAGGTGAAAAACGGCCAGTGAAAGTATTCCTGTGATACTTACTTAACAGGTGGACACAGTGTTGTGCGTGCAGCTATTCTGAATGGTTGTCACAACAATGTGCGCGACTACACTGACCTTCTCTCCATTTCCTTCCCTGTCCAGAATACAGCAGGAAGTTCCCAGCAAGGTGGTGCTGGAGCAGGAGATGGTTTGGATGAAGGAACATCTTTCCACACTGGGCTCACCTGTGGTGCTCTGTCACAATGACCTGCTCTGCAAGAACATCATCCACAACAGCAAAGAGGGTAAGTGTCTGAGCCTTAATCTGAGCTTCTCGTCTCACGGCTGTGATTCTATTTTACAACCAGAATGAGCAGCAGCACTTCTAACTTCACTCCCCACACTGCCCCCATTCCAGTGGATCATTGACAGCTGGGTCACTAGAAGTGAGGCATGTTATACTAACTGCCTGCACCAGCACAAAAACATCTTTTGGTGTTAACATGTAAAGGTTGGGAGTTACTAAAGTAATGCTTTATTTGCATAATATTTCCCTTTTAGTAGAACTTTCTGTTTGTGCATCTATAACAACCAGCATGCACACATACAGCTCTCTAATATCATATGCTGACTTTTACAGTTGTTTCCTTTTATTCTTTAGGCAGTCTGTGCTAACATTTATAGAAATGGCCTTGGGCTTTGAGGAGTTTCAAAACAGACAGATAGTTGTCACATGTGTTCGCCAAGCTGTGGTACAAAATACTAAGAATTCTAATATTTTGTACCACAGCTTGGCTAATGCAAACAGCTGGACAAATTAGCTTGAATCCACAATAGCTGACTACGTTAGCATTAGCCATGATGCACAGTGCAGCATGCTGATAACCATCAATGACCGGAAAAAAGGATTTGTGTGCTCTACAAATGAAGAAGAAACACCCATAAACAAATATTATATGTTAGTGTTGTGTGGTGTTAGTTCAGCAAGCATTACACACACACGCAGGTAGGAACAGAGGATTACCGGAGTTGACTCCTTTCTTTATTTTTCTTTTTTTCTTCTTCAAAACCACAACCAGAACAACATACTCACTAGCGCCCTCTAGCGCTTCTGGTAAATGCATCTACAGAACAAATGCAATAGTATGTGTGGACACAACATCTCCCCCTTTGAACAAGGATTTCTTATGTGAACCTGACTTCATCATTCTGATGTATGTCACCTAATACACTTTTAACATATTTCACATTACTCAGTAACATTCACTTTCCCATGACAAAGTCTTGGGTCCAGCAAGGTGGGTTCCTCATCCTGGTGGGCCTAAGCCTACTATCAGACTCAGAGTTAGATGCTAGATCAGTTCCTGGTTTATGACAGTCCATTGTTGTGTCAGAATCAGTACCTGCGTTCAGCTCTGACAGAGCCGATAAGTGTGAGGCGTTCCAGGTCCGTCCATCATCCAGCAAATAAGTGTTTGGTCCTTTCCTTGTCATGACAGTCCTTGGTTTGGAAAACTTTAACTCGCCTTTCTTTACCTTCCACGGCTTCCTAACCCGTACCTTGTCACCAGGCTGAAAGTTGGATGGTTTGGCGTGTCTGCGAGCATCAGTGTATTCTTTCATTTTCATTTGCTTATTCTTAACTCTTTCGCACATGGTATGCCTCTCTGTCTGAGGAACAGGCATATCCATTACCTGTAACTTTGTTCTCATTCGTCGTCCATGGAGCAGTTCTGAAGGGGAAACTCCAGTTGTTGAATGAGGGGTTGCTCTGTAGTCCATCAGGTAAGTTCTCAGGAACGATTTCCAGGGTTGTCCTTGAATCGAGGCAGTCTGTAGGCAGTCTTTAATGCATCTATTGAATCTCTCAACTTCCCCATTAGCTCTTGGGTAATACACTGAGGATCTCAGGTGTTGGATTCCCCTGCTTTTCAGGAAGTCAGTGAACTCAGCAGAGAGAAATTGAGAGCCATTGTCACTTATCAGTGTCTTTGGATTCCCTTCACGAGAGAAAACTACAGAAAGGAATTGAATGATAGTAGCTGCATCAGCTCGGGGAGCAAAAGCTACTTCAGGCCACTTGCTAAAGTAGTCTACCAATGTGATGGCAAATCTACAGTCAGAAGGGGCTATTTCAAAAGGGCCTATGATGTCCACAGACACCTTTTCCCAAGCAGCAGCTGGTAAAGGAATGGGTTGGAGTGGAGCATCATGGGTGACAGCGGACTTGTCATTCTGTCTGCACGTTGCACAGTTCTTTATCAGTGTCTCTATATGACAATCCATTTTGGGCCACCAGTACATTTCCCTCAGGCGTTGTTTGGTACGGACGATGCCTTGGTGAGTTTCATGAGCTATATCAGTGAGTTTTTTCTGCAACGACTCAGGCACTAGCAATCGATGTGTACCTCTGATGATGCACTCGTTCAAGACCGCGAGTTCATGGCGGATTGGGAAGTACGGCTGTAAGTCAGGATCCAGTGACGTCTTCCTAGCAGGCCAGCCTTTCTGTATCTGCACACGGAGCTTTGTGAACACTGGACAGTCTTTGCACCCTGACTGGAAGTCATCCTCAGACACAGCACTCAGATCAGTGAGGATGGCTGCAACTGACTCCACATCCTCTGCACATGCCATGTCTGTCTCGGAAAGTGGAAGCCTAGAAAGACAATCAGCAACATGGTTCAGTGACCCAGTTCTATATTCCACTTCATAGTCAAACTCCAACAGGCGAGCTGACCATCTGGCTATGCGTAGACCAGCTCTGTTATTGCCCTTAGTAGTCAGCAGTGTTGTCAGTGCTTGGTGATCTGTTCGTAGGAGGAATTTTCTGCCCCAGAGCCATGTGCGCCATTTTTCAGCAGCCCAGACGCAAGCTAGAGCTTCCTTCTCAACGATTGAGTATTTCCTCTCTGCATCAGACAAGCTGCGAGATGCAAATGCAACAGTATGTTCTGCATCATTACCGTCAAGTTGAGTCAAAACAGCACCTACACCGTAGTCTGAGGCATCTGTTGAGACTATGGTTGGCTTACTGGGGTCGAACATCACCAGGGCAGGGCTGTGCACGATTAACCGCTTGACTTGATCAAACGCTGCTTGAGCTGCTTCGTTCCAGTGGAATGAACAGTCCTTACGCAGAAGAGCTCTCATAGGTTCAACAACAGTCGCGTAATTTGGCACAAACTTGCTGTACCATGCACTCAAGCCAAGAAATGAGCGCAGGGTTGCAGGATCAGTAGGGGGCGGAGCATGCAGGATGGCAGTGACATGAGAGTCATCTGGCAGCAGACCTTCTGGACCGATCTTTTGACCCAAAAAGCTCAGAGTAGTTTGACGGAGTTGACATTTGTCAACATTGAGTTTCAGTCCTGCATTGTTGATTCTGTGTAACACAGCACGCAAGTTGGCCTCATGTTCAGCTTCTGACGTTCCGTATATGATGACATCATCAAGGTAGCATTGCACCCCTTTCTGGCCGCATAGGATTTGTGTCATCATCTTTTGGAAGGCTGCAGGTGCTGAACTCAACCCATAGGGAACTCTGCAGTACTGGTACAGTCCTTCATGTGTAATGAAAGCAGTGAGCCCTCTACTCTCTTCATGTAGTTTCAGCTGATGGTAGGCGGATTTTAGATCCAGGGTGGAGAACATGACAGCCCCACGCAGCTCAGACAGTATGTCCTCTATCAGTGGCAAGGGATGACTGTCAGCGACCACCGCTTTGTTAGGTTCTCTCAAATCAACGCACATGCGTATGCCACCAGTCTTCCTTCTAGTGACTACAATTGGGGAGACCCATTCAGATGCATCAATTTTCTCTATGATGCCATGTTCCTCAAGGTTCTTGAGTTCTGCGGAAACAGCATCACGGACTGACAGGGGTAAGCGTCGAAGTTTCTGCTGTATTGGCTTCACTTCAGGTCGCACCTTCACTTTATGTACAAAGTCCTTTGCACATCCGAATGCAACTGGAGACTCACATTCCTGTTTACATTGAGTGGGCAGAGCCGAGGTTTGCTGGAGTGCAGCACAGACCTTGGGACTGTCAAGAACTAATTGTCCCCCTTTTATGTGTAGCTGGAGGGCAGTCACCAAGTCCATTCCCAGTATGGGTGTTCCTGTTCTCACAATGTAGAGATCTGTGGAGGCACTCTTGCCATTGTAAGTAATGTCAGCTCTAAGACACCCTAATACATCCAGTTTCTCTTTTGAATATGTAATAAGCTGAACAGCTGGATTACTTAACTTAACTGAGCCAAAATTTATGCTGTAAACATGTTCAGGCAGTATGGAAACACCAGACCCTGTGTCTACTAGTAGCTTAACAGTGCATGCCTGTGCAGTATTTGGTACAGTGACAGCAACAGTGCACATCAATTTAGCCGGATCACCACTGACACAATTGTCAACAGTTAAAACACACATTTCAGGAACAGTCACTTCATTAACAAGCTTATGAGAAGATTTACACACTCTCGAAAAATGTCCGATTTTCCCACACGTATTACATTTGCAGTCTTTTGCGGGGCAGGATTTATCATTGGCTTTGTGATCAGCTGAACCACAACGGTAGCACGTCGGAGCTGTATCCGTTTTTTTTAGCTGCTTTGTATTTTGGCTTGCGCATCTTCTTTTGTACTTGAACAGCGGCAACAGGCTTTGTTTCACCGACAGCAATGGCCTTTGCATCAGCTATTGCAGCCTCTGTACGCCTAGCAATTTCCAAAGCTCGATCGAGCGTCAAATCCTCCTCCATTAGCAGTCTTTCACGTATACGAGCATTATTTGTCTTCTCTACAAGTTGATCCCGCAACATTTCATTCTCCATAGCCCCGAACTTACATTGTTTCACGAGCTCACGCAGTGCTGCAACGTAGTGATCTGTAGACTCACCGACAGCTTGGGCTCGTTGCCTGAAATGGTATCTCTCGGCGACAACATTGACTTTAGGATGAAAGTACGTTTCCAAAGCCTTTACGGATCCCACGTAATCATCCGTAGCGAGTAGTAAGGCGCTGTAGATTCGTTGTCCCTCCGTTCCCAAGCAGTGAATGAGCAGGGCCCTCTTCCTCTCCGTAGCAAAGTCATTACCCCCGATCGCCAGCAAGTAGTTATCGAACAACTTTTTCCACGCAGCAAATGGAATTTTCGGTTCGCCCGGGCAATCCAGGAACACAGCCGGGGGTTGCAAAGAGAGCAGAGCCATAACTTAATCACCACTACTCTCGTCGCCACTTGTTGTGTGGTGTTAGTTCAGCAAGCATTACACACACACGCAGGTAGGAACAGAGGATTACCGGAGTTGACTCCTTTCTTTATTTTTCTTTTTTTCTTCTTCAAAACCACAACCAGAACAACATACTCACTATCGCCCTCTAGCGCTTCTGGTAAATGCATCTACAGAACAAATGCAATAGTATGTGTGGACACAACAGTTAGTTTGGTTTCTGGGGGGAAAAGCATTTGCCTGTTAGCAAATTAATTCAGCCGTAATGTTAGCATTCCCAATAACTAGGATTTATCTGGCGGTTACTAGGTTTTAAGGAAAACAGAAACATGATCTTTGCAATTAGAGCAGGGCGATATGGCCAAAAATATTTATCACGATATATATTTGAAAATTTGCGATAACGATATAACTGACAATATAATTGATGCGAGACAAAATACAACTCCACAACATTACTAGCGCAAAAAGACAACCTTCCATTTATTTTCACTTAAACAAGAAGCTGGTTTTTATGTACATTAAAGCTTTATAAAAATGTAACAGTGCAAATGCAAATTCCTTGCTGAAAGTTTAACCAAAAGGCATTTCCAGTAGAAATGTGCTGACATATCCTGAGCATAACCATGTATAATATCCACTGAAGTTAAAAAGAGGTGCTTTGCAACATTAAACTGCAGTGTGCAGTACGCATTTTTCGGACCGTAAGGTGCACGGGATTATAAGGCACATTAAGCGAAACAAAGCAGTCAGATAAATCAAACTTTATTAAACTCATTCTTCTTGCTTCCTCCACTCCATTGATTCATTAATGTTGAATTCTCTGGCAGCTGTTCTATTCCCATGTTGTTGCAGTATATTAATGACTAACCTCGTATTGTGGATGGATTATCTCAGTTGTTCTCCTGACTGAAGTTTGGTCCGTTTACAGCATCCTGCCATGCGATTGCATTTGTCTCTAACCATGAGGAACCTTCACGTTAACTTTTATAAGTGGAAAAGTGTTAGTGTTGGTCCTCCAGCTTCCCTGTTTATGTTATGCTAACATAGCTGTGTCGCTAGCGATCACGTAGCACATCATTATATACCAGCTAGCCCAACTTCAGTAACCCTACAAACGTCAGTGCTGTTTAGTTTCCTGTCTTCATTTATGTTGAACGTGATAGCAGAGCTGTACGTTTGAATTTTTCTAGAAATCTCAGTCAGAACATGCTATATCATGCTTAGGTAACTAGCGAAACTAGCGAGCTAACTTCCGCTAGCTTCCTGCTAACTTCTAACTCCGTTAAATGTAATAACTTTTGTTTTCATGGATGCCTGGAAGTTAAACTTCATAGTTACACCTGTTAAAGCAGCAATGCTGATCGTTTTATTAAAGATGAAAGAATTGAGACAGTTTTTAACTCTCAGTGATGCTGCAGTGTTTGTTTGACCTGAAGATATGGAGTTTAGGACCCAGATTACTCCCAGATTTAAGAGCATCTTAGCCCGACAAATACGACAATAACGACGGCCGCTTGCATGTTCTGCAAAAAAATGTGCTTTGTTGTGTATCTGACGGACAAACACCAAACCAGTTCCACATCACGGAAGTTGCACCATTTTTACAAACCAATTCTGGTTCATCTGTTTCACTCAACAATCGGCCATGTGCGTATGAAAACAAAGGCACTGCGCATGCGCGTTTTACTCATATTCTACCGCGATATTTCATTTTCCTTTCGTTGCCTAACATTATACCGGTATTACCGTGAACGGTATAATATGGCCCAGCCCTATTTGAAACAGCACCTCTTGTACTACAATTCAAAAAGTTCTCTATTGTAGGATCAAGAAACACATGCAGCGTGAAACAAGAAGCAAAACAGGAAAAAAATGAATGAACGTGATGTGTGTAGTTATGCTTGTGCACCAGTTGCAGTGGTTTCATTAACACTGCATTCATCAGGATCTTCCAAAATGCTGCTTGGTCAGGTCTGCTGATATATATTTTGGGTTTATATAGTGCAACTGCTTGTAATAAAACAGACTTTATGTAAAGACTCAGCTCAGGATTCATATAAAGGACTACTCCCTGCTCCGTCCCCATCAGTTCGAGAAATAAAAAACCTTTGCTTAGATTATAAGCAACAAGCTGTGCATATGTTGTTAGTAAGTTATTGGTGGCAGCATTTACTGTCATACATATTGTTACTAAATCTCCTCTGGAGCCACAAGTAGGGCTGGGTATCTGGTATCTGGTATCCGTATTCTTCAGGTCAAACGAACACTGCACTGAGAGTTAAAAACTGTCTAAATTCTTTCATCTTTAATAAAACGATCAGCATTGCTGCTTTACCAGGTGTAACTATGAAGTTTAACTTCCAGGCATCCATGAAAACAAAATGTATTACATTTAACAGAGTTAGAAGTTAGCAGGAAGGGGTTAGCTAGCGGAAGTTAGCTCGCTAGTTTCGCTAGTTTCGCTAGTTACCTAAGCATGATATTGCATGTTTTGACTGAGAGATTTACTGAAGTTGGGCTAGCTGGTATATAATGATGTGCTACGTGATCGCTAGCGACACAGCTATGTTAGCATAACATAAACAGGGAAGCTGGAGGACCAACACTAACACTTTTCCACTTATAAAAGTTAACGTGAAGGTTCCTGATGGTTAGAGACAAATGCAATCGCATGGCAGGATGCTGTAAACGGACCAAACTTCAGTCAGGAGAACAACTGAGATAATCCATCCACAATACGAGGTTAGTCATTAATATACTGCAACAACATGGGAATAGAGCAGCTACCAGAGAATTCAACATTAATGAATCAATGGTACAGAAGTGGAGGAAGCAAGAAGAATGAGTTTAATAAAGTTTGATTTATCTGACTGCTTTGTTTCGCTTAATGTGCCTTATAATCCCGTGCACCTTATGGTCCGAAAAATACGTACTGCACACTGCAGTTTAATGTTGCAAAGCACCTCTTTTTAACTTCAGTGGATATTATACATGGTTATGCTCAGGATATGTCAGCACATTTCTACTGGAAATGCCTTTTGGTTAAACTTTCAGCAAGGAATTTGCATTTGCACTGTTGCATTTTTATAAAGCTTTAATGTACATAAAAACCAGCTTCTTGTTTAAGTGAAAATAAATGGAAGGTTGTCTTTTTGCGCTAGTAATGTTGTGGAGTTGTATTTTGTCTCGCATCAATTATATTGTCAGTTATATCGTTATCGCAAATTTTCAAATATATATCGTGATAAATATTTTTGGCCATATCGCCCTGCTCTAGCCACAAGCATTATTCAGTTTTTGTGGATTCATGCTAATTTGCCCAGCTAAGTCTGTCTATCTGGTCTTTGTATATCTGCTCCTTGTCTATAGTAACGACAGACTGTTGTTACTATAGACAAAGATCAAAGATTTGCAGTTTTTCAGTGCATTCATGTAAATTTCCATGAATGTTGCAAAGGCGTTGTTCACTGGCTCTTGTTCCGGTCATCCAGGTGTAGATGACTGGTGTACAGTTTGACCAACAAGTCCCTCCAGTGCGTCTAATAGTCACATAATCCCTCTACTTCCTGCTGCCTCAAGATGACCATCAAAAACAATCCCTGCCCCAACAAAGGAAGATTAACTGAAGCACACAGCGGTTCCATGTAAAGATGCTCTTCAGGTTCAGTCAGTAGCACTTGAGTGAAGAGGCAGCACAGCTAGCAGGCTTTTTAACTGTCTCTGACTTTGTCTGTCATGTGACCGTGCACTGCATGTGGCAGCAGTACCTGAAGAGTGCTTCATATTGCTTCCCTTCAGCTTTGCTGTAAATGACCACGTGCATAATAATGTAACATACGTGTTTTCCTTTCTCTGGTCTCCTTAAGGTCATGTGCGCTTCATCGACTATGAGTACTCCAGCTACAACTACCAGGCCTTTGACATTGGCAACCACTTCAATGAATTTGCAGGTCAGCAAAAGCACAGTGTGATTTACATGAGTTAGTTATGTGTTGGTGGTGCACAGCTTATCCTTCAACTGCACGTCCATGTGTTTGTTCAGGCATGACTGAGCCGAACTATGGACTCTATCCTAGTCGGGAGATGCAAATGGAGTGGCTCAAGGTGTATCTGCAGGCTTACAAACTCTTCACCAAGAACACAGAGGAGGTCAGCCAGCGAGAGCTAGAGACGCTCTACGTTCAGGTCAACAAGTTTGCTCTGGTGAGACAGATGTTGACAGATGCACACAGTATCTCTTGCAAGCTCAACCCTGCTGTTTCATGGTACACATCTGATATCTCATTTGTTTTCTCTCAAGGCTTCTCACTTCTTTTGGGGTTTCTGGGCTCTCATCCAAGCCAAATACTCCTCCATCGATTTTGACTTCCTGGGGTAAGTGTGCGTGTGTGAAGAGGTTAGCACTAAGCATCATGACTGTACACGCACACATACACAGAGACGCACACACCACCACATCCGTGCAGATGAGTTAAGCAAGTCATGGTTGAATGTGTTTGGGAATGTGGCAAAGGTTCACCAATCTGCCAAAAATTGTGTCCACAAACTTTTTTTATCTTATCTAAAGAACACATTTGTAACATTCCAAGAAGAAATCTTAGAGAAGAGACATCTCTGTGCAAGCGACAAAGTCAAAAATCAGTCTTTTCTGTCTCTCCGTCTGCAGGTACGCCGTGCTACGTTTCAACCAGTACTTCAAGACTAAACCTGCAGTGATGGCCCTGCAGATCCCAGAGTGAGAGGAGGCGACGGAAGCCAGAAGGACGAGGAGAGGAGCCCAGAAGGAGGTGTGTTTGAAGGTTAAATGCTGGGACTTCCTCTCCCATGAAGACGCTTCTGTGAGCCAGCTGTTGATGGACCACTCCTCGGTCAGCCTGGCATCCTTTTCCTGCAACAAGCGCAATTACTCTTTGATTCCCCCAAACTTTAGCTCCACGTACGTCACCGCTGTAGCCCGAGAATGACAAAACTTTCATGTGTGTATGTGTGCAAGTGCATTCGTCTGCGTTTGTAATATATGTTGAAAAAGCGTCACGCTTTTCCTCTTAGAGCAGCTGAACCAGGCGTAGAGAGGTCTGTGTTTGGGATAGGACACCAAAATGTTCCACAACGCTGGTAATGATGTCACAAGAGGAAGGAGAGGGTTGAAGAGTGTCAGGACGATGGTTTGTTTTCTGAAACTGACTACAGGTGCAGCCTGGTGTTAGTCCCATTGTATGTTTGTGTCTTGTGTGTGTTCCTTCCTCTGTCTCTACATATTTTAACACATTGTGACCTTTTCTCGTTTTTTTTTCCATCACCTTTGGTGCTAAGTGCCCGTAGCTTTCTGCACTGAGCTTTCCTCGGGGTGTCCTTTCCTGTGCCCCCTGTTTTTCCTGTTGAAGCACTTTCAGCTTCTTTCACCACATCTTCCACTTATTCACAGCAAACTGCTGCTGCTTATGCTGCTAGAATTGTAAGACTTGTCTGCGTGTTAGTTGGTGTTTCATGCCAAACGCCACGTGTTTGGAACAGCAAATGGAAAGCTAAATGTGCATTTATTTATTTGTATTTAACATCTCAGGTTAACAACTCTTTGGAAAGTGGTACTGAAGGAGGTGGAGGGGATGGCTACAAAGACGAGACCTCTGTGTGTGTTCCTGTCCTTGAGCATTATTTCCACCTTTTTGACTTTTATGGTTACAGCGCATCGCTCTGTTAAATTTTCCATTTAAGGTTTCCAGACATTTTGGAAAGTCACCACCTCTGTCATCCTCCCTGTGCCATGTCCTCCTCTCCCTTTATACCCTTTCATCTTTGATCGGTCACCAGTTCCCAGTTTTGGTCTTTGGTTGCTTCTCCCTTTACTCTGCGGAGGTTTATGCATCTGTTTTTCAAACCGTCCTGAAATCATAGCCCAGTCTCAGTCCCATGCTGTAATCCACTCTATTCATCTCAGATTTAGTGTCAAAACTTCTTACATAATTACATATTGCATAAGTTTTATCTGGGGTCAAATCAAGTGGAGCTTTCAAAAAGAATCTGGCGTGGGTTAGCTGGGGGGGGTGTCTGTCACGAGATCAGCTACTGTTTTCCTGGGAAAAAGATCTGACTCTGAAAGACGAAGAAATCATTAATGCACAAAAGTACTCACAGCTTAGAAAGCAGGCTTCTTTGAAATCTAGCTTGTCTGTTTGTTATTAAATAATTTTTTTTCAGCTTAACTTTTGACTGAACACCTAACTAAGCAGGAATGTATCTGTTCAAGCCTGTCACCTTTTTCAAAAGGCCAGACAGATTGAGTGTAATGTGAAACATAGACTGTATAGAAAAGATGGATGTAATGTGATGTAATGCACTGTGATGTCAGCCATTGGTGAGCAGAGTCTCATTTTGAAGCCTCGAGTTCTTTCTGAGATGTGGCTCACAGATTTTGTCAGTCATATGCAAAATCGTACAGTACTGTAGTTAACTTCTGACTCAATAATAACTAGTAATAAGTTAATAATTAATATAATAAGAATAAGAATAATAACGTACAAAAATTACATATTGGAAAGTGTAAGACTTGAAACTAGTAACTATTCAGACAATAAAGTCATCAATGATATGTTTACAGAGTTCAAAAACTAAGTTTTTCCAGAGGCTTCTAAGCAGTTGGATGTGTTTTTGTGACCTCCCCGCTGGACATCCCAGTCACTGCAGGACATCCCAGTCACTGCAGGACATCCCAGTCACTGCAGGTCATCCCAGTCACTGCAGGTCATCCCAGTCACTGCAGGTCATCCCAGTCACTGCAGGTCATCCCAGTCACTGCAGGGCATCCCAGTCACTGCAGGGCATCCCAGTCACTGCAGGGCATCCCAGTGCAAAACTAGAGGGTAGAGCTGGTGGGGTGGAACCTTTCGTTTCCATCACCGTTGGCCAAACTTGGCTAAAAGCAGAGCAGAACTGGCAGCTTTCTAAAGAAGTCATGGGGTATTACTCCTCCTTGGCACCAAAGAGGGAGCTCTGACCTTTGTCCTCTACTGCTGGTGTCGTGTAACTGGAAGGCTTAATAATTCACCAGCTGAGCTGCAGGAGAGAGGGACTAAAGCATGTTAATGGCTTTCATTCAGAACATTTAACCCGAGAGGGATTTTCTGAGGAGTGCTGTTAATATCTGAAGTCTTTAATCGTTCTTAACTTTAGGTAAAATAATTCTCTTCTCCTCAGTGTGAATAAGAACTGATTGCAACAGTACAAAACTCACTGGGTTTAAAAGTTATTGATGCATACACTGGCACATATTCAGGAGTCTTTTACTTCACTTAGTGAATTTTATTATTTAAATGTTATCAAGAGACTTATTTTATGCCACTAACAGTGAAGTAATCAGCTTGGTGCATTTGCAAAGGCCAAATTGGTGAATTTGCTGCTTGAACACACAATTCTAATACCCAGGTAGGACATCAGCCGGGATAAAGAGGGAATTCGCACTCCATGAGCACTGGGTGAATATCTCCATTCCCTTCAGAGGACACTTATACAGGCTGCTGACAGCTTTTTGAAGGGAAGGCATTTTAGGTTCCTGTAACATTGTATCTTATACGCTGAGTGTGTGGGAGATGAATTGAAGACACATTCCAACTAATCTTTGCATTTATTTAGCAGCTGTTTGGATCTTTGGTCACCTTACCCACTGCTGTAGTATCACCCATTAAAGATGCAGTAATCAGATTTCATGTGGCCAAATAGAACAAATTAAAAAAAAAAAAACTAGCCCGGACAAATATACCAAATAAAAAATGTTTGGCTTTATTTATTTGCACAAGTCTTTCACTGCTCTCAGTCTGTGAGTGCACTTCCTCAAACAGGGAGTGGAGACAGAGATGGCTAATGTGAGATAAGACACCGTTAACTGAGCTGTCAACACATCATCTCAACTGTGATAAATCCATCCAACCAGTGTTAAAACGAACGTGACAAGAAAGCGAAACCTGATATTTGATCCACGATATTGACACAATATTGCATCCGTATTCACAATGCTGCAACAACTTTTTCTCTTTAGACTGGGTGCTGGGTAAGGTGACAGCAAACAGAAAATGAACTTGACTCTGATCCCCATTTCCAGACAAATGCATCCATTTCATGTGTTTTTGTGTCGACTGCTGAGACCGGCTGTCTGAATTTGCTGTTCCACGCTGGCCATTGAAACGGTTCACTGTCATAATGTCGTCACTTTATACGGTTGTTTTAAAATCAGTTTGTTTATTATTGATTCTAAATCTGCACTCCACACTTAGTTTGTTGCAGTCCAGTCATACCAAAACAGTTAGCTTCAGTTTGCATTGCATTTAATTTGAGATTAACTATGTTTGTGTGCGTGAATGTACTAACTTAATTATACAAAATACTGTTCAGAAAACTGACTTCTTTTTCTTTGTATGCTGACATATACTTTTTGTAAGTGCTTTGATTTGAAAGGTAGAGTGCTGTGTAAAAGGACACAGCGCTTGGTTTGCAGATGTGACTTTGTAAATGTACTCATCCACTGCTAAAGGAGATGATGATGGGGGATGTAAATATTGTAAGAAATACTGTGAAAAGCTTACTGTACAGTGATCCTTCACACCTCTGTAGGAGTGGCAAGATTATTTAACTGTTGTTAGTAAATATTTCCATTAAAAAGAATGAAATGGTATTAAAAGACCTTGTTTGGCTTTTGATTTGTCCTGTTATGTACTAGCATGTGACTTGTTGATTTGTCGGTTGCCTCAGCTGACTCTGTGAATTTGGCCCTGATGGGAGGAAGCAACTACAAAACTTGTGCTGGGGGACATCCTGCCAAAACACACAGACTATTTTAATGATCCCTAACTTCCCTAGGAGTGGAACCTTTCACACCTTTTTTGTTTTACCCACATGAGAAAGAAAATGCATCCTAAGGTTTTATGTATCAGGACATATTAAAAATCTTATGGTCCTTAGCGGGTCTGAAAAATAAGTGTAAACAACTTTGGATGAATAATACATGACATGTAACACTGTGTTATTAGTGATTTAAGAAAAAACAAGCCAAAATCCAGGAGTAGTGTTTGAGAAAAGTTCAACCTTACTGCTTCTGTGGGAATGAAGAGGCCAAGAAGTAGCCTGCTGTGATCACCTTAGTAAAACCTTAACTGTGGGCAGTTTTTGTGCCAAATAAAAACCACAATTTTCTCAAAAATTGGACATCCCAACAATTTAACTCCAAATTCAGACTGTGCCATTCTCCGAGGAACTGCCAAAAGTATTCACTCAGCCATCCAAACCACTGAATTCAGGCGTTCCAGTCATTTCTGTGGCCGCAGGATAAAACCAAGCAGCTCGGCATTGGGACTGCTTCAACAAACATTTGTGAAAGAACGGGTCGCTCAGAAGCTCAGTGAATTCCAGCGTGGTACCGTGATAGGATGCCACCTGTGCAACGATTCCAATTGTGAAATTTCCTCGTTACTAAATATTCCACAGACAACTGTTGTACACAAAGTGGAAGCCACTGGGGATGAAACTCAACAACTCAGCCAAAAAGTAGTAGGCCATGTGAAATCACAGAGCGGGGTCACCAGATGTTGAGGTGTAAAAGTGCAGAGGTCACTAAGTTTCTGCAGAGTTAATCGCTACAGATCTCCAAACTTCACGTGTCCTTCAGATCATCGGTCCCCGGGCCACGCCGGCTCAGGTGTGAAATGTATGGTTTTATCGGTTTTTAGTGTTAACTCGGTTTTCCTGGGTCTTTTTCCGTGTGTTATGAATAAATCTTCTGGTTTTTTTGGTACCGGTACTGGTTTTATTAAAGGCCGGTCCGTGAAATTATTGTCAGACATAAACCAGTCCGTGGGGCAAAAAAGGTTTGGGACCGCTACTCTACACGATGTTTATGCAAAGTTTCATCCACTCATCCAGCCCAAATGAAGAACATAGATACACTTTGAATAGTATAGTATGATGACACACAGGCCTAATTTAACCGAAAAGATTGTATATAAATAGAAAATGATATACGATGCTTAGTCTAGTCGTGCTTAACAACAGTAGGTCCACAAGTTTCGTCATTAAAATACAGCCAGAGTAAAAAGAGCGCACACCCTGTACCACCAAAAAAGGTTTTGCTTATCATCAGGACATAATAAAAAAGATCTAGTCTGTACCAGGTCATAAAAGTCAGAAAAAACAGTCTGAGGTGAACAACAGCAACTCCTTATATATTATGCCCTGTCTTTAGTTATTTAGCAAAAATAAAGCAGAAATGCAGAAATAGCGTGTAAAAAAATTAATTAATTAATTAAAGAATAAAAAAATGCTCCCACGATTCAACAGCTTGTCAAAGCAGCAACGACTCGATGTAAATGTTTTTTTTGTCTCAGTCTCTCAAGTCCTTACGAAGGAATTTTGGCCCACTTCCACAAAAAAGAGGAAAAGTTACAGTTTAAACCTGCAAATTTACTTGTGTACAAAGAAATCCCCCCAGATTGGCTTTTATATAAAACGTATACTTTTTAAGTAACAATTTAACTGTTTTTTTTTTATTTTTGGGTTTTTTTGAGAAAGGAGAATAATAATCTGATTTCCATTTGTGACATTGTGAAAGGAAAATCTTTTTTGAAAATATAAAGCGCCTTGAGGCAACTGATGTTGGGATTTGGTGCTGTATAAATAAAACTGAATTGAATTGAAGACTTGAGATGTCTGAAGGATCTTGCAGGAACACTGATGCCGTTTTCCAACATACTGAACAGTAGACAGTGATTTCATAGCTGTTGGTGTCTGGATGAATGTCAGGCATGCAGGCTGACTGAACACTGAGGCTGGGAGGCTGGAACTCATGAGTGAGCATTGACACTGGCAAGAAAGAGACAGACACAGCAACAAGAAAATCAGAGGAAACAATGTGAGAGCCCAGAAGGGGCTTTCTTGTGTTCTCAGCAACTGCAGTTGGTAACAAGCTGCAACTGTATGTAGCTGGCAGCCACACTGGTCCTGTCCAGCAGATGGCGACACTGGCACACTAAAGGAGCAGTCACTACCGAACACACTGCAGACTCAATTGTAGGCTGATGCAGTTTGAATGATATATAATGGCTTCAACTGTTATAATTTTCTATAAATTGGCATCTATCTATCAGAATATGGTGGAGCTGGTTAAAGGAATTTGTATTAATTCAATAAATGTCCTCTCAAAGATAATAAAAACAAACAAACAAAAAAAACATGCCATGTTTGTGTGTGTGTTTATGTCCACCTACACACAGACTGGAGCAAGCAGGAGTCCACTAAAATATGACAGCCACTCATCCTGACCTTCGCTTACTCAGAACCCCAGAAATACATGTGATAACTTTTGATTGGTTGAAATTTCTTTCAGACAGACTAAGAGCAAAATGTTTCTGAAGAAGTGTGATATAGCCATGACCCTGTCACTGGTTGACCACTGTTCCTTCTTTGGAGTACTTTTGATAGATACGGACCACTGCAGGCCGGGAATTCACTAACAGATGTGATGATGATGAGAAGCAATGTAAATCCAGAACAACCAACCAGACGACCTATCTATCTATCTATCTTTCTATCTATACATATATACATATATATATATATTAGGGGTGCAACGATACTCGTATCGATATTGAACCATTCGATACAGTGCTTTCGGTTCGGTACGCATATGTATCGAACAATACAAATTTTTAATTTATTTTATCAACTTTTCTTCTGACGATGCTGTCTGTGTTGAGAGCTCAGTGGATCTGCGCTCGACTACTCCGCCTAGGCTGCACTGTCGAGCGCAGATCCACTGAGCGCAGCGCAAGCTAGCAAGACAGAAGCTAAGCTCGTTGCAACATGGCAAATTGAACCTCCCCCACCCTCATTCAGATCTGGCTAGGGTTGCCAACCGTCCCTTAAAAAACGGAATCGTCCCGTATTTAGAAACAAAAGTACTCGTCCCGTATTGAGCTAATAAGGGACGCACTTTGTCCCGTAATACAGTGAGAATCAAAAGTAGTCTATAACTTTTAATGGAATTAACGCTTTGTTTGAAAACATAATTCCCAGCCCCTCTCCTGCTTTGTGACCAATGAGCTGACAGCACACTTATGACAATTCAGATTACCGCTCATCTCATTGGTCGAGGAAAGGTCGCTTACGGAGAAAATACCGGAAGACAACAGATGACCACAACAAGAAGCATGGCCAACAGGGAAACAAACACCGACACTGCGGTGCAAGTCTCGGACGACAGCACACCTAAAGCTGGGCAAACACTGTGCGATTTTTTCAGTCGCGCGATTCAGCTCCTGCTCAAACTGTACGATTGACTCGCAGGGGTTAGAAGTTCATAGGTCACGATGCAGGTCTCACACTATACCACCCGATGCTCTGATGCGACCCGAGTGCTCAAATGTGCCTCCATAAAATGAAGGTTATAACAGAAAATCTGTCGCTCTCTCTCCTGATTTACGAATAAATTCTTTACAAATCCTACCATGTGAATTCATGGATTTTTTTTCACATTCTGTCTCTCACAGTTGAAGTGTACCTCTGGTGCACATTACTGACCTCTGTCATCATTTTAAGTGGGGGAACTTGCACAATCGGTGGCTGACTAAATACTTTTTTGCCCCACTGTATTTTGGTCTTCATGTGAAGTATGACCCTGAAGGTAAGCGCGTCATGGACAAAAGTAAAACAGTATGTCGGATGTGCCACGCAATGCTCAATTACATGGGTGGGAACTACTGCGTTAGCGCAGTTAGCTCGTTAACGTGTTGACGTCGTCCAGCCCCACGCACGGGGCGATCCGCGGTAGCTCGTTAACGGAGATTTGCCGTGTTGTGGCGTTAACGTCATTTCAGATTAACGCTGACAGCACTAGTGGGAACACAACAAATATGACTTAACATTTATGCCGACATCATCCTAGTGCAAAGACAAGTGGAAGCAGACAAAAACAACAAGCACGCATGCTACAAACTTTACCCGAGTCATTTAGACCAGCGGTCCCCAACCCCCCGGGCCTCGGACCGGTACATATATATTATATATAATATAATATATAATATAATATATGTTGTGATATTTTGATACCATGGTAGCATTTACAGGATATTGTTTTATAGTGATATTATACAGGAAAACTGTTACTCAATAAGGCCCATTTACTAGTTGTTTTTCTCTTTCTCTCTGGCTAGGGTTGCCAACCGTCCCTTAAAAAACGGAATCGTCCCGTATTTAGAAACAAAAGTACACGTCCCGTATTGAGCTAATAAGGGACGCACTTTGTCCCGTAATACAGTGAGAATCAAAAGTAGTCTATAAATGTTTATGGAATTAACGCTTTGTTTGAAAACATAATTCCCAGCCCCTCTCCTGCTTTGTGACCAATGAGCTGACAGCACACTTATGACAATTCAGATTACCGCTCATCTCATTGGTCGAGGAAAGGTCGCTTGCGGAGAAAATACCGGAAGACAACAGATGACCACAACAAGAAGCATGGCCAACAGGGGAACAAACGCCGACACTGCGGTGCAAGTCTCGGACGACAGTACACCTAAAGCTGGGCAAACACTGTGCGATTTTTTCAGTCGCGCGTTATTCAGCTCCTGCTCAAACTGCACGATTGACTCGCAGGGGTTAGAAGTTGGTAGGTCACGATGCAGGTCTCACACTATACCGCCCGATGCTCTGATGCGACCCGAGTGCTCAAATGTGCCTCCATAACATGAAGGTTATAACAGAAAATCTGTCGCTCTGTCTTTCACTCACACAGACACACCACCACCATCAACTTTGCTAAATTGCTAATGAAAAACATTGATCAGGCAGCTGTGAATGAGCAGCAGTGTAAATCCAACTATTTTAACGGTTGTTGTGGTCGTGATAATTTTGTGATGCCACATCGAAAAGGCTCGGATGAGCTTTCCAAAGTTCTACAAGTTGTGCCTCCATCGCTTGTGTCCAGATCACACGCTGCACAGCCGTGCTGCTCCGTCTTTTTCACCGACGTTTACGTGTTTGCGCGTGAGCAGTGTGAGCGGCTGTGGTGAGACCCTCACGAGCGATTGATGATCGGGAGCTGCTCGAGGTGTTAATCGCTTCTCGTTACCCCACGTATACTAAACGATGCACGATGAAGGCCAAAATCGGGCCGATCACCAAATCAGTCGCACGACTCAAAAATCGTCTCAAAATGGACCAAAGATCGCACAGTGTGAGCCCAGCATTAGAGCAGCAATGTTTGTTCGCTCAGAGAAAGGAAAAAAAAGGCTGCAAAAGCACAGGGAGGAATGGGAAAAGGGAAACACCTGGCTGGAAAAGGTCACCATAACACCTATAAAGCGCACTGCACTGTGTGCCGGCGCACTTTTTCCATAGGCATGCTTCTAATGGTGGGCACATGAAGAACATGAGGGGCGTGAAAGCTCGGGGAACCCTTAACCAATTTTTTGTCCACCAGGCCACGGCAGAAGCAGATATGGTATGTAAACACTGGTTTGTTTTTTAAACCCTCTGGTTAAGGTTAAAATGGGCATGTGCAGTGAATATCAGCGCTATGTGGCCAGAAGTGTGATAATATAATTTATTTTGTGTAATAAACAACTGCAAGGATAGATGATTACAACAAATGGATCACTAATACATAAAAGTAATACATAGATGAATAATGATGATGAGTTATGATGTGTAATCATGGGAACAAGTGGGTTTACAAACAGGAGCAGCTGATTAGCATTAGAAAAGCTGAAATAATACCTCAACTGAAGCCAATTGTACTAAATGCACTAAATGTGCACTGTTACAAGAATATTTTTCGTTCTATTGCTTTCTATTAATTTATATAATTTTAAGTTAAGCAGGACAGAGTTCTTTTAAAGAAAGATTTACTTATATTCTCAAAAGTTAAGCATGACAGGCTTCTGTTTAAGAAAGAGACCTGTTTTATTGTGTTAATGTTGTCATTTTGAGCTAAAAATAAATGGCTAAATGATCATTTGTTTCCCATATGGTCATATCACAAAGAATATGCATCTGCTTAAATCTAATTCAAGTCAAATGGTTAAAAAATAATTTCACACACACAAAAAAGAGCTACCACAATGGGAAGGGTGAAGACAACTAGGTTGCCCGGCCCTGGCCACGAGGTGTCCCTTATTTATTTTTCAGGGAGTTGGCAACCCTATCTCTGACCCATGTATTGATGTGTAAGACTCACAGGCTGGTACCCCAAGGTCGAAAATACCACAGAGACGAGACCACTTCCTTACTCCCATCCTCCCTTCCTTATCTTTTATAAAAGAGCTTGTTAAAAAGCCAGGTGGTTCGTTTCAGAATTCACTAATGAAAGAACTCTGTATTCTATGTCTAGGAGTGTATTTTGCTGGGATGATCATAAATTGTAGCTGAACTGATAAACTACACAAAGGATACTTCTTTGCTCACAAGGAAGGAAGACGTTTCCTTATTTGGTCTGTACCGGTTTGAACTGAGAATCTGCTGACACACGAACCTTTTTCCTCTATATAAGCTGTTGTATGATAAATAAACCTTTGAGTCGATTTGGGAAGGCAACCTGAAGCAGTCTGTGTTTCCTTGTTCTCCCAAGCTGCTCCCGACGTCGTAACTAACCCAGCTGAGCGGCATACCTGAGTGTTACTTTGAATAATTAGGAATCTTATAAGGAAAGGACAAAACTCTGCTTATCGGTGCTCACGCCTTGGAGGGAAACCGGGACGGAGATTTTCTCTTCAATATATAATATAATATAATATAATATAATATAATATAATATAATATAATATAATATATATATATATATATATATATAACAACACCCAGCACGCCCCTGCGGGCGGTTTATCCTTCAAGCTCGGGTCCTCTACCAGAGGCCTGGGAGCTTGAGGGTCCTGCGTAGTATCTTAGCTGTTCCCAGGACTGCGCTCTTCTGGACAGAGATCTCCGATGTTGTTCCCGGGATCTGCTGGAGCCACTCGCCTAGCTTGGGAGTCACCGCACCTAGTGCTCCGATTACCACGGGGACCACCGTTACCTTCACCCTCCACATCCTCTCGAGCTCTTCTCTGAGCCCTTGGTATTTCTCCAGCTTCTCGTGTTCCTTCTTCCTGATATTGCTGTCATTCGGAACCGCTACATCGATCACTACGGCCGTCTTCTTCTGTTTGTCTACCACCACTATGTCCGGTTGGTTAGCCACCACCATTTTGTCCGTCTGTATCTGGAAGTCCCACAGGATCTTAGCTCGGTCATTCTCCACCACCCTTGGGGGCATCTCCCATTTTGACCTCGGGACTTCCAGGTTATACTCGGCACAGATGTTCCTGTACACTATGCCGGCCACTTGGTTATGGCGTTCCATGTATGCCTTGCCTGCTAGCATCTTGCACCCTGCTGTTATGTGCTGGATTGTCTCTGGGGCATCTTTACACAGCCTGCACCTGGGGTCTTGCCTGGTGTGATAGACCCCAGCCTCTATGGATCTTGTACTCAGAGCTTGTTCTTGTGCTGCCATGATTAGTGCCTCTGTGCTGTCTTTCAGTCCAGCTTTGTCCAGCCACTGGTAGGATTTCTGGATATCAGCCACCTCCTCTATCTGCCGGTGGTACATACCGTGCAGGGGCCTGTCCTTCCATGGTGGTTCCTCGTCTCCCTCCTCTTTCTTGGGTTTCTGCTGCCTGAGGTATTCACTGAGCACTCGGTCAGTTGGGGCCATCTTCCCAATGTATTCTTGGATGTTCCTTGTCTCATCCTGGACTGTGGTGCTGACACTCACCAGTCCCCGGCCCCCTTCCTTCCGCTTAGCGTACAGCCTCAGGGTGCTGGACTTGGGGTGAAACCCTCCATGCATGGTAAGGAGCTTTCTTGTCTTTATGTCAGTGGCTTCTATCTCCTCCTTTGGCCAGCCTATTACCCCAGCAGGGTACCTGATCACAGGCAGGGCGTACGTGTTGATGGCCCGGATCTTGTTCTTACCATTCAGCTGACTCCTCAGGACTTGCCTGACCCTCTGCAGGTACTTGGTGGTTGCAGCTTTTCTAGCGGCCTCTTCATGGTTCCCATTCACCTGTGGGATCCCCAGGTACTTGTAACTGTCCTCTATGTCTGCAATGTTGCCTTCTGGTAGTTCAATCCCCTCAGTTCTGACTACCTTCCCTCTCTTTGTTACCATCCGACTACACTTCTCCAGTCCGAACGACATTCCAATGTCATTGCTGTATAGCCTGGTAGTATGGATCAGTGAATTGATGTCTCGTTCACTCTTGGCATACAGCTTGATGTCATCCATGTACAGGAGGTGGCTGACAACTGCTCCGTTCCGTAGTCGGTATCCGTAGCCAGTCTTGTTAATGATCTCACTGAGGGGGTTCAGGCCTATGCAGAACAGCAGTGGGGACAGAGCATCTCCTTGGTAGATCCCGCACTTGATGGTGACTTGTGCTATGGGCTTGGAGTTGGCCTCTAGTGTTGTACGCCACATCCCCATTGAGTTCCTGATGAAGGCTCTTAGGGTCCCATTGATCTTGTACAATTCTAGGCATTCCAGTATCCAGCTGTGGGGCATTGAGTCATAGGCCTTCTTGTAATCAATCCAGGCAGTGCACAGGTTGGTCAGTCTGGTCTTGCAATCTCGGCTGACTGTTCTGTCTACCAGTAGCTGGTGTTTTGCGCCTCTGGTATTCTTGCCAATTCCTTTCTGTGTCCTGCTCATGTATTGACCCATGTGCCTGTTCATCTTAGCCGATATGATGCCTGACAGGAGCTTCCATGTAGTACTGAGGCAGGTTATTGGTCGGTAGTTGGAGGGGACCGGTCCCTTCTTGGGGTCCTTGGGGATCAGGACTGTCCGACCTTCGGTTATATATATATATATATATATATATATATATATATATATATATATATATATGTGTATATATATATATATATATATGTGTATATATATATATATATATATGTGTATATATATATATATATATATATGTGTATATATATATATATATATATATATATATATATATATATATATATATATATATATATATATATATATATATATATATATATATATATATATATATATATATATATATATATATAAATAAATGTTTAAAAAAAGTCACACCAGACACAATTAACACAAGCAATTTTAATATCTTTTGAAAAAACAACAACAAAAAAGCACAAAACTGTGAAAACATAGAGAAATGTACACCTTTAAATTACACAAGCTCTTATAAACAAAATAAAGTCTCTTTCTATATTTACATCAGCAGGGGTTAACGACAGGTGACTCCTCATCACGTCTCACTAAAATAGGATAAACATTTTAAACATGTCATTGATATCCATCTCTGTACACAAAAGCCAGCATCCTTACAACGAGCCCCAACCCCAAGGAGGTCTGCCACTTTGATTTGTCAACTTTGCAGTCAGCCAATGAAGGATTGAGCCAGTCGCACAAACTTTATGTTCAGTCAACAAGGTCACTGAATGATGAGAACAAAGGCACCAAAATTATCCTTGGGTCTAAAAGTTAAATTATCCTTGGGTCTTGCTACTTCCTGGCATGTTTCCAGGAAGTAGCAAGTCTATTTCGAGCTTTAGTTTATTCAGTGGATCAAAGAATAGAGCTGCTACATTTATAACGCATTCTATTCTACTCATCTGTTAAAAAATCTTTACTAACCTTTACTACTGCTACTTAAAAAGTTAAGGGTTTAAGGCAGCGGTCCCCAACCCCCGGGCCTCGGACCGGTACCGGTCCGTGAGTCGTTTGGTACCGGGCCGCGAGAGTTGAGGCTCAGGTGTGAAATGTATGGTTTTCAGGGTTTTTAATCGGTTTACAGCGTTATTTTGTCATCGTTTTTATCGTTAGCTCAGTTTTCCTGGGTCTTTTCACGTGTGTTATGAATAAATCTTCTTTTTTTCGGTAATGGTACTAGTTTTATTTTGTTGTATTTATCCACGACACCTTAAAGGCCGGTCCGTGAAAATATTGTCGGGCATAAACCGGTCCGTGGCGCAAAAAAGGTTGGAGACCGCTGGTTTAAGGTATTAAAAAAAAAAAAAAGACAGATTTGTCTTCAGTCTGTTGATTTAGGAATAGAGGGAGTATGCAAAGCTGCTACTGTTAGCATTTCTCCAAAAGCAAGTCAGTCCACATGCTTTCACATTAAAAGACCCAAATTACTAGCATTACAAAGGAAATAAGTTTGGGGTATGGCCACACTGATTGACATGAAGCCACTTAATTCAAAGTTTTGACACAAAGCATGTGATGACATGATACGCGTAACGGGAAATGATAAAAGCTTGCCTTTATGCGTTTGTGTAGGCGAGGTTTTACTGGAGAATAGGCTAATTTACAACGGGGTGAGTATGACATTTACTTTTTTATTCCCCCATTCACACACTCCCTCACTAAACCATGTTTGTTTCTTTTATCCTTTTAACTTAAGTATATAACAAATGGTATACCAGAATCAGAATCAGAATCAGAATCAGAATACTTTATTGATCCCTGGGGGAAATTATTTCGACTGTAACAGGCTGCACGCTGGTTGGCGCATGCGCACTTTGAGACCATAGATGTGATCTATGGTACGCCTGACATGTGGAAGTCTGTCCTTCCATTTTGGTGAGTGTTCCTAGTATTTTTTTGTCTTCTGCACGAATTGGCATTGTTTTTTGTTTTGTTTTGTTTTTTGGGGGGGGGTGCCTAAAAAAACCTAATTGGCAGTGTTAAGCAGTCAGTTACACCTGTCCATATTTGTAACTTGCTAGCCAAGCTTGCCAGCATTAGCTAATTACTAATTTAAAAGAAATAACATGGCATCAGTCACAAGTGCAAAACAAATGGGTAAAGTCCCAGTCCATCTTTTACATGCAGACTAACTGCAAAAAACCTAGTTTTGCTTTTTCAGCATGTTAAACTTGCTAAAGAATACACACTAGTAAGTGCTTACGAGGAGTAAATGTTACTAAGGACGCAGGGATGATTATGGTGTCTGGAGTTCTCATTGCTAAATCTACCTTCCTTTTGCTTTGGGTAATATTATATATAAATTTTTATAGATAAACATTTGTTCCCATCATAAGGAAATGGGGGTTTTGTACCAATAAACAACAGCTCTCTCTCCAATCTGAGGCACAGGCTGTGTCCAAAACCACTCCCTAATTACTCTATACTGCACTCTCAGTTTACATCACACACACACACACACATATGTGTATGAGTGTGTGTTAAATGGCATTGCACTACTCAACAATGCAAAATGAAGGTCAGTTGTCCAAAAACCTGCTGCTGACTGCTGTGTATAACAGATCTAAGGCAGGAGAGAAGCAGTGATTAGGGACACAGCCTCACAGTTTTGGGGATGATCTGCCTCTCTGTTACAGGAACAGGAACGTAAAAGATGATGAAAGGAATACTTTAGCCTTTTTAGATGAAATTGACAAACATTTTTAAAGATTAAAAAAAAGCATAGTGATAATAATGATAATAATAATAATAATGCTGCGAGAGGCTGCATCTCAGAAGAAAAACACAGCAGACATTTGGATACACAGATACGAGGTGTTCAACACGACATCCAGTAAACATGCAAAGAAGCAAACAGAGGTATAAAAAAATAGGATAGGCTGAAGTTAACCCACCATGCTGTGGAGAGGGCACTGATGGACACACGATGACAGCAGCATGGCTCAAACTAACAGTGAGATGTGGGAGGATGATGGTGAGGTTGCAGTGTTGATTAATTGTACGTTACTTTTGGGCAACAAGGCCTGTCCGACCAGAAAAAGACTTTTGAAAAAAGCACGTCCTGAACTACCCTGAATGAAGTCCTGCTTTATCAGCTCAAAGCTAGCTTTGCTTTTGGCTGGTGCTATATAAATCTATACACAGAAAAGATTGTCGTATATATATTTATATATGGCATGTCACTATTCTGGGATGCCCTTCCACTCCATACATAGAAAGCCAGAGATGGGAGGGCCCTGTGCACAACAGAGCGGCAGACATGACAATGGATTAGTTCAGATTCAGTATATAAGGAGAATCCTGTGGAAAGGTGAGTTGCAAAGTGACTTGTAGATCGGCAACAACTGCCAATTGGATGTGTAGAAAGGCTGATAGCTCAGATCGAACATGGATCATGCAAATTTGGGGAGAAGGATTGTTGAGATAAACCTTTAATGCTAACTCTCCAACTGGTGCAAATGCAGAATAAGAGTGTGCCAAACACAATCTGTGCTTTTTGTCGTTAGCTAGACTAAGTCAGAGAGAGAGAGTTAGCACTCTCAACGCTCACTGCACAGACTCAGGGAAGGTAGCAGCAGCGTCTGCTGGCCAGATGACTGAATCTCTCCCCCTGACATGTTAATACTGCTGCTGCCCTACCTGCTGTTTCAGCCCCCTGCAGGCTGTTTACCCTTTACTTTTAGTGCCTCACATTTGTGTGCAGTGATGAGCTTAAAGACTGAACATTTCTAACATAAAGCCTGAGTTACAAACGCACACACATTTAAGTGGCAGTGTGCATATAGGATATATTTTTTTCCGTCTTGAACCATCCTATGGCCCGAGGCAACTGTTACTGAATATGACCATTATTTTTTTAATCTCGTTAAGCACACAGTACTAAAACTGCTGAAATGCACCTTTAATCACCAAATTATTTTATCCCTCCAGTTTGATTTGTGGTGTAACTTAAATAGGATGTGTGGCAACAGTAGTAATAACCACTCTTCTCCAGCAGGTGGCAAAGCTGACATACTGAACCCCAGAGTGGCTGATCCTCAGCTGTCTGACAGGAGGAAACAGGTACTCTGCTGAACTTTTAATCAATCTGCTTTAATTCCAGTCCCTGTGGGGGCATTTTGTTTGCCATAAGTCAACATGGGGAGAAAACAAGAAGCAGAAGGGATTAAATGTTAAACCTTCATAAATATAACTCCAAAGTTTTGACACAAAGCATGTGATGACATGATACGTGTAACGGGAAATGATAAAAGCTTGCCTTTATGCGTTTGTGTAGGCGAGGTTTTACTGGAGAATAGGCTAATTTACAACGGGGTGAGTATGACATTTACTTTTTTATTCCCCCATTCACACACTCCCTCACCATTTCTTTAGTTCATCCTCCATTCCTCCTCTCTGACTGTCATTCATCAAAGAGCAACCCGCCCACCTCAGCTACCCTCCCCTCTCATCCTATCCCTCATCTTTAATTTTCCTTTTCCTGGCTCCTCTACCAGTTGCCTTTCTTTAGTCCGTTAGGAGCACCAGTTCCCCCTCACTCCTCTCTCCCCCATCACTTTCCTCTCCTTCGCTGTATGGCGGTCGCTCCCTCTTGCGTTCCCGCTCTCTCTCCCTAGGCAGAGAGGTGGGTGTGGTCTGTCCCTCAGCTCTGCGAGGGATGGGCGGGACTTGCGGCAGGTAATGCTCCAGTAGCGCGGGGTGAAAAGGCATGGTAGCGACAGAGACCGAGCTGCTACCCCCCGGGTACTGGCCATCACTGTGGGGGTAATGGATCTGCTGTGGCTCCGTTTGACTGCAAAGACAGGAAGTGACACGTATATTCAGATATTCTGAGGCATTTATTGTCAATGAAAAAGTTAATCAAGGGCTTTAAAATGCTGATATCCGGTTGTTCAGTCTGACGTCACTAGCCGTGTCTGGACCTAAACTCCACTGCAGGTCCATATATCAAACGATCACTATGGCATTACTGAGAGTTGAAAAACTGTCTAAAGTCTTTCATCTTTAATAAAATGATCAGCGTTCTGCTCTACCAGGTGTAACAACTGAGTTTAACATCCAGGCATCCATGAAAACGGAATTTATGACATTTAACGGAGTTAGAAGTTAGCAGGGAGTTAGCTCGCTAGCTTCTATCTAAATACAATATAGCATGTCCTGACTGCGGGGTTTTGGAAACAAATTAAAACGTACAGCTCTGTTATCACTTTCAGCATAAATGAAGACAGAAAACTAAACAGCAGTGACGTTTGTAGGGTTACTGAAGTTTGGCTAGCTGGTATATAATGATGTGCTACGTGACCGCTAGCGACACAGCTATGTTAGCATAATATAAACAAGCTAACTTTTTTCCCACTCGATAAAAGTTAACGTGAGTGTTCTCGGTGATCAGGAACAAATGTAATCGCATGGCAGGATGCTGTAAAAGGACCAAACTTCAGCCAGGAGAACAACTGAGATAATCCATCCACAATACGAGGTTAGTCATTCATATACTGCTGCATGGGCTGGGCTGTAGTTACATCCTAAGGTTTTAAAAACTGAGCTTAAATAAATGATTAGTGGTAATAAAAGCCGAGGGAGGTCAACAGTGATCACTGACTGTTTTAGGAGCTTTTTGAGATCAAATAGAAGAAAATACATAACATTAAACATGTTAACAACACAAAAGCCATATTAAACGCAGACTACTTTAGACCCGGAAGTAGGATTCGTCGCGTCATCACTGAACAACCGGATTGACACAGTATCCCTTAGGAAACGGTGGTTACTGGTGTTAGTGGCAGGTCTCTAGTCCTGTGTGAATGGGGCTTGGCAATCAGTTAGATAGTGATTGGCAGCAACCATTCACCAACCAGCTAAACATCAAAAAGTAGAGTGTTTAATTTATTAGCTAAAGCTAGATATTTGTGCTAATCCCCCTCCAAACCAAATATGTTTAGTGTTGTTTAGCTAAGAGTTAGCTTAGCTTTGGTTTTTTAGGTAGTGCTAAGCAGGCAGTATATATAAACACAGATTACAATATCATGAGAGCTGTAACACCAGAGTGTAAAATGCATATATTTTAAAACTGGACGTTACATTTTCACGTCTGTGTTGTTTGTATGCGTGTGTGTATGTTTTGCTGCCATGGCAGCCGATCTGTTTCAACATCACAAGCGCTGATTGGGTGAAGCGTCTGTAGTCACGCTTCATGGCAGTAAGTTGTTTTTTGTAATCTATGTTTTAATAAACCACCTTTAATGGTTTAAAAAATTTTGACAAATATCAGATCGTTGTTTTGGATCATCTCCGAGCGGGCAAGGCTCCCGGAGCGCTCCCGTTCGGCCATGCCGAATACTTGTCAACAGATCCTAAACCAGCAACCGAGTCTAAGGGTAAGTGCTCGAACAAGTCTGATCCGCAGCAACTCCACCTCTCCGTTTACAGGAGTTAAGGGTTCTGTTGCTGGTATCTTGGTGCGTGACACCACAGAGCACCTTTAAAGGTCCTGTTGGAGCCCAGGCCTCAACAGGTTAGAGCTGTTTTAACGCTAAAATGGTAAAACCCAATGGCACATTAGGCCGGTATTGTTCTCCTTCATAAGTATACGAGCCAGTCAGTCTACCAGTGTCTTCAATATGAAAGAAACAGGATTGAAGCTTTAGGCCAGTGTGACACCCTGATATTGATGTTTTGTTTCTATAAAGAGCCTAATAGAGGCTACATGTGCTAAAGCAAAGACAAACAAGAGTGAAACAGAAAAGCACTCCAAAACAACCACTGTTAACATTTCCAGCCTCCAACTCCTCCAGCTTAACTAGAAGGAGTTAGAGGGACCAATAGAGAGGGATTCTATTCATTGTCGAGGACACAGTGAACAGCCCAGCTGCAGTTGCAGTACTCCACTTTTGTTTGTGTCTTCAAGAATAAAGGAGGATAAAAAGGGGGGGCTTTGAGAGCTGCAAGCATTGTCTCCAGTGTGTGGAGGTGCAGCACAAACTCTTGTCAGGGGATTGAATTGTCAGTGTTTTTCTGCCAGGGACAAATTCTTTCGCAAGTTGTTTCTCAAAGCTGCTCAGACTCTACCTGTGCCCGTAGGTCCCTCTCTGTTCCTGCCGGCGGCTCTTCATCATGGCCTTGTACTCGCCCACCCGCAGCCGCCGTCCCTCCACTATGCAGGTCCGTTTGGGTCGGGGTTTGTATTTGTAATCGGGGTAGCGCTCCAGATGCTGCCTGCTCAGCCTCGCCTGCTCTTCGTAGTAAGGCTGCTTCTCCTGGTTAGACATGGCTTTCCACCGCGAGCCTACAGACAAAGACGCATCAACACAAAGGAGTGAGTTCATGTTCTCCAGCAGCAGAAGCTGTCATGGCTCGCCATGTTTCATTTCTTGTGGGGTTTTTGAAGCATTTGTCCTGTGTTTTATGTGCTACTCTGCCTGCATCTACATGTTGTCTTACTTTGGTAATTATCTTTCCTTGCACACCTTTTGTTATTTTACTTCCTTTTTGTCTCCCCTCCTTTGTAATCATCAGCCCTGCCCTCATTGTCCCACCTGTTCCCAATTAGATCCCTGTTTATTTATCCCGTCTCACCTTCAGTCTTTTTGTCACTCTTTCAGTTTTTCCATCTGTTTACTCTCCTGGATTCCCGTTTCTCGATTAACCCAACCTTGGAGTTTTCTTCCCCCTCATTGTTCTCTGCTGTAAGTTTAAGTAAGCTGCTGAAAGCTTGCCCTTTTGTTTGGTATCCGGTTTGCATTGTCCTTCATTCGGATCCTCCTTTTGTTAATCCATTAACAGAATGGTTATGCAAGAGAGGAAGCTTAAAATGCTTGTCGGGCCCACGTGGTTTCATTTTTGTTCTCATTCATTCAGATTTCGACAAAAAGTTTCAAGCAGATTTGATTCATTTTTTATGCACCTTTAAACTCCCATCAACATTCACTTATCTTAGATGATAGCTCTTTTCCTATTTGAGTCTTCCCAAGGACGCTGCTACAGTGTTAACATCAAAATATAACCAAAAAGAGGCTGCAGTAGCCCTCCTTCTGGATATTAGAAAAAATATCTCTTAATTATGAGGTTTAGTTATCGGGGTTTTACAGTCCTACCTAAATACAGCAATTTTCTTTTTTGGTTCGTCACAGTGGGGGACATTAGTGCCACTATTTTTAAGTCTTTCTTAAGAAGAGAAAGTAAAATTGGCGAAAGATTCAGGCCGTTAATTCTGGTACCTCTGCAGTCTAATTCATCACTGGTGATGAGCCCAACACTAACATCAGACTACCAGAATGTGTCATTTTTGCCTTTATTACTTTATTCTCCCAATTATTGGCAATAAAGTGAAAAAGAAATTTACTCTAACTGACACGTTCACATTTTTGGGCCATCACCCAAAATAAAGGGTTAGTCTATGCTGATGACCTAGACTCAGACGTCATACACGTGTTCCTTTACATTTTGGAAAGTTTATTTATCACTGCATTTACTGGTAACTCTCAAAGGATTACCTCAAGACTGAAGAAAACCTAAAAAGCTGCTGATTCCCCAGCAAGTTCCAAAGAATCTCATCTTTCCTTTCTAACCATTCTTTCACTTCATTTCTAAAAATATGCGTTTGTGTTCAGACTTGACTTAGTCATGCCCCTAATTTTTAACACTGAAAGTTCCTGTTAAAATACTCTGAGTCTCTCTTTACAGAGAACATAAATCAAATTGTAGTGAATGGAGACTGCACTGATGCTGCCCTCAAAAAGATCCACACATCTAAATCTCATGATATGCAAAGCCCCGTTTCTTCGTGTTTTCTTTCCCGTTTCGTTTTTTAACTAACTATCTCGATCACGCTCTCTCACATTCACTGATATAAAGCGCCTTGAGACGACTTTTGTTGTGATTTGGCGCTATATAAATAAAATTGAATTGAATCTGACTGGTTAAAGCTAACTCATAGTATATGGTGATAGGCAGAATTACCTATTAGTTTCTGTGCCACAAACTACCTGATGCTTCCATAAAGGTTATTCAAAAGCAAACATTTTGAAATAATTCAAGGTCAAAAAGCAGCATGTTTAGGGTTGTGGTCAAAACTGTGTTTTTTGCATTGAAAGATAAGTATTAGGCAAGTAATCAGTACTATGTATTTAAGCAAATTAGTGGTTTTTATGTGTGTCTGTGTGAAAGATAGACACACAAACTCTCTACAATACAAAGGAATGTAAATGTTTGTTTGAGGGAAAGGGATTCATCCCTGTGTGTGTGTGTGTGTGTGTGTGTGTGTGTGTGTGTGTGTGTGTGTGTGTGTGTGTGAAGAAGCAGGTGGGTCTTTACTGCCTCACATGTGCCAGGCAGGGTCTCAGAATAGAGACATAAACCCACCCCTAACCACTGCTGCTCTCACCCAGGATCTTGCTGATGGAGGAGTTGTGCATGTCAGGGTAAGTTTGCAGGATCCTCCTGCGCTCGTCCTTGGCCCACACCATAAAGGCATTCATGGGTCTCTTTATGTGGCCTGAGGAGGGAGGCGGCCGTGCCTCAGCGTAGCCGCCTGGGACCGAAACGTTCAGGGTACCTACAGTAAACAAGGGTACAGGCTGGCTTGTAAATATGTTACAAATATATAGAGGAATAGCTATTTGTTTCTTGCTGTAAGTGGTGCATGTCTGAATATTAACCTTTTTTTCTTGCAACACTAAAATTGGTGAAAGTTTCTCTTCACCCACAAACATCCAATTTCATATGATTCACATTCTCCATCCTGACGTTTAAACCAAAGACAGGAGTTACTAAGCTTTACAAAGATAAGGTTATTACTTTGATGAAGCTAAATCTGAAGGTCTTGGATATTGTATTTTCATCTTTAAATGTCTGTGCCATATTCTGATGGCACATTAATAAAGCATGTTTGGAAGAAAACATTTCTGCTAATCGTGCTATTTCCCAGAAACAAACAACATTAAACAGGCTCTCCTGATTTAGCCAAGTGGTTGCTTTACCGAGATCAACATCTGAGTGACAGTAATGCCTTTGATTAGTATTTTTCCAATATGGAAGTAAGCTAATATTAGCTTGCATACATGAGCTTGCCTGGTTGCTTCTAGGCAATGCAGATGAGCATTTAGCTAGCTAGATTTTGACAGTGGCGCTTAGGGGAGCGATAAAACAGGTAATTTAATGGGCAGTATTGCAGACTATTAGCTTGGACAAAAGGGAGCCAGAATTCAAGTTAAAGTCACACTAGGTAATTAGCACCTTTTAGTGCTAAAATTAAAGTTAGCACTTGCTGTGTCGATTAGCTCTATAGTGTAATGATATAGGCATATGCCTAACATGTGGAAGGTTCCTGATTAGAGTTCAGAAGGAGACATTAATCTTTTAGAGTTTGCATCAGAGGTTACATTGGTGCAAAAAATCTGCCAAATCTAATATCTCTTGTGGTGACTCCTTGCAAATAAGCACAAAGTGCCTTGAGGTGTTTTGGTGCTATGTAAAAAACCTGAATTGACTTCAAAGAAACTTCTTCAGTGTTCACTTTGTGGCTTCTCTAGCGTTCTCATGCCTGCTAGCAATCTGTTAAATGGTAAATGGACTGGTTCATCTAGGGTTTGAGAGTAACGAAATTTCTATTCTCTGTATGTCCTGTACATGTGGCAGAATTGACAAATAAAGTTGACTTGACTTGACTTCTTCTATAACACCTTTCTACTCTACTTAAGCACTCAAACCACTTTACACAACATACCTCATTCACACATTCATACACATTTATACAAGCACTTTTTTAACTTAAACACTTTCTATGTAGCATTCACACACTTTCACACTCTGATGAACGCATCAAAAAGCAACTTAGGGTCCAGTGTCTTGCAGACTGGAGCAAAACTCCAACTTTCTGATTAGCAAATGACCTATTTTACCGTCCGAGCTAAAGCCACCCAATCTAATCTAGGTCAATCTAAACAGGTTATACTGCATGCTACTTCCATGGAGAAAAAAATGCTAATTTTAATAAAATTATATGACTCAATCAAATAAAATAAAATATTTGAATATAATGACAAAGATAAATGGATGGGTACCATAATGATATAATAAGCTATCAGGGCAGCGTAACAAATGTTGGTCTCATTACAACAACAACTTGGCAAAACACAGATAGGCATTAAACAGACTTTTTCAGGGATGCCTACCCTCAGAATCACTGCTGAGGTGGTCCTCAGTGGACGGCAGGCCATGTCTGTTCTCACCTCTCTCACTCTGAGACATCCTCTCATTGCGAGGAGAAACCTTAAAATCCTGCAGACATTAAAAGAACAAAAAGAAAAAACAAAGACATATGAACTCAGAAATGGTCTAAAGTCAGACAAATATTCACACACCAGCACAAAGAGACGATTTAAATTTGCACTGCAGTAAAAAAAAAAAAAAAAAAGGTGACCTAATGTCGAAGAGGAGTGTTCATGGCACACGTGTTACACTGGAGTGCTATTTAAGGTAAAGACATGGCACGCTCACCATATCAGCCGCTGCTTAAATGCAGAGCTGTAAATGCAAAGACAGGAAATGACAACACTATGGAGGAGGAAGAATGGTATTTATTGTTGGAGGGAGGAAAGGTAAAGAAGACAAGGCAGGGACGGGAATGTGGCAACTCTGAATTTGCAAAACTACCACACCATCAGCGTATTATCTGTCGACCATTCCCCGCGCTGTAAAACGCTATTCATCCACATGCAGCGGTGTGAAGCGCAATACCAAAATAGGTCAGTCAACAGTATTGGTGTTAACACAGCCGCCAAGGCGAGATGGAGCAGGATAATGGAGGAGAGGAGGAGGAGGAGAAGGAGGAGAGCCACAGATTACAGTATTACTGTGGACAAAGAGACAGGGCAGGTGGCTCAGTCAATGCCACACTGAGGCCTTTGTGGTATTGTAAGGCTGCAACAGCTGTTGCTTAGGACGGAGCAGAGACCAAAGCTTTAGCCACCTTAAAGAACAAAAACGTAAGAACCCAATAGAAGACCATTTTCACAAGAAGCAAAACAAAATAAACAGCAGGTTCTCGAACAAAATATGCAATTTTGAGATAGTCTAGTAGCACTTACAAACAGCAGTTTACAGTTTACTCAGCTGACTTAAGCTGTAATAATGTGCTTCTGCATGTGGGTGCGGATCTATTGGATACTCAGGAGGAGCGCAGCACCATGTAACCCTAAACCAACCTCTAAATGTCGACCAGAGAAAGAGCAATACACCGTTTACATCAGGAGTCCATATATTTATTTTAATACAGCTAACGTAAACTGAGTGGTGTGATTAAGCACACAAACACAGTCAGTTCTGTACAACATTATGTGAAGCTGTGCTGGTTTAATTTCATAGATTTTAAATAAAAGATGGACGTCGGGTTGTGGAACTGGATAAATATATCAGCTACTTGTAACAAACAAAGAGAGGGACACACAGGTCTAAAGACCGATTGGCAACCTCCTGGCAACTTCCAGCAACCAGTGGTTATGAGGTGATCGCCAGCCTGCCTCGACTCAGGCGTTAGGCAGGTGGTCTGCGTTCTTAAAAAACTTCTGAATGCGAATGTTGCTGAAAGGTTAGCGTGTGTATATATATATATATATATATATATTTTTTTTTTAAATCCACACTTATAAGCCAGTCAGAAGCGTTGGGAAAAATTATCCTACAGAATTTGTGATTTCAGTCCCTAGTTTTATTTATTAGATGTTTATTTTGTAAATTACAAGTTCATTAATTATTTATTATTGACAGAAGTTGGTGGAGACATGCAGAACTAAAAGATAGCTAATATTTAGATTTCTATGACTATGACTATGGTTCTGTGGCAACACTGGAAAAAAACAACACACTATGACAAAGGAATATGTGGAAGGATATCACCAAAGCAACATTAATCTGCGACATGTTTTTACTGCCCCCGTGTGGCCAGAACGGGGGCAGGTCTATGATCTAGACCAGCGGTTCCCAACCTTTTTTGCGCCACGGACCGGTTTATGTCCTACAATATTTTCACGCACCGGCCTTTAAGGTATTGCGGATAAATACAACAAAATAAAACCAGTACCAGTACCAAAAAAAAGATTTATTCATAACACATGGGGAAAAACCCAGGGAGTTAACGATATAAACTTTTTTTTTTTTTAAAAAACGATAAAAACCCTGAAAACCATAAATTTCACACCCGAGTCTCACTCTCGCGGCCCGGTACCAAACGACTCACGGACCGGTCCGTGGCCCGGGGGTTGGAGACCGCTGATCTAGACTTCACAAAGGCAACCCATCCATAGGAAAACACTGGGATGGAAGCACTTTTGTAGCTAGCTAGCAGAGACAAATTTAAAAAATAATATTGAGTTGACTGCCCAGTACAAATTCATGTGGTCTCGGACAGACGAAAAAATGAAAACAAATTGCAAAATATACTTGGGTGGCCTTCAGGATACCTGGGTGGGCCCTAAGTAAAGTCTATGTGTGGGAAACACTGTAAAGTGATGTGAAGAATTCTCAGGTAAGAGACTGAGATAATGCTACGACACAAAACACGTATTAAGTTTCTTTGTGTGTGTTTTGTGCATTTGTAGGCTATATGCCACAGTGTTACTAGAGATAGCCTACAGTGAAACCTAACCTAAAAATGGCACAGTATGTACAATGGCAATTTCCAGAACGAAGTCCGTGTCTTAAAGTGGCTCGAACACACCGCTCTAACTGGAGTTTAAACATTAGCTCACCGGCTTTCCACCAACTTCTCTCTCCCGGTCCCTCTCCCGCCCCGCACTGCCGTGGCTCCTCAGGAGCTGCTGGGCATCGTGGATAGCCTGGGTGACCACGTCGCCGTCTCCCAGGAAACCTGCAGACAAAAACAAAGCACGAAGAGGAGAGCACAAAATGAGGACCAAGATAATTATGATGATGAAGGAAAAGAAAATGAGACAGAGGAAGGTAAAGTGTCAGTTCTCATCAGAAGACCTCCTCTAGAAACACATCACGGATCTTATGAACAGTCACCTACAGATGATGATTAGTTTCATATCCTGCTGCTGGAAATGACAGTTGAAGAATGCAATCATCCTCTTGTGGAAAAAGACGACTGCACAAAGTTTTAATTCATTTCAGCCACTTGCTCAGTATTTACTGTATTTTATACAAAATAGAGAATAACTGTTTATGAGTATCTGAGCGTCCTTTATTAATGCTTAGTTTGTCGCACTAAAGTCAAAAAAGTTATGTTCGTTGTGCTCAGTCTCCTTAAATCAACAGTGAATAGATCTACAGGAAATATGATGTGCTGCAGGTTAACGTCAAATGCTTTAATGCTTTACCATGCAAAGCAGTGTGACTGTGTGCAACTCACTGAGCGCAGATCGTGGTGGACTGTGGGAGATCTCTCTCTGGAGATCTCTGGGTCTGTATGCCCCCTGCAGCGCCAGTGATCCCAGCTCCAGGCTCTGTGGACTGGGTGTCTTCCCCAGCTCCAGACCCTTGGGCTTGGACGTCAGGTTCAAGGGCTGACTTGCTTCCTAAACACACAGCAAGAGCAGATGAGCAGGGGTGGGGCTACTTCGACATATTCAGGTGAAACCGCAAAGGCCAAGGGTGTGCGTGTATTCCAGCTATGCACGGCACATTTGGCATGTCGGAGCAGATCTGTCACACCTTTGTAGTATTTTTTTTAGTCTTTTGTCTTCAAGTTATCCTCCTCCTCTCTTCCCTTTTGTTTATTTAAGCTATGTTGATCTATCCCTGCTTGAGAACCTGCCGTGCAAACACGAGTCGCACTACATTTACACACACACACACAAGCACACACGCACGTCGAGAAAACACACACCTATGGCCACACACATTAAACCTTCAACAGAGGGTGTGGTGTATTCCTAAAGCTTTTCAGCCTCCCAAATACCAGAAAAGGATATTATTTGTTCGCTCCAGAAGACTTCACTTTCTTTAAGCTTCCTAAAACCACACACATGCAGAAGGTACGCACACCATACAGCAAGCAAACACAGCCATAATTCCCTGACTTCTCAGTAATGTGCTCATATAAAGAAGTGAGTTGGACAAGGTATGCACAATAAAGTGATACTGTACCTGTCGGAGGGAACCACTGCTTCTCTTCACGGGGGTGGGGTGAGTGTTTGACAGTAGCTGCATGGAGTAGTCCATAGCTGTGAAAGGTTAAAATTAAAAATAAATAAATGACCATTCTTAATGCATCGATTTAAGGGTTAAGAACGAACAGCAGTTTTAGACAGAACCAAGTTTAAAAGTAAAACTATTAGCATTACTATTATCATTAGCCTGTTAAAAAAATTGTTTAGTTACCATCCTAACGGACCAAGCAACATGCTAGCATTTTATGGGTAAAATTAGCTTCACTGTAAAGCCTGTTGCAGACACTGACAGCTGGAGCCACAACAGCCAAGCAGCCTTCCATGGCTGGGACTCATGCTCAGCTGGTGTAGTGCACTGTAAAGGCTTAGTGGTAAAATCCACGCAGTCATCAAAACATATGCACGGACCCTCGCCCTTGATGACCAAATTTATGTCACGTGGACCCATCAGACCCAAGCGGACCACAGCAGACGTGGAGAGTATACTCAGAGCTTAAGAAAAAAGGACATTAGCCTAATTTTGTTAAGCTCAGACACATGATCAATAGCATACTTGTAAAAACTAAAATGTTATGTGGCCTTTTTATGTAGCGCAGGTGTTTATTTCAGCTCTTCACCTCCATTAACTTGCACTCACTGAGGACTATCTAGGATGAAATGCAAAGACTCTAATCTGGCCCAGTGGACGGCTTTTGAAAGTGTGAAGGAAGACATAGACTCTGGGCTTTTAACGGTATTTTCATAAGTTTTACAGCTTTTCCTATTGAAAAAAACCCACCCCATCCCAACACTGCCATACACGCCACACCAAAGTAATTAAAGTGGTTTCTTTGTCTTTGTTGGACATCCCTGTCCTACAGCCTTACATTCATTTTAGCATTTAAATGTTCACTTCCAGCATCATTAGCCATGAATCCACCATAATACGAAGGCAGTTTGTTTATACAGAATATCGAGTGCAGAGGATAAGGCAATATCACCTCTCCAATGGCAAATCTCAAACTATTGCCAAGATAAATTTGTGATATAGCATTTATTCAGCTAAGGTTGAATAATAACGTGAGTAAGTGATACAGTCATTCTGAGACAGTAGATGTTTTGTTACAGTTTGAGAATTAACATAATTTGCGCATGGCCAAGTGGGAGTTGCAGGGAATGTCCCCAAAATACAATGTCCAGTTGATACGTGAGGTTACATGCAAATGTCCAAACAAATAAAAGATCTGAGCAAAATGAAAGCAAAGGGCTCAAAGTTTCACTCCATGCATATTGTTTTTAAAAACGCTCTGGTTACTGCTGACCTCTTCTACACAGCCCAGCACTCCGACACATTTTACATTCATGTGTCAAAACATTCAGAGCCGCTCACGCACACGTGCGCTTCTCGATATAATGGCTATCCTTAAATTCCACCTACACTGTTTTAAAGACTGGCCTTGTGTCTTTAAGTTTGAAAAGATCCACAAGCACAGCTTTTAAGGCTGGTGAAAGCAAGCTTCTACAAAGCTGTGGCGTTCGAAGCCGTGGCCTCAGTAGCCTGCTAACTGTACAAGCATACGTGTTTGAAAGGTACATTCAAGCACTGTTGCACTGGAGTCTCACGGATGCCTTTCTAGTTCCTATAAAATAGCCCCTGAGTTGAAGTACATAAACACTCAGGGATGGCAACTTATGGAGCTGTACTGATGGAGATATCTTTTCAGCACAAAGTTTCTGGCCTTCAAAGCTTGCAGTCATTGGTAAGTAGAGTGTTCATTCTTCCCACACAACAGGGTGCATAAGAAAAGACTTTGAATGAATTGACAAAACACAGTGTTCACTAAATCAAGGGAATCCTTGGAGGATTATTAGCAGGTCACAGCAGTATTTGAAGAAGAATGTAGTATACAGCATGACCTTATTGAGCCCTCCAGAAATACTTTGATTTGCTGGGAGTTTCTCTGACTAAAATGGACCATCAGTGTCAGTGTTGTGTTTATTACTCAGTAAAAGTAACGTATTACACATGATTCATTACTTTTTTTAACCCAAGGAATAAAGTAATGCATTACTCTGTGGAGGCAGAATGCCCTTCACACAGGTCAGCCCAGAGGTTGTTAAAGGACACTTCTCTGAAAGTTACTTTATACGGTTGCAAACATGTTTAAATATGAGTGATGGATTAAAGATTACATAATGTTAGAAAGAATATTACCTTGTTGTTGCCGTCATAACTTTCCAGTGTTTCAAAAGCCTGCCTGCCATTGCTAGAAATGTCTGCAGTGTTTGCCTGATATTCCTTAAAATTACAGATACAGAGCGGTGTTCCTAGATCCCACAGCCTGAGTCAACAACTCTGCCCCAACAAAGCAGCTCCGAGCTTTCTTTTAATGCTGCACTGCTGTCAGCCTGCATATGAAAAAATAAATAATAATAAAACTGAAACCTTTCCACTTGATTACTCACTCGGCTTGCAGGGGATCGGTTGCAGTGGCAAGGTCATCTGGGGGTCAGAGTTGACCTGGAGGGGTTGGGTGGTGGGGTGGAAAGCTGGAATCATCACGTAGGGCATGTTCACCTGCTGGGACAGAGCAGGACACGTGCACGTTACAGACAAGCCCCATCCGTCTCACACATTCATTTATTAATCTCCCACTCTGCTCCTTGAAGTGATTCAGGAAGATGTGCGAAAGGTCGTGAGAGGAGCTGACCTGGATCTGCTGCTGAAGCAGGTTGATCTTGTGCTGCTGCTGGATGAGCTGCTGCTGCTGCTTGGCGATCTGAGACACAGAAAAACGAGACACACAACAAGTGAGCGCTAGCCTGTATAAATTCTAACGATCAGCCATGACGCACGCATGCGGCGGTTCATTTATTCCCAGAAAAAAGCTGGCGAGTGCGTGCGGTGTTCTCCTTCTGTGGACTTGTGTGAAAAAAGGCACATTAGACAAAGATCTTTTTTCAATTTCGGCCATCTAATTTGCCTAGTGTTTGTATGGAGCAAGAACACAAGCACCAGTGCACACAGGGGCTTTTCGTCTGTTTGGTCAGAAAGGCCCTTTATATTCTTTATCAAGATAATACACAGCAGAGAGACAGAAATTTGTTTTGAGATGTCCACATGTTTGCATGTTCTGTTGAACTGGGTGAGTGATGCAAAGATCTGGTAGAGATACCTGTTCTTGCTGTTGCCGAGCCAGCTCCATCTGCTGCTGCTGTTTCTCCAGCAACAGGGCGGCCATGTTTCTCTGCTCAGAGTGGGCTCCCAGGAGCTGCTCCCTCAGACCACTCAGCTGGTTGATCATCATCAACAGCTGGAGCTCCTTCTCTGCCAGAGATTCGGGGGTACCTGGTGGGAGGAGTGGGAGGCTTTGTGTTTTTATGCAGGATAAGGCCGTTTTTTTTTTTTATTCCTTCTTATTCCGTTTTTGCTTTAGTAATGTCTCCAACTATCACCATTATTATACCGGAGGGATAAAAAAAATACTATTCTCTTCTTGTTCTTACAGTTTTGTTATATAACCTCTCATGTTTTCCCATTTTTCCCACAAAATTTCTCAAAACATGAAGCTTTTCTTCTCTTTATAAAAGAAAAATCATATTTTTATGGTGAATAATATTTTTCAGTTTTACAAAAAGATGTTTTTGCTTTTATTAAATTAAATTTCACAAAATACAAAACTTTTGTCATTTTTATGAGACTGAGAAAAATTTCTTGTAATTACCTAAAAAGGTAATTTTTTCCTCCACAAAACAATATTTTCAGCAAAGTTTTTAATGTTAAACTTTCCCTCTTTTAAAAACATCTTGTTATAATAACAAACTTCTCAATCTCACAAAAACCTTTCTAACTTTCACAGGATCATTTTCAAATGTAATATCTTGTCTTTTATCTCCTCACACCCTCCGTGGGTCAAGTTTCACACATTCAGAAAAACCAAAATCTCAAAGAAAAAAACCTGAAGCTTCTTCGTAACATGTTGCTTTATGTTTCCTATATTTCAAAATCAATTGCTATCTTGTAATCTCATAACTGCTAGAAAAGGATGTTGAAAGGGTTGAAACTGATAAGCATCTTTTTTCCCCATTTTGCAGAAACAAGCTGTTATACCAAACTGCTTAGATCAGAAACTGTAGATAATGTTTGCAGGACAGACGCGTCCTCACTATGAAAATGAATCTTTCATCGCTGCCAAAACTACAAAGCCAATTCCAAAAATGTGTCAAATGTAAATCTCATAAACTTGTCTTTTATTCACTGTAGAGACACATTAAATGTCTGAGCTGAGAAACTGTAAAACTTCAAAATATCTCACATCTCAAAAAAAAGTTGGGATGGGAGCACCAAAGCTGGGGAAGCACTTTCCAGTTAGGTTAACTGGCAGGAGGTCAGTAACATGACTGGTTATACAAGGAGCATCTCAGAGATTCCAAGAAGTACATCAGAGGATAACAAATCTGTAAAAAAACTGCAGCTACAGATTTCAGAATAATGTTTCTGAATGCAAAGTCAGAAAGATTATAAATATACATAATATCATTAAACGATTCAGCGATTCTGGAGGATTCTCTGTGTACAAGAGACAAGGCAGGAGGCCACCTCTGAATGCTCGTCTATCTTCGGGCCTTCTGAAGCTGGACTGAAGCAAAGCGCAAAACTGTTGTTAGATCAGACAAATCGAAATTCTGAAAATCACAAATGCCACTTCCTCTGGTCTAAAAATGAGAAGGACCATCCAGCTTGTTATGAGCAAGCAGTTGAAAAGTTTGCATCCCTGATGGCACAGAGGTGAATTTATCAGTTTGCACATCTGGAGAGGCACAACTAATGCCTCAAGGTGAAACAAAAAACGCTGAAAAGAAGACCCAGGACTGCCGAGCAGCTAGAGTCTGCTATCTCTCTGCTCAGTTCTACCAAGTGGTAAACATGGTGTGGCAAATGTGGGTTTATGATAATCATTACATTCATGTGCAAACAAATACTAAAAAAAGGGATCAAATAATTCAGTGAAATGATTGAGATAACAGCAGCACACATGTGCTGTGAGTGTGGTTATATCAGTGAGACGGGCACAGTGACAGCCAGCACTGGATTTCACTGGTGTGTGTGTGTGTTATCACTGTACATATGATAAATATTACATTGTTAACCCCAGAACACACACACGAGTTTTGTAACGCCATCACTACACTTTGTCCTTAATGTAAATATGTAAGAAAAATTTCCCCTTGTGGGACAATTAAAGGATTATTCTATTGTATTCTATTCTATTCACTTTCGCATGGGTGAAAATTTAGGGTTAATTAAGCCTTCACACACACACTGGTTATGTTTTACCTTTAAAAAGAGGTAGAAGAAGAAATATCTACATATCTTCCATCTAAATGTCAAACCAATGGTTTGCCACATGCTGCTGTATGCACCAAGCTGTTATATATGATGCTTTTAAATTGATAAAACAAATGAGAAATAGAATAGAAAAGCTGTAATTCATACGGTCTAATTGTATATGTACAACATTTGTAGTGTTTGAAACTAACCTTTCAGCTGTCCTGACCCCACTGTGCTTTTATCCAGGAGTTTGTCCTTCCAGTCAGCATTCAGCAGCTTCTCAATGGTAGGCATCACTGTTAAGAGAACACTAATGGTACTCAGCGGGACCGCAGTGGGCAGCAGTAGATGGCGTGAAAAATATATTCTGTCAAATAAAATACATCTAACACTAAACTACTTTCTGAGCCTCTCTTCTGCTTTTCTAATGGCATTGATTGAAGAAGACGTTTGAGGTGTCGAAGGGCAGAGGTTGTTTGTGCATCAGGGAGAAGTTCTGAGTGTTTGAGTGGATCAATATTTGGACAGAGAACAATTCAAGGTCAGTGACTGGAGCAAATTTGAGAAAGATTTAAGGCAAGGAGTGCAGGCTGGTTAAAGACTAGAGGGCAACGAGAGTCTTGCACGCGGCTCAGAGAGAAGCCCTTCACTCCCTACCAAAGAAATTGAACACAATCACACATACAAAAAAAAAAAAGCCCCTGAACTCGTTCAGGAATCCAAACAACACCCCCGCTTTGTGAGACAAACCATCACTTCCACACATCGATTTTAAGCAGACTGCATTGTTTAATGCTGAATAGCAGCAGAATGTAGCGCTCTCAAACACGTAAGATATGGAGTCATCAAAGTCTGAGATGGGAAAATTATATGGACGTGTGTGCGAGTAAGAGAGAAAGACTCCCACAGAAGGTAATAACACTGAGGTGCAGAAAAGAGAAAGGCTGAGGGCTGAATTGATACTGTCTGAAATCCAGTAAATACTGAGGCAAAACTGTTAAGTGCCCCTCCGACTACATGCTAACATCCAAACAGCTTGGATCTAAAACGTTACTCTCAAGATACACAACTGACAATTTTAATGAACTTAAGTATTTATGCCTTCCTGAGTCTGGTTTTATATTAATAATAATATATTATAAGTTTCTTCCTGTTAAAATTGAGTTCTTCCTTCCCACAGTTGTCTAATCCTGGTTTGGCTACTAACCGTATGACCGTTGCTGTAAACTGGCATTATACAAGCAAAACACACATTCAATATTTGCATAAAACACGAGTCAAAAATGACATACTTTACATGTCAGTGACTAAAGCTTGTTTTGCTAAGCTTAAACCTTCAGGCCTCATGCTTGTAGGCAGGCGTGACAATGATATCATCTAATTGTCGGTATCTGGCTGTCTGCGAGTATTTGTGCTGTCTCTTATAAAACTGGGAAAATATTCTTTGCAGAACATTTGTAAGTAAAATTAATGTATGTATAAAGTACTTTGCTAAATTGACTTAGCAAGTTTCAATGACTAACATTAGGGCCACCCTGTTAAATGAAATGCTCCTGGTAAATACTCGACATTCAACCCCAAATTGCTCCTAATAGCAGGACAGTTTCTTTCCTTCTTGGGAGGTTGACTTTGTTCTTTATTCCGATCCCTGTGAGCTGTTGCTACAGCAACAACAACTCTACTGGGGGTAAACAGATAAAACCAGCACAAGACATCAACCCATAATGGTACAGTCAGTCACCAAGTAAATTATAAATAAGAGTATGATACAAATAAAACTTTCTCTTGAGTTAAAAACAGCACGCAATCAAACAATCAAGAAATAATAAAACTAGCAATGAATCCTATAATTACATATTATTAATATGTATTAATTCAATAGGCTAATGAACATCAACACCATGGCAGACAGAACTGACTCTCGGTTTGCACCTCTGTGGTTGTAAATAAAGTTTTGAAATGGCGTTTGCTTTTGACAGACCTTCTTTCAAGTTGGATTGTCCCTCTGATCGATCATGCATCCTAGGTTCCTTCAGTCCCATGGGGCTCTGTCTGTGAGGCAGGTCCTTCCCTGGAGATCCCTCCTGTCAGGACAGAAAAGAGAACCTCAATTAAAATCTCACCAAGAACATGCAAATATACTTTATATTTTGATATACCAATCTATGACACATTGTTGACTTCCTAAAATTCCCTGTCATGCCTTTCGTAATCCTTACTGAAGGGGAGCGAGACAGTGGTGGGGTCAACTGGCGAGCCTCGAGGGGCTGAGTTCCTGACCAATCACGCGAAGGAGACGTTTTACGAAGTTCGCCGCTGGTATCCATTGCAGCCCCTCCCCCAGAGTCTTCACGTTCTACTTTGACACCAACGCCTGCCATGTTGACATCCCCACTGGAGTGAATGTGAAGTGCTGGAGGGCTGGGCTCAACCATTCTGTTGAAAGACAAAAAAAAATACACAATACTAGCTGTCATTTGGGTGTGGTGAGGTTTGGGCACTGGGTAATCATCTCCCAGTTCTAGATTTGGGAGTAAACATATTGACAGCAAAGAAGAAAAAATAATAGAAAATTTGTTGGTGGAAAATTTCATCCCTTGCTGTTCAGATATTTTATTTAGACTAAAGCTAAGGACGAAAAAGGAATCCTTAGAGGTGTGTCGGCAACTGGGCTAGAGACTCTTACAACTATGAAGCTTTATGAACGGTCATAGGGAAAATAAACAATATGGTCTTAAACAGAAGTTTGTAATCAAATACTGCTATAGAGCATGATTAAAGCAAAGAGGTGTAAGCTGTGAATAATAAATAATGAGTACTATGAGCATTTATACTGGATACCAACACTTATGCGATCTTTTACTCCAAAAATAATTCGGTTTAGCTGTTTCCCCATTATTTTGATTGCTGTTACTTTTACAGGCATGCACACAAATATTCTACCTCTCAGATAGCCAAACCATTTGGTTGCCATTTAGGGTTTTGGATATTCATTTTTGTTCGTTTGTTTGTTTTGTGACATTTACAAGGTTCAAGGTTCAAGGTTCTTTATTTGTCACATGCATAGTTATACAAGTATAACACACAGTGAAATGTAGCCTGACACGCTCCTCGACATGTGCAAAAATTGGGGGGGGGGGGGGGGGGGGGGGTGTAGAGGAAGAACATTATATATATATATACAGACATATAGTATGTACACTGGGTGAATGTGCAGTAGTAGCAGCAAGCAGGTGAATTCTGTACATTAATATGAATAGACATCTGACTATTTTACAGGATAGACAATATAAACATATTTAAAATTAAAGGAATTGAAATGTACATTGTGCCTTGGTTTAGAGTGTCTGGAAGAGTCCTGTCTCAGTCAATTATAGATGATGTGAGAGGGCGGGTGTGTGTGTTTAGGGCACGGATGGCTTGGGGATAGAAGCTCCTCTTGAGTCTCTCTGTCCTTGCCCGGAAGATGCTGAACCTTCTACCAGATTGCAGAAGTTGGAACAGTTTGTTGTCAGGATGGGACGGGTCCTTCAGTATCTGCGCTGCTCTAGTCCGGCATCTCCTGGTGTAGGTGTCCTGAAGCGGGGGGAGAGCAATCCTGCAGCAGCGTTCTGCTGTACGGATCACTCTCTGGAGAGCTTTTTGGTCCTTCACACAGCTGTTCCCAAACCACGATGTCATGTTCTGTGTGAGGATGCTCTCCACAGCGCCTGTATAGAAAATCCTGAGGATCTTTGGAGAGACCCTGAACTTCCTCAGTTGTCGTAGGTGATACAGGCGCTGCCTAGCCTTTTTGGTCTGGACCTGAATGTGGGCAGCCCATGTCAGGTCTGAGGAGATGTGGACACCAAGATACTTGAAGGACTGCACCCTCTCCACTGGAGCTCCATTGATGATGATGGGCTTGTAGTCTCTGTGCTGACCCCTTCTGAAGTCCACCACCAGCTCCTTGGCCTTGCTGACGTTCAGCTGGAGGTGGTTGTCCTGGCACCACGATGCCAGATTCTTCACTTCATCCATGTAGGCCGCCTCATCGTTGTTGGAGATGGCACCCAACACCACTGTGTCGTCAGCAAACTTCACAATGGTGTTGGAGCCATGGGTGGCCACACAGTCTGAAGTGTAGAGGGAGTAGAGCAGTGGCGAGAGGACACATCCCCGAGGTGCTCCTGTGTTGATGGTGATGCTGTTGGAGAAGCACCTGCCCACCCTCATCACCTGAGTTCTGCCAGTGAGGAAGTCCAACACCCATGCACACAGACGGCTGTTGAGTCCCAGATCCCTCAGCTTTGTGAACAGTCTGCAGGGCACTATTGTGTTAAACGCTGAACTGTAATCAACAAACAGCATTCGCACATAGTTACCCTGTTTCTTGTCCACGTGGCTGAGAGTGGTGTGTAGGACGTGGGCGATGGCATCCTCTGTGGATCTGTTGGATCTGTAGGCGAACTGCAGCGGATCTGTGGTGTCTGGGATGGAGGAGGAGATGATGTTCTTCAGCAGCCTCTCAAACACCTTCATTACTACCGAGGTCAGTGTAACTGGCCGGTAATCGTTCAGGGATGAGGGTTTGCTGTTCTTGGGCACAGGGATGATGGTGGATCTTTTGAAGCATGTGGGGACCACAGACTTCGCCAGGGACTCGTTGAAGATGTAAGTGAACACACCTGCTAGCTGGTCAGCACAGCAGCGCAGCAGACGGCCGGTGATGCCGTCTGGCCCCGCCGCTTTCCTTGTGTTCACTCTCCTCAGTGCCGCTCGGACGTCATGCTCCGCGATGCTGGTCACCGGTCTCTCGCTGATGACGTCACTGAGAGACCGGTGACCAGCATCGCAGTCACCGGTCATCAGCTATTCTGCCTGACCTCCGTCAGCACCCAGTCTCTCCCAATGCTCATCAGGCACATCTTCCAAGCCCAAAAAACAGTATCAGGACAGCCTTACACATCAGTAGTACCTCACATTATCCCTCCAAGGTTTAAGTCATCATTAGTGATATCCCTAACCCTAAACCCTGACTCTAAGCAATCGAAATATGTACTTTTTTATTACTCTTGCAAGTTTTAGCATATCTAAAATTTTAAAAAGGACTTTTGTAAAAAAAAAAAAAAAAAAAAAGATTCTTATTGGTTTTCCATAATTAGATACAATTTTCTTATATCCTGCTTATAACTTAATAATTGCTACAAATAGCTAAATCAATTTGTGACATTTTTGCCTCTTAAAGGAAACCCTAATTTTGAGGTGGTAAATTTAAGAAAAAAAGGTGACTCCTGAATTCAGTTTTGAGAGTTAGGTGGTGGTTGTGTTAAAGTGTGTGTGTGTGTGTGTGTGTCTCCCTCAGTTTGTGACAGTGAATAATGAGAGGTTATAGGGGAGGGAGACAGACAACGCCTCAGTGAGGAAGAAAAGCAGAAAACTGAAGAGGGGACAGGTTGAGTGAGAGAGGTTTGAACCAGAGTGAACTTGAACAAATCAACTCAGGGTTGTGTGCATACGTGTTATTTCCCAGCTCTACAGCAGGAGGAAAGAAAAACACAGCAGACAGCAGAACAAAACAAACAGAACACACAAGGGCAAAAAGTGCACATATATATAAAGAGGCAGAAAAAAAGCCATTGTTGGAGCCGGGGAACAAAGGAAGCCGAGACAATGGGGGAGAGGCTGACAAAAGCCGCCGGCCGCAGGAAACAGGCCGGATAACAATGCCAGCGGAATGTGCCGACCAACTCAGGAACATGGCAAAAAAAAAAAAAAAAAAAGCGCCACCGTTCTGCGGAAAGCATAATAATGATTAGTGCCCCCCCCCTTAGCTTGCACACTGTGTTTCCAAACAAAGCCACCTGTCTGCCAGGGTCCAAGACTCCAAACCTCAGTGATGTATATGCATGCGTTTGTGTGTCTGTGTGTGTGTTAAAAGCTACAAAACACAGGTAGAAACGTTGTGCACCGAACTCAGCTGCCATGTGGTCACAGAAGAGTTGTTTACAGTCTGGTTTTAGCTCCAAGTAATGCATAGAGAGTGCAAGCATTTGCAGGAACGTCCGTGAAGTCTGTTTGTTTCCTGAGACCACAAGGACTTGTCTGCAGATAATTTACATCGCAATGCACCAACTACACTACGCTCCAGGTGGCAGATTTCAAAGAACTATAACAGGAATGAATAATTGGCCGTCAGCTGTACATGTCTGCAACGGAGCATAATTCAGGTGAAAAACTCAATGGGTGCAGTTGCTCTGCAGTTGGTACTAGTCCAGCAAGCAACATCAAGCAAATCTAAGGTTATTATGTGGTGCAAGAATAACCACAGAAAACTATTGAGATACTTTGTCTACTGGAATAATGTTTAATTTAATCTTCAAGGAAATTGGCAGAATAAACAGCTAAACACTTGAATTTCACTCACTACTATGAGCTTGTTTTTTTAGGAAATCCTGACAACTAGATTAAAAAATCTTTAAAGATTGATATTTGTCTTGAACTATAAATTCAGTTCGTCGATAATAAATGCCACACTTAATTTTCTCAGCAGATGACGTGGATTCCTATGACCTCTTGAGAAAGGATAATGACAACTTGGACCAACTTGAAGAGGGCGATTTCTAGAGCTGGGCGATAGAACGATAACGATATGTATCGCGATATAACTTTTACTCGATAGAGAAATTAAGCTATCGCGATAGACCTCGCCGCTCTTGTTCTCTTAAAAAAAAAAAAAAAAAAAAAAGGTCAGCCGATCCAAATTCAGTAGCGCAGAGCCGAACCAATCACAGCCGCAGCGTCACGTCGCGTGACTTGTTACGTACAGCACAAGTGCCAAGCCGCACGTGTGTTTGTTTGGGAAGCAGCCAGCGGGTAATGGAGCCAGCGCATAATGGAGGAAATGAGTGTGCCGACTAGAAAAATCAACCGAGCGTGACCGAAGAGAAAACAGATGATGGTTCCAATGCCGGAGAGATTGTCGAACGGAAGAGCCATAGAAGTTCCGTAGTGTGAAGGTATTTCGGCTATTTCAAGTCTGACAAAAAACAGAGTAGCGTGCACTGTAAATTGTGCCGAAAGCAAGTCTGGAAATACAATAAACTGGTGCATGCGTCACACTGTGCGCCACGTTATTGTTTCGGTGAAATGAATTTCTACAATACTGTTAATTCTACTCTCTGCAGTGTTTAAATGCTTACATATACACACAGTTACTGTCCCTCCACACATACGACTCGGTTCAGCTTCTATGCCCCAGCTTTGTTTACTTTTTCCCACCGAGGCTTCTAGACTTCTGATTGGCCAACATTTCTGCACGGTTAGGAATCTAGCGCCACCTGCTGCTTTGGCATGTTCATAGCAGCGTTTTCCTTCATTTCTGCCTTTATGTGTGGACGGGATTATTTTTTAAAACGAAAACGGAAAATCTCAGTTTTCAAAAATACCCGTGTACGTGTGGACGTAGCCTCAGTCTCTGACTGGAAGCGCTAATTCGTCATTCGGCTTTTGTCAGACTAAAGTAACTGTTAAAACTGTTTGAAAAGCTCAGCTATACAACAAGGAGAGATTGAGAATTTCCTTTTAGTTCTCAGTTTATTTGATATTGACAAAAGTTAGTCAGTTTTGTCTGTTCTTCTGTAAAACAAACTAAGATTTATTTTTAGAATTAATATTTTGTTTCTAAGTGGAATTGACAATTTAGTCTGTTTCATTTGTTCTATTTTGAAACTTAAACGCTTTAGTGGCTGTCTTTTGTGTAGTTTGCAATATTTGCCTTTATTTATCTGAAAAAGTCTCATGTTCCTTAAGTACATCTACCCTGTTGAACTTATTATGGGAAATAAATATTTAAAAACAAGCTGCTGATTATTTCACATTTTACTTGTGAGCAACGGCACATTTAAATCTTACAAATATAGTTATTTGGCTGATATCGTGATAGATATCGTTATCGCCTGAAATGAAAAAAACATATCGTGATATGAAAAAATCTCATATCGCCCAGCTCTAGCGATTTCCCTTTGCAATTCTACAAAGGCTGCAGTGTCAACCCTGTAAAGTGAGACACGTCCCTTACTTACCTGATGAGTTTAATGAACATATTTTGTTTATGAGAACACCAGCTCAACAGTTACGCGGCCCTCTGGGAACACTCCCGAAGCTCCTGACCGGCCCCTCTGCCAACGCCAAGCAACATGAAAAACACATTTCCAGCACTCTAGGAAACACACAGTAATGTTGTTGGTGCATTTTAACACAAACCCACCTGCCTGGCTAGGCTCTAAACCTGTGTGAATGTGTGTGCATTTATGACTCGTTGTGTTTTCAAATCACAAAGCGATAAAAGAAAATCTAATTTACACAGCTGACGGTAACTAAAAAGCACAATAAACACACCTGCAAGCAGGGGGATCACCAGCAATTGAACTCATTTGTTGCCACCTGTTTGATTACTCTTGGTTTAAAGATGATATCACACTCATTTGTATATCTTTCATATTAAAAAAACAACAACTGTGATTTTGCTTCAAATTTTACTGCCTGATTGCATTTGTTATCTGTCATATTTGGGAAAAGTTACCATCAGCTTCAAACCCACAACACTGTTCATCAGCCTAATCCTGTCTGACGTCTGCTTTCAGCTGTGGTGTGTAGTTTTGTAGGGTGTTGGGAAGGAACGATTGTGGAGGGATGGAGGTGGGAAACTGTTATAAGCGAAAACCGCAGCAGTCACCGTCCATGTGGTGGCGAGGGGCTGATTGCCGGAAGAGAGGGGGTTGGAGGGTTGTGCGCAGGCGGCAGTGGCAACATACCGAGCTGAGTCCCACACAGCAAGTTATTCCTGGGTCTTCCCTTCACGTTCCACAGGGGCTGGACCGCAGAGCTGCCACAGGTGGCTTTCACACGCCTCTGCACATACTCTGTGTGTGTGTGTCACCAAGTGCAGAGGTATGCACAGAATCTCAGAAGGCCGCACTGTTGTTGTCAGCGAGGAATGTGCGTCCAGGTGCAAGCATTTTTACAAGCACAAAGGTACTTCAAAAACAATACAATTTGTGCCTTAGGGTGAACAATGCAAACCAGTCAAGGTTATCAGGTTATCGCTTGCCTTCACATCTCTCTCTAGTTAAACACACACTTAGCCTATCTGTACTGACTGCACCTACGTGGAACCTGACCTTGTGCATACATGTATATATGCGGTGTGTTGCATGACTTAAATAGCACTGGCTTCTTCTAAGGTTATCTGATTGAGGCCTGTTTTTCAACCACCTACGGTGTTATTCAGCTTTTATAGGCGCTCACCACATGCTGCTAAGAAATCACAATGAAACAGACCTCAGAGCAGCCAAGAGTTGTTTTTTTCACGTTTACTGAAAAATATTCCAATTATAGTTATATAATAGACATGGACATGATGATGTGTAGACTTTCAGCTTTCATTTGAGGGTACCCACATTCAAATGGGAAGAAGGTTTTAGGAGTTTCAGCTCCTTAACATGTGCCACCCTTTTTTTAAAGGGACCAAAAGTAAATGCACAATTAGGGCTATTTCATAGGCAGGTATGGGCAATTCCTTTGTTATGTCATTATCAATTAAGCAGTAAAAGGCCTGGAGTTGATTTGAGGTGTGGTGCTTGAGTTAGAAGATTTTGCTGTGAACAGACAACATGCGGTCAAAGGACCTCTGCATGCAGGTGAAACAAGCCACCCTTATGGTAAAATGGTAAATGGCCTGTATTTATATAGCGCTTTACTAGTCCCTAAGGACCCCAAAGCGCTTTACATATCCAGTCATCCACCCATTCACACACTGGTGATGGCAAGCTACATTGTAGCCACAGCCACCCTGGGGCGCACTGTCCGGCTGCCGGACACTGGCACCACCGGGCCCTCTGACCACCACCAGTAGGCAACGGGTGAAGTGTCTTGCCCAAGGACACAACGACCGAGACTGTCCAAGCTGGGGCTCGAACCGGCAACCTTCCGATTACAAGGCGAACTCCCAACTCCCAACTCTTGAGCCACGATCGACCCTTAAGCTGAGAAAACAGAAAAAAACCCTTCTGAGAAATTGATACAGCATTGATACAGCGTTTGTTACATTCTGAGAAAGACAGAAAGCACCGATGAAGTCAGCACCACAACACACAATTCTGGAAAAATATCCTTTGGATAGATGGAACCAAGGTTAACCTCTACCAGAATGATGCCAAGAAAAAAATATGGAGAAGGCGTGGAACAGCTCATGGTCCAAAGCCCAATGGCTTGGGTGTGCATGGCTGCCAGTAGCACCAGGACACTAGTGTTTATTGATGATGTAGCACAGGACAGAAGCAGCCGAACAGATTCTGAGGAGTTCAGAGACATACTGTGTCTGACTGATTGGGCAGTGTTTCATAATAAAAATGGACAATGACCCAGAACATACAGCCAAAGAAACCCAGGAGTTTATTAAACCAAAGAAGTCAAATATTCTTGAATGGCCAAATCAGTCACCTGATCTTAACCCAAATGAGCATGCACTTGTTGATGACTAAACTTTAGGGTTAGGCCCACAAACAAACAGCAACTGAAAGCTGCTGCAGTAAAGGCCTGGCAGATCATTAAAAAAGAGGAACACTGCACAATGCCACTGCTGTACTTCTAGAGTTCTAGGGTTCTTGGCCCTCAGGGTCCCCCCATGCAGTGCTCCGAACGTTATTTAAGTGTCTGCCAAATGCTGATTGGTTGACAAGGAAGAAGCGTGAAAAGACGTTAAAGATCAAAAGTACAGCATGAAAAGCACAGACAGTGGCTGCAGTGGACACTTTGCATAGTTTAATTCTTTGTTCCACTTCAGCTCTTTGTATGTTAGAACGTCACTTTTCGCTTCAGCAGTTTGACAGACCAACAGTGACACAAGCAAGAATAGCCCATGGACTGGCTGAACGACATACTTTGTTCACTGACGGCCAGACCGACCATCCCTAACTATCTACACACTATGAGCAAGCTCCTCTTGCTGAACCATAAATTGACTGGAGACCCGAGAAGTTGCATACTTTGCCTTGTGGCAAGTTGCATCTCTTGGTAACATGCTCTTCTTTGTGGACAAAAATATTAAATAATTATATTAAAGAAAGTATTCTATTTCTATATCTGCAAGTTATTAACTTAACCTAACTGCTTGGAAAACAAGCAACTGCAGTTTTTGCTAGCCAAAATTAAAGAGACGTATGATTCCACCTAGCTAAACAAACTAGAATAAAGCTAGCCAGACCTAGCGTTAGCTGATAACTTCCACTAGCTCTGGCTAGCTTTGTTATTAATTAATAATTCCTAGCTCTAGCGTCATTAAAATACGATCACATTCGACAAAACACGTAATTAGTCTCTGACAGGAAGGATTCGGGGAGTTGATCCTCTGAAAGCAGACCACAGTGGCCTCGCTATCCAACCACAGTCATGGCTGCGCTGTTCCAGGACTACCCGCTGCGAGCTGAGCGCTCCCGCCACAACAGACAGGGAGGGGCTGGAGAATGACAGGGAGAGAGCATACCTCTGTCCTCTGACAAAAATGGCCTCCTTTCCTTTGAGCACTCAAAACACTGAAACGTTATACTTCCCATGACACAAGAATCACTTCACACAAAACCTTCAGTTACCCAACAAGTTGTAACATGTAAAACCCAACATTTCCCCCCAGGAGGCTTGGCAATGCAAATCCCTTCTGTTGTTCTCCCTTTCTTTTCTTTTCTTCCTTTGTTTCTTTATTCTTTTCTCACCGCTTGTTTTTCTTTTCACCTTACCCCTCCCAACAAGAGCAGGCTGCTGGGTTTATATCGTCCTTGTCGCTTTCTAACTGCTGCCTGAGGCAGAATAGCACAGAATGCACAATAGACGTAAGAGAGAGTGCCAGGAGCCATTCTCAGCAGTAGCGAGCAGCAGGATAAAATGTTAGACATCTAAAGCAGCCTACTTGGTGATAAACAAATAAAGACATTCTCTTTGTCGGTAGTGAGACTGACAGCTGTAATGGCAGAAGGTTCCTTCTGCCAAATGCAAAAAACAAAAACACAAAATCACTTACTTATACTTGGCTCAGGCACAAGAATCTATCAGGTCAAAAAAAAAAATGCAACAAACAAAGAAAAAGGTAAAATAACTCAGACCCTGATCTGCACGAGTTTCCGTAGCCAGTTTCATCTCTGAAAAACAATCGCATTCAGGAAATTTTCTCACTTGTTGTTCAATTGTCAGCGGTGTTCCATGACCGAACTCACACTATAAGTTTCCAACCTGCTGTGCAGTCATGTTAAGACAAGTGCGAACCAATGTACAAACAAGTGTTTGTGGATATGTTTTGCAGCTAGCACTATTTGATTAGGGATGATAAAACAATTTAGCGTTCCGCACCAGCTATAGAGCCAGTTTGCCCACAGGGCCTTGCTCGGCCTTATCACGGCAAGAGCGTCAAGCAAAACATTACTCAAGCAAACCACATCACCAGTTCAGTCAGTGGTTGTGCTTCATTAGTAACACGGAGCATTAAAAACACACATATTCATTTTTTTAAAGAAACATGCATCTCCTACTTTGATCAGTGTCTATTTAAAGGAAAAGCAAGACTGAATTAAAAGATGTTCACAAACACTTACACAAGCACACCTTGGACTCTCACCTATCCATCTACCCTCTGTAGCTGTCTGTACTTACCTGGTAGTGCAGAGTGGAAGTGAGGAGATCCAACAGCGCTCCCTGACTGGAAGAACTGGAAGAGATCTGCTGACACAGGTCATAGTGAGTGTTTCTCCCTCACCGGTAACGCCTGTCTTTTCTACTCTTCTGTTACCTCTGACCAGCCCCCCCCCCAAGAGGGGAAGTACAAAGAGCCTGTTCAAATCCCATCGTATAGCCGCCGTGTTTGCATAATTAGCATGCTGTTTGCAGGTAACCTTTGCTGCTTACAGACGTGCATGACACTGATCGGACCTCAACCAGCCAACAGGTTTGATTGCGGTGTGATAAGCACATTCACGGGCTTTAGACACTTTCGAACACAGTCGGCTTTATTCTAGGCTTTTTATGATTTCCAGGATGTGTGGCGGGGTGGAGGGGTGGGGGGACAGAAAAATGCCGGGTGGGTGGTTGTAAAGGTAAGGGAATAAGGCAACCGGTCACAACGAATCAAAGAGACAAGCAAACGATTTTAAAACGAAGCAAAAAAAAAAAATTCTTTAAAAAATCTTTACCCTACTATTTACCAAAAACTTTTTAATCAAAGCTCCGATTGCTTTATCGTGATCAGATCATTTGATAAAGCACAAATTTCAACATTTTGATGTACAATGCAGTATTATAAAGCCCCCTCCCTCACTGTTACCTCTCATTTTACATTGTTGGATGTAGTTTGGTCTCTGACTCCTGCGTGCAAGTGGGGAAAGGAGCTCCACAATTAGTTGCCGTAAGTGCACAGTGGTGTATAGTGCAGAGGTAATCTGATCGGACACACTCAAGCTGAAAATGTAGGGAATTCTGGTGTGATGCGAGATACAATATCAGCCAGTTTGGCAGCGCTGCGAGAGAAGTTTTTTGAAGAAAATAAGTAAAGCTTCAGTGAGGTAACAATGTTTAGTCAACTATGTTGTAAATAGATACAAGTAAGCAAACGCACCTTTATGATGTTCCACAAAGGTTACATGGGAGACACACATGATTTTACTTGCCCTCTTTTGTTCCGAGCACTAATTATCTCCTGAAAGATAACAAGAAGCCGTTCCATGTGGTCCATATAGCAACGTGATGATGTTTGTCATTGTGAAGAGAAAATGTGTCGTTAATAAGAACCTCTGCAATGCCATGTGTCTGTCAGCGTAAACAGTTAAAGGTGCTGGTGGGGATTCAACCTCAAAGGAACTGGATACTCAGTTATTTCCCAGCACAGAATAGTTCTTGTTCTACTTGTCCCGTCAGGCATGTTACTTTATTCTTTACATTAGGCGCTGACTACAGCCAAAGTGAGCCATTAAGCCATTATGCTGAGGTGCATCGTAAACACGCCGTGTTTCATGACCTGTGAGTGGCCAGTACCTTTGTCCATATAGTGTATTATGACTTGATGTGAGGTACAGAGTATCTAGAAAGTTTGCACTCATGCAGCTTATGGATGCATGGCAGTGTTTTCAGAAATTTTATCACTCAGTCCGCTCATCTAAATATAATCATCCCTGACTTGAGAAAAAGAAAATAAACATCTCAATGGCCTAAGGATGAAAAATTCAAACTCTAGAAACCAGTGGATGATGTCAGGTGAGCAAGAAAAAAACGAAGACATGTACTGCAGCTTATTGTGAGCATTCCTTTGCAATTTGTCTCACAATTGCAAATCACACTTTAAACTCCTGAATTTCAAACATGCACACAGTTTTACTTGACTTACACACCTTTTCAAGCTCTACTTCTCTGGATCTCCAACAGTTTAAGTCACTTTTATTTAACACTACCTGGCTGCTTTCACATTCAAAAGCTGCTTTTCAATCACATTTCAAGGCCGTCCAACACAACACTTGTACTGAACACTTGTAAGATCGCGCTGAGAGATGAGGTCTCAAAGATTTGTGAGAGTATGTTTTGGTCTTGGATTTTTTTATTTATTTATTTTTTTTAAATATTGGAGAGGTTTGGTAACATGTGGGTACACACACACACACACACACACACACACACACACACACCAGCTTCCTTGTGTTGCTGACTGGGCCTCATTAGAGAATGAGCTCTTAGGACTGGAGACACAAAAGCCTTGCTCTCTTCCTCTTTCCTTCCCCTCTCTTCTTCTGTTCTCTTGGCCTTTTGATGTCAAGAGTACTGAACCATGGTGCATAGTCCAAAGAATAACCTCATCAAGCATACACACACAGTTTTCCAATTTTTTCAAGTTTCTCTTTTTTCCTTTTAGTGTGCAATGAATGCGCGTGTGTGTGTGTGTGTGTGTGTGTGTGTGTGTGTGTGTGTGTGTGTGTGTGTGCGCGCACATACTATAAGGCCTGATAAGTTGCTGTTGTTCTGTGGTCGTTGGTCAGTTCATCACACACAAAGAGCAGTGTTGGGAGCTCCCGCACTGTGATAGAGTGATAGAGACATCACAAAGACTACATTTTACTCCCCTTTTCCTCTTGCAGCTCAGGGGCTGCCCCTCAGGGGTCCACCCACTGCACTGAGCACACACACACACACACACACACACACACACACACACACACACACACACACACGGTATTCCATTACATCTCTACATCACCTCGTACTTGCAAATGCAACAAATATAGATTTAGTGGAGGTTACGTAAAGAGACACAACATGAATGAAGACATTTAGCAGAGATGCATATTAATTCGTACACTGTGGAGCAACTTTATTGTATGAAGACTGAGCTCTGTTTGGGTTGGAAGTTTAAAATCCATATTTAATAAAGGGAAGAAAATAGTTACAAGAAGGGCACACATCACAATAGGGCTGTGCGATATGACCAAAATCTCATATCCCAATATAAGAATTCTATCGTCTCGATAACGATATAAATCACAAAAATGTAACATTTTCTGTAAATTCTGTGAATCTCGGGCAGCTCAACTTGCGTGAAGTGTTTCCAGCTTTGCATCGTGTAGCTGGAGTCGAGTGTTTTAACCGATGCATGAAACGATACATTTTCAGACATAAGTTGTAACGGCCGCCGTTTTCTTTGTGAGTATTTATTACACGGCGTGCTGCGGGGAAAAAGCCTGTTCTAAGGTTTGAGTCTATGGTTTATTTTTTAGCACCTGACGGCTCTTTTTTGCTTCTCATCCGTAAATAATCTGCTCTTTCACGTGATTCAGTGTATTTTGAAAAGTCTCAACAGGATATTGAGCTTTATTGTGAAAGGCTTATGTGGAACATAAACAAGCGGACACGCGATGGTTTTACCGTCGTTGTTGCTAACGACAACGCATAAAAACAGGCACTTGTCCATCTGTAGTGTGGTTATATAAAATATAAGAGAAAGAGAGAACTTTAAGAAATTAATATAGCCACTACAGTGACCATCAAAACGATGAAAAAAATATTGCTGTAAACAGTTTATTTTGCGACACCACGAAACAAACGATAGCGTAAAATGAAACGATAGACGTTTTTATATCGTCATCCGATATATATCGTTATATCGAACAGCCCTACATCACAATACATTTGAGAATCAGCAGCGGCACGAACGAGCGAAGAAAAAATGTTTTGCATGTCAGATAAGAAAGCAAGAGGATTGAAAATCTCATACACACACCATGAGCGTGGCAAGAAAAACAAAATAAGTCTGCTTGCTGGCCCCTGAATAGACTTCCTGACAATCTGAGGTACTAGAATCATTCTATGCACTGCTCATGGTGTTTGTGGCATACATGAAGTAACCTGCAGTAGAAGAAACTCATGGGGAAATATATTCTGGCTGTGAGCTAATCAAACGAAATGACACACAAGTATACCTATATTTATTCGTACAAAGTAGACATCAAACATTTTCCTAATTTACCATGAAATGAAAAATTCTGCTATCAGAAATTTAAGATAGCATATCTAAAGAGTTTCACTTACAAGAGTGCCAAATAGTTTAAATATGATACTAAATGCTGCAGCAAATACATACTGTATTTTTCGAATTATAAGACGCATTAAGCGAAACAAAACAGTCAGATAAGTCAAACTTTACTCAACTCATTCTTCCTGCTTCCTCCACTTGCGTACCATTGATTCATTAATGTTGAAGTCTCTCGCAGCTCGTCTGTTCACGTGTTGTTGCAGTTTATTAATGACTAACCTGGTATTGTGGATGGATTATCTCAGTCGTTCTCCTAAATGAAGTTTGGTCCGTTTACAGCATCCTGCCATGCGATTGCATTTGTCCCTAACCATCGGGAACCCTCACATTAATTTTTATCGAGTGGAAAAAAGTTGGCTTTCATCCTCAAGCTTCACTGTGTTTATGCTATGCTAACATAGCTGTGTAGCTAGCCACCATGTAGCACATGTAGCTAACTTCCTGCTAACTTCTAACTCAGTTAAATTGAATAACTTCTGTTTTCATGGATGCCTGGATGTTAGACTTAATTGTTACACCTGGTGAAGCAGCAACGCTGATCATTTTATTACAGATGAAAGAATTTAGACAGCTTTTTACTCTCAGTGTTTGTTTGACTTCGGGATCTGAAGAAGGAGTGAGAGAGAGACGGAGTTTTGGACCCAGATTCCTCTTGACTACAGTAGCCATAATGTTCCGACAATCCATCAAGAGGTGTGGCTTTGTAGCTTACCAAAGTCATACTAAAACATTTTTTGACAGATTTTTGAGAGCCCAACCAGAATTCATACATAAGGCACACCAGATTATAAGGTACACTGTCGATTTTTGAGAAAATTAAAGGATTTTAAGTGTGCTTTATTGTCCGAAAAATACAAAAGTACAAATAATCTCCAGTCAATGAGAATATGTCATCTTTGTTTTTATTGTATTGTTCCTCTAAGTCAACAAGTCAACACTCATTCTAAATGAGACATATTAAAAACTATGTATTTTCCCCAGAATAGTACATGATGCCTTTCTCCACAATACAGTTTAGTTTTTATAGGGCTGGGCCATATCATACCTTTCACGGTAATACCGGTATAATGTTGGGCAACGATAAGAAAATGAAATATCGCGATAGAATATGGATAAAATGCGCATGCGCAGTGCCTTTGTTTTCATACGCACATGGTGGAAAAAGCATGGTGGCGACGGAGAATGAGAAGGGCGAAAGCGGCTTTCGTCCATCAGATACACAACAAAGCACTATTTTTGGTAGAGCATGCTAGCGGGCTGTCGTTATTACCGTGTTTTTTGGAAAATACGGCACACTTCTGAAAATCAACAGTGCCCCTTATAATCCCGTGCGCCTTATGTATGAATTCTGGTTGTGTTTACTGACCTCGAAATGATTTTATGTGGTACACGGCACTTGAAAATCTGTCAAATGTTTCAGTACAACTTTGCTAAGCTACGAACCCGCACCGCTTGATGGATTGTCGGAGCATTACGGCTATTGTAGGCAGCAGCCTCGCGGAGTGATACGTACTGTGCTTCAACATAATATTACCGTATTGTGTGTGTATAACCTCTTTTTAAGTTTTGTGGATATTATACATGGTTATGCTGAGGATATGTCGGCCAGTTTCCACTGGAAATGCTTTTTGGTTAAACTGTCAGCAAGGAATTTGCACTGTTACGTTTTTATATAACTTTAATGCACATAAAAAACAGCTGCTTGTTTAAGTGAAAATAAATTGATGGGGGTTTTTTTTGCACTAATAAAGTTGTGGAGTTGTAAAGTATTTTGTCTAGTGTCAATTATATCATCAGTTATATCATTATCGCAAATTTTCAAATGTATATCGTGATAAATATTTTTGGTCATATCGACCTGTTCTAAGTGTTTACATGACTTAGCGATCAGAGGGTTAACACATATTACCTCCTTCTATTGTTGTTGTTATGGTCAACTGTAACCCATGCCATCTTAACCAAATATAGAGCTGAATAACTAGTTTTTGCAGTTCCCATCACAAGCTCCCCATACAAATCCTAACATCAGTAAGATGGAAACATTAGTGGGACAGCTGCTTTCTTAGTAAATGGGCACCATCACCTCAAAGCAAGAGGACAAAGACGTGCACGTGAGGTTAACCGTAGATAAAGTGTGTAGAAGGGGACAGCATAACATCTACCAAAGTAGGGTTAAAATGTGACTTGGAGTCGAAAGTGCTTTGATTCATAGTGACATCACAATTTTAGCTGACTATACTGTAAAATAAATGTTGGTTGCCCAATGCGGCAGCTATATTCAAGCAGTACCAACTGCACATGAAATTCCCTGGGAAAATGGAGGCTCAAGTGTGCAACCAAAACAGGAAGAGGATTGTGCTTTTCACAGGTAAATGAAATCACGGACAGTTGGAAAACCATAATAACTGAGCAAACTCTGGTTGCAAAAGCCTGAAGCAGGAGTAAACCTTAGTTTGGCTTGATCTGAGACTTAAGGCTTCAAAACCTACATTTAGTTTATTTCTATTAGATCAGCAAGTAAAAGAGTCTGTCTCCTCATCAGCCCAACAATAGAGGACGGAGATATCGTCTTTGCTAATAACCATCACATTGATTTTATGGACATTTCTTTAACAAGAGATGGGCGGTTCTAAATATCAAGGCCTGGTTTGCATGCTGCAGAAAAACAAGCTAACTCAACATCAGTTAGTTACTCTAATACTCCACACAATGAAGTATGCATTTTAATTAGATGGGTTTAACATAGACGTTACCAGAATACTAAGAGACAAGTTAAGATCATCTTTCAGTCCCGATGTATGATCGGCTAGCTTAGATAAGGCGTGCCCCTTTGTTTTCCTGCACCGATGAGCTCAGAATAGTAGAAAAATAAATGCCTTACTTACTAGGTGATTAAAGTAAATTCACATCTCTTAAAAATGCATTCATCTCAAAAGCCATGATGTATTCTCTCCATCTTTTCTGGTTTTATCAGTAAAAAGTTGTGATATCTTATCAAACTGCTGCCCTGGTATCAGGACCTGCATAATGCTGAAATTTTGCATGTCAGCATTTGTCCATCTGTCACATAGGTGTTTTTATTTGTAACTTATAATAATACATTTACATAGAGTTTGAATAACTGATTAGCACCTATAAATGAGTTCACCCAAACTGAGTCATCTGCAGATCTTCAGCAACGCTGCTTCTGCTTTTGTTTCCTTCCTCCCTAAAAAAAATTATCTGTATCTGCTGAAGGTTTAACAAGGACTTAGACTGAACACGCACTGCGTATGAGTCAACACAGACCACAAAGATGTGCTTAGTTTCTTCAGCAAAACCACTAAGACTTTTGTCTGTCGTCAAGAGATCAGGGACAACTGCTTGATTTCAAAAGCAGTCCCATTTCAGTCCTTCTTATTAATACAGGAATGAGTCAGGCTTTGTCTTAAGCTCTGTGTGGTATTTGTCAAACAGCTTCAGTCTATCTCTGATAAGAACAATCAAGAATTTACATTTAAAGATGAATATTACTAACCCCTGACATAGCTCATTAAAGGAATCGTTTTGACTTTGCATCCTACCTTGGTTTGCATACTACTGTCTTCTGTTCGTTTTCATCTGTTCTATTGAGTGACGGTGTAAGGGGTTGTGGTTTCTCTTATTCATCTTGTTGCGGTGTGGCTGACTTTCAGCAGAACTGATAAGCACAAGCTTTTTGTGTTTCTCTTTTAACAAGGTAGAAGCAACCACAGCCAACACTGGTGTACTCCAAAATAAAAGTTTGGGTATTTGTTGCCACACAAAGTCCCAATTTACTGCACTTTGTTACAATTTACAACATACAGTCCGTGTATTTGACTGCTAAACTAAAGCAGACTGATGCAGAATGGAATTACTTTCTCATCTTTGTCAGATAGAGCAGCATGCGCGAATACAGACAAATGCATGCCATCAATTTAATTTCTCTTTTCCAACAGAAGCAGCACAACTGTGAGGGTTTTACAAGCACAGAAAAACAGCGCAGGGAGGTGAAGAGGGAAAAAAAAGACTTTTAAGGCAATATTGAAAAGATTCAGCTCAACAATCTTCCCAGTCAACAGGTACGTGAGGCGAGGTAAGAGCACAGTTTAAAGTTCACAGGCTCTCCAGACAGCAGCTGCTGTGCTGCTTCAATGCGCTGCTTTCAAGCACGGATTGTTTGTGATTCTCAGCAGAATTAAGTGTTTCAGTGTCCAAAACACTAAAAAAGGACAAATCCATTAGTAGTTGTCCATATATGTAAAAGAAATAGATAAAATAAACATAAGACTTATGTGTCTGTGTTTGTCTGTTTTTATATGGAATATAAAAATATTCCACAGTACTACTAATCATGGTAACACCACTGTACTGAAATATATCAGCCGTGACAGTGATGCCTATATGTTCTTACAGCATGCACCTCCATAGTGTATTTGGCTGAAAGTTAACATTTGTAGAATATTGACTAGAGTAGAGCTGACCTTTGCCTATATGTGCTTCAATGGAAAATTATGGAAGAAAAGAAAGAAAAAAATGAGAAAATAGTAATTAAAATAATTAAAAGTTGTGATTGAAAACTACACTAAAAAATAGCGTTGTGTCGTAGTCTTTTTTGGCAATGGGATGACTTAAATCACTCAAGTGTAGAGAGGTGGACGCAGTCTGCAGCAAGAACTGTGCAAACACAGGAAACTGTACTACTAGTTACAGTATTAACAAATCCATGTTATACACTTTATGTAATTGTATTATAAAGCATTTCACTTTGAAATGTCACTGTCATCAGTACAGGTATACTGTGATGCTCCTACCACAATACCCTGTCTTTTTTAATACAGCCAGAGCTCTCTTGCAAATGAGGTTTTATCCAAATCATATGGCCAACAAAAAAATGGATTAAAATAGAATTCGTTGTCACCGACTAAAATACTCCAAGTATACAAATTTGAAACTGATCTCGCTACACAGTGTACTCCATTCAGTGACAGTATAATGCACGCTTCTATTGTTTGTTTGTTTTTTCGAAATTTGCAGATGATACATGTACTTTTTTTCATTTTCTACAACATTTAAATGCATGATTTACTAGGTTTTCTATAATATGGTACATTTTACACATTGATGCAAAGTCTATGCATTCGTTTTCCTCCAGAGTGATAAAAAAGTAAGTCTGAGTAACATTTAGAGTTAACTCAGTTGTTAACTTTATGTGACTGTATGTCTCCAGTACACTAACATCAACGTCAAACACATCTAACCCGTCCTCTGTGTTTAAATCCTGCTTAATACGCTTCATAATGTGCTCTCTCTATGACCACTGCCTCTCTCTTTCTCAAAAGCTTTCTAAATAAGATGTATAAATAGGCTGATGACACAACCGTGCCCTTCACAAAGACACCGAGGAGAGAGAAAAGAGAGGAGAACAGGACTCTGGCTTTAGTCACAGCCCCTTTTATTCTCCTGCTTTTCAGAAGCACAGGTTAAAAAGCAGCCATCTTTCTTTTCATGTCTCACTCTCGTCCCTCTTTCTCCCTCTCTCTCGCTCCCTTTTCTCTCTTCCCGTTGCGTTCACCGAAACAGGTCGTCTATTGTGGCGGCTAGCGAAAGGCTACTGTGGCATTTATCAGAGGAGGAGGAGGAGGTGGTGGTGTGGTGAGTGGGGAGAGAGAAGACAAAACACACTCCCAATAAAGAGATAGAACAAGAGAAGGAGAAGAAAGGATGTGTATGAAGGCCACTTTTTTTCTCCTCTTCCTTCACAAAGCCCCTCCACCCCCATTCCCTTTTCCACCCCCTGCTCCTTCAGGCTAGCTCAGACAAAGGAGGCCCGACTCTCACAATGTGCTCTCTCTCCTTTAGCCTGGCACACTTTATATCCTCACTCCATTTACTGCTTCTTGAGAGCACCCACATGTACATAACGTGTGTGTGTGTGTGTGTGTGTGTGTGTGTGTGTGTGTGTGTGTGTGTGTGTGCATGTTTTCAGGAGTTTCTAATGGTCATGGTGGTAGCAGTAGTGGGGGGGAGAGGGGGGGTCTATATTTGCAGAGGGTCTCATAGACCAAGAGGCCAGGACTCTGAGACGTTACTATGGCAACGCCTTTGAGCAGTAGGAGCACAACAGGTGATTCTGCTGAGGGACTGTTTGTTTCGGCACTGGCAAACTGCAGGAGGTCTTTGCTGCGTGTGTGTGCGCGCGCACACGCGAGTGCATATGTGTGCTTCAGCTTCACAAGTACAGCTGCGTATGCAACAACTTAGTGCCATAGATCTTAACCAGCTCCAATAAGCTGGAGATCATGTCTGAAGTAGCTGGCTGACCGCCGTAATGACACAGTCCGCCTCGCTACGCACACAGACCCAGCCCATGGCCCTGACTACACAGCACATACATCAAGATAGTGCCTGAAAATAGGAATACACAACAGAAGCTCTGCATAAAAATCACAATATGCCCCACTGCCTCTTATGTTAGGGCTTACAGAGAAATCCATTCACATAGAGAGGCCTGTTCAAGAAGGAGAAAGAGAGATGAAAGCAGGAGAACAGAAAGCAGTAGGGGAGCTCTAGATATTCTACAGTCAGGATATGCACTTACTGGCCATTTTGTTAGGTACACCTGTTCAACTGCTTGCTAGGCTACATGTCTAATCAGCTAATTGCACGGTAGCAACTCACAAATGTAGACACAATCAAGACGCCCTGTTGAAGTTCAGGCTGTACATCAGGATGTCGTAAAAACTGGAGTTCTACTGGGATTTTGCCACACAGAATGATCTGAAAAACAGAAAGTGGGAGAGCATGCCTTGTTGATGTCAGAGCAGAATGGCCAGACTGCTTCGAGCTGACCTCAAATTACCACTTGTTACAACCAAAAAGCATCTCTGAGCGCACAACAGGTCAAACCTTGAAGCAGATGGGCAACAGCAGCAGAAGACCTCATCGGATGCCACTTCCGCCTGCTACAAACAGAAAAACTGAGGCTACGATTCGTACGGACTCATCAAAATTGCACAACAGGAGACTGGAAACACACAGCCTTGATTTCTGCTGCAACATAACAGATTTGGAATTTGTCAACAAGAACAAGAAAATGGATCCATCCTGCCCTGTATCAAAGGTTCAGACTGGTGCTGGTGGAGTAGTGATATTTTCTTGGCACACTTTGGGGGCCCCTTTGTACGAGTTCAGGGTTGTTTAAATGCCTACCTGAGCAGTGTTGCTTAGGATGTCCATTTATGTCCACTACCTATCTTACGATGGCTGCTTCCACCAGTATAATGTGCTACAACATTTTCACTGGCCTCCATAGTCACCAGATCTCAATGCAATGCACCACGTTTGACAAAAGGGGTCCAACCTGACACAAGCAAAGTATACCTAATAAAGTGACCAGTGAGCATATACCGTGTGTAAAGCAACTACGACTTATAGTTTAATAATAAGTGTAAAAGCAATCTTGGGGCTGAGCTTGACTGAGTACTACCAGCTGCCTGCACTCAGTAACTAGCTGCCTACAACACCATGTTTTATATAGCAAAAGTTTTCACTTGCTCAAATACACTGAAAGAGTTTTTGATCTGATGCGGCATCATAGATGGCAGCGATACAAAGACATTAATAAAACCGTTATGGTGTGTTAACATTACGGTAAAAGTTTGGTTGGATTTACATACAAAACGGCTTGGTGATATGGAGTAAAATAGTTACTAAGGTAAGGTTAGCAGGTCTTCATTATCACAATATAATGTAATAACAAACATGTAGTCACAGCCACAAATCAATAGTCAATGTTTGTTTGTTTTTTAAAACCCAACTGTCTGATGTTTTGTTAACCCATCCATCCACTCTGACCTCCACCCCGTGCAGACCCTTCTTCTTATCTGCATTAACCACAAAAAAATGTGGTCATTCGACTTTTGGGGAGAAAATGAAAAGGTTCTTTTCATTCCTTTTTCTTAGATTCAGTAACAGCGTGCTTATCTCTGCCAGATGACAGAGAAGAAAGAAGAGCCCAGGTAGAAAAATGGATTTGCTGCCTTTCCTATTAGATGTGCAGAAACAGCTAAAGGTTAACTTTAGGCTGACAAACAGGACTGAACACTTTTTGCCAAGCAGATTATTTTTGAGAGGGTAAGCTTGTGTTTTTCCACGCTTTTCGTTTTGTGAATGAATAAGGTGAAGAAAGCCAAAAATCAGCAGTTGATGGAATCTGCCAGCAATTACTGTGTTATCGTTTTTAATTCCTTTGTTTCACGGAGCTCTGCTGTTTTCACAACTGCTCTGACTCAGGCCCGCTTTTGCACTGGCTGACATGCTCTTTCAACGCCACAAACACACACACTGTACTTTACTGTGGCACACACCTGTGCTGCTGCTGTAAATACTCACTAGAGCACTAAATGCATACGAATCCACAGCTGAAAATAGTCCCAAGACAAGTGCACTATTTCCTGCTGTTTGTGCCCAGCTGTTTTAATTACAGAGCCTTTTTTTAAAAAAAAAGAAAAAAAACAACTTTAAATGCTTTTTTCCCCCAATTTTGACTACTTCTAGTTAAATACTATTGCTGACTAATGAAGTAGCTTAAAGAGTAAACTAAATATAGCTCTAGGATTTGAAAAGAAAGCTGACCATTCTTTCCAGTTAGCAGGCATCTTTTGTTTTTGGAGGTGACGGGCTGATAAGGTGCTTCAATGCCACATACAGAAATTTATCTGGGTGGTTTTGCCTTCAATTGTGTTAAACTTCAGGCTGCGATAAAACTGAAAGAAAGTGAACAAGAATTAAAACATGGAAAACTAAATCCTTATCTCATCTCAAAGGAACAGCAGTAAGAACAGCAAAGGTTTGGTGTTCGGAGGATGACGGTGTCCACTGCTGTAACTCGGCTTCGCTTCTCTCTTTATTTTGCAGAGATACAACAGCTTGGATGCATGTGAGCGCATGATTTTAGACAAGTTATCGCGCTCAGCTGTGGAGAGTGGGAGATAAAAGCCATAAGAGTGTCTCCTGCATTACCGACGATGTGCATTACCCCTATGCCCCCTCTTTCATTTAACATTAATACAATCTAATGTTACCCCACAAATGATAAGTCATCAAAGAAGTTCAATGCAGCGGAGGAGCGCTGGCCTGTTTTCCATGCTACACATACACCACAAACTCAAATACGCAACTAACTTCTAGCAAACCGGCACATAATGGCCTACTGTCGCTTTAGATTTCATTGATTTTTTAAAAAGGAAATGCAAATCATGCTGGTGGAGCTGTTGCGGAGCAAACAAACGGTCTCTGGTCATTTGCAAATGGCACTATAGACCCACACACACACACACAACAAACAACAAACAGGTATACAGTTTTGTGTCCTGAATTTTTTTTTTGAAAATTTAGGTTTCACATAACAACAGAGCAGCGTTGTGCAGGAGAAAGTCATGTAAATGAACCAGGAAACCGGTGTGTTTTTATTTGTGTGTGCAGGGCTCGTCTATCAATAGAGTGTTTGTGAATTCTCTCAGAAATAAACAAATCGGCTGGAAAAAGGGTGGGAACAAGCCGATTATACCTTTATCTTTAACCGTGGCAAACAAAAACAGACGTATGTCCATGTGCACTTCTCTGATAGCCATGCAAATCTGTTGGTTAATTCTGAGAAAGCAGTAAAAGGCGCTGAAACGTAATTTAATAAGGCCTTTATGTCACTCAGCAGCAAAAAAAATGAATAAACTGTCAGCGAACCTGATCAGTGCAGGCATTAATGCTATCTATTAAGCCAATAATAACCTCTTTAACGCACTTTTATCTTGATGAGAGTGGCACAAAATCCACTCATCATCATGTTTATTCCTTTTTTGTTCTTTGTACGTTCTTCAAATTAAGGGGCACGAAAAAGTCTACATAAACCTGCTCATTCACGTCCCGCATGCCAAACAATAGAGAGCCGTTATGCGACGAGCATTATGGGAACAAGAGAGACAAAAGAAAAACTCGCTGCATACTTTCCAACAAAAGCCTCCCTCTCCAGCGCAACATTCAGCCAAACACACCTAAGTCCTGTAGGAGCTTGTATTCTGACATTGCGTGCTGAATGAACACACGTGCATGCAATGCAGGCGTGGAGAGGAAAAGTTCAGAAAACTTTTTTTCCCTCTCTCCTTGTTGTGTGTTTTTCTTAAGGGATTAGAAAGTGATCAAAAGTAGCATGAGAAACACGGCGCAGGGGCCAGCGTTCGAGAAGGGTTCCGTTCTTTCTTCTTCGGAGATGATTTACAGCTGTTGATAAATAGCCTGCTGTGGTTTCGCCCCCCTCCTCTGGCTTTACGGCGCGTTTTTATGGGCTTATGACAGCATTCACGGATGGGTGAGCGCACATTCAAAGCACAGCTGGCAGAATGTAAATGAATGACATGCCAGGGGTACAGCAATCCCGTCGATATATTTTAAAAAGATAAACAAAACAAGTGTAATGTGAAGCTTTTAGTGATTAGATGCTTCAACCGTGCAATCAGATATAAGCCTGCAAGACAGTCAACCGCGAGGACACAGTGAGTTTGGTAAAAGAAGGCTTTGCCGAGGTTGAAGCAGGTATCTTACCTTGAAGGTGTGTGCAGATGTACACAGCAGGGTGTGTGTGTGCGCGGCTGCAGTATCTCTGAAAGTGGCCCATCACCAGTGTAAGACTTGTGTTTTATCACCCGCCCAGGATGAGTCTTCCTGTGTGTGTGTGTGTTTCCTCTCAAGTGTGTACAGTTATCTTTCTTTTCTTTCCTGTACCAAGGCAACAGGTGGAAAGTGTCTTTAAAAAGTCCTCTGAAGAGTGATGAGCGATGTTAAGATGAAGCAAAGGCATTCAACCAACCTCTCCACCTTTGTGTTTCCTTCACAAAGACATGACTTCTAACATCTCCACCTGAGATCCTTCCATCTCCACTTTTAATTACTGCACTCTCTCACCCCGTTTGCTTCAGAGATAACAGAAATGAATACAAGGAGCACCTTGAAACTTCTCCGTTCATCCGCTCTATCAAAAGCTCCCTCTCTTCGGCACGTGTGCTCGACGCACCACACTTTGGTCTTTGTGATAGTGATGTACAGAATCATTAAAGACTACATGTTCACGGGTCACGATGGCTTAACGCGAGGAAAAAGAGGCTGTTAGATAATGCAAAAAAGCCCATTGTGAGGCACAGAAGCTGACTGCGATATCACGTTCCTATCAGGGACATGGTGAAGAATTAACCAGAATAATCACACTTTATAAAAGCCAAGCACCTTCGTCACCAGAGAAGCCTGAACACAGGCAGGAATTTACACAGTGTGATCTTAAACAGAAATATTTCATCAAATTAAGCTGAATATCTAAGCACTGTTTTTAGAAGAAAAAAACAGTTTTTTTAGATATTCAGCATATTTTCATTTAAGAAAAACAGCAAATAGCATCAACAGCGCCATCGATTAATCAAATAATCCAAATGCACTCAAAAACAATTCACTGAACATGATTTAAAGCATTGCAAGAGTTGATTAACTTGTTGCCACAAAACACAACAAAGCAAAGTTATTACTGATCTTGGTGACTGACACCTAATATGTCACAGTTTACCTACTTTTTTATGAGTCTCTTCTAACTGCATTCAACAGATGTTTCCTTTAGGCAGGCACCAGGCGGGAGAGCTTTTGAACACGCAGCCATTTAAACTGGTCTGCACATTATTTCTGCACGAGGAGCCAAATTACTTTTGCTCAATTTAACTTTTTGTTTTTGCAGACCAAAAGATAAGTCAGTGAGACGTTTTACGGGAGATACACCTATACACAAGTCAGGTGCAGTAAGAGTAAAAGTGGGTAATAAGAAACTGAAGCGCAGGTCTGAGAGGCTAGCCTTGACTCAGAAAATAATAATAATATTAATAGTAATAATAATAAACTTCATGTATGTAGCACCTTTTAAAAACAAAGAAAAAAGGGCTTTACAAGATAAGACAGAAAAAAAGGCAAATAAGACATTTAAGAGTAGATGAAGGTGGGACATTAGGTATTAGGTGTTGCCATTACATAGTTTGTCCAACAGTGGGCAGCGATGACGCCATAAAATACTGCGATTTGAACGGATTTTTGTCAAAATTAAAAGGTAGATATTATTTTGTTTTTATAACAATCAGCTGGCTGAATTTCTTTTCTAATAATGTTCTATAAACACAACACATGATTTTATATGTTTTAAGGGATTGTTAAACGTTGGCTTTGCAGAAGTATCAATATAAGTAGAAGTCTCTAAACTCTATCACATGTGAACTTATTACCACAGTAATTAATTGATATTATAATTAAAGAGTAATTAATTAATTAATTAATATTATAATAATTATTAATATTATGTTAATAAAATGATAATAACTACAAATACAAATTTTTCGATATCTAACTGTGAATTTTTTTTTTTTATTTAAATTGTTTGAAAATGTTTTCTTACATTTAAAGCTGTCATATTTTAGCCAGCCAACATGCAAAAGTAGGGAAAGCAGTAAATCATCACATCAGAGATCAGAAAACATGCAACTTTTTTGAATATATAGTTAAATCAGTGTTAAGTCAGGTAAACTTTACTATCAAAGAGCTGTTTTGTTGTTGTTTTTTTAACAATTTCTGACCAAAAGAAATCTCAAACATGATTGGGCCTTATTATGAACCTGCTGCCCACATAAAAAAAACCCTTTCAACATTACTAATAGGTGTGAATAATTTAAATCTTTTACCACATATAACAATAGTACAGCAGGCTGGAGGAATATTTTGAATAATACTGTTTATGAAAAAAATGTTTTAACTGTTTACTTTTTCAGGTTTATTTGCCAAAGTAAACAAATTCTTTATTGTCATTTTGCATTTTTGTAAAACAAAACTCTTTCAACGCCAATCTTTTTCACAGCAGCATATGGAATAAATAAAAGAAAAAGAATGAAAAGGACTTAGGCACTACTAAACTGGCTATCGCTAAGTTGTCTTTGTTGGAATTGTGTATGACTGCTCATTACTAATTAATAGAAACATGTAAAAGCGAGAGTCTATCCATCCATTTTCTTCCAACTGAGGTCTTAGAGGAAGAGGCAAGTTACACCTTGAACAAGTGACCAGGCTAACGCAGGGCTAACACACAGACAACCAAGTTCCAGAAAAGGGGAGAAGGCAGAGTACCCATGCAGGTACAGGGAGAACATGCAAACTCTACACAGAAGGGTCCATCTGCCTGCTGGAGTTGAACCCAAGACTTTCTTGATGTGAGGCAGCAGTGCTAAACACTGCAAAACTTCTACCACAGTTCTAAAATGTTTGTCTGTAACTATCCTCTGCAGAGCGCTTTGAATCTGATTAGCTTTAATATATTGTACACAGTTTAAAGTATCACACACCACAAGGGACTGTTGTTCTGTGCTATGACACAATATTTTTTAATGTGATGAAGAATGTAAAGAACCACTTAACCCCCTCAGGCTCAAATTAAACTTTTTGTTGCTAATGCACAACTAAGTCCTGCAGTGGTACTTCTGAGTAAAAAAACTCATAAAATATGTATGTGGGGTAATCAGGTTGTTAGTTTTTAACTGTTGCAAATCGGCACTGCCTGCCTTGAGAGGGTTAAAGGAATAATTTTTTTTTTTTAAATATTCATTTCTACTTTTTATCTAGAGATGGACAAAACAGCCACATTCAGGACCAGCTGCAGGTTCAAGACTCCTGGGTTAAATAATGATTCAGCTGATCGACTGTCGACTATACTACACTATGTTATTCATTTTTAAATCTCATTGTCCAAATTCTTTGCACATGAAAACTAATTTAATTTGTTCAGTTTGGAGGTTTAACCCTCAGGAAGATGGATTAACAGCAAAAATTTAAAGCACAGTGAGCTGATGTGATACAATGATATGACTCTGTCACCGTATATTTAATTTCTAGGTTGCTGCACAATATAAGTGAAGTCCTTATGCCGACCCGTCTGAAGAGTCGGACAGACAACATGCTTATACTGTCGCTCAAGCGGCAGAGTGATGTAGTGATGTATGTAGCGCTCATGCTTGTTGCGATTCTTCCAAAAGAGAAAATGCAGTGATGGTGGGGTTTTTTGATTGGCTTGGCCTCACACTGCGCTAAAGGACAGGCTGAGGAACACACGCACACACACACACAGACACACCATTATTCTCCATTGTGCTGTTTATCTGTGGACTCCTGGTTCAATAGGATTCAGAGAACAATGTCCAGAGGATACAAGAGGTCAGGAGGAAAGACGAGGAAAAAACTTAGTCTGCTCTGCTGCCCTGATGGAGACATCCAATGCATAGGAAGTGGTGCACACACACACACACACACACACACACACACACACACACACACTGGACTGGAGCGCACAAATTTCAAGTCTAAAAAATTGGTACAAACAATGACCCACTAACAGTAGATTTATTGTAAACACGCCTGCTTACAACAATTTGTTATCACGCTTCACAGGAAGACCAAGTGTGGATGTGAATTCATAAACTTTAATCTTCTTTACTGTGCCCAGTATAAATTAAACCCACAAAAACCTACTGACATCTCTTTTCAATCATGACATGCCCAATCTTTCACAAACACCTACAGGACAGCAGCAAGTGCAACAATGACAACAACAACGTTTTAGAGAACATCTGATGCTTAGCTCCATTTATGGTACAATATTGATAAATGAGCCCAAACTGTGGCTACAGTTGCTTTCACAATTAACTGATTCATTAGTTGGTCGATAACACGCCCATTAAAAAAACCCAGGAGTCCAAGGTTGACATCGCTTTTCTGGCCTAACAAGGATCCAAAACTGCCAAGCACGAGAGCGCAAAGTAACAAACTGTCAGGTATTAGAAGCAGCTAATGTTCTCCCTTTCACAGTCAGCTTGAACAACCAAACTCTGATTACATCAGTTTGTTCCTGATTCTTTATAACGTTACCTTTCATTTGTGGTTTGCCATGTAGGTGGAAATTTCTAGTAAACAAAGGAAACAAATATAAACTTCACTCCACCCCTATAACTTTATTCTTATTATAAAACAGTGGTAACTACTTTGAGCAGTGCTAGCACATGAACTTAGCAGACACCTGTTTGCTAATTAGAAAGCAATATATGACGAGGCTGTGGCATGAGACACGACAGTGCTCGGGCCAGCGAACAAAGCACGAGTGAAGGTGCAGGTCACCTTTCCCCCAGCATGAACCCGTTCACCTGGGAAGACAAAGCTCCAAAAGAGAAGGTGGGGCCGGTGGAGGGATAGGGAGGGGGTGGAGGTGAAGGGTGAAAAACCAGTCCTCGAGGTTATGTGTGTGTGTGTGTGTGTGTGTGTGTGTGTGTGTGTGTGTGTGTGTGTGTGTGTGTGTGTGTGTCAGAAAGAGAGAGGAGAGCAGGAGTACATTGCTGCTGACAAGCAGACTCTTTACATCTGCATTGCTTGGTTCTGTTGTCCACCGCAGAGATTGAAAGATAGTGTGTGTGTGTGTGTGTGTGTGTGTGTGTGTGTGTGTGTGTGTGTGTGTGTGTGTGTGTGTGTGTGTGTGTGCAGTAAGCTAAAGTATATGAAGATGCAGCATTAAACTAGCCTCCAAAAAAGAAAGAAAAGAAAAAGAAATGAAGGGCAGCAGGGGGTGAGAAGATGGGACTGAAGAGTGAAAGAGGACAGAAAGGAGATTGACAGAAAGAAAGGTCAGGGACTCCCCACTGATGGACAGCTTTGTATGCAACCAGCCACTGTAAAGACGAGCACACACACTCACACTCCTTCCTTCCACACACTTTGTACTCGGCACTGAGATGTCACCTCTGAACTGTTCCCAGACCTGTGAACCGTTTCCCACCTTGCTAATGCCTGACCCTTTTAACATGCTGAGAACCCCTGAACATACTTAAAGGAGCCTAAGGTGTCACCTCTGACATCACTGACCCTCAGGGCTCCACTGCTTTACAGACCAGACCGCTGCAACACAGTGCCACTGCTTCCCACCCCACAGCTTTATAAAAAGATATTTCTATGCTGGCAAAATTTCACAGTACAACAAGGAGAACTTTCCTCACTCTGAAACTTAATGAAGTTCTAATTATTCACTGCCATACTTCAGTGGATCAGCTAAAAATGGGGCTTTATGGAGAAAAGAAGGGTGTTGAAGTCTTTGCTAAAACGTTGACACCTGTGCCTATTCTCGGTGAACCTGCTGATATCCGCTCATTTGCATCTGCCAACAGAACTGACATCATCCCCATCACCACCGCCATCATCATCATCATAATAATAATTTCCCACACCACTCGATAATTGTGTAGCGGAGCAGTGAGGTCGAGAGCAGCGCTCATTTTTCCACATAATTATGCATTAAAGTCAAAAGTCAAAAGAAAGCGTAAATGGAGAAGCTGGTGCAAGTTAGACTAAATGGGAATGTTGGGAAAGTTAGAGGTTGATGGATGAGGTGGAATTCCGACTGATCTGAGTTTGGGAAGTTCCTTCCCAAGTTCTTATTAACGACATTGGTTAATATTTCCACGAAGAGTGACCATCAAGCTTCCACTCACCAGTCCCGGTGCGCCCTGCGCTCTCCACCAGAGAGACAGGAGGGGGGGATAAACTTCCGTCCTCCTCCTCTTCCTCCCCCGCTTTAATTGCTCACCGCATGCAAAGCACGGTGGTTTGGGACAGACGCTTCTCCGCACGAACTTGTCCTCCCGGTCCTTCGGAGTGGAGAGAGCCGGCTGCTGTTTGTGGTAAGATGACGGTGAGGAGTGAGAGGCAGGCGGAACACTGCTGCGATGCGTAAATGTTTTTGGAGACGGGGAGCGCGCACACTCACTCACTCACTCACTCCCGGTGACTTTCTGTTTGCTTGTCTGGGTTTCCAACTCTCACCGTCCCCAGCGCCCTGCAGCTCACCTCCCACTTAAAGGGAGAGGGACTAATTTCCAGGTGGCGGCTGTGAGAACACTTACACACACACACACACGAGTGTATCAAGGGAGAGAGAGTCGATAATCTGTTACTGGCTCCCGTGTCTATTGAAACGCACATTGACTACACTGTTAATGACTATTGATTGGAGAGACCTCACCAACTGACGGCCTCTTCTCTCCCTCTTAGATCCATAACCAATCCAATAAGCAAGACTTAATAGCAAAGATACCGGCAGGGTCGTTTAACTTTACAAGTACATATAAAATAAATAAATAAATAAAGAGAGAGAATGCAGTTAGTAGTCATTTTCATTACAAGCTAATCTGTTATCAGTGATTAGTTGGTCGCTCTTTAAAATGTCATGAGATTACAGAGCGTGTAAAGTTGCGCTTTCAAACGTCTTCGGGACTGAGTAAAGATTATTAGAAGGGGGAGGGGTGATCATGAGTGAGCCTGGGTTGATTCAAAGAGTGATCTTTGTTGACAGAGGCTTTCTTTATTCAGCGCTGTGCCATACTGCAAAATTTGGTATTGAGCCAATACCAAATAAATGCCACAAAAATGCCACTAAGTGCCGATATCACACGTTTTAAACACTGTGATTTTTTTTAAATGTGTCAGACAAGCAATGAATAAAATAGATCTGACAGTCAAAACAAAAAACACGACACAAAAGTGTTTGTTTCTGAGTGTTTGTTTGAGGTGTGTTTTTTTTTAAAAATAAATACATGAATAAAAAAATATTTAACAGAATTCAGAGGTCTGCTACTGAATTTAAAGTATTGATACTTTGCCACCATTGATCTGATACTTATATCAATATTTTAGTATTGGTATCAATACTGTCGATATTCAGTTCGATTTGACCGCTTGTCATTTTTAAAATTTCCACCTTTTGATCAAAGAAGTCTGTCATGCTTAACAAGTGTGGTGTAAAACTATTCCTATATTTTTTTTCAGGGCTTTTCCCCACTCCATGTACAATATCCTGTAAATCTGGGACTCATTTGACTCTTAGAACTGAAGAAGCTTCTCGGATGAGAGGTTTAACGTCTTCAAGCAACTTAAAGAAGTCCAGACACTTTTCTTTCTAAGCTCCTTAGAATATCCTCTAAAAGTATGCTAACAGTAAAGTGCAAATACTTTTGGTGGGTGCTGTATGTATCCACTATTTGAAACACTTTCTACCTCTTAGCTCACTAGACACTGTCTCTTAGTCAGTCACACTTTTAAGACTAAAAAACAAACAAACAATTAAATGAATGAGAGGTAAAACTTGAGGGGGTAGGGACAAATAAGTAAATACTTCTGCCTACTCCTTTTCAAACAAATAATGGAATAATACTTTGTAATGATTGTGAAGGCACATGTTTGAAATGTTTGAAATAAAAATGAACTGAACTGAACTGAACACTACTTGCCATGTGTTGAATGAAACTGTACACCTCTTTTTATGCGTGATGAAGAAAAAAAAACAGGAGTTTGACTCCTATCCAGATCACTTTTTTTTTTTAAAAAAAACAAAAAAACTTTAGGGTAAGTAAGGGTTTTGCAACAAAATCACGCTCGGCAGTGACAACATAAAGAATAACCCAATGACTGAGGGCAGAAAAAACAAGAATAAATCATAGTGATGGAAGTTTAAAAGTGAAGAACAGAAGTGTTAGCTGTGTTCAGCTGTTACCATACACGGCTGGTTTGTTTTACACAGCAGGAGCACAACTACATTACAAATATCCAGGTAAAATGCTGGATTTAAAATTTAGCAGATTTCTTGTAAACATTGCTGCAAGCTAACAGCAATTACCTTGTCTCTTGCTAGCAGTGTTAGCTGCATCAAGCAGGGATAATTCTTTATCAGCAGGCACAGCATTTACTCCTCAACATTTGCTTGAAAGTCTTAGTTTTCAGCTCTGAGGTTTGTGTGTTTATTTTGTTTGTTGGTAGTAGTTTTAATAAATACATTCTTTCAGATTAAGGTAGGAGTATATAATGCTAGCAGTAAGCTAGCAGTATAAACTACCAGTAAACTAGCAGTTTAAAACAGCAGTATATAAAGGTAGCAATAAGATAGCAGAATAAGATTAAACTAACAATGTTACAAAGGTTACACGTCCATGTCCATGCCAGCACCAGCAGATGCTGTTTATTTCAGACAGAAACATGTCGAACCCCTCAATGTCTGCACATTGAAAGGTGGCATTAAGTAGGTGCGCAGTGGGTTACAGTGTGACGCTTACTGTCCAAGCATCAGTATGTGATGACTTCGGAGTGAGGACAAATCAGTATTTGTAGAATAGAATAGAATAGAATAGAATTCAACTTTATTGTCATTGCACATGCACAGGTACAGGGCAACGAAATGCAGGGCAGAAAAACACACATTGAAATAAAAGATAAAAGCCTAAAAGTCCTGTGATATATGCTAGCACCGCCTCCCTCCAATGAACTGGAAGCACTCGTGTAGTAGTTAAGTATTTACTGATATATAAGTTAAAATTACATTATGCTTTTTTTATAGTTATGCCTCTGTCAGTGCGCCCCAGGGCAGCTGTGGCTACAATGTAGCTTGCCATTGCCAGTGTGTGAATGTGTGTGTGAATGGGTGAATGACTGAATGTAGTGTAAAGCGCTTTGGGGTCCTTAGGGACTGAGTAAAGCGCTATACAAATGCAGGCCATTTACCATTTATGATTAGTTACAACACACGTTTTTGGATAGGTGGAGATTCTCTACTGTGTCACCTACCAGTCTACCAGACTTTATTAACGTGTAGCAGGGGCACTGGCCTTTGCCTCACATAAATTCAAACATTTTTGGACGTAACACACACAACAGCATCTTAGTCTCGCACCATTTCACTGTAACTTCAGGCTAGTTCAAAAACGCTCCGGTTCCTTTCACTGAGAAACACTTTGCCGCTGAAAACAATCCAGGTAGCAATTTGCATCTCCCAGAGAATGCATTTAAGAATCCAATGAGTTTTAAATGATCACAGTTTATATTGGACACACTGTGGCTGGCTCCAAGAACATTCTTCTTCCTCTGCCTCTGATGAAGATTATATAAATTAACTTATCTTTCAACCATCATATGCAAATCTTGTGTTTGAGCAGTGCTTTTTTTGTACTGTCCTTTAATTGTGAAAAGTTGTCATCAGTCCGTATTTCCCATGTGATGGTGAACAGCCAAGCCTGCCATGACTGAAAGACATGAATGTGGTTATGCTCTACAGTAATGTTATCTTATTGTATCTGTGTGGCTAACTGTGACAGTGTTGTAGGTAAAGAAGCAAGAATCAAGCCAACATCACATAAGTGCGAGTAAAGAAGTGAAGACCTCATATGAAGAAAGAATGAAAGGTAAAGAAGGAAAGAAGGACTCTCTGAGGTCATGGGAGTGCACACAGTGAGGAGCAGATAAAAGGAGGTGCGGCTCTGTGGGGACAGAAAGAGGGAGAGAGAAACAGAAAGAAAGCGAGAGAATGAAAGAGAGGGAGAGAATGAGGTAGAGAGAGGTTGGCTGTGCATTGGGGAAGCTGATGTGCCATTTCTAATCCCTCCTGTTCGTGGCTTTGTGCCGTGGCCCAGCAGGAAGTGGGAGCTGGGCAGACAACAATTAACAAAAGAGCTGTGAAGAATACAATTAGCCATCAATGGCCAACCACGGGCCTTTGTGCCTGTCACCATGGAGACGGCACAACACCACTATACCCAGATTACAAAACCCTTTTCTACACTTCTCTTTTTTCTCTCTCCATCTCCCCTTCTCTCCTGTAGCCTTTTCACTTTCCCTGCACTTTATTCTTCCGCTTTTTAACCATTGTCCAGCGTTTCTCTTTAGTTTTTTGTGTATTATGTACAGATATTATATGTCCCGCTATATAAGTGGACACGTGCATCCTTTATCTGTGTCATCTGGCTACTTGAAATTGAAGCACTTACTAATCATTTTTCCTAAAGTTCAGCTGACCTGTCAGCATCAATGTAGGCTAATATCATTCAACGATCCTCAACAGTGTCGCGACACCTCACTTTATGTAGTAAAGCTTTCAGAGACATCGTGAATTGAGGCGAAACCACACTCAAAGAATCCTGAATGGAAATCTATGGGAGATTTCTGCAACAGCAAAGACTGCAAATGAAGTATGATATGACTTTTAAGTGTAGTCTTTTTGAGAGTTGGCAGTCATTATGGATTTTCAAATGGCAAATGGGCTTTATCAAATAAGTAATCATGAAAGCCAATTTTGATTGTTGTATACTCTCTAGAATACCTGGATAATACAGCGGATAGTTGGATTGTTAAGCGTGTATGTTCTGGATAGCTTTCTGCTCAGGCTATAGAGTTAACAGCTCTTTATTTGTGTATGACAACCTAAGCTAAGTCTCTTCTTCCATGTGATTTTTCGGGCAGCAGTGTTTATTAAAGCCAAGCATCTATGTTTTAGATCCAAATCTGCAGCTACTCTATTCCATGAACATATGTGGGTCCACGTCTAACACAACAGCTTCCATACTGTGTAGGAAAATTTCCGTCTTCGGTTGGTTGCAGTGAGTAGCGGACTACCAGTTTCCTGAGGTACGTTCCTGAGACGCCTCTCTGTCTCCGGTTCCATCCGAAGTGTCTCATCATCAATTTGATTTTGTTCCTTGTTTGGGGATGTGGTTCCAGCCAACCATCAAACTGAAATGATTTGTGACCGTCGTCATAACAGCCCGTGGGGTAATCCACCTTTGCCACCATTTATCTGCCGAGTTTCCGAAAAATCAGACTCGCACGGGTAAACAAACTGGCTGGAGCAGATAAATGTGCACAGTGATTAGATCAGTATTCCAGGATGAAGATCCATCGCCGTTCCAAGGGCAAATTTCCACATTTTCCTTTAGTTGGACTTAAAAACAAATATTGCAAGTCATGCTTAAAAATTGTGTATTTGTGATGGCTGCTGGGAGCTTGTCAAATATAAAACTTTTGCATTTTGCCTCATCTAACTCTTAAACTATTTTTGTACATGTACTTTGAGCAACTGGTGTGGTCTGCCTTGTCTCTCATGTAGCTTACAGCAGGAGTTTGTCCACCTTATGAATTCTCATTACTGTAAACGCTCTGGTTTGGGCAGGGGTATGATGACTGGATATGAAGCAGGAAGGCTGCAGTTCCTTGAGGTTATCTCAAAGGTCAGTCACATGTTAAAATGCAAAATAGCAAAAAAATTAAAACTCTGAAGTGGTTTTTTAATGGTTTAAAGTTGGGGATGTGTCTGCTTTGACTCACGGGAATGCTGACACAAGAAGCTGCTACTGGTTTGTGCTGCCATTCAGCATCAGCAACGAATGGCAGCACAATTGTTTTGGTTCTTCCTTGATTTACTTTGATGATTTGTTTTCTTTTGTCTTGCTTTTAACTTGCTGTCTTCTTCTACTCTCCCATCCAGGTCGCCGGACACGCCGCTCCGGTGTCAGCGCAGAGCAGACACACTTTGCTCCCCCTCCTTTTGTGTTTAGATGTTGCGCCGTCACGTGACGTGACTTAGATGCTTTTGGGGTTGTTAAGTTGTTTACATATTATTTATATTTTTTCCAGTTGTTGTTTTTGTTGTTGAGAACTTTTTATCTGTAATTTTTGTATTTTAGTTTCTCAACAGTACTTGCTTGATCTAATTTGCTTATTGGTTTGCTGCACTTTTTATTTAAGATTTAAGAAAAAAAAGATAAAGCAAGTTCTATTTAATTATAAACTTTGTCCTAATTATATCCTAGTTTTAACTATTTAATAATAAAAAAGGAAACATACAAAACACTTAAGGTCATGAAAATTAATTGAGACTTAGCAAATCAATGAGGCATGCACTTTATTTGTTGAAAAGTATCGGTATCGTTGATATTTGCCGGTATTTACTTGGTATCGGATCGATACCAAAATAAGCAGTATTGCAAACCACTAGATTCTGTTCATCTGGACGTAGTGTTTTCAGTGGGAAAAATGTTTCCTCACTCATCCAAGTGACTTCTGCCTAATTTCACCTCCTCACTACGTACGACTCTGGATACTGTAGCTCCTGTGAAAACTAAGGTCTCTAATCAGAAGTACCTGACTCCGTGGTATAATTCTCAAACACATACCCTAAAGCAGATGACTCGTAAGCTGGAGAGGAAATGGCGTGTCACAAATTTAGAGGATCCTCATTTAGCCTGGAGAAATAGTTTGTTGCTTTATAAGAAAGGCCTCCGCAAAGCCAGAACATCTTACTATTCGTCACTGATTGAAGAAAATAAGAACAACCCCAGGTTTCTCTTCAGCACTGTAGCCAGGCTGACAAAAAGTCAGAGCTCTTTTGAGCCAACCATCCCTTTAACATTAACTAGTAATGACTTCATGAACTTCTTCACAAATAAAATTTTAATCATTAGAGAAAAAATTACCAATAATCATCCCACAGATGTAATATTATCTAGAGCTACTCTTGATGTTAAGTTAGACTCTTTTTCTCCAATTGATCTTTCTGAGTTAACTTCAATAATTACTTCCTCCAAACCATCAACGTGTCTTTTAGACCCCATTCCTACAAAACTGCTCAAAGAAGTCCTGCCATTAATTAATTCTTCGATCTTAAATATGATCAACCTATCTCTAATAATCGGCTATGTACCACAGGCCTTCAAGCTGGCTGTAGTTAAACCTTTACTCAAAAAGCATCTCTAGACCCAGCAGTCTTAGCTAATTATAGGCCAATCTCCAACCTTCCTTTCATATCAAAAATCCTTGAAAGAGTAGTTGTCAAACAGCTAACAGATCATCTGCAGAGGAATGGTTTATTTGAAGAGTTTCAGTCAGGTTTCAGAGCTCAGCACAGCACAGAAACCGCTTTAGTGAAGGTTACAACTGTCGCCAAAGTGCTTGCTCAAAGGGGTCATATGATTGTTGGGTTTTTCTCTGTATCTATGAAGTGCCTTGAGGCGACTTTTGTTGTGATTTGGCGCTATATAAATAAAATTGAATTGAACTTCTTCAGTCTCAGCTTATAAACAGTACATTTACACAATAACTGAAACCAGCCCACTGAATGAACAATGGGCTGTGAGGTCAGTTCCTTGATTATTTCTCTAACCTCCTTGAGATTTTTCTGCCTCAACTTCATCATTTTCCCCTGTGCCTAACTGTCTCCGCCTCTCCACCCTGTTGCCACCTGTGTCTCGTTGTGTAATCAGCCTCTTATAGATGTATATAGATGTGTTTCTGAGCTTTGTTTCTGTTTTCGCTCCAGTATGTTTTTTCATGCTTTTTTGCTTCTTTGGTTTTATTCATATGGAGATTGTATTAATAGGTTTCTGGAAAAATTTCATTTTTTTTCCATTCACATATTTGTGCAGAAACATTTTTTTTTAAATCTTGACCTTGGAAGAAATTTTTCAAAATGCATCCATTTTCAGTGATCCAAAATGCTGTTTACATGTGGACAAAAGGCCCAAAAGCATAGAAAAAGCTAAGCCTACCAAAATACCTGTTTACATGCAGACACAGCCTTAGTATTAGTGATTGAGCACATATGTGTCACTGTGTTTCACTCAGCTCTAAAAATACAACATCCCAGTAGCCAATATGCTGATGTGAAATGTTGAAAATGTCAAAATGCCAGCAGTAGATGTGACAGTTGCTCTACCTTTTATATACACACTGGACAGCAACTCGTTTTCTGTGCAAACTACTGGTACTATTTTTATATCATTATCAGACTTTTATCGCAAACTATCTATTATTGTATTATTATTGTCCAAATCACATTTATATAGCACAACTGAAAAAGCTTGTTCTCCTCAAAGTTTCAGCCTAGTTTTTGGGACAACCAAAAGCAGCCAGTCGGCTGATCTAAGGGCCCACGAGGGAATATAAGGCTGAAGTACATCAGAAAGGTATGGAGGAGCAAGACCATTTAATGCATTATAAGCCAATGTTAGGACTTTGAAAGTAATTCTGTGATAAATAGGAAGCCAATGAAGAGAGGACAGGATATGTTCGTGCCTGTGTGTACCAGTTAAGAGATGGGCAGCAACATTTTGAACAAGCTGAAGACGTGAGAGGGATGCTTGGCTGACTCTAGCATAAAGTGCAAGCCGAGTTGAGATAAAGGCATGTATTATTTTCTCCTAGTCATGCCTTGACAAAACAGGCTTAAACTTTGCTATTTGGAACTGGAAAAAGCTTTTTTGCAACACAAAACTGATTTGTTTATTAAATTTAAAATCAGAGTCCATAATGACTCCCAGATTTGTGACATGCTGTTTGATGTATGACCCAAGTCAACCATAAATAATAAGGGATGGATGGAGCCTGGATTATTAGGTGCTAAAGGCAGGTAAATTTGGCAATCGTCTGCGTAGCAGTGGAAGGATATCTCATGTTTTCTAAGAATTGAGTACAATGAAAAAAAGAAGAGGACCAAGGACTGAGCCCTGAGGAACCCCATGAGAAAGGGGGCTGAGTTGGACAAAAAAAATGTCAATATTAACACTGAACTTTCTGTCACTCAAACAGGAATGAAGCCAATCCAGTGCTGCACCTTTAATGCCAACCCAGTTTTCCAAACAAAAGATAAGAATACTGTAGTCCACAGTATCAAACACTGCAGTGAGATCTAAAAACACAAGATCCGCAGAGCTTCCAGAATCATTAGCTGTAACAATGTCATTAACAACCTGTAGGGGTGCAGTTTCAGTGGAATGTAAATGTTTAAAACCTGAATGAAAAACCACCACAATAACATCAGTATCCAAAAATGTAATAGATTGTGTAAAAACTATTTTCTCCAATAACTTTGAAAGAAATAGGAGTTTTAAGATCGGTCTAAAATTTGAGCAAACTGAGGGAATTATTGAAAAATTATTGTAAAACCTAAAAGTTTAAACTATCTTTAAGCCATGGCAGTTGCTTTATGGGAATGCTTAGAGAAGACTACAGGTAGACCCTGAATAGGGACCTGGGGTTGAAGCTTACCAACATTTCATTAACCTGCTGGTTACCACTCATTATGTGAACTTGTGATTAATGAGTTAAGTTTTAATACCCTGGTTACTTATTTTCTCTTCAGTTATTAAAATACATCCATACTGCGGATAAGGCCAATAGCTGGGATAATGATACTGTATTTGTATGTGCAGGTGCACTCTCAATGAATCTCAGTGAGTCAGCAGATTTAACAAAGACACCCTGTAATGATATACACTTATCTGCACCCTGACATTAAAGGAAAGTAAGGATGTTCCAAACTGATTCATAGGATCGCAATCATGGCTAATTCAGGCATTTTGATTAATAGTTCTGGCTGCGCTGTCAAAAACACCCCACTGTGCTCCATTATAACTCTGTCCACACAGTGCAGTGTGTGAGCGACACGCTGTAAAAGTATATCAAAGCAGCAGTCAACTTTGGTTCATGACTTGACAGTGTGTTTTGTTCATGCTGAGTGTCTCCTGTTCAGATGTTCTTCCAACAGATGTGCACTGACAGTCTTGGTAGCTAATACAGACACTCCGTGACACCGTAAAGAAAGTAGGAAGTATTAGTATTGGAAGCAGTCATTTCTCAGACCACTAGTTTTTGAGTAGTAAGTTTGAGTTTCTAATAAGATAATGAGGTTACACAGACCAGAAATTAATTAGAAATTATTTACAGATGGGAAAATAATTATTTGATTCCCTGCTGAATTTGTTAGTTTGCTCTCTCACAATGAAATGAAGAGTCTCTAGTTTTATGGTAGCAATTTAATAGAAAGAGACAGAATATTAACAAAAAAAAATCCAGAAAAAATATACTACATTAAAAATACATTAAAAGTTATACATTGATTTGCATGCCATGGAGAGAAATAAGTATTTGATCCCAATGGAAAACATGACGTAGTACAGTACATGACCTGGTCCACTGGCCCCTCAATGTGGTAAAGTCATTCTGTATCCAGAAAAACAGCTCCAAAGCATAATTTTTACACCTCCACGGGGATGTTTTTTGGGGGCCATTCCTCCAAAACACAGTGGTTTGAGTTGATGCCAAAGTGATGAACTTTGGGGGTTCATCTGACCACTGCACTTTCTCCCAAGACTTTTGCAAAACATTTAGACGGCTAACTTAAAACTGACGTGTACATGTTCCTTCTTGAGCATTGGCAATTAAAGATTTCAATTCATTATACGAGATCAATCCGAAAAGTAAGGTCTCCAAATCTGTGGGGACGTAGAGAAACTGTTTGTACGGCTGTTGGCCACACTGTTGTGATTGGTGTTTCCCCTACTCCCAAACAAGCCTGCACAGCTTCACTGATATGCTCAATCTTGGCTTGGCAGCCCTATGAAAATGGAGCTCCCGTTGAACACTATCGACAAGAGCAAAGTTCACGCAATTATTCGATTTTTGAACGCAAAACGTTTAAAACCGGTTTTCATTCATCGCCAATTGACAGTGCATGGACAGTCGTGCGTAGATGTCAAAAACGCTCGCGAGTGGTGTAGAGAGTTTACAGCCGGTTGTGCTGAAGTTCAGGATAAACAAACAGCAACAGGTTGATTGCTCAACGCTTCCTGAAGGACATGGGGGCAAGCTGGTAAGACATGGGCATTCGAAAACAGCATCTACAAAAATGCATTATGTAGAAAAGAAATAATTCTTCAACCTTTAAAATATTATAGAAAATAAATGGGTGTTTGTATTTCTAAACACATAGGAGACCTTATTTTTTGGATTGCCCTCGTAGCATAGTGTGCTATAGATAGCGCTCTTGGTGAGTTGTCACCTTCTGCTGTAGCCCACTGTGTAGGTCTGCAATCTACAAACCCTGATGTCCTTTGACAGCTCTGTGTTCTTACTCATGGTGGTGGAGAGGCTGAATGGGAGTAAGTAATTCTGTGCTTTATATAGAGTTCAGATCAGGAGTGTTTGTAATCGATCGATTGATTGTAATCTGTAGGTCACATGGGCACACAGCCAATCTGTGGGAGAAATCTGCTTTGGTTGTACAGGATCAAATATTAATTTGATTCAGTGACATGCAAATTCATTTATAACTTTCATCTAATGCATTCTTTCTGGATTTTGAGTTTAGATGCTGTCGCTCGCTATTAAAATGAAACTACCATAAGAATTAGAGACTGTTCATTTCTTTGAAAGTGAGCAAACTTACAAATCCAGCAAGGGATCAAGTAATTATTTTCCCCACTTTAAAGTTATTTAATTTTTAATAAGAAATGTTAGAAAGGAAAGCTCAGTTATTCCAGTGCTAAAGGAAATGTCTCACCTAGAGCAATCGACACATAAAGCTTTTGTATTTGATTTTCATTTAGTCTCATAATCTTTTTGGGAATGTCATCCATCCATGTAACTTCTAAGTTTGCATGGTTTCACATGATATTAGGGCCTCATCCCATATTTGCATATTTTAACATAAACTTTATGTTGTGCTTTCCAGGAGAAGCCAGGTTTTTGGCTAATGTAGTCAAATTGTGAACACTGTGAACATCTAGATTAGGGACGTCAATTAGACATTAAGACAGTTTATACTATGGATCACATACTTTGTCTTAAATGGGTTGGACCAGCGTCACTACATGATAAATGTGTAAAATTACAGAAGACATTCTAGTAGCTCTTTGCCGATAGTATCCTGTAATATAAATATAACATTTAAAGTTTTGTTAATTCTCAGAAGATTTTTTTTCTTTTTAGATGTGGACCCACTGTAAAAAACAAACAAACCTCTTTCCCTGGTGGGCCAACGCACTTTTAGGTGGGTTGAAGGGCAGCCGTGCACCAACCCTACAAGCCCTGACAGCAGCCCTTTCATTTATTCTCATTGTCGACACTGTATTTCCCAATTAAATCTCTTAACACAACCAGGCCCACCTCTGCTCTGCGTTCCCGCAGCTTGCTAAAAAGAGTTTAGTTTGGATGAAGTGGCAAAAAGGTGGAGCTCAAGAGACAGAAAAAAAGAAACTTGACATAGATGCAATAAAATGTGTCAAAATAACCAACATATTAGCTGTCAGTGATGCTGCTGCTGCACCATCAACTGTAGTACCAGCAACAACTAGTAACAAACCCTCACAGTCACAGGAGGCTGCTAATGCTAGCACCAGATGTGGAGAAGGGAGGAAGGAGGGACAGCAATCCCAACAACAGAGTGAGGAAGAGACAGAGGAAGGTGAAACTGATGTGTTAAAAAAATAAATGGAGGGACATAATTAGGAAGGGAGAGATTCAAGGATTCAAGTAAAATGAATGGCTATTTTGAATATGAGACACTACTGACAGATAAAGTCCATCCATCCTCTTCTTACCCTCGTCAGGGAGAATATCCCAGCTACCATAGGGTGAGAGGCAGGATAGACCCTGGGCAGGTCGCCAGTCCTGGTGGAATCAAACTCAGGTCCTTCTTACTGTGAGGCAACAGTGCTAATCACCACACCTCCATGCTGCTGAGAGATAAAGTGCAGCACTTAACTGTAACATGCTGCAGTGCAACTGAGAAGACGCACAACTTAATCTGTATCTGTGCCAAGTTATGTCATCAGTTTCAGGGTCAACAGCCATCAAAGCTCCTTTTGATTATATTACAAGATGAGGCACTTTTGACAGCTCATTTGGCTCCATCCCCTTATATGACTCCACACAATCCAGTCCATCCTGTACTGGCACTGATGGTTGGTGCCACGTAGGTGTAAATCATGAAGTCAATGCAAAACAATATCTAACACACATGCCAGCACTCATGGTAGATTTCACACAGCAAAAGTTGCACAGTGATGGTCTAAAACTGAAGCAAATGAAGTGAAACTGTGAGATGCAGAGATGTGAATGTAAGCTTTGTTAAAATGTCGCACTGAACTTTGTAACTCTGATTAGGAACATAGTACATGCAGGTCTGCGCGGATCTCTCATGAAACGTTCCAAACACAGACACATTCAGATTTTTTAGTTGAGGCAGAACATTTTTAAAGATATTTAAATGTGCAGTCCTCATGTTTGGTAAAAGCAGTTGTTTGCTTTTATGATAATCAGATATATAGTGTGCCTGTTTGACAAAGAAGCTAACAGTCCTGGCTGTGCTAGCAAGTCTCACTGTGTATACTGTTGGTTAATTTTTGGAGCATTTTAATGGAATTACCAACAAAAATTACATTACTGCTTAGTTTGTGATGCAGCTGGTCTAAGAAGTGTGCACTATGTTAGTGAGTAGGGTTAGAGTTAGGGGACTACTGGGATTGGTGAGCAGTCATTCTGTTTATACTTCTTTAATATCTGCTGCCTGGGGCACATGTGTAGTTGGTGCATTGTACTGTAGTTTCAACAGATGTCTCTGTGCACTCATCAGAAATTTTGCAAGCACACTGATGTTTACATAGACCCGTGTGCTCACTGAAGACAAAACCTCTGTTACTGGGTCCAGTCTTCTGGAGATGGAAACGATTGTTTTTAGTGTCGTGGTCCTGGGTACCGAGTATTTTGAGTTTCTGTTCTGGACTTGTTCTTTGGAAATTTGAGATAATTTATGTTCTAGTTATGCATTAGTTTTCTGTATTTCCTGGTCCTTTTTTTGTTATTTGCATTTCTTTTTCTTCATTTCATCTTTCATTGAGGGCAATCGTGGCTCAAGAGTTGGCAGTTTGTCTTGTAATCGGAAGGTTGCCGGTTCGAGCCCCGGCTCCGACAGTCTTAATCGTTGAAGTGTCTTGTCCTTGGGCAAGACACTTCACTCGTTGCCTACTGGTGGTGGTCAGAGGGCCCGGTAGCGCCAGTGTCCGGCAGCCTCGCCTCTGTCAGTGCGCCCCAGGGTGGCTGTGGCTACAATGTAGCTGCCATCACCTGTGTGTGAATGTGTGTGTGTGAATGGGTGAATGACTGAATGCAGTGTAAAGTGTTTTGGGGTCCTTAGGGACTGAGTAAAGCGCTATACAAGTACAGGCCATTACCATTTCATTTTTGTTTTTCTATATTAGTTCCCTTTCATGCCCAGTCGCTCCCAGTCTCCTCTTCATGTCCTGTCATCAGTGTCTTCCCACTTGCGTCTCCAGGTCTGTGTTCTGAAAGGGTTCCCTGTCTTTTCTAGTTAATACATTTCCAGTTCTGGTTCCCATGTCAGTCATGTCTGTCAGTCTATCTTCAGCCCGTGTCGTAGTCTGGGTCTCATTGTGTGTTACTTTCTGTTTGATTTTAATAGTCATCTGTCTCATGTATGTGTGATGTTCAGTTTTTCCCATCTTGTCATCTCAAAGGGTTAAAAGCTTTTCTATTTGGATGCTCCAAAAAGATGAAAAATCAATAAAAATGGGTAGACATTTACCCAAATGAAACCCCTGGTGGTGACATGGTGGATATCAAGAGGGTAAACATAGTCTTCTTTTCCTGTTTTCCAGTGAAACATCTAAAATATTATACGTGTGCGTGTCCCCATGCTGAGCTGAGGTTGTGTATACTGCAAAACATTTGTGACATCTAAAGTGTGTGAAAGCCAAACAAGTTCTATATGGAGACTTAAAACATATGTTTGACACATCTCGAGGCTGGACTTGGTGTCTTCTTGTTGCCAGTAATTCAGCATCTGAATTTTATATTTTTTTTATAAATAATACAAAACCAGGTAATTAAATGTTTGTTGTGATAAAAAACATGAAATTTTTACTCAAAGCACAGTATTTGAATGTGACTTCCAGTATATCAGGAGGGGATCTTTCATGTCTCCTTTTATGTTTTTGTGTCGCTGCTGGATGATTACAGGTGTAAACTGCAACCTTGAAAAGAGGCTTGTTCTGCTTTCTGCTTTCAGCGAGGATTTTTCTTTTCTTTTTGTATTCTTTTTAGACACCATTATGCAATTTTGTTAATGGTTTCAGAGCTCAATAACATCTTGAGTGGGCATTTACTATTTTGCAAACTCAAACATTTGGTTTTGTCACCTATTCTAAAAAGCATGTGCTATTGTGTGTGGCCAAACACCGGAACAATGGAGAGAAACTGTACTCTCCTGAATGACTGCCTTCAGCTGTCGGCAACAGCACAAAGCTTTGATTATTATTATTTTATAATGTTTTTGAACCATATAGGCTTAACTTCCAGCTGCAGCTTCTACAGTACCGTTGTGCGCGGTGCACAGCTGTGCACAGCTGTGCACAGCTGTGCAGGAGCTTCAAAAGTTTTTCTCCTTTCATGGAGAAACATGTAGTGTTTGGTTTAAGTTGGCCTTTGTTCTTGTTCTGTGCTAAAATGCAACAAAACATCAGTTAACGCCTTTTTTAAAAAGGGGCCCACCACACCAGTTTGCCTGTCTGTCAGCTTCTTACACAACTTCGGGTTCCTGTCACACCAGAGAGATTACATTCCACGTTATTAAAGCCAGTTTTGGCAGCAGGCGTTAGGCCCACAGGAGAGTGGACCAAGCCCACCTGGTGCCCTATTCTCCCTACATAAACAGATATTTTTTTTAAGCATTAGACAAATTGGCCCCTCATCCAGGACTCGGGAGTTTTCCCAGACAGCATGGCTCCTAAGATCACTCAGGCAATCAAACCCCTTTGCAAAGGTAAGGTGGTAATTTGTGGAAGGTAGTGCAGTTTTATGTTGTAATCAAGCATTTCCCTGCTAAGCAGCTTCACATGTATTTATGCATTACTGTACCTTACGATATAAAACGCTACGAGGGGACTGTTGTTGTGGTTTGGTGCTATATAAATAAAACTAAATTGAACTGAACGATATCTCAAATGGAAATATATTCTTTACTTCAATACATATTATGGTTAATTTTCTAATTAAAAGTTTTCAACAGGGAGGGGGGCTCAACTGATGTTCCTCAACTCTAAACAGTCTGTAGTACAAAACACAACACGAGCTTTCATTGTAAGCATGAGGCCAGATCATGATCCTGGAGCCGTTCCAGATCTCCCTTGACTAATATAAGGCCCTTCGGTACGCCACCGAAGCTGTTTATATACATAAACTACCTGAAAGAGAACAAAAAATGAGCAAAGGGCACACGCTCACAAAAAAAAAGAAAATTCAAGAAATACTACGACGGACTGAAAACCAGTTTCTTAAGTAGCAGTGTGCTATAGCAGCCCAGTCATTTAATTCATTCACAAACAATAAAGTTGACACGCCTGGCTGAAAGACGCTGCGTGACAGGAAGATTTCATTCGGATATATTTTAAAACAACTCTCAGCTGCTTGCATTGTTGTGATGTGATTGCAGCCCGTCCTCCACAAAAGAAAAGCAGGAGATTGAGACTTGTGAGCAACTTAATTCATGAAAATTTAAAAAGCTATTACATTTAGTTTCATTGAAATTCATTATCCTGTGAACATTACATCGACGGCAAAAGTAAATCCACTGACTGTGAACAGGTTTCGTAATCTAAAAAACATTGTGGTTCCTGAATAATTATCATGAATAACAACACTTCAAAGACATCTGCTTTTTTTGTGTCCACAGCTCACACCCTGTGCATGTGTTTGCACCAAATGCTATGCACTAACAAGTGCAAACATGACGTGTTGTGCCACCTTTGCAGGTCTAAAAAAATGCCACCTGTAGGATCAGAGAGATGTTTGCACAGTTTGTGCACACTCACACGTTATTAAGAGGCCTAAATATGCAGCGCATGCACATTAAACAACTATAAACCTAGTTGGTGACTGGATATGCAATCCCAACCATGGGACACTGCATAAAATGTAAATAAAACAGAAATGCAAACACATAACTCATACATCCATATTTTATCCACACAAGTAGAATGAAAAAATATCAAAAGCTCTTAGATATATGATATAAACATATCAAAAAATTTAATGTGGGAAAGTTGAGACAGAGCCATGTTTACCCCTGTGTAGCATCCCCTCTTCCTTTAACTGATATCCATTCATTTCTGGGAAAGGAGGAGTCCGGTTTGTGCATTATAGCATTCGAGTTGCTCAACAGTCAAAGGAGCCTTAACGATTTCATAGAATACGCCAAATTTATACTGATGACTCACTCCCTTCACATCACTTAAAACACAAACTCTGTGTGATTCTGATGCTGTCTCCAGGAAAAGTTAACAGTCCTGAGTGAGTTTGTTAATTTTAGCCAGGTTAGCTAAGTGTGTCAGTTGTCCTGATCTGAGCAGAGACAGGGTTTCCTGCTGTGGCTGCAGGGTCAGTAGCAGGAAATATGAACTGGGCAGGGAGCTACTTTTGACAAGAAGGCACTCGGCTCAAGTCACTTTGCAATTCTATTTAAAAAAACAAAACACTATGCCTATTTGCAACCATATATACATCGTACACTCAGAGAGAACTCTAGCCACAGTTAGAAATGTGCAAATATATCCGTCTTAGTTTGCAGACGAAGAGACAAACAGGAGAGACATTTTGTCTGTGAAGAAGTGGATCGGTGAACTTACCACACACTCGGACAGCTCACTGTGAGCACACAATATCCTCAAAACATTTTCCTTGAGAAGCACAAGCCAATGAGTGACCTCTTTTTATTTTGAAGAGACACGAGGGATACTTCCCAAATTCTGACCTGAACAGGCCAACCCGCTTGGTGTCCTCTTCAGCCATGCTGGTTACTATTCAGTTCAATTCAGTTTTATTTATACAGCGCCAAATCACAACATCTGTCGCCTCAAGATGCTTTTTGTACAATTTCTACAAACCCAACAGTCATATGACCCCCTATGAGCAAGCACTTTGGCGACAGTGGGAAGGAAAAACTCCCTTTGAACAGGAAGAAACCTCCAACAGAACCAGGCTCAGGGCAGGGCGGGGCCATCTGCCACGATTGGTTGGGTTGAGAGAAGGAGGACATGCTGTCTTTATCCTGATTGCTGCACATGCACTAAACTACTGTGAATCGAAAAATTAAACCACACTCGCATTGCAATAAAAATTTTGCCAATATAGGTATTTAAGCTCTTCATTACCAAACTGAATTAGGGTAAGTTATTACGGTGGCCCCTAGACACAAAGCACGTACAAACTCGAAAACACTTGCAAACTCGAAAACACATGCAAACTCCAAAACACTTGCAAACTCCAAAACACTTGCAAAATCCAAAACACTTGCAAACTCCAAAACACATGCAAACCCCAAAACACATGCAAATTCCAAAACACAACGGAAGTGCTCCAGGACGCTAGGGGCAGTGTTGAGCTTTTGTTACCTAGTAACTACACAAGCCAGGAAGTGCCAATGACCGGATTTGGACTGTATCTGTCACTACCCGATCCGTACCGGAAACCCAATCGGTACCCCGCATGCGCAAATCTTACGTCACTTCCTCTCTTTGCCAACATTGCGATATTCAATATATTTGAATGATACGGTTAGCGCCCAGTTACCTCCAAGCATTTCTCAACAGCTCTGCCTCCTTTTCGACTGCCCGGGACATTTAAACAATGGATAATCCGTATACAAAGAAATTCATGCTTTTCTCCTCAACAGAGAGCGTCCCCCGATTGAGCAACAGTGCCATAAAATAAGAAGAATGGCGCCTAATTACAGAGTTAATAATGCAGACTTTGTAATATCTCACGTGTAGATTCATCAGCCAGATGAAGTGTTTACTGACAATTGACAGTGATAGCGGACGTCATCATCACTATTCCAACAATCCTCTCCTCACAGACAAGCATAAACACACTCGACTATCGCTAAATCAGATTTAACACACGTTTGTAATGACGATAATTCAGTTTATAATAGGGTTTATTCACTCGGTCAGCAGGTGGCGGTATCCTCGTACACTGGGGAGTAAACTGCCATTAAACGAACAGAAGAAGAAGAAAACATCTGCACATGCGCGGTACGGATCGGGTAGACCCGATTTGTACGGTCAGACTTTACACATGCGCAGTAAAGATCGGAGAGTCCTGATCCGTAACTTTCTTTTTATTTTTCGTTTTTGTCTACATTGTACTGAAATGCTTCATTATTGAAAACATTTTAAGATATACTTGTTATTCTTAACATCTTAACAGATACTCTGACCCATAACTATCGTAAAACGCTACGACCGGAAGTAGAAACCTTTCGCGCATGCGGGGTACCGATCGGGTTTCTGGTACGGATCGGGTAGTGACAGTATCCCAATTCAGGGTCTGCAGCCTTAAAGGCCGCATTTTAAGGCCGATTATGTCACAGCGACACGATGAAGGCTGTCCCAATTCAAAGGCTGCTCGAAATGCGGCCCTCAAATGCGTCCTTAATTTCCCTGAATTTTAAGGATGGGTCAGTGTAGCCTTCATGGCCCAACATATCCCAGATTTCATAGCACGGCGGTGGTGTGGATAATTTTGCTGAAAAAAAATGGCGGAAGCAGAGCCGCCGAAGAGTAAACTTTCAGAAGTAAGTACTGAATATTATGTCACTTATTTATGCGCGAATGTTTTTATAATGAAGAACATTAAAGCATTACTGTTGGCCACATGTCGGGAAAGTTATGTGATATTAGCGATGTTTGTACTAACTTGGTTTTAAAGCCTTTACTTCAAAATATACGCCGTTCAATAGTTGACTTTAATCTTACAGAGAATGTGATGATTTTATGGATTAAAGTCAGTCATATATCCACAAACACAACAAGCTGAAAGTCAGTGATGCTGCTCGGTTTGTAGTCCTGAATATCACGGCACAAGCAGGATTCACTGCACTGTTAATGTGAGCTATGTTATATTGCTGCCTCTGTTCGGTGGTGTCGAGCCAAACGGACTTTAACGTGTGTTTGAACGAGCTGACGGTTCACTCGTTAAGCTGAAAGAAAGATGCTTTAATCACAGGAGTCACACATGTGTCCACTGTACCATCTGGAACTCTTCTTGTTTCGTAATAACACAAACACTAAATCCTCCTTCTCTTGAGCTGTTTTGTAGCAGTGTGTACACCTGAGACTGTCACCTGTCTCTGTCCTACACTCTCTCTCTTTTTCTGATTGTGGAATAAAAGTATGAACATGTGTTTATAAGTTACACTTGTGTTTGAATCCTGCAGCTTATCACACATTTGATTTCCATGTGTGACAACTGCAAGTGTCCAGAGTGAGGACAGACTGAGGGACCCACTGCTGCACATCATCTGTGAGGCTTTGCACCCCTGATGATCCACCAGGACAAACTCAGCAGTGTGTGAGGAAGAGGAGGAGGAAGAGCCAGCAGCAGCTGACAGATGGAGAGAATAGACAGACTGTTCCCTGTTTGTGAAGGACTGCTAGAAAGGTTTAACATAATTGTCTGTGCTGAATCAGTCTTATTAGGTAATGTTCAAATAATTTGATCATCCCAGTGTTTTCAGTGTGGGAGAAAGTACTCAGGGCCTTCAAGTTACACACTATGAAAGGCAGCAACAAGTTTAATATTCAGAAACCTAAAGTATGTATCAGCAGCAGAATGGAACTAAAAATAAATGTTTGTTTCAGTTCTATGAAGCTTTGAGTATTTTGGATTAGTAGTACTGCTGTGTTTGTTGCATCATATTGCTGTAATTGCTTATATGCTTTATATATTCTGAGGTAAGTTGATCTATAGTGTTACATCATATTCTATAAGGATGTTATGTGTTTGTAGACTTTCTGCCCAGTTTGACCCATTTAGCAGAAGTCAGCCTGTTTAAGGCTCTGATATCTATTCTGTATGACTTAAAGCAGTTATGACATGGTCTGATTTTCTCACCCAATAAAGGAATATTTCATATATCGGTCTACTCTTCATTTTATCAGAAACAGTTATCACAGCTTGTACATTTTCTTTTTATAAATATATGTAAGCAATGAGCCAAATTTAGTAATGCCAACATGAAGGAATAACATTTGTCTCTTATATATGATACACCTATATATGCACTGTCAAAGATACTTGTCTTTGAGTGAAGATTTAAGGTGATAAGACATATAAATAACTGCAACTTGAATCTGTACTGAAGCTCAGTATTTGACACAGAGTTCATGTTCACTGCTGTAATAGCTAATAATGATTAATATAATAACTATAATATTGGCCATATTATATTTACATTACCAAAGTGATATGACTTTAGTCTCATGAACAACATCAGCTAATTCTTATTTACTAATTAATCTTGAAATAACTGTTCAGTACAGAAATGAAGCCCAAAAATCATGTTTTACTGTCCTGTGGTCTCAGCCTCAGATACTTATCAAATCACACAAAGCTCTTGTAGAAACAAACAAACAAATGAACAAAATATGTTCTCCTTCATTTCTGTCAAACAAAGTTGTATGACACGTTTCCAGCGGTTAGTATCATGGTTGCTAGTCAACCTGGGAACCGCGACGGAGACTAGACCGTCCCATACAGACAAACTTGACGTTTATTTTGCAAACACTGCCCCTAGCGTCCTGGAGCACTTCCGTTGTGTTTTGGAATTTGCATGTGTTTTGGATTTTGCATGTGTTTTCGAGTTTGCATGTGTTTTCGAGTTTGCACATGCTTTGTCTCTAGGGACCACCGTAAGTTATAGTTCAAAAGTATCAGTAGATTTCAGAAGAGGGGGCACAGTAACTGTATTGGGACTGGACCCCCAGGGCCTGTTCATAATGCCTCCATAATGCTGATTAACTGAAAGGTTCAAAGTTGACCTTGTGACACAAGATTGTTGATCTAACCTCCCACACTTGCACTGACATCTCATTTTTATAGTGAGATTTTCAGTGAACAGCTACAAAATGCCAGTTCAACACTTGGAATCAACACATTATCCTTTTCTGCTTAATTTGTCATGAAATAGTGAGAAAATTTGTCTCACGTGCTCCATAAACCTGTCAGTCAGCTGTCCCATTACTTTTGATTCTTTGAAAATGAGAGACTGTGCTGAACACAGTGTAGTAAATAATGCCATACTGCCATGAAACTGCTTGAATTAACGCTGAAAGTCTGGATTTCAATCACTGAAATTGAAAATTGAAAGATTGTTTGAGTTAAAATTTCACTCTGGTTGTACAGAGAGGCACAATGAAGAGATGTGTCAGAGTACGTGTGGACAACCATATATTTAAGAAAACTCAAGGTAAATTTCCACAGATATCAAGACAATTGAATATCTGAATTGGAAATAAAGTATGAAATAAAAAAGATTGGGGAGGAATGTGCAGGTAAATATAAGAGCTAAATTAAGAAAAATGTGAATTTCTGTCTCATTTTACCAAAAATAGCTGCCATTTAAAATATTGTGACGTGTTTCTTGTTTATTTAATACGTATATTTATTCAGGTTTTAATAATAATAATAATGGATTGGATTTATATAGCGCTTTTCAAGGCACCCAAAGCGCTTTACAATGCCACTATTCATTCACTCTCGCATTCACACACTGGTGGAGGCAAGCTACGATTGTAGCCACAGCTGCCCTGGGGCAGACTGACAGAAGCGAGGCTGCCATATCGCTACCAGATATTGTTTTAGTGAGTTTTGTCAATGTGGGTCTCCCATTGGATCACCTTTAACATAGCTAACCCCGCCCATAAATAAACAACATCACATTATTTACAGGTGATTATGCTATTTGCTGTTTCAGAGGGCAAAGAGATGACGGCAGAGTCTCTGAGGTCAGTCATTATTATGTAATGAACGCCAATCCACCCATAGATGGAAGGATTGATACTTTATGGATCCTACAATGGAAATTATTGAGTTACAGCACTATGAATCTAAGAAATGGGTGCATGAAGGTATGATACAGAAATGTGTGTGGGATCATGTGTTTTACAGAGCAGCAAAAAGTAGTTTTTTGGAAGAAATTTATACAGTGTGTGTGTCATTCGGGTCATTTTCTTTGTACGCCAGTTGCAAAGACATTTGGAGAACCATTTTGTAAAACGAATAAAAAGGATTCTGATAGCACAGAGTTAGGGTTATGGTCGTTATGCATGATGACTTAGTCCTCAGAAGGTTAAACGCTAGGAGACTGCACGTGTCTCAAGAGGTGAAATAAGTTGCTGTTACTACCAGATAGAAAAAGAAATATTCACAGTGGATGTTATTTCAGAAATGAAACAGTTTCATGAGAACACCGTGAACTGTATAAAATAGCACCACAGATCTAACTTAGAAGTAAATGTGTGTTTTTTTCTTGGGGTGGGGGACTCAAGCACATCTGGTGTAAATCATGGCATTGGTAGGAAAGACACGTCATTCTGTTGGAAATAGCCAACAGAATTCAGCTTTTATCTAAAGCTGTGCTTCAGTTTTGGTGAATGAAAATGTAGAAATGTATTAGTTTGGTATTTAGCACTAATTTGCAGATTTGTGCGCACTGCACCCGGAGAGTTTAACTTTGCATCCATGAATTTATTAACACTTGCCAACAAACTTTGCTATAGTGTTAATAGATAATTTAGCACTCAACCCTCTAACCAAACAATTCATAGCGTCTTATAATGTATCAAAAAGTTAACATGGCAGCATGTTTAAGTTTGAAAATGTGGTGTCCAAAAATGTCATCATGGTGGCTGCATCCATATTTTATGCAGACTAAGCCCAACAGAGAGTATGGGAGATTGGTTTCTCAGACTTAAATGTAATTATTGGTATATTGCTGTTTCATTTCTATTTCCCTGGTATTTTAATAGTAATTTTCTGTTTCTGCATTAATATTACTGTTGTCCTCATAATATTATAAGGAGCTGCAAAGTTACAACTAGTTTTAATTGAACAAAACTAGTGCTGAAGAAAACGAAGGCAATAAATATAGTTGAACACTCCATACAATGTTATATGAATATTTACAAAACAATCCATATTCATATATTTCTGGGCATCCTACTTGTGTTTTTACATGCTGGTAGATATGACAGCACATTTTCCAAATATCCTCACCTCCTTATCATAATAGGATACAGCTTTTATCAGATACTTGGGGGACAAAAAGATGAATACATGGCAAAGTGGCATTTACATAACCGGGTTTATTATTCACGTTCGCCTGTTTGGTGTTTCGATGACAGACAGAGAAGTTAACTGTGACTGTGTGGGGGCAGAAGTACAGTTCTAGTAACAATCAAGCTGTGAAGTGTAATTTTTGTGTCAATTATTACCAAAATTTGCATTTGTGCCACCCATCCGCTCACATCAGCACAGAGCACAGGGTCCACAGCAAATTCACATGCATGCATTAGCGGCCCCTATTTAAAGCTGAACTCTTTGTATACATTGGCCAGCTGATCAAAGTCTCTCCTGCAATGAAATTAAAATGAACAGGGTGTTTGATTTTAGGTGCATGCACACGGCCGTGGTGTGAATGGTTGCAATCCAGAATGGAGCTGTCAGTTTTTGTACCATGATACGGCGGGAACTGTGGAGGTGGCAGCATACATAAATATATGTTTCCTACACTGGCAAATGGATCTTTTATGATTCAGGAACCACAGTCGTCAGTGTTTTTCCCTCACAAGCAAACTCAACTTTAAGTTGCCATCTGTAATTCCAGTGTTATGAACCAGCAACCCATGTACTCCCATCAGAATATGTCACTTTTTAAAAACATATATTTGCATACTTATTTATTTTTAATGATGAGCCTTCATCAAGAGAGATGCAGAGTCAACGAAAATCAAACAAGTTTGTGACACCAAACTTCAGCTGTTGGACAAACGGTCTCACATTTGAGTCTAGAATACTTTGATATACGGGGGACTTCATCAGCAACCCAGTGATTGCAAGGTACCTAAATCATCACTCCTCCATGACTGTTTGACAGTTGATATGAAGTGTTTATGCTGCTGTTTGGTTTTTGCACAACATGACGCTGTGCATCACAGCCAAACATCTCCACTTTGCTCTCGTCTGTCCGAAGGACGTCAAGCGGTCTTTTAGTCTGTTCATATAGAACTTTGCATATCTTAGCCATGGTGCCATGTTTCTTTTTAGCTTTTTCCTGGCAACCCTTCCAAACAAGCCAGACGCGTCTTTTCCAAAATATATTGTCATGAACTTTAACATTTAACATGCCAATTGAGTCCTGTAGATGTTCTGAGAAGTACCTCTTGGTCTTTTGCAGTTTCTCTGTTGAATCTGACCTTGTGGTGAATTTACTTGGACTATAGCTGTCAGGGTTTGGTCTCTTTTGATAGTTTGCCCCTTCATGAAACCTGTACGGTGATTAAACAATTGGAAATTGGCGATGTTGACAGCCAGCTGTGCGGGCATGGAAGGCTGGACGATTGAATAAGCAAACTGGACCTGTCTACCATTTTTGTGCCACTGTTGCCTTATTATTGCCTTGTTATTGTTACGAGATAGTCTATGGCTCATGGTGTACCAGTCTTAATCTATTTTTAAACAGTTCATCATGAGTACTATAGCAGTGCAATCATTTGCACTGGAGCACTGTTTCACACTACAGTACACCAATGCTTCTTATGTGTCCCCACAAACATAAAATGCCACGCTGTCCACATAAACCTCACAGTTATTTATTCTGATGCACTTTTCACAGCGTCGCAGCAGTATTCTCCCTCTTGCCTTTCAGGTCGAGCACTTTTGTACCTGCTGATGAAACCTGACAAACCTTACTAAGCAGTGCCAGCCAGCTCTATTTCTACTGTCAGGCCGGCCACACTACAGCACCCCCAGACACTGCAGCTGTAGTTTGTAGCATATTCTTATATTACCGCATTCTCCACAGCCTCAACCTCTGTACTCTTCAAGCACCAAAGTTTCCATAGTAGTGAGCCAGCTTGTTTGGATGATGAAACTTTAATGATTCCCAAGAGGTAACTGAGCTGTTGCAACAGCAAATAATAGGATCCAGCAAAGAAAAGGATAAAATAAAAAGGTATAAGGTTGAACAAGTTGGAGATATTTAACATACAGCAACCTGTGAGAGCAGAGTTTAAAAGAAAACTCTTGAAAGTATTGACTGATTGGGCACGAAAACTCAAAGAAGCCACAGTTTAGTTGAGTGCATGTTTCAGTTGACTATGTCTGCTTTCTAAATCTAACCACATTTACTACAATTTTAATGATCTTAACTCATTTAAATGGTTCTGTTGCATTCTTGGTAGATGTGCTGGTTGTTATGTAGCAGTTTTCTATTCTGTTGCAGAGCAACTTTGCGATGACTGGATCCATCGGTGTAACTTTGTGCTGAACAATGGGGGGTGGGGGGGGTGGGGGGGTGGGGGGGGGGGGTGTCAAGATCTCTGTCTAAATAAATAAATAAATCTGGGTAAATTCCCAGATGATTAAACATGCAACTACTTTGCTGGTATTAACTGAAATGAGTAAAGAAAATCAACAGCCAATTTATGCAAGATAATTCATAATTTTATTGGGGGGGTTATATTGGTTGGGTCTGATTATTGGAGGGGGTCATAACCCCCTAACCCCCCTGGAAATTACACCCCTGACTGGATCAGACAGGAATTGAACGACCAGTCATTCGATTATTATGTGACCTGCTTAACCACCCACACACCAACTTCCCATGATAACAATAACTTGGCTTTGTCATTGTTGAGTGTCATTCCTCTGTTCTTCCTCTTTGTTTTCTGTCATTTGTCTGCTGATTTAATTAATACAAGAATCAAATGTCTGAAAATAAAACAAAGGACAAAGGAAATTCTTCCAGAAGTCTCATGCTTTGTTCAGCTGCAACATTGCAAAGGTAAGTCATGCTGCTGCGTTGCCCGTTCAAGCATGCAGGTAAGGAAATTCCAACAAGTTGATTCTGTTCATCTTCACACAGTGCGGTCGTTGAGAGGCATTCAATCACTCATCCAAGTGACTGACAAAGAAATTGAAAAGTTATCTGCTTCAAACGGTTTAATCTGTAAATCTCAGAGTTTCTGTACCAATATATCCTTGAAATGGTGATAAAAGGTGACGTGACCATGCACTCGTGTCTTCAACCCAGTTGCAGATGCAGCAGCATAGTCAGATGAGACTGAAGAAGTCACTTGGATCAGTGGTGAAACATTTTTTCCTTGGAAAACGCTGCATCCAGATAAACATAATCAGCTCTCTGGGATGCTGCCGTGTTCATTTTAGAGAGCAGTTTTGTTTTGTTTTTTGGCAGGTTGTCTGTGTTGCATGGTGTGATCTCGGGGTGAATTTGCTGGATTGTCCACTCCTGAGAATTTGGCATTGTGTTAAACACATCTGAATGCTCCAGACAAGCAAACTTCAGTTTTTATAGATAATGTGCAGCACATACGTGTCTTAATTCCTATGGAAGGGTGTAATTAGTACATGAGATGTTAGTGTTTAGGACGTATTCACTCACTGCTTCTACGTTTGGCATCATGTTTATTAAATAAATAATAAGATGATATAAAATGTCCTGTGGTGTTTTTCATCTGAGATCATATTTACAACATTTGACACCTAATAAGGGACAGTTTATTTGTTCTGTGGTATTTATGGAAAAATTGATACATAAATAGTTGTGTAGATTGCTTATGACTGTTTCAGTTCATTAATCTGATTTAATCGTTTTATAAAAACCAACAGATTGACTCCTTATTTAATATCACTGTGTCTCTTTATCTGCACCACAGTTACTTTTTTGTCACTGACATTTCCTTTATAAAGGTTCATTTTATTTATTTGGACTGATGATGATTCTTTTAAGACAAACTCTCAGCAGACTGACAGCTTTGGTGTCTGTAAGTACACATGCTGTACTTTGTGAACTTTATTTTACGTTTTAAATCGATTAAAAAATACCTTCACCACTACAAATCTTAATACAGATGGGAATTGAGAACTGGTTCCTAGTTAAGATAAGATAAAATAAACTTTATTAGTCCCACACATGGAGAATTTGTTTTGTTACAGCTGAAAGTAGACAGTACAAAGTTACATGGCAAAAATTACGGTAGAAAAACACTGGAAGATAAGATGATAAGAATAAGACTAAAATGCTGTACACAATAGAATAGAATAAAATAAAATACTATATACAATAGAACAAAAATACTATACACAACTGAGTAAAATACAACGCTGTCAGAAAAAGAGAATTGCACTTAGTGATCAATTCCTTTGAATTGTTGTCTGCCTATCGATCCCACTTGTCAGGTCCAGTTGTATTTGCGCTACAATCAGATTATTTCGGTTCCTGCACAAAACAATGAGCGCACAGTTTTCATCTTTGCTTTCTTTTGTGTTCATAGCTAAATACTAAGAGAAAGATCACGTGTGTCCTCATCAGGACAGGGACTTGTGTTGGTGTGTGGCGCTGTAGCCTGTAGGTTTATACTGTTAGATGTTAATGATGAGACAGCGTGTTTCAGCTCAACAGGTAATGCCATGAATTGTATAATGAATATTACACCATAATGCATTACTCTTAAGAAAAGTGCTCTGTGTAATATGTGTAATAATTCCTTTTTTTGCGCAATGACCTCAACAATGATCACGACAAAGAGGGAAAATACCTGCAACATGCACAAAAATTGGACCACACAGCACATAATGTCTTTGCTGCTTAGAAATGGTGCCGACTCTTAAAGCGTCTCAAATAAGAATCAATAAGAGAATCGAAATCAGTAACTGATATGGATCAATGAAATTGGAATTGCTAAATTCCTTTCATTTCCCATCTCTTTTACTAACCACGTCAACAACCATAAAAATAAATAAAACATAATTCAGATGTTTTTTTGTGTGTTACTTTATTATGGATTTAAAAAATGTAAATATTCAATTTACAGAAGAATTTCTGTGCTTTGCTGTGACATTTAAGACTGTGGTGCTAGTTGCATTAGTTTTCTCTGAGATGCACACAGCACGATGTATAATATATAGAAATATAAATGATATTACATAGGGCCAAAAGGCAAACTTCCAAGGAACTCTCTGTAGACCATAAAGCTGTGGGTACAGGCAGGAAATGACCAAAACACTCATGAAAATGGAGCATATATTTCTCTGATATTAACTTTAATATAGGAAGAAAAGTGACTTTTGGCTTTTTGTGATCTCTTAACAGTGTTTCAGTTTGCCTGAAACGCGGCCGTGCTGTATGACAACAAATAGAAAATATGTTATTAGATCAATTATGAGTTTTTTTTTATGCACACTAACACAAACCCCTCTGGCCACAGTGACAGTTAGTGGAGGCTTGTTGTGCATGAACAGCCTGTGGTGATCTACATGCCACATGTCATAACAACTCTGACCTCAACTGAAGTCAATTACCCACACTGTCTTCCTGTGTCCCAGTTTGCCCCTCTTTTCTGGGGTTGTTAGACTCTGATGGTAGAGATTGGAATCAGGTCACTCGGCTGCTATCTCCACTCACCCATTAGATAGATATCTGCTCTATCTCAGCGCTGCTGACTGCACAGCTACCTGCTGCTACACTCTGCTCCTCACGCACACACATATATATGCACTTTACAACTCAAACCGGGCATGGTTTGGGCATGGGAAGAACCTGCACATGAATAAAATTTAAAACACCCATTATTTGCCAAGTGCTGTATTTTCTTTTGGGAAAACTTTGCGGTGTCCTGCACTTTTTAGAAAGATAGAAAGAATAACGTAGGCAACAGAACGGACTGATTTTTGGCGAGATGAAGACTGCTCAGTTCACTAATTGATAGTGAGAAAAGCACACTACAGTGGATAAATACTGACATGCTATTCAAAGCGAAATCCTGCACGCTCTTCATGGGCCGTGATTACTGGAAAGCACAGAGGGAGACATGTCATCCATACAAAAATGACCCTGACAAAGACACTCTTGAGTTTGTTGGGTCACAGAACTGGTTCAAAGCACGGAAATAGATGTGAGAGACACTGGACTAAAGAGAGAAGTAGGCCCACAGCCACTGCAAAGGGGAGATTTTGGGGTCACTGTTTCCACTAGAGAGACTCTGCCATAATGACCGATAAGAACATTGTTTATATCTGTAATATGAGCCCACTTCAAGCAGTGCAGTTTTGTTATCAGTCAGCAGTGTTAATGACAGTGAATTTTACACAGTCTGTTGATTTATGTTAACTTCATTTCATCCATCAGTCCTTTGTAGGGTTTGGGTCAAGGTTAACCCTCATAGTGATAACCCTAACCCTTAACCCTGACTCCAACCTTGTGCTATCAGACTATGTAATATTTATTCTTTTAAAAATTGTTCTTCTAAGTCTTGACAATCAGTTTTAACTAAAACAAATCAATAATTTCCCCCCAGCACTATTTGCTTGTCTCCAAAATGGTTAGAACTTATGGCACCTAATGGAAGCTTAATAACTGTGAAATGAAAATTTGGGAAAATTTTGAAAATGTTTCATATTCTGTGACCAAATACCTCAGCAGACTCCAGAGAGTCTCATTAGGTGAAAAACCTTTTGTATTTCTGTCTTTGGGTAAAGTGATAAACAGCTATTCAAGGGTTTTTGCTGCTAAATCAAAAGCCATGTCACCGGTGTTATTACGGATGCAACCTGTAGTTATAGCCAAAGTTATTATAGTCAACAACTATCAACTAATTAGACGTGAAAAAACATTTTCGTGAAGTAAAATAAAAATAATATTTTGAAAAAAAGTAAACTAAATATAACGAAATCAAATTAAAATAACTTTTTAGAGAAAATCTCCTTAGTTTTTGTTAGTTTGTTAAAAATGTGGAAACTTTGATGAACGTGTTTATTGAGACTGAACGTCTAAAAGACTGCTTTCAAAAACAGTCTGTTTGTACTGCAATACTTCTACTGGTTTTACTACATTTAGCCTCTGACACGTGCCCTCCATACAATGATAATTAGAACTAAGAACTTAAAAACAAACACTGAAATAAATTAAAGCTAAACTAAAAGTAAACAAAAACTAAACCGAAATGGCCAAACCGGCTCTGGAAACTAACTGAAACTAAACTAAAATTTAAAAAAGTAAAATAAAAACTAAACCGAAATGGCCAAACCGGCTCTGGAAACTAACTGAAACTAAACTAAAATTTAAAAAAGTAAAATAAAAACTCATTAGAAACGTAGTTAAAACTATAAACCAATCGGAATTCCACAAATACACATATTTCAGGAATCTGTGCACATGTTGGAATTCCAGTGAAGCTAACAGGCTAATGGCGGCGTTAACCTGAGAACACTGACTTTGTTTCTGTGTCCAACACGAGCGATGGCCCTCTTATGATTGTCTTCTTACACAACTTCATGATAAACGTTAGCTTTCATAAGAACGCTGAGCACAGTTCAACTTTTTAAAACAGTTTACAGCTCCTGAAAAACGCCAGGCTTTTCATTGTGAGCGTCAACCCTTTACCTGTTCGTTGCAAGTGTAGTTTCCTGCAATAATGTGACCCGTGACATCCACCCTAAATACGGACTGCACCATGCACACCAGAAGGAGGGAGGGGTGGCCCCTGACTGACAACCCTCTGAGATAAACACCAACAGTGGAAAAACCTCATAAGATTATTCTGCTTAGCTGACACAATATCACAGCGATAGTGCAGATCTGCTTATGTGTGCATTTAGAGCGAGCACGGCCTCTACACCACCCTCCAAGAAAGCGACAAACAGCACACACTCATACCAACACACACAGCAAACCGCACGGGGCGGCTGAATGGGACTCGAGACAAGCGTTGGGTTTTTTTTGGTTTTTTTGTGAGCGTGTCAACGTGTTACAGATGCTCCCATCCGATAAGCAAAGTCTGCATTATTTCTGAGAAGCGAGCACACCGCAACACCCTGTTTTCCGACCCCTCATCCGCTGAATGCAGCAAAACAACGCTGCGGAAGCGTGTCGAAGGCGAGAGCTGCTCTTCGCAAACATTACCCTATAGAGATACGCAGGCCACAATGACCCGATTGAGCCGATAGCAACATGCACAATGTTCTACAGAAAGCCTCCAGAGGACGGCGGGGACGCTTCGGAATCAGCGCTGGCTGAACGTCCCAGGTCAGCCGTGATGGGGTCAGATACTCGGACACCCATCGCCCTCCTGCATCTCCTTTTTTTCTCCTTGTCGTCCCTTCTGTCGTTCCCATCCTCTGCGTAGCAGGTTACACTTTGCCCTCCACTGATGGAAAGCAAATAACAAGCAGCATAAAAGGCCTGCTCTCTGTCCACGGGCACATACACGAGCACACGCACGCACAGCCTTGCACAAGATAACAAGGCCTCTGCAGGGGCGAGGGTGCGCAATGGCTGTGGTGGGTAGGTGGGTGGGTGATTCAGGGAGTTGAGGATCGAGGAGAGGTGGAAGGGATGGTGGTGGTGGTGCGGGGGGGGGGGGGGGCTATGGCACTACCCCACACAAAGGCAGCCCTGAAATAGCCCCCTCACACAATGAGACCTGCCACTCTGTCTATGAGATAATGTCTAATTGAAAACACTGCAGCCATTGTGCTCCTGTCACCGGCTCTATTGTCCAGATAGCCCTCTCCCCCCCACCACCTCTCTTTTTCCATTGACGCAGCGCGATTGTTCCTTGCCATTGTGGCAACCCTACCCTCTCTCCCTCTCTTTCTCTGTCTCTCTATCTCCCCTTCTCTCTGTATTGTTATAATTTCATTACTTATTTGTTTTTTGTTCCGCTTCTCCTTTCACTCCCCTGCAGACCTTTTGTTCACCATATTTAGGCACTTCATTGGGATCTGCTGCCAATGTGTGTCATTGTGTGCCTGCGTGTGTGTTTCTGTGTGTGTGTGTGTGTGTACGTGTGTGAGCAGGTGTCAGTTTCATGAGGAGATAAAAACAGGAAGCAAGATAAAATAGCTCTCTGAGATGAAATAAAGCCCTTGCAGGCATCACATAGAAGGGGAGAGATTGGCTTTATCCCTACACAGCTCCTCATTCTGGCAATATGAAGCATGGCCCTCGGGCTTCATGTAACTTCAAAGTACAAGCGTTTATGAGGAAAACAGACATTATCCTGAACGAATTACAGTCTGCGTGGAAACTGGCTTTTATTGACATTGTGGCGTCCTTCCAGAAACGATGGATGACCCGTCACCTAACGATGGGGAAGAGGCAAGCGGGGGTCATGAATCACTACGTGGGAGAAGTGTGCCAGAAGACCGATTAACTAATGCTGAAAAACGTCCTGCCTTTGAACTTAAAGCTGACTTTTACATGGTTCTTCTCAATCTTTTGTTGCTCATAGAGTTTTAAGTGCTAATAAGCCCAGAGTGTTTGAATCGTTGATAGAGACCCGTGCCGGGTCTGTTTACCTTTGTGGTCAGGGAAACAGGGAAATGTTGACAAGAATAATATTTTGACACTTTTAATAGAACTGAAATCCCAACAGCTATGAAAAGGCCCAGGATGCTTCATGAGGCTAGGTGCTGTGAAACAACTGTAACAGTGAAATTGTGCCTGTGGCTGGAGGCTAGCTGTCATTTACTTTATGTGCTAACAGGTTAATTAATGAAGGGGCTGAATTATTGAAGTTTTGACTTCAATTTTTAGGTTTAGGACTTGCATCGTCATTGATGATGACTTACACCTCAGATGGATAACGATTTTTTGGGCATGAACATCATGTCTTTATGCTTTGGATCTGATAGAGAGCTGTAGTTCTAATAATAGGGTTTGGACACGGCACAAAAGAAACGAACAAAAAACAAAAACAAGAAACCTCCATCAAGGTAGCTCACTATAATAGGTACTGACTTATAAATAACTGGACATGAATAACTTGAGCCTATTATATAATATTTCACAACAGTATATTTGTAATGAATTAAGCAGCTGATTATCTTTCTCTTGACAATACTTTCTTTAAAGATGTAAAGAGCGGTCAGGGGTCAAATATGACATATTTTAAATCTTTAAATGGTCATTTTTATATGTTGGCATTAAACACCACATTTGTAAAAATCATAGTTTCCAAAGTTCTAAGGCTTTTTGTTCATCTTTGACCAATAAGTCATTTGGTTGACCTTGAAGACATCTGTGGGTGTAAGGCAAATTTAATGGACTGTTAACATGATCCCACTCTACACCCCTAAAAAGTCTGATCAGAATTTATTCAAAACTTTTTTAGTTATCGTGTTACAATGCTTCCAAAACCATAACCCCCTTGGTGGAGCGAAAAACACAAACACCTGGAGTCACAGACAATCTGTTGGATGCTCTGTGCAATCGTCAGAGCTACTAACACCATCAGTCTTTCTAAGATTTAGAAGCTAAGTAGATTTTTCTGTAGGACAAGCCCCAGCAGCTTGCAGTAAAAGTGTGCTCCAAGATTGTCACTGGGGTGAATGAACACCACTCCTTACTCTTAGACGATATTGCTTTTACATTGGTCCACATGTTTGGACGCACACAGCCATTCAGCCCGTTGGCGTCAGCATGTGGGACTGACAAACAACAGCAGCAGAGAATAGAGATGAATCCTCCTTCCTGTTTCTGCAAATGGAAGTTAAGTAACTCATTTAGCAGCATTTGTGCACCAACACGTCAGGCTGCAAATGTCATAGTGGTTGAAAGAACGGCTCCAAACAATGTCAATTATTCATTCCTATGAACTTTGCTGTCAGCTAATCATGTCAAAGGTATCTCCTTTGGCTCTGCGAGCTTCTTTGCCTGTGGGGAAAAGCCCAAAGACACTGGATTCTTCTGCCATTACACAAGCAACAATACAGAGAAACCTTTAACTGTGAAATTAAGATTACTTGCAGCCATGGCAGCACTTAACACAGAGTCTGTTTTATCTCAGCTCACATTGTGTTTTGAATGATCTACAAGTGGTCTGATTGTTTTAAAAGGTGTTTTACTTGGTTGACATTCACTAACTGTCTCAACTGAACTAGACAGGTTTGTTGAGTACACACTGTCACTATATTTATAATGCACAGAGCAGAGGGAGAACAATTTAATTTTAGTGAGATTTTAAATGAGAATCACATCAAGGCCAGTGTGTTTTAAAGGAAAGTGTTTTACTGACGTGTTTTAGTTTAATGATTTAAAGCATGTTTCACACTCGAGAAGGGATAAAATTGTGTTAATAAAAGTAAATAAAACAAACAATGCATTCTGGATCCATTTTTACAAGAAGCCTACTACACAGCTAATTCCTAACAACCTTCATAAAACCAAACTTTCCACAGGTAATCCGCTGAGGTCTAAGTTGTTGTAGGTGACGACCCCAAACCTTATCCTAGACAATCAAAATATGTTATCTTTGCAAAGAAATCAATATGAAATGGGTCGACCCTGACCCCATTTTGATTCTTATTGGACTATCGGGACAATCTAAAAAACTTAAGAGCACACTCCTATGTGCAACGTCATCCCCGAACTGCTGTGTTGTTTCGGAGCGGTGCGCCGAAAACATGCCAAAGCGCAAGTGCATCTTTTCAGACAAACTGCGAAAGAAATTTCCCTCGTACCATCCCGGTCGGAATAAATGGGAGGCGTAGTGCACTGTGTGCAGAGCTGGCACAGACTTTTGTGTGTCTAACAAAGGTGCCGGAGATCTTGTTGCTTACATGGACACAGAAAAACATAAAAAGGCTGTGCGAGGCGAAAATTCATCTAGTAAGTTGACTGAGTTCTTTGTTACACCTGGGAAAAACTAGGATGCTGTTGCTCTGCAGCAGAAGGTGCACTGACATTTCATACTATGAAGCATCACAGTAGCTACAGATCCATGGATTGGATGTTGTTGCTAAAAAAAGAAGGGAAAAAAAGCATTTCCAGACTTTAACACAGCTAAAAAGTTCAGCAGTGCCCGCACCAAGACTGAAGCTATTGTCAATGGTGTGATAGTGCTACATTCAGTGAAAGTCACTCTTGAAGCTCTTAATGAAATCCAGTACTGTGGCATTTCTCAGACTTCGGTAACCATGGAACAGGGAAAATATTCCCAATCATACTTTGACTGGAAGAATGGTGGCGTGCAAACAAAATTATTTGAGGTTAGAAACGCCAAATGAGACAGCAGAAACCATTGCACAATACCTCACTGGTACCTCACTATAATTTTTCTTGTACAGATTATTTCTGTAACATTATTTAATTCCAGAGGTTTCTAAGTTATTTTTTTTGCACTTGTTGACTTGTACAAGACTATATGACATTTTTTATTTAACCATTCATTAACTGCACAAAGAAGGCATCTTTTAAATATGTTAAAATCTTCTTTAAACAAACAGTATTATTAAAATTCTTCATGACTGGGCCAAATGTCCTCTTTTTTGGAAATCAAAATATGGTCACCCTATCTTTTGGAAAGTGGCAACTACCTTATGGTAAATTAATAGCTGGGCTTTACTTATACAAATTAACTGACTCGTGTCTTCATGATGATGATGACTTCAACTTGAGTTCTCCCTTTTTATACCTACAGTGGTAGTTAGCTAGTTAGCTAGCTTACAGCTGCAGCAAAAGAGCTGCAACACGAGCCAACGTTTAAGGAGAGTCTAAATACAGGCTGTCCTAAAATTTTCAAAGGGTAGGCTTGCATATGACACATGATATGCAGAATATTAATAAAACATTCTTACCTACAATATGTGCAAATACATGTGATTGACACACATGTATTTGTGTGTCAATCACAGGTTTTAAATGTCTACCATGTTTGCTGGTGTTTACTCTATATTTGATAACTACTGATTATATTAATTAAAAAACATTTACTGTGTGATTTGATGGCTGCTTCTTCAATTGTTAATCTCTATTGGATTGAGATCTGGTGAATGTGGATGCCACTTGAGTGTAGTGAACATATTTCCATGTTCATGTAACCAGGCTGAGATGATTTGAGCTTTGTGACATATGTTATCCAGCAGCCATAACTGCAGCCATCAGACGATGGGCATGCTATGGTCATGAAGGGATAGTCACCAGCAATACTCGGGTAGGTGTGGCATAAATCAGTTTGTATATGTGGTCTTCTGCAGCTGTAGCTCAACTGCTTCAAGGTTCGATGTGTTGTGTTTTCAGAGATGGATGTAACAAATGGTTATTTTTGAGTTATTGTGGCTTTCCAGCTTGAAACAGTCTGGTCATTCTCCTCTGACATCTGGCATGAACAAGATATTTTAACCCAGAAATCTCTTGGTTACCAAACCAAATCTGGTTTGGGTAGACTAAACAAGTCAGTGAGATGATTCAGCCCAAAAAGACTGGGGAAAGAAAAGAAAACAGGTTTAGCATCACACATGCTTTAACCATCAGTCAGTACAAATGCTTTCAGTCATTCATGTAATGTATTATGAGACAGCATTGTAAATTTGTAAATTTCAGATTACCATCTTGCAGTGTAAATTGCTTATATAGTCATGTGAAACGGAAAGCTTTCAGAACTCTATGCAGTCCTGTGAAAAACTAAGTAAACTCGTACGGCTTTCATAGGAGGGTAAGTAGTAGCTGAGTTCCACTAATCATATGCACAAAACTGATCATCAGGAGGTGAGAGCACCTCTTTAAAAGCACAGGATTTGGCTGAAAAGGAAAAGAATCAAAGTGTTGGAATAGTTCAGTCAAACTCGATACCTCAACTCGACTGAAATGCTGTGGTGGGGCCTTAAGAGAGCTGTGCACAAACTAATGCCCACAAATTCATTGAACTGAAGCAATGCTGTAAAAAAAGTGGGCCAAAAGTCCTCCACAAGGATGTGAGAATCTAATAAAGTAATACACACAATAAGTACTTTGTTGCCTCAAGGATCTTTATATTGTAAAGACCTTAGAGTAATGGAGAGAAAAACCCACCAAGATGAACCCGTATGAGCACTTAGTGACAGTGGGAAGGAAAACCCCCCTTTTAACAGGAAGAAACCTCCAGCAGAAGCAGGCTCAGGGAGGGCAGCCATGTGCCATGATGTGGTGGAGGTGAAAGGAAAGAGACAGGATAAAGGACATGCTGTGGAAGAGAGCCAGAGATTAATAATAACTAATTATTAAATGCAGAGTGGTGTATAAACACATAGTGAGTAAAGAAGAAAGAGTGGATCGTGGTAAGCCTATTACAAGTAACTAAAGGGAGGATTCAGGGTCACCTGATCCAGCTCTAACTGCTTTATCAAGACGGAAGCTTTTAAGCCTAACCTTAAAAGCAGAAAGTGTGCTGTCGCCTGAATCCAAACTGGGAGCTGGTTCGACAGACGAGAGCCCCCCACGTGAAAGGCTCTGGCTGGGATTCTACTTTTAGATATCTCAGGAGTTAGTGTGAACCACGGCCTGTGCATAGTTTCTCACAGCACTGCATAGAGTCCTGTGAGAAACCTTTGTCACGTGACTCTATTTGCTGTGCATATTTCAGTCTAATAACGATCATTAAAAAGTTACTTTAAATATTTCCTGCACTGAGCAACAGGTAAATGAATAATATTTCATATCTAATCATTGATTACATCTTCTGTTGATCAGTGTCTGTGATATTGCTCAAGTTTTCCTTCCCCTCCTCTCTCTCCACTTTCCTCAAGCAGTGCCTCTGCTCACTGACCCCTTGCCACTTCTGGAGCAGCTTTGGCTGACGCGCACATCAGATTCAGTTACAGCCAAACAAGCTCACAATGAAAAATGCCTCCACATTTCCCCGGTTTCACAAACACTGTTTGAAACAAAAAGCCCTTATCAGACCTGTGTATTATTCACAGTGTTAATTGGAGGGAAAATAAGTGCATTGTGCATCTCAACGGTGCTGTTAAAACAAGATAAGGACCGCGCAAGCAGGTCCGACGCAGTGGCTATTGAATGAATTGTTTAATAGCGAAAGTGTGAACAAGTTGGGAACTGTGTGTTTTTTTTTCCTTTTTCTGGTGAACTGTGCTCTGGTGGGGCTGATGTGACCATTCTGGTAATCCCCAGGTAGGTGTCATTTATTTATTGTCACTAGCTGTAGCGTTATGTATTCAGGCAGCAAAGGTCAGCGTTAAACATGCGCACAAAGAAACACAATCGCCACCCGTGAAAATGCGATAACTCAGTAGGCAGCGGTAAGTGACACTGAACATAAGAGTGAAACATGGCAGCTAAGGAGACCCGCATGCAGGTTTCTTTCAATAGAGAAGTTTTGCTTCACTCTAAGCAGCTGTCGAGCTCGGGCCGCAGTGAACCTCACCCCCGTGTTCCTGACAAGTACGGCCCTCTAATAAAGTGGCAGCATTGCATGAATTAAAATGGTCCTCTTTTATCTTCAGGCTTTCAGAGAAGTTTCAGCAGCCTAACGGTTGTAGTTGCTTCGATTACTGAGTCAAACAGATGAAAGAGAGATGACAGATTAAAAAGGAAAAGATCATGAGGTCAGAACTTACGAAATCATTCTGTACTTACAAATATGTTTGGTGGTTCAAAACCACACACCATAACCCGGTTTGCAGCAAAGCGGCACTAAACTGAAGCAGTACAGTAAGAGCTGTTTCATTCACCCTGATTCACTTTAGTAAAGTCCATATTTGGTAACGTTAGGGCACAGAAAAGAAGTATATGGTTGCATGTGTTTCTATAAAGGGTTTCTGCATCACAGGTTAGAGCAGTGACAAGTCACTCCACCCTGTGCAAACCGAGGCAAACCGATTGTCCACTTTGAATAAAGCCAATAAACATGTCAGTGAAGCTGTTTGTTTGGTAGGGGCTTTACTGAACGCTGCCACGTCTCGGAGTGATACCATCTATCGCAGAGAAAAGCATCACAGAATGAATGAGTGCGTGAACAGGTACAAGGTTCACATACAGGTCGAACTCATCTGCCATCACAGTTTTACCCCAAAACTGCTGACTGACAAAGTCTTCAGCTGGTAATTATTAAAGATATTAGGTAACTGGTTAGTATCTATGTGCATTTAGTTTAGAGTCTTCACTGAGCAGTAATGTCCATTGCAGGGTCTTACATCATTTGACATAAACATGTCCTAAAGACAGAATTTGACAGAGTTAGTTGGAATGTGTTGATCTGGGTGAGTGAATGTCATAAAATTATTATTATTTCAACTGTTTAAAAAAATGCATTAAAACATTTAGCATTGCATTATGGGATTTAAAGAACTACATAGTTTACAGGCTACAGATACTAGGGACTCCAATTACTATTTTTACTGTTTGCCATTTCTGAGACATGTTGTGAAACATCAGACGTCAGATATGATTGCTGTCAGAGCCAAAACGGAACCTTCAAGTTTTAAGAATCTTTCTAAAAAGACTTTTCAGTGTCATAAACAGGTGAATGACAAAATAAAACTGCAATGCAGTTCACTCATGATGTCAAGCGATGATCATCAGCAAGTTCTTGGACAGGAGTTCAAAATGCTGTAGATTCTTAGCAGTGCTTTTGACATATTGAGGTGGCTGTAGCTCAGGAGGAAGAGCGGGTCTCTCTTGATGATGGTTGGAAGGTTGATGGTTCGATCCCTCCACAGTCTACATGCTAAATATCCTCAAGCAAGATACTAACCCCAAGTTGCTCTGTGATGCATCCGTTGGAGCATGGAGTATCTGTTAGTTAGAAAGCACTTAAAAGCAAAGAAAACATTACTTGTGGCATGTTGCACAAAGTGCTTTGAGTGATCCAGGAGAGTAGAAAAGCGCTATATAAGAATCAGACCACTTACCATGTTTTATACTGAACAGTAGCCAACATCAGCCACTGTGAACTGCAGTTGATTATGATGACCCAAGTGTACCCCAAGAATTAAATGTGTATTTTAAAAGTTATCACTATTTAGGCTTTAGACTGCATGCGCTTTGCTGGAGATCTGTTTTTTTTACCCACTATACACAAAATCTCTTTCAAGTTACATCGTTTAAATTAATAAAAAGAAAGAAAATTCCACATCAATTCTACATTACTAACTTTTGGTAGATAAAGGTCAAAGTTGAGCTAATCTGTGTCCACAGTCAGAGATATGGATCGAATAGACCCAGAAACACATCAGGTTTGATGTTTGTAAACTGTCAACACAACTGTCGCTACTTCTGTCCTTACCATGACTTTTATGCTTCATCCTGGTATGGTTACTAGTGGAGGGCACACAACACAAACTAGCTCAACTGGATTTTTCTTCTTTGCCAGAATCCAGAACACGTTGTTTAGCATAATTTACCAACATCTTTTTGTTGTCTTGTCCATTGTGTCATTTCAAACTGCATTCCTATTGATTGATTAACAGCCATAAGCCATACAGACAGAAAGCAACTCCAAAGGACTGTATGCATATGATTCACAAGCTTGTGGAACCACTTTTAGCAGCAATAGCAACTTGAAGCAAACTTTTTTTTGTGTGTACGACTTTAACAGTCTCTCTCACATAGAGGAGTTTTAATTAACCCCTCTTTTCAATGCAGTTTAAGTTCATTGAGGTTTGTAGATGCGGCTCTTTTAAGATCCCACCACATCATTTCAATCTGGTTGAGGTCTAGGCTTTGTCTGGAACATTGCAACACCTTGATTTATTTTTCAGCCATTCTTTTGCAAAGTTGCTGTTGTTCTTGCAATCATTGTCTTGTTGCATGACTCAATTTTAACCAAGCTTTAGCTGCTAGGTAGAGCTTCACATTTGAGTCTAGAATACTCTGGTATACAGAGGAGTTCAGGGTTGACTTATTAATTGCAAGGTGCCCATGTTTGGTTTTTATCGAAAGGGGTGCTGTGAAAACAAGCTCCACAATGGTCTCGTCTGTTCAAAGGAAACAGTTGGAGAAATCTTGTTATTTTTTTTAGATACAACTTTATAAAACTAAACCACGTTTAATCTTCTTTTTATAGAGAGAAGCCTTTCTCCTCTATCACCATGAAGTGTGGCCAGATGGGCCACCCTTAAAACAAGCCATACTTGTTAAGTGTTTTTCTAATTGTGGTGTCATGAACTTTAACATTTAACATGTGAACTGAGGCCTGTAAAGTCTTACATGTAGCTCTTGGTATTTTTGCAGTTTCTCTGAGTCTTACACCGTCTGGCCTCTGGGTGAATTGCTGAGACAAACAATCCTGGGACGACTGCGACATTGTGAATGCTCCAGACCAGCAAAGTGCTAAAACTTCTTTTAGAGAGATGCTGAGACTTGATGATGATGAGCTAATCAAGTGCATTTGATTTGCAGCACCTCGCTGCTACTTACCCTCTTAATTCCTATGGAAGGTGTAAGGTGTATGGACGTTTTACAGGATGCTCTGCAGCCCACTCTTACTGTGCGATGTATGGCATGACTAAATATATTGCCATGATTGTTTCAGATTGGTACTCTTTAGTCTGGGACAACAGTCCATAATCGCAGTGTATTCCTGGATTTAGGCTACCAGCCAATAAAGCACGGCATTCAAAACAATCCCAGCAGAGGTTGGGAATCAGTTACTGTCATCAAGACATGTGACAGTTAAAAACTCAACCAACTGGTGAAACTGAAAATGCTCATATACCTCAAGGCGAAAAAGCAGCACATCACACCTTTAAAGCTAACCAATAATTTGGAGCAAGAACAAACACCCTTACTTTGTAAATATGCAGTCAAACAACATGTGACAATATTTAGAAAAAAAATCCATTGTCAACTCAGACTTGCAGTCTCGCTTTGACTGTGGCCCAAGTACGTTATGAATATCCTGCCAGTCAGCGAGGCAGGAAACAGACAGCCAGTGGCTCACTCTACCAGGGCTGCAGGGGTCAAAAGCCTGTCAGGTGGTGCGGCGGTGGAGGTGGTGGGGGTCAGGCAGGTGAGCCAGTGAGGAAAACAAAGAACCACTACTAAACCCCCACCCCCTTTTCCTTCCCCTATCCCGTCTGCCTTCTCTTCCTCTCAGAACAATCACCACCAACAGGACCAGGAAGTGATGTAGAGAGGAGGTTGATCTAACCGGGGCAGTTCCTTTCAGATAGGTCAGACAGGGGAAGAGAAGGTAGGAAAGACAGGCGTGGAAATGGGAAAAGATAGAAAACATACACAGCAAGTGGTGGCAGAGTTTCCTGTTTGGGTGTGCGTGTATGTGAGTGTGAGACTTTCCTATTTATAGAGTATTCCAGTCCTGTAGTGTTGTTCACTGATGACTAACGGTGTCCAGTATTGTTTTAAGCCCTGTGCTATTTCTTTTTTAAATATTCCTGCACTGTTGTGTTCTTTCCTTCATATCTGATCCTCATAGGTGTTATAATTATAAAAATAATGTCCGATGCCCAAGTGACCCTGACTGTGACAAAGGTCATGACAGCACTTTGAAGCTACCATTCTGTTCCGTGTTAGCAGCTGCCTCCATTATTGTTATTTTGACTTCAGGGCCTCTGTGGCTCGCCAGCATCTGCAGCGTCTCCCTTCGCTCAGTCTTCCTTGAGAATGTGAGCAGGCATGTGGCATTGAGAGTCAGTCGGGCCATTCCTGCGCTCATAGCACAGACACAAAGCATGTGGCACTTGACAGGGATGCCAGATGAGGGACGCACGCCACCACGAGCCGCAGCAGCCCCCTTGCCTTTTAAGACACACACTGAGGGGTTCCTGCCCTGAAAGGCGACACCTCGGCCTGCGCCACCGAGGCTCCTTGCGTCTTGTCTTTCCCCCCACTTGCGGACTCTTGTCTGTCCTCGGCTCCTCATTTCCGTCACACTTTCTCTTCCAGGGAGGGTAGCGCGGGGGGCAAGACTGTGTCGTATGTTATTAATACTATTGTTAACTGCACACTCAAGGCTGGCCTTCCTGACTCAGCTCATCATGTTACAGGTATATTGTGCACAGCAGAGAAATGGCCAATCCTGCTTTATATAATGCCATCTATATATATCGCGAGGAATGCCTTGGCCAATTATGGTTCGAAGCCGGCTGATTGTCATGATGGATCTGTCAGCAGACTTAAAGGCTTTCTTCTTGGACTAAAAACAGATGATGTCTTTTGACTGAGGTGATATTCTCCCTGTGAGCATCATTAAAAATGAGTAGACACAAGACAAATGCAAGAGACATTTACTTTACAGGCAGAAGAGATAGGGGTCTCCCAGTGATCGAACAGAACTGTTATTACTACTTTACTGATCGATTCTGACACTATAACTTTTGATAATTGTGCTGCGTGCTGGAATATTAGATGTGTTGGAGCGCCCTCTAGAGGCAGGTACCTGAGAGTACTATTGTTGGATGTTACTTGCAGATTTAAAGTTACTTATTGCAAGTATTAAATAATATGTATTTATTTATATTGGATTTAAATAAGAATTTGCTCTTAATCACTTGTCTGGTTAATCAAAGATCACACTGACTGCCTGCATCTTTTTGTAGTACAAACCTCAAATTAAACCAAAATACAGCCTGGCCCTGTTTCAGTCTTGGCTGAGCCTTCTTTAGCACGATGCATAGACATCTGGGACATATAGTCAGAGTGGCTCTTTCTTCATATTCTGTTGATAGCTTTATTCATTTTGGAAAGTTTTAAGATATGTTAAAAGACTGAAATTTACCATAAGTACCTTTGAGCTGTGCAATGGTTTTGAGAACCCTGCAGCTACAGTAAAGTTTTTATGTTTAAGGTAACAATAATAAAACACACACAAAAGTATGGAGAGATTTAGAAATTGTTCTGATTGCTACATAAGAATTTAGTTTTACTTGAACATTAATTACTGATAGATGAATATTTTTTAAATTACTAATTTAAGTGAAGCTTAAACTTTTTTTTGTATAGAAAAACTCTGTTATCATCATGCACATGTGTTGTCAGGCAGTGGACTGTTTTGCATCTTCTCTTAAAATGTATTAAATCTACAGCAGTGCTGAACAGATGGTGCTGTTCACTGCTAGCAGAGTGGGTTGGTTTTCCCATGGCGCCACCCAGTGGCGGTCCTAGCCTGTTTGGTGCCCTGGGCGAACACGCCCTCTTTTTTCTAAACTGAGCACCTGATGGCTTTGACCTTTTCTTGTCCATCTTCCACTGGTTTTAGTGTTGCACTACGGTATGAACATCCATCCCCCAACCCGAGGATCACCACAACATAACGTAATAGACCTACACCTTAAATCATAGATTGGCTTTGTCTAGACTCTAGGGTTTATTTCTGGGATTTTGCACAACCGAGGAGTCTAATCATGAATACATAATGGGCTTGGATTTACATCATTATGAATGAAATGTGCTCTATTTGGAAGCAGCATGTCTCCCTCCCCTTTCGACAGGTTGCGTGTGAGACTTTAAATCATCAAACTGTAAATTATACATTTTAAATTGTTATTGATCTCTTTACCCCGAGTCCTAAAGTGTATATTTATTTTCTTATTCTTCTTAGATTTATTGTTTGTTTACTTGCACTGCTGTAACTGGAGGCTCGCCGTCTCGTCTCTCTATATACTGGACTTATATAGTGGAGATGACAATAAAGTTTACTTTGACTTCAGCAGCAAGTAGGTGCACCGAGGGCTCTCGCGCTCACTTTTCGGTATAGAATTTCGAAAAAACGTCGGTGCAGATTATAAGTCTGTATCATAATGTCTGGTGTTTTCGTGTTTGTTTGTTTTATTTTGCGAGTTGATTATTAGATGGTGCTAATAACCAACTGAGGAGGATGTCAGGATCTGAGGAGGAAGTGCGTCAGGAAGGTGAACGTACGCTGGTCCGGACGGGATTCCCGACCGCGTCCTCAGGTCATGCGCGGCTCAGCTGGCTGGAGTGTTCACACACATCTTCAACCTTTCCCTCTCTCTGTCTGTAGTCCCAGCCTGCTTCAAAATGGCCACCATCGTCCCTGTACCCAAATCCTCCACCATCTCCTCATTGAACGACTGGCGACCTGTAGCCCTGACCCCCATCGTGAGCAAATGCTTCGAGAAGCTGATCAGGGACTTCGTTTGCTCTGCACTGCCTGACTCACTGGACCCTCTACAATTTGCATACCGCCACAACAGGTCCACTGATGATGCCATAGCCCTGACACTACACACTGCCCTGTCACACCTGGAGAAGAGAGACACGTATGTGAGAATGCTGTTTGTAGATTACAGCTCAGCATTCAATACCATCGTTCCCTCAAAGCTGGACAGGAAACTGCAGGATCTAGGACTGAGCAGCTCCCTCTGCAGCTGGATCCTTAACTTCCTGTCTGACAGACAGGAAGCTAAGTGGTCAGACTGGGCAGCATCACCTCATCCACACTGGTGCTCCACAGGGGTGTGTACTGAGCCCTGTCCTGTACTGGTAAACGGACTGATTCTTATATAGCGCTTTTCTACTCTCCCGGAGTACTCAAAGCACTCTATACAACATGCCTCATTCACCCCCACTCATACAACTCAAGTGCAACCTAAACTACATTCATACAGATTCATACTCCGATGAACGCATCGGAGGGCAACTCTGGGTTAGTATCTTGCCCAAGGATATTTGGCATGCAGACTGAGGAAGCCAAGGATCGAACCACCAACCTTCCGATCAGTAGCTGATCTGCTCTACCACCTGAGCCACCCCACTCTACTCACTCTACACCTACGACTGCACGGCCATTAGCAACTCCAACATCATTGGGAAGTTTGCGGATGACACTACAGTGGTGGGTCTTATCACCAAAGGTGATGAGATGGCCTACAGGGAGGAGGTCAGCGCCCTGACCCACTGGTGTCGAGACAACCATCTCACCCTCAAAGTCGCAAAGACAAAGGAGCTGATAGTGGACTTCCGGAGGTGCAGAGAAGTACACACCCCCATCACCATCAACGGCGCTGCTGTGGAGAGAGTGAGCAGCTTCCGGTTCCTTGGTGTACATCTGGCTGAGGATCTTACGTGGTCAGTACACACAGTGAAGAAGGCGCAGCAGCTCCTCTTCTTTCTCAGGAGACTGAAAAGATTCTGCAAGCCATTCTTATATTTTGCTTGTTCTTATGTTATTGTATTTTGCACACCTCTGTTGCTTGTGAAGCTCGCACACAAGAATTTCACTCACATGTACTGTACCAGTGTATCTGCACATGTGATGTGACAATAAAAGTGATTTGAAATCCCCCGCCGCCACGCCCTCTCCTCCCTGTGCCGCAAGCAGCAAGCGCAGCTCGCAGCTCGCAAACGGAGGGCGCCCTTACTCCCCGCAAATGGCCGCAAGAACACCGATCGGTGCCTATGACATCCCCAGAATGCGCATGAGTACGAGCAACTTTTTTTTGCCGATGCCCGTTATGCCGCCCCCCACTACGATGCCGCCCCGGGCAACCGCCCATGTCGCCCATATCAAAACCCGCTAGTGGCGCCACCTGACTGCAGCGGTGGTAAAATTTACACACACTTGTTATTTGAGCAAAAGTGCAGATAAGAATTACTCTGGCAAGGACTGATTTGACTTCTTTACTCGGCAAAAGTGTAAAACTACAGGCTCTGAAATGTACTCAAAGAATACAAGTAACAGTAGGTCTTGAATGAAGGTGCGCTAGCTTTAAACTTCCAGTTCATCAAATGTCACTGAGCGCTCCTTTTAAAAAGATAAGCGCTCTTCTTCCTCCTGTCATGTCTTTCTTACATCTTTCTCCATCTCTGCGTGAAATTATCTCACAATCATCAAACTCATCTTTTCTCTGGTAAGCAGCTGCAGGACAACTGTATGACAGCCTTTGCTGCTACTGTCTGATCTATTGGACACTGTAAACCTGAATAAGTTACCAGAACTCAAAAAAATTGAGGCAATCGATTGCCTCAATTTTTTTGAGTTGATCAACTCAAAAGTCAAATTTTTCCAGAACATAAAAGTTTGGATTACATGGTACTTGTATCTTTTGAGAACGGTCAACTCAAATATTTGCAGTTAATATGACTTAAAGTTTCAAGTTTACAAATTCAAAGAAATAAGTTCACAGAACTTATAAAAAGTACACAACTACAACATTTTTATGTTAACAAAACTCAAATGTTTATTAGTTTGTGTTGTCATTATTTTAAGTACACGTTAGTCAAATATGTTGACTACTTGATACTTAAAAACATGTGACCCAAAACTTAAAATTTTTGAGGCAATTGATTGCCTCAATTACACTGAGTATCGGTAACTTAATATGCAAAAGTCATAAACATCTGCCATTGAACAGTATCTTGACTGCTCCCTTTTAGCACTATGTTGAAATTAAATACATTTAAAAAAAAAATTTAAATACATTAAAAATAATTAACAAAAACATTTATAAATTAAAATAAGTAGACCAAAAATTGTTTAGTCAGGAAAACTGTCAGAGTAATGAAACATAATGCCAAATAATAATTAATAATATCAAAATGTGCTTTTGGCTCTCTGGCTAATATCTGAATAAGACAACAAGGCAGCAATTTGAGTGAATTACAATGCTATTTGTTTTACATTAACCAGTGAAATTTAGGTCATCTTGCGCAGCCCACAATGTTTTGGAAATAGTATTACGAAAAACATTAAAACATACAAAACATTAGTGTTGCTTTGCATTATGTTAATGAGAACAAAGGCACGTTGTATAGTTTGGACCTATTGGCTGAACACCTGTAGAGTAATGCAGGAATGTTTTGAGGCATTATTTAGATGAAAGGAGAGAACTTTGAACCAGTCTTTTATAATGCTTCACCCTGCATCCTTCTTTCAGATGAGTTCCTACATAACCAAGTCATTCTTGAGGGTCTGTAACCTGGGTGACAGTTTACCACTTTCTAGACCAAATAAAATCTTTTGAGTAAATTCTAAAGTGTTGGTCAGGCCTTTGGGGTAGCTGAGGTGAAGTGCATAGATCAGTCCAAACATTACCAGGAAGGCTTCACCAAATCTGGGGAGACTGAACACGGCATCACTTTCAATGACGACAGAGATTTTCACAGGTTGGTAGTGAACTGGACTTGTTGTGTCATGGTCACTGATGACAGTGAAGAGGGCCACTTCAACACCATCAAGCTCCAACTCATCAGATTCGTCCTGAATTAATGAAAAAGAGATACTAATCACAATCTAAACCAAGAAATACAACAGACGACATATAATTTCTCATTTTACCAACTCCCACTGAGATCCAATACCTCTTTTACAAGGGAGACCTGAGTCTCACTGTAAGAGGTGAAAAACAGAAGATCCATGTTCTGCACACATAAATCAGCTAATTCACCAGAGAATCAAGTGGTGTGAGATAGACTGAAACTAAGCTAAAGGAAATACACAGGAAAATGTTTTACTAAACATCTTATCACTTTCAACAAAACACCAATTCAGTTCATTCGTAGTGAGGAGACAGAAAAGACCATACATGGAAACCATATGGGTAGACTAAACAAAGGTAAGTCCAAACAGTGCATCAAAATACATGTTTGTACTTTGATGCACTGTTTATATACACAGTAGTATCTGTTAGATACTTAAGGACACTCACAGTGCAGGTTCTGAAAAATCCAGAGACATCCTCACGCAGATAGACAGGAAGGGCATGGAGAACGGTAGTGCGCTTGGTGTGGATATCATGGATTTCCTATTTCCAGATAAAAACAGAATTGTATATACACTGGTGAGTTTACTGAACAACAACAAAAACAACAGTCAAATCAGAACATATGTCCACAAATAACCTGTTCACATCTTTAATACAGTCAGACAAATAGCAAACACAAAGTGGAGTAATAGCAAAATTCAAAAAGCTCATTTAAATCATTGAACCTGTCCAATGTTCCACTGGTTCAACCTATGAAAATGTGTAACAATCTATTATTACCTGTTCATTGTGAATTCTTAGAATTTCAGCCAGGGCATCTGCTGTCAAAAATTTAGAGAGATTAAAATACTTTGTTTCATACTAGGCGACCGGGCGCCACCTCTAGAACAAGTAGTATCTAACTTTTTAAACAGCCTGCGACCCTCATTACAACAACTTAATGCTAGCTCTGCAAGCGCAAAGTTTCCTTCGGGGAGAGCAGCAAAGCACATAAAAAACACGGACCGACATTTCTGCTATTCTTTTCGACACGCACCCAAAATACAACTAAATATTCGTATTTTAACAATAAACTAATATCAACATTGAAAACTTACTGTAAGTCCAGTGATGCTAGTTGCTGCCGTTAGGTCCAACTTTCTCCAGTCGTCCGTGTTGCCTCTTTGGTGCTGTTCCCGCCCATATACCTTTACTTCTTCTGTGTTTCGTATTAATGCTCATTAGCGCCGCCTTCCGCTTCGGAGGGTGAATCAGAGATTAACTCGGAATAAAAATTGATTCCTGCAGCTGCTCAACACTTACGGAAAAAATTAAAAATATATATGTAGGACACATTGATAAAACAATGAATATTAAATGTCTGTGAAGGTTCTCAGTCATCCAGGTCATCGTAGTCAAAGGAACTTAAAGAAGTCCAGACGCTTTTCTTTGCAAGCTCCTTTGACAATGAATATTAAAATAAATACATTTTGTCTTTCACTAATGCATTTAAGACAATTTGATTTTACTTATTTGGTGAAACACTTTGAGATTTTATTGTATTTTAGCATGTGCTACATAAATTAAGTTTATTATTAAATCCTACTTGAAACAACAAAAATAACAGGACTTTACCATTCTTATATGTCCTAACTTAACTGTGTTACGTTGTGCTTAAGTTATGATTTTAAGTGATGCTTACTTAATATAGAAATAGTTAAATTCAATCAAATATTATTAGTTTCATTTACTCAAAAAGAAGAACATGTTATACGAACTTGACATATTTAAGTTAACAGAACTTTTTAAAGACTTTGAGTATACACTACTTAATCTGTTTAATTACTTTGAACATTCGGGTTTACAGTGGAAACATTGCACGTGAAACTGCATTATTTTGTACTCCTGGTTATTTGTATTCATGTTCTACTCTCTTGTATACCTCATCTGTTTGTATGTTGTACTCACTGATTGATTAATAAAGTTCTTGTTAAAAAAAAAAAAAGCAGTGGGTGCGGACTTTGTCCACCAAAAACGGAGCTGAAGAAGGAGGCTCTTGACTTTTAAGCCATTTTCGTCTTCCTTCGCTTACCTACAATGGAGATACCAGTGTACACGCTGGATTCCTTCACCAATTTGCCGTTCAAGGGAAACCCTGCGGCAATTTGTCCACTTCTGCATGTGAGTAAAACTATTTAGGCCACAGCTTAATGTGTAGTCTGGCGCTATGGCGGCCTGCATCGGTGCTTCGCACAAGTGCAGACCAGAGGCAGAAATTCGTTCTGCAAAACAAGCTCGACAACATGTGTTTTTAAAGGTATTTTAACTCAAACAATCTTTTATCAATCAAACCATGAAAATTAAAGTGGGTTTTTTTTTGTTTGCTTTCCCCTGAAAACTTTCTTATCACACAAGAACAGATACACACAATAAGATACATCAGCCTGCTGCTTCTAATTAACTTATTTAGTTGTTTATTCTTTTTCAGTCAGCAAACTTCGTCTGTTTGCCTGCCAGAAGCTTACAATAATCTGCTTTAGAAAGATGAACTCAAATGGAGGTCAGTCCACTACTGCCACCTGTGGCCAAGTGCTACTACTAGATTAACTTGTGACATATCTGCAGAAGAAGCTGAGTGGCTACACTTAAAATCGACCCACAAACATGTTGAAAGATGCAATGACAGCAATGTGGATTGTCAGGACTAAAACCAATCATTAAGTAAAGACAACAGGGATCATTTGTTTCTGTTTATTTAGCATGCACAACATTTGTAGTCTGGCCTCCATTTGAGACTGCTCCAGCTGCTATGTGATAGTCAGTAGATCTGCTACAAATTGCAGATCATATGCAAGTTTTGGAAATAAATCATGAATATTCCTTGCTTAGCATTAAAAGTAAACATTTCTAGCTCTCCCCCACACTCAAACACAGATGACAAACCAACTGACACACCTGAGTCACTCACTTTCTTAAATCCAATCACTCTCACTGGCTCTGTTTATTACTAATCACTGTGTAACAGCTGTAAATTCACGGTAACTGCCATCTCCTTACAAATGTTTATAGATTAACCACAATTATACAACTCATACAAACTCTCTCCAGCCATGTTGTTGTTTTACCTATACTGGCTGAAAATGTTCATTTCCAGAGAAAAGACACAGGCAGACTATGCTTACAGGATGTGATGTTACAACACCAGTGAAATATGAATGTGTCATATATTTGTTCAAGACGTATTTCTTTGTTATGGGAAGAAATATTGAAATCATCATGAACAACGGGAGTGGTGATTTCTATAACTTTGTGTATATAATTGTGCATTTCTTACTGATGTAGGCCACAAATAAATACATAATGCCATTTCATTTATTTTAAAGGTTTATTTGCAAGACATGCAATCAGACAAAATAGAAAGTTCCAAATGTATTGTGCATGAAACGAATTCAAACGTGGCGATAGAGCCAGGTGCAGATGTGTCACAAGTTAATCTGGCTGTAGGCTGTGGCGCTCGGCCACAGGTGGAGCTAGTTGACTCGACTCCATTTGAGTGAACACAAAGTAAACTGCACGCTTTAGTTGTGAAGCGAAAACACTGAAATCGGAGCAATAACACGTACGAGGGGAACGATAACGACGACAAGATTCTCCCGATCGTTTGCTCTTGCTGCCCTGTGAACAGCATCGGCGTGGTGTTAATTGTTTGCCGTTTTCACGATCGCCTCCTGCATGAGAATATCACCAGGTACACTCGCGACATTTTTAAACATTTAGTTGTTCATCATGAGCAACAAGATTGAGGTAACCTCACAAATATCACAGATGAAGTATTTGGTGTTTATTTGCTGTTTTGTTGGTAGCGGCTCCTGAAAAGCAAGTCGACCACACATCTGTTCGACCAACCCCTAAGGTATGGAACGCCAGGACTGCCATAATGAATTAATTAAATACACCATTAAATAATTAATAAATGTGGCAATAATTAATTAAAATTGGAATTAATTAAATAAATAGTTATGACACATGTAATTAATTAATTATTGACACATTTAATTAATTATTTATGTATTTCACATTTTAATTAATTATTGACACATTTAATTAATTAATTATTGACACATTTAATTAATTAATTATGTATTTCACATTTTAATTAATTATTGACACATTTAATTAATTATTGACACATTTAATTAATTATTTAATGATATATTTATTTATTTCATTTTGGCAGTCATGGCGCCTGGCTCTCATCATGAAATAATTTTATCTGTCAGCCTCACCCATCAAACTCAGGGGGCGGGGTTAACGCTGCCCATGCAGCTTCTCTAACATTTGATTGGTTGCCGTGCAAAGTAAGTCAAAACAGGTCGATCCTAGATAATCGATTGCTTGTGTAGACTTGGGGCAGCCAGGTATCCCAGAATGCAGATCAAATCACAGGCAGCAATGGTGGTGGTGTAGTTTTAAAATACCCCGTTTTTCTGTCACCAGCTACACTTTTAACAGTGTTTTAGCCGCGAATGTCGCGCCGTATGTCTGGTCAGGTTGTCAACATAGAACATGTTTGCAAAAGTGCTCAGATGTTTTCAGAGATTTCACTAGCTCTGCTAACAATTAGCATGCAGAGTGCACCGAGGGGGTTACGTTAACCGGTTTGTTTACATATTCCACTCTCCGTGTTCCACATGTTGCATTCGCAGATTCTCATTTTCACCGAACGATCGTCTCTTTCCGCCTGGTCTTGTGTCTCTGTGCTTCTGTAACATAAAGAACGAGCTGACATTTTTCTCACGAAACCAGCGATCAGCTCAACAGACCGTCAGTTTACCTGCATGCATCCTCCTCCTCATCTGTCAGCTGTTTAACACCTGCTGCTAATTCAAGAAACACGCCTAAGTTACCTGGTGATAGTCACAGTTTAACTGGGCAGCTCGATATAAAGCAATGTCAGCGCATTTTTCTGCACAAGATAAGTAAATATAGTGTTTTCCCCGAGCGCAGAGCTGCTGGAGCTCGTTTCCTTACAGAGCACTTTATAGGCGAACAGCTTTATCAGCGGCTGATGTCCAATCACCGGCACACAGCTTTCAAACCTCAGCTGAGTTTTAGCTCTCAGTGGTTAAACGCTGGACTTCATTCACTCAGGTTCTGTCTGTCGGGTCACGTTTACTTCGCTGTTTTATTTACAACTGAGCAAATCGGTTTGGCTGAGGTTAAAGTTACGTTTCATAACTGCATAGTTTCACAGACGTTTAATGGTTCAATGGCACATGTGTTAGACTGAACTATCATCTAAATATCATCTGTTTTTTAATAGTTATTCAACTGTATTCTAAGCACCAGCTGTCAGTTAGAATGTGATTTTTTTTCTCTCTGTTGGCAGACGTATAAAAATGCGCAGGAAAATCTGACGTGCATGGCGAACTTCACCGACGATATGTAGGGAGGAATAAACACACATCAAACATAAATGAACCATTTGCCTGTCTCCATAATTGAGAGCATTTTCTCTTCTTACGTCAACACTCTCTCTCTCTCTCTTTTTTTTTTCTTTTTTTTTGCTTTTTCGGTCATGTTATGTTTACCTGTCAAAGGCTTGTTACAAACTATGAAACACATCGTGCAGACTTCTGGATGTTAGAAGAAAACTAATACTGCTCATGAATGAGACTAAAGGCAGGAAGGTGTCCTTTAAAACTAAACATGTTAATAGGACCTCCCTATTTATATCATAGTTTATGATATAGCACGTGTATTTCAGTAATAGCCTGCTGAGGCCACTATACGTGCTGGCCTCATATCAAATGTGAAGGCAGACTGAGTCTATCTTTGACGTTTTTTATATCTAATCTTCCTTTTCAAACATTTAAACAGCAGCGAGTCTGCAGCTGAGGGAATACAAACTCAAATTGTCGGAACAGGTTTGCTCGTTTCTTGGATTCATTTGGTGATTTATTAAATCTATCACTGTTATTCTAATCTGCTGCTGAGTCTCTTACACTTTTCTTTATGCTGTATATTTTCACGTCTCTGGAATAGTTGGCAGTTAGATAGTCAGCTGGGAAACTTTGTGTTAACTCATGGAGCTGAGGATATCGTGGATATCGTGGATATGCTGACCTCGCTGCGTGGTGTACAGAGCGAGGTCAGCATGATTAATATTCACAATAAAAATATTAGCCGAACATCATGAAGTCTGTATGTGTTTCATAGTGTCGAACAACCTTTGTACAGTTAAAGCCAGCAGTTACTACATGACGGAAACACCAACGTTATCTCTTTTATGTGTTTATACACAGGTCACGCTGATTACTGAACAAAAACCCAAAGATCAGATGTTAAACAGATTTATTTGCTCTCTCTCCTCCTTAAACATGTTTTTAATGTTAGTTATAATTCAGAATTGGCGACTGAAACACGTAGGACACATAAGAACTTCAGGAAATAAAACACCGATAAATATAACCTCAGTAAAAGAAGTCAGCGGGGGTTACTACAGCTGTGTACCGGGGCCTGCGCTTTGTCGGTGGGATTGCTTGCGAGGCGAGCGGGTCTATCCCACGCTTTGCCGTGAGACTGGGCAGACATCTCCGAAATCATCGAAGCACTTTTGCAAAGAGGCTGTATCTTGACAAACCGACCAGACACATGAAGATTAAACCACTACATTCTCGGCTAAAAAAATATTAAAACGGTATTTGGTAACACACAAACAGGGTTTTTCAAAGCTCAGTTCTGTTAGCTTCCACATGCCGGTTGTTGTGTGCTAGAAACAATGGCCACCAGGCCAAAGCAATGGTTTTGACTCGATCAGCGTTAACCCCGCCCCCTGAGTTTGATGGGTGAGGCTGACAGATAAAATTATTTCATGATGAGAGCCAGGCGCCAGGACTGCCAAAATGAAATAAATAAATATATCATTAAATAATTAATTAAATGTGTCAATAATTAATTAAATGTGTCAATAATTCATTAATTACATGTGTCATAACTATTTATTTAATTAATTAATTCCAATTTTAATTAATTATTGCCATATTTAATTAATTATTTAATGGTGTATTTAATTAATTCATTATGGCAGTCCTGGCTTTCCATACTAAGGAAGCCCGTTTCCGCCACTAAATAAAAACAAAAAAGCTAGTATCCATAACTCGAAATTTCGAGTTATTTTCTCGAAATTTCGAGTTAGCTCTGCCAATCAAAAATATATGTGAATGAGGTCGCTTTCTTGTTACCCGGAAGCATATGGCGCAGAGGAACGCGCACTCAAAAACGGATCCCAACAAATTGGCGCTTTCGCGAGTACGTTTGCTGATAGTAACACCATGTGATTCAGCTAATAACACAGGGACTTCATCATTTGTGAAGCCAGGCTGAAAACACTCAGCAATCTGTGCATTCACGACTGGATGTAATACCGGTAGCTTAGCTGTAGCATTTGTAGCTGAGGGCTTCAGCTTCCGGGTAACAAGGAAATGATGTCATTCATGTAGATTACTGATTGGCAGCGCTAACTCGAAATTTCGAGTTACTTTTCTCAAAATTTTGAGTTAATATGTCGAAATTTTGAGTTAATATGTCGAAATTTCGAGAAAGTAACTCGAAATTTCGAGAAAATAACTCGAAATTTTGAGAAAATAACTCGAAATTTTGAGTTATGGATCCTTTTTTTTTTTTTAGTGGCGGAAACGGGCTTCCATAAACCCCAGTTAATCTGGAACCGTGGTCATAGCAGCTCATATCAGTGACACTCATCACAAATATTTATATTTACTCATCAAATCGTGTGTTTCTAACAGGAGCTGAGTGATGACTTGTATTACAAGATAGCAGCAGAGATGAACCTCTCAGAAACTGCTTTCATCACCAGGATTAATCCCTCTGATAGCTTTACTACAGGTATGTCTGTTTTAATTCAGATCACATTTGGGTTGCCAATTCCAAAGCCTCTTAGATTATAATGCTGTAATGGAAAGCTCCCTTTCAAAAGTATACAGTATGGTGTATGATTCACATACTGCTTAAACTTAAAAGTAGTCCCTATAGGTGCAGGATAGAAATTTTTCAATATGGATTAACAAGTTTGTATGACTTTATAGTTATAAGAACCGTAGTATATCGTATTTGCAGAAAATAAAAAAGACTGAAATAAAATAACAAAAACCTGAAAACCTGAATAACATGACAAGTGAAATAAATGAGTCAAGGAAATTGTATGATAGGAAAAAATGGAGTCACTATTAAATAAAGAAGAAGCTGTGAGTAGTGGTGAAGAATTTGCACAGCTGTGAGGCTCTAAGAGAAAATGCCACGTCATTTTGTAATGATGTGAGCTGCAGGAATAGTTAGGAGTGTCTGAATCAAACCAGTGGCTCTGTTAACAAAGTGAGACAACAGACATTTCAGGGTCAAAATACAGTTAATTAGAGAAAAATATCTTTAAATCACCACAAAGTCTATTTCATGGCACTTTGTACCTATTGAGAAATGTCATTCACGAAAGGTTAGCCTTCAGCAAAACTAAACTAGTCCCGTCAGGCAGAATTAAGGACCCACAACCATTAGCAGGAGCTCATTATTTTTCAAGTTTATCTGTTCAATAGCTTATGTTTAGAGAGATCCTATACAGTTAAACACACACAGAGCTGCATTGTACTCACTTTGTGCACAAACTGTCCTCAGCAGTCTGTCGGGTCAAAATGTTACATTGTATGGAGTCCAAAGAACTGTGCAACAAGCTGTCACAGTGAAAAATGCAGTGTGCAGTCGGTCCAAGAGGAATGCAGGTATCATTAACACAAAGACAAAGAAGAAGCAGGAACAGATACAATAAGTTTAACTTCAGACTTAAAAATGTGACTTTTGAAGAAGGTCACCAGAGAACTTCAATCTATACATCTAAAAACCACAAACCAGGCGAGAAATTTGGGTGTAGTGATGGATGCAGACCTAAACTTAGAAAAACACATTAAGACAATAACAAAGTCAGCTTACTATCACCTCAAGAATATATCAAGGATAAAAGATCTGATGTCTCAACAGGACCTGGAAAAACTAGTCCATGCATTCATCTTTAGTAGGCTTGGCTACTGTAACAGCATCTTTACAGGTCTACCTAAAAAATCAGTCAGACAACTACAGCTCATTCAGAACTCTGCTGCTCGAGTCCTCACTAAGACCAAAAAAGTGGACCACATCAGTCCAGCTCTGAGGTCCTTACACTGGCTGCCTGTCCGTCAGAGGATAGACTTTAAAGTTCTGATGCTGGCCTATAAAGCTCTGAATGGTTTAGGACCAAAATACATCAGTGACCTCCTGACCCAGTATGAACCATCCAGATCCCTCAGGTCATCTGGATCCGGTCTTTTATCAGTTCCCAGAGTCAGAACCAGACACGGAGAAGCTGCATTCAGCTTTTATGCTCCTTATATCTGGAACAAACTCCCAGAAAGCCTCAGATCAGCTGAAACACTCAGTTTATTTAAATCCAGGTTGAAGACTCACCTGTTCTCAGCTGCATTTGAATAAAGCACCAAATCCACACTTTAAGCTTAAATTTCAAAACTTACATTTAACTACTGATTTTATCTACTGTTCTGATTTTATCTGTTTTGATTTTATATACTGTTGTTTGTTTGTTTTTGTTTGTTAATTAGTTAGTTAATTTGCTTGTTTTATTCAATTTTAAATCATGCTTTTTATTTGTTCTTGTTTCTAATGTCTCTGTAAAGCACTTTGAATCACCTTGTTGTTGAATTGTGCTATACAAATAAACTTGCCTTGCCTTGCCTTGCCTTACTCTGAATTATATTTGCTGAGAAAGGAGAAAAAAACTGGTTGAGCCCATATTAGAGGGAATTACAATAGTCCATATGTAATAAGATCAAAGCATGTATGACTTTTTAAAGAGTGCCTGATATTTAAATTAAATAAGTAAAAAGTGAACCCAAACCATGACAGTAACAGTTCAGTATTCTTCTTGTAATTTGCCAAAAATATCATCTGGCATTTGCAGTTCTCTGCTCACACACAGATGTTGTAGAGCCATCTCCCACATTTTTTCCTCATCTCCCACAATTTAATGACTTCCAGCTATGAGCAGCTTCTCTAAGGCTACGTCCACACTAGCCCGGATAGATTTGAAAACGGCATTTTCATCTGAAAACGCTCTGCATCCACACTAGCGTCTTAATTCGTTTTCACAGAGTTGTGCGTCCACATTTAAACGGCCGAAAACGCTTACGTTCTAGTACTGTGCATGCGTAAAACGCAAGAAGATTCGACCTACCTCATTTCTATCTGCCGTTTATTTACTTTCTGGCTCTTTGAAACGTCGCGGCAAAATGTTGAGGAAAAACACCAAGTTTTTTTTAAATGGACTAACAATGAGGTGGAGTTGTTGCTGCGAGTAACACAAAAGTACAACGTTGCAAAAGCGAGTGAGAATTAAAGAATGTAGAAACTGATATTAATCTTTAATAGGGCTGTCAAAATTGAGAGCAAACAAAACAACTGCTGTGTAATGCCCTCCTCGATCTTTGTTTAATTGGTCACATGACTGCATCATATGACTAACATGTGCCATCGTTTTCGAAAGTCTGCGTTTTCAGTCCACACTGCCATGCCAAAGCACCGTCTTCAAATATATGCGTTTTCGAGAGCGTTTTGAGAACGCTGCGTTTTCCTTCGGGGAAAACGCCGTCTCAGTGTGGACGGGAGGCCAATGATGGTTTCTAAATTATAAGGCTTTTTGTCAATCTTTAACCAATAAATCATTAATTGGACCTTGAAGACCTTTGTGGATGTAAGCCAATCACTAACATTATTATCTACACTGCTTAACTCTGTGTATTTGAAACTAATACCAAAACAAAACTGAAAAAAGTCTTAAATGTGTGATTAACAGGATCAAGATTCCGCCTTCGATGGTTTACACCAACTACTGAAGTAGACCTGTGCGGTCATGCCACTCTGGCCTCTGCAGCAGTGCTATTCCAACACATCAGTAAGATGCAACATTTACACATAAAAAGGTTTTTCAAAAAACCAAAAAGTGACATCATGGTGCACTAGAAAAGGCCGCTGGAGCTATTTTAAAAGATGCCTGTAATGCACAATGCAGCTGACTGCAAGAAGGAGCAAAGAGGTGCCAGCATGTAACCATATAATGGATTTTTTCCTTCAGAAAATGTAAATCCCACCCTGGTGTTTGAGACCAAAAGTGGAGATCTTTCCGTCACCCAGAAGGAGGAAGGGTACATCATGGACTTTCCTCTGAATCCCCCCACCAGAGTGGTAAAATAAACTTTTCCTGTTTAGTTACATGAACAATTTAATCAGATCCTGTAATGTAAAAAAACGAGTTCTTGTGTTTTATTAACAGTGTATAAAATGGCTTTCTTTCTGAACTCCCTTTATTTCAGGATCCCAACGACTTCAAAGACACCATCAAGGTCAGAAATCACATTTTTCTGAACGGTTTGAGAAAGTGTAACTACATTCCTGTGTGTGTGTTCAGCTAAGTCTCTGCCTTTACATGTGTGACACAGGCGGCAGTCGGAAACCTCCCGGTTCAGGAAGTTTTATTTTGCTACAACACCAAGAAGCTGCTGATTCGACTGGCTGACAGCTGTGACATGTTGGTTAAAAAACACTTTGCTTGTTGCCAAATTCAAAGGAATCTCAATAGTGGTCCTACTGTTCATGAGATCTTAAACATTTGTTCAGCAACAATCAATCAGCTAGTGGGGCTTATTCATATGTTTAAAGCCCAAACAAATAATCAAGCAACTGGCCTTCTACACCCACTCATCACGTTTTAGTAAATGTATATGTGCTTTTTGTGTATTATCTCCAGCTCTGCGCTTACCGATCTGAAAGTTGACACTGTGGCTCTTGAGAATACTGAGAGAAGTGGAAGATTCTGCGCCGTCATCATCACTATGAAAGGTAATCGGAGCTGTGCGTTTCGTAGAGTTGTAGACTTGCTGGATCGGACCACATGTAGTATTTCCATTAAAATGAAGACGTAACAGTAAAGAATAAACCAGAGGAAACCCAACATGAAGTGTTTAAGCGAGGTGTGGTCCCACCATGTACCATCAGAAAAGCTTCAATGCACCTCTGTTAGAGGGATGAACAGCACTCTGCCAAAAACATTCCCTCATTTGGTGTTTTAATGATGATGGTGATGAAGAGCACAGTCTATGATTCCACTCATAATATAGGCCAGGGGTCCCCAATCCCAGTCCACGAGGCCGGTGTCCCTGCAGGGTTTAGATGTGTCCTTGATCCAACACAGCTGATTTAAAGGTTAACTGACCTCCTCAACATGTCTTGAAGTTCTCCAGAGGCCTGGTAATGAACTAATCATGTGTAGGGATGGGTATCGTTTAGGTTTTATCCGATACCGGTGCCAAATCGGTACTTTTGAAACAGTGCCGGTGCTTAAACGGTGCTCGAACCGGTGCTTAAAGAATGGAGAACACAAACTTTGTCCAAAAACCTCTCATGTTCAGCTGGTTTTTTTTGTAAAAAGATAACAATGTTAGCCTTTTCTGCAGCTATGTGGCATATATGGTATCACTCTTGGTTGGAAGCAGTGCTTAAACAATGGAAAAAACACAAACTTTGTCCAAAAACCTCTCATGTTCAGCTGTTTCCCACTTTTTCTTTGGTCATTTTAGCCTTTTTGGCCAGGGTGAAGGGAGTATCTGCCATCAAACAAGAAGACAGCCGCATGTAGCTATGATGATGTTTGCTAGTTCACCATACCTGCATTAATGTAATAACATGGTTAGCCTACTCAACGTAAATTACACACGAACAACATTAAGCTACTCACGCAGAGAAGAACGGCTGCTGCTGCCATCATCATCCGTCATCATTTCTGCTACACTGGCAGGGCTAGGGGCCAGGACTCTATTCTTCGGGTTTTTGGGGGATGTTGCTCCGGGTCCGATAACTGGCAACCCACCCGACGTGCACGGTGTGAGGTCTCGCAGCAAGCTATCAAATACGGCGCATTTCTCGGCTTTTAAAAAAAAAACGCTATGCGTCGCCAGGTGTTTCATCGGATTCTTGGTGTTACCTCCTTTGACAGTATCACAGTATCAGCTTAAAGCACTTGTTGCTGCTGAGTTTGCATCTTTTGCTGTGAAGTACAGCCAGACTTTTAACCGCTTCGCCTTGGACATTTTTAATCTGTAGCTCTGCTCTAACAGAACGTACGTACCTGGCCCCGCCTACTATCCTCGGAAACGTAAAATGATTGGCTAGAAGTGTATCACAGCTCAGGAAAAAAAAGCACCGAAATAAAGCACCGAAATGTGCGCTGCTTTTCGGTCTGGTTACTACCGTTTATGTCAGAACCGGTGCCATCATGGCACCGGACACCGGTACCTAGTGATGTGACGTTCTGTATCGAGGCTTCGGAGCGTGTGTCGAGTAATGGAGGGGGCGTTTCCGCGAAGCGCGTATCGAGGCTTGCTTCATTTATGGGAGGAGCTGAAAATGATGACGTCCGAAGCCTCGCTGCCCGGCTGTACCACGTGACTGGTTCATGAAGCGGTTCGAACTTTGCCGCAAATAATCATTTTCCCTACTGCCAGCATAAATATACACAGTATACTGCCATCACTACACTATAGGTGTTTTACACACTCCTTTTGTTGTTGACATTTACAGGCTGTGTGCAAAATGCCACACTCTTCAAATTCATGCCAGCTATTATTTTTACGTCCAGTAGGTGTCCTGCTAGAGCAAATGAAGCTTCATGAAGCTTCGCGTTGGGGTGAACCAATTGGATGAAAAGCTTCAGTGCTTCATGGGGCTTCATCTGCCCATCACTACCGGTACCCATCCCTAATCATGTGATTCAGGTGTGTTGACCCAGGGTGAGATCTAAAACCTGCAGGGACACCGGCCCTTGTGGACTGGGATTGGGGACCCCTGATATAGGCCTTCACTTGGGTTGAGCTCTGGGGAAATGTTTGATCACAGGACAAATGGTGCGCCGATTTCTCCTTTGCCGTCACCATCCTGTGGACTCGTTTGTTGCCCATTTTAATTTGTATAACAACATTCACTGAATGTTTCTGCCAACAAACATTACATATCAAACACTGCTAACATGTGGAAACAGGATCACCTGACTGCCAGCCACGATATGACTTCTACTCGAGAGACTTTTCTCCATGGTTTGGCGTCCCTGAGGATCCTGTCACTGGTAAGATGGTTGCTCTTTACTAGTATGTAATCTATAGACATTATTTCTCAAATAACATAATTCTGACCATGTTTGTGTGTCTAAAAACGTTTACATATAAGCAGCTGGACTAAAGTGATTAAAGAGGATGCATTTACAGGTGTCTTATTACTGAGAGAAAGTGTTAAGCTATTCCTGCTATGCATTCTTTGTTCTGGCAGGCTCTAACCACACAATCCTAGGTAGCTACTGGTCTGAAAAACTAGGAAAGAAGAAAATGCTGGGTAGGTATTTGAACATTCTCCGCCTTTTACTAATGTGTCATTTATCTGATGATAACAGACGTTGTGTTCCACTTTTATCCATAATTAACCTGCTTATTGTGTCTGTGCAGCTTACCAGTGCTCCAGTCGTGGTGGCGAGCTGGAACTTGAACTGAGGGATGATGGAAGAATCAACATAGCTGGACAGGCCATCACTATTCTGCAGGGAACAATCAAACTGTAGACTGAGACACATCCAAGAAGACGGCGTCTGATGTTCTATCTTAACCATTGTGTCCCTGCAGATAGACACTTTATGGCTCTTGTTTAAAAATTAGATGGCTAAAATAAAAAGAAAAAACGCACTCAAGTCCTAACTGTTCTATCCTGAAATGATTCAGCTAACATAGCTTTGTTACGCTCATTCATTCATAACATTACAGCAAAAAAATTACAACCAAAAGATTTTAAAATGATAAAAACAGAAACACAAAAACACAGCAGGTAAAATCCGAAGAGTCATGATTAGCCTTGTGGTCAGGAGAATTTTTAACATTTGCTACTTAATAATGAATGGGGTTCAATAAAATGAAGTACAGCTGATATGGACTAAACTAAAAAAATGATACTGCAGATTCGTTTTGATCCTAAATAACATGTACATATTCCTGAAATTAAAAGTCATCATGATGACTGTTTGTTTGTTTTGTTTTTTTGTATAATCTGTTCCTGCACAGATGTAGTTCTGCCGATCTGGTTTTTACTGACAAAATAATGGAATAAACTTGAGGCCCACTGACATAGTTAAGTTCTTTTAAAGTTGACATTTCTGGTTACATATGACTCTATCATAGGAAACAGGAAATGGCACTACACCTAGAGCTGGAGAATGTTAACTTTTGTCACATACAGACGATGATGGATGTTGTCATGGCTTTTTAGTTTGTTTTTATGCTAAAGACCGCGCGTTTTACGCTGCCCGCAAACTTGCACAGGTATGTTCTCGCGAGGTTATAAACGTTGATTTGTTCTAGTGTTTTTATAGTGACCTCCCACCCACAGGGGCGCTCTTTCACATCACAAGACCTCCGTGCTGGCAGAGCACGCGAAAGGAAACCCGCCATTGAAGACGTCTCACAACGTGAGAGTTTCGTTGTAGTGCACTCTTTTAACAAAAGGTGCAATTTTTTTCAGCATATACCTACAGCTGGTAATTAGTTGGAGGAATGGCATACAGAGGACAAGGACAGAAGGTCCAGAAGGTTATGGTGCAGCCCATTGTATCCTTTTGTATTGCAGGACGACACTGCGCGGTTGAATTGGTTGCTACAATAGCTTAGTAGCTAGGCTAACATTTAGTCATTCGTAAACATTTGTAGTCACTCATGTGAGGAGAGGAGTTTTACAAGGCATGTAAGCTTTTTTGAAGACCAGTTTCACCCAGAGAAGTCGCGCGGGTATGAAATATGTTTGCAGAAAAAAAATGTGTTTTATTGAAATGCAGTCAGAAAGCCAGTGTATAGACTTAGCCGCGTTAATCCCGGGGAAACACCGGCTCTGTGGTTCCGTGTTATAGCTAAACGCAAAAGAGGCTAATTTCTGCCTTCAAACTACTCAATATGATACCATATGGAGGGTTTTAGGCCCACCAATCGATAGTTATTAACACCAAAATATAATATGATGTGGGAGAGTGAGGAAGTTACGGAATACTTACCTAACGAAAGTGTTTTGACAGTTAATAGCTATAAAACTGGAATTACTTTCATCTTCTCAAATATTTTAAAAATATAATTAGTTAATTGTTAGTGAAACTTGGTAGTGTTTTCTTTGATTTGCTATCGATCCACGTTTACATGGTCTCTTATGGGAATGCCAGCAACTGATATTACTGCTAATATGATGTAAGAATTACCTAAACCTAAAATAATGACAAAAATAAATGTAACTATATTTTAATTATTTGTTAAACAGATTTTTATTTACAAAAGGATCAGGGGAAAATAAAGTTTGCCCTCAAGATATGAAGCCGAAAAGCCAATTTTAAGCCAGGAAGAACCCCTGACCCAAACTCTGACTCTGAATCACATTTCCAATAACTTGGACTAAATGCAAATATAACCATTAACAACATAGGTGCACATTTTAACTATAAACATGTTGAACTTGAGTCTGTGTGTATGTCCTTGACTGTGGTTGTCAGAATCTCATTTTCAGGTACCTGCAAAATGTAAGTAGCTTTTAACTTTTTCGTGCATCCTTCTGATTAGTTTTGTTTTCTGGTAATTTTGAAGATAAAACTGTATTCAGTTTATTCTCTCTCTCATTCCCAGCGCTCACGGATCCAGGTTTGGTTGTATGAACAGGTGAACATGCGGATAGAAGGCTGCATTATCGTAAGTAACATACAACCTTTCTCCATGTTCTTGGTCAGTTTATAAAGCTTGATGTTGATGGGCAGTGTGGAAACCCCTCTTAGCCCTACGTCGTAACCTTCCAGGCCAGTCAGTTGTGGCGGGCTGCTTTGACCTGGCAGGCAGATTCCTCAGGAGGTGCACGTCAGGTTATGTGGAAGGTTATGGCATAGGGTTAAAGGGGATTTCTGGTTATGTTGTAAGCTACAATGCAGATTTCCCACTGAAGCATAATCTGAGCCTCAGTAACCACCCTCTGTAACACACGTTCAAATGTGTCCAGTTGGCAGCCAGTCACAGAGCCAGCCTTCCTGATCAGTTTATCCACTTATTTGGTGTCACAGTGTATCTTCTTGTATACAGCCTCAACCTTAGTCTTCCAGTTCAGCCTGTTGTCAGTGTGGATGACCAGGTACTTGTCCTCCTCCTCCACATTAGCATTCTGTCCCAGGATAGACAGAGGTGGTATAGCCACCCATTTTCTTCTGTCAGTCTGTCATCTCTGTGGTCCTATTCACATTCAGAAACAGCTGATTCCTCTCTGACAACTCCACCAAATCATCCATTAGTGCTCTGTACTCATTCTGCCCATCATTGATGCATCTGACCACTGCAGAATTATTAGTTTTGTGGTAAGTAAGGTCTGCAAGGTGAACAGGAGTGGAGATGGCTCAGTTCCCTGTGGAGCTCCTGTACCATGTCATCATTTTGACACCGAGCACTGCCCAGTTTTACATACTGTTTACTCGCATTCCCTTTAGCCTTCTCTAAGTAGCAGTGGCTGAAATGTGTTATACACACCAAAGAAATCAAAGAAGTCATCTTCACCATGTGCGTGTTGCTATCTAGATAGAAACAAGCTCTCACTGGGAACAAACCTTTGTCACTTGCTGTTCCCCTGTATGGCCACATTATATCCTAGCATGGCTTAAAATGATTTGGTCTAACTTGAAATGGCCTGATCTATGAGTAGCATTTCCACTCAGGCTGAACTTTCTGTGAGATCAGGCATGTACAAGTTCTAGTTAAACCAATGTGACTCACTTTTGTTGTCTTGTGTCTCATTGCCTTAGGGTTTCGATGAGTACATGAATCTGGTTCTAGACGATGCTGAGGAAGTCCACATGAAGACTAAGAACAGAAAACCATTGGGTAAGAGTGCATCACTTTTTGTAAAGCTGTTTTATTATTTTACTTTATTTACTTTACTTTATTTTACTTTATTATTTTTAGGAAGGTTGACTGTGAAAGGTAAGAATGAAGAAAAATTGTGTGTCATCAAGACATTGTTGTTTCTCAGGGATTTTTGAAAAACAGTTGTCCTGCATATCCCAGAAACTGCAAACCCAATTCTGAAAATGTTGGGATGCTATGTAAAGTGTAATTAAAAACACTTACAGTGATTTGAAACAAAGAAGCAAAATACAAACACACAACACATGTAAGAATTTCAAGACAATCGTCAGTCTGCTTTGGTGCATTTTCTGTTTCGTGACGTACTAAATGTTTTCAAATGGTGAAAGTGCAGGTCAATTCTGCAGCTGGACTGTGCTGCTACGAAGTCATGCTGTTTTAATAGCTGTGCTATGCGGTCTAGCGTTGTCTTGACGTCATCAGGATTATATATATAAATGTTGTTCTAAAGCCTGTATACAACGTTCAGCACTGCTGTCTTTCCACACCTGCAAACTGTCAATTCCATAGGCATAAATCCACCATCGGAGATGCAGGCTTATGAACTGAACACTGATAATAAGGCAGATGGTCCCCCTCCTCTTTAGTCCAGAGTTCATTTTTTCCAAAAATCTTGAATCATCTGATCACAGATCAGTTTTCCCCTTTTTCTCAGTTCATTTTGAATGAACTTTGGCCCAGACTGGAATTTCTGGATCATGTTCACATATGGCTTTCAACCTGCATTTGTGGATGGCACAGTGAGCTGTGTTCACAGACACTGATTTCCATAACAGAATCATAACAAATTTCCCACGTGTGGGACTAATAAAGGTTGTCTTATCTTATGTCTGATTTTAACGCAGTGCTGCCTGAGGACCTATATATATATATATATATATATATATATATATATATATATATATATATATATATATATATATATATATATATACATATATACACACACACACACCTACACCTACACCTATGGTCAGGTCCTCAGGCAGCACTGCATATATATATATATATATATACACACACACACACACACACAAACAAGTCATTTTATTCTGTTTTTAATTTACAATTTACACAGCATCACAACTTATTTGCAGTTGGGATTGTAAATGAAATCAACTCTTGGATTTTTGTGTGTGTGTTTGTTGGCGACTGTAGGTGGTTGGTGAGGATTGCTCTGTTGTTGCATCATGCCCCTGGCTACTGATCCACTTTATACTGATGTTAGATTTCACATTACCTTTACCCAGCGTTGATGGGGGCATGGTGCTTTGTCTGAAAGTGAACAGACACTTTGTGCCTCCCCTTGTCCAGCATCTGGCAGTTCTGTTCTAATTTAGCTTTGATCTCTCCTTCATTCTTTTCTGTGTTGCCCAGGGAGGATCATGTTGAAGGGAGACAACATTACCTTGCTGCAGAGTGTGTCCAACTGAGGCAAGAATGGAGATGTCTACAAACTTCAACTTTTGTAGAAGAAATTGGTTTTTGTTTTTCTTCAGAGATTAAGTGTTTGTGTTTATGACATGAATATTGTAATTGTTTCTTTCTACCACATGGATCTGTTTGGAGAATAAAGGTTTTTTTCTTTTCTTACAGTTGTTCTCTGTTAACTTTTTAGTGTTTCAGACTCTAGATGTGTTTTGGTTTAATGGACTGTGCTGCCGTCTAGTGGCAGACAGAACTATTGCAGTGCACGTATATAGGTCAAATGCACTGCAGCGGCGCAGTTGCATTTAATACGTCTGTCTTGTAAGTGCAGGCGCTATTGTGTGTGAAATACAGAAAATGAACATGTGCTTCCTCGTGTAACTTTTCTATGCTGTACATAGTACAGAACTGCTACAAAGAAAATTAGGGCAGAACTTGGGTGCATGCCCAAATTATGAGTGCAGACTACTTAATGTATATGTACGTTTTGTAAGTAGTGTATAGCTTGTTTATTTTACTAAATGCAGGGAGAATATAAATTGAAACAAATTAGGCAATGTACTTTATACAGTAAATGCTGTATCTACTGGTCTGATTAGCAAACGACACAGATGCTGTGAATGTTGATCTTGAATGTTATGTTGAAAAGTTATAAAATCAGGTTATTAATTTACTGGAACCACACACTACTTGGTTTAAACAATAATACCATTTTAGCTTTTGGCCTCAGAAAATGAGCCTTAATGTAGGCAAATTGATTAACGTAATTACGTAGTTAGTCGCTACGCAACTCAACGTGTCCCTGTTCTGTTGACTGGGAAACCCCTAGCACGGAGCTGCCAACGCCCGGCGTAAAGACACAAATAGAGGATACGGTATGGAAATTTTTTGCTCGTTTCTTATTACTATTTATTCTTTTGGGTAATGTTTAGGTCTAACTCTTGTCACTTTACTGTATAATATGAATTCCTAACACTGATTGTAATCAGCAGTTTATCAGACTCATTCAGCAACAGCATCCGCTAAGCTTAGCACAGCTCGTTAGCTCGCAAGCTAATTGGGGAGGACAGTAGTTAGCTAGCGAAACAGGCAGGGTGTCTATCGTTAGACCGGTGTGTAAATCGAGCTCCTGGAGTTACTCATAAAGAACATGCAAGTTTTTTAATTGGTGGTTCTGATGTTGTAATGATAAAATAAAACACCTCTTTGTTATTAAGATAAGTTGGTGACGAACCTAAGAATTGACTAGTTACGGTACGCGGTAAGTGGGTTAACAAACAGAATAAACGAGCATACCAAGAGTTTGGTTAAGTTGTGATTTTGTAGACAGCATAGTCCCATCGTATAGATGGAAAGCGTAATGTCTGGGTACTAAGGAAAAGATTCATAACACTGACCCTGTAAAAATAGGGGATCAGTTGTAAGTTTATCGTTTTAACAGCGGGCAGGAAATTAGGCCAGACTGAGGCCGAGGATGTGGCCGAAATATATGGCTAATGCTACCAAGCTAACAGATCTTTAAGTGGTAGTTATCTCTCAAGTGTGAGGTAAAATGTTCCATAATAGGATATTTACATGCTGATCCTAACAGCTTGGCACACCACTCGCGGCTGCGTAGTTAAACATGTTATAAACTCAACGGAAGACAAAGTCTAGTTTGAGATTTCGGGTCGGTGATGTCAGATCAAAAATACACATGATTGAGGTCTGTTTTTGTCAAGAATCAGAGGGTAACATTCTTTCCCCCCCCCAACGTGCGGAAGTACGTACATGTATCAGTGGAAATTAGAAGGAAGTTATGACCAATCCTTAAGGAAATACCTCCAACGTAACGATCATTACCGGTTTGTGTTTAAATGTACTGATATTTGATCATGTAGATGACATAAGTGTCTGCTTTAAAATAAATCCACACTGCTCAGAGGATTAGCTGACCCGAACATACAAAATCGCAAATTATACAGAGTCCATTTCAGTATGGCAGCTAAATATTTGGAAACTGTTATCAGGCTCAGTTGAGCCGCTTTCGCTATTAGTATTTAAGCAGGGCTGCAGTTAGTGCTGGCTGGCCTACAAACACAAATGTGAGGATTAAGTCTGGCGGCATTAATGCAGCTGCAGTCATCCTTTGGTGCCCATTGCCGTTGGCTTACTACATTGTTACACTTAGATTTATATTTTTTACTTTTACAAGATGAGTTGAGATTTTTATTCAGATTGATGGGACACACAGTAAAATACTTGTGTTCATACACTACTGTGTTTCATGGATGTCACGGTGTTCATTGTACAGTGAAATTGACCATGTATTCACCAACCAAAGAATTGCTGAAGACAGTGGCACTTTCTCTTAGTCAGTAATTAGTTGACTTGGTCCTAAGGCACAGTTCTCCTTGATGATGTGCGTTGGAATGTTGTCGATAAGTGTTATGCTTGATTCATCTGCCAACATCTGTAATAACAGTGTTCTTGGTTTTCGGAGACAGAAATCTGTCAGTTTGTTGATAAACCAGTGGTGTGTACTCTAAGTGGACTAGAACATGATCAGATACCGCCTGTTACTTGTCCATGGTGTCTGCAGCAGTTTGCACGTACATCTACGCAGGAGTGTAATCCCAGCCAAATGGAGTGTCTTCACTTTTAGGATCAAGATGCGGCATAATGCAGTTGCTTTATATATAGATTTTTTGGGATCAACCTTGATAACATATGTACTCTGATTAATCAAGTTTTGCATGTCTGTTTGACCTTACTTACAAGTCTGTGCATTTTCCTGTTATTATTGTAGGGTACCGGTATGTGTTTTTACAAAATGATTTAAACTTGAAAAAAATCAAAGCCAACTTAGTCTCTGTTTTTTAGTCTTGTGTCCTGGTGATTTTACTTTGAAAGGCCAGACTCTTTGGTGGCACCAAATTTTTGTTTATACTGAGAAAACTGCTGTGTAGCATTGTGACACACATGAAACAGTTATCACAACATTAACAAATTCACATGAACAGACAAGCATTTATAGTTCAGCATTACAATTCAGTATTTTCAGGCAATGTACGTATGGTCAATTTTTTTGTTTTTACATATTATTCACATTATTCACATTATTTTATAAAATCCCTCCTAAAAGAACTGCCCTGTATTGCATCACACCTGGAGAATTTCCAGCCGGAAGCGCCCATTGTTCAGTTTCCGGTAATGCTAGCTGCTCATATGATGCACTTGCGGTAATGGGTAAGCTCCATTAGCACGTACAGCTCCATTCAATTAGATATTTAACAGCTGTAATTGTGTTAAACATTGTTGTATTATAACAACATACTGGATAGAAACATGTTGTATTTTGTGATGAGGTTTTTGTTAATAAGGGGAGATTTGACTTGTGCTCAGAAAATGGTACACGTGTGGGGAAATGATTTTTGGTTTAGAAATGTTCATTATTAGAAGTGGACAACTTCATTTGATTGTTCTCTAATTGCTGGAATAAATCATTAAAGACTTATAAGGCATTTTAAACAATGACATATGCATTAGACATATGCAGTGGCATAGTGGTAGAAATCACATAAATCTGTAGCAGGTATTGCACTGATGATGACAGGGAAAAAAAACTTACAGGTCTAATGTAAAAGCCTTTTTTGAAAAGGAGTGGTATGTTGAAGATATTTGGGTTGTTAGTTGGGCACCTGTTTTAGCAGGTTCTGTTTCTGTGTTAAACACTGTAGCGTTTGGTGCCTGCAGTTTTGTCCCTCATGCTTCTCTCAATGACATCCCCACCCCCACACTGTGCTGCAGAGCTCTGCAGTGGCTTAGCACTGACAGACTGTAACTTACAGAGGAGAAATGGGGGAACAGTGTTGCTTGTGTACTACATACAGTGCGTTGTCTCTAAAATCAGGCACACACTGAACAATGTTGTCAGACCAAGAAAGTACTGCTGTGACATTATACACTACTTACCAAGAAACATGGAAAGACAGACAGCTTTAGAAATAAAAGCAAAAAAGACGAGCAGATGAAGTCAAGCAAAAGCTGTAGTTAAAGCTATACATAGTCATTTAGAAGTGGTTTGAGATGGATGATGATTGTTGAAGAACCATCAAATGACTGTCAATGAATATTGAATAGTTCTTTTGGTTGAGATTCCCATCTCTACGTAGAACGTGATATTAAATATCTACGATAGCCTAATATATCAGGAGTGCCTCAACCTCCTATATGCCTGTCAGTGACTCAGTTAGCATAACAGCAAAGCATCAGCCCCATCAATTAATTTTCTTTGTTGGCTTAGTCTGGTTCCTTTTCATAAATCACTTGTTGGTAAGTTTTTATTTCACTTAAAGTTACATAACAAATTGTTTCCTAGTCGAGTCTTCCTGTCCTCATTTTTATGCGCACTGTCTGCTCCACTCTTAGTGTGTTAGTGGGTGCAAACAAAGTGAAACTGAGAGCGGAGGAAAATGCAAATTAGAATGGCCATAATGGCAACAAGTGAAGAATTCACACTAAGCTGGAAGAAAAGTAGTGCAAATACATTAGCTTAATAACATATATATAATGAGCCCGTGTGCATCTTGTAATGTGGACGTTCTGACATGTTAATATGTGTGTTGGTTTCAACAATAAAACACGTCAGTGTAGGTAGAGCCTTGGTGGTGTTCCTACTGGCTCACTATCACAACTGAATAGAACAGATTTGTTGTTTCTTTTATTTGTGCAATTTGAGCTTTTCCTGTGATAACAGACAGAAAGAACTTTGTAGGTTAGCTTTACTCTTGGAGTTGTGTTCACATCTACACTACATTCATGTTTGATGTTTTAGTTTCTAATTTTGTATAACAAATTAAAACAAATAAAATAAGAGCATGAAGCCACCATTAGTGTTTTTGAGTCTGATCTGTTTCTTGGGCCATATGGGGAAGAGAGACTGCGCCAGCTGATGTTTTCCCTTTTTTCCCAAATTTCCTTTCATGTTTCCTTCCTTCATTTGTGTGAAGCAGGCCTGTGCTGTGTCCAGTTGTTAAGCTGTACTGACCCTCAGTCCATTAACTGTAAAAAGCTCATTGGAGCCTTTCCAGTTTAATTCCCGTAGTTAGTGGAGGTTACTGGTTTTCACTTCACTTCCTGTGGCAAGTAAATCACGATTTGTAGTCAGAGTTTAGGTAAAAAGTTCTTAACCAACATTTTGTCTTTTACAAATAATGAAAAATGCCATCTGGTACTCAGCTTACAAAAAAATGGCTAGTCCTTGGTCCATGCATTTTTCTCCTAATATGAGCTCACCTCAAACAAAATGCTCCTATCAGAAGTCCACATGTACAATGTAGAGTAAAATAATAATGATCAAAGATGATATTTTTAAATTTATCTGTGGTATGTCTGTGAAAGTTGTTCAGCCAAAAAGTAAATTATTAAATGTGCCTCTTTTCTTTTCCAGATCTTGAATGAGTAGCAAAGACTGTAACACACAGCTATGCAGACCATTAAGTGTGTTGTAGTTGGTGATGGTGCCGTGGGTAAAACCTGCCTGCTCATCTCTTACACCACAAACAAGTTTCCCTCTGAATATGTACCTACGGTAAGTGCATCAATCTCCATATTAGATTTTAAATGTTTTAGTTACCACATGTTCAGCGAACCACACGCACGTGAGTTTATATTTGCTTGTTGCACAATTTACAGAAGATTCAGCTGGAGTTTGGAGTTTGAGTACATACAATGCTGTTTGCATGTTTCCGTTGATCCTGCAGAGGTCTGAACAGGATGTTTGCTATTGTTGACTAATTGGCCTTGACCACTAAGTACGTGATCAAAGTTGTGTTCTGTATGCAGCTTTACAAACACACAATCAGGTCGAAGAACCTGCTGGAATATGGTTTATTTGAAGGATGTTGAATAAGAGTAATAGACGAGCAATTTGAATATATTATTTCTCAGCTCTGTAGTGTAAATAAATGTGTCTATAACTGTATCTTTAGTTCTATTGCGTTATGAGTGGCTGAGCTGATTTTGGTCTGTGTGTTGCAGGTGTTTGATAACTATGCTGTAACTGTAATGATTGGAGGTGAGCCCTACACTCTGGGCTTGTTTGATACAGCAGGTATGTTACATTTCACTTTCTATTATAAAGTAGGAATCATGCTTTCAGAAGCAGCTTGTCTGTCTTCACACTGCAGCCACAGGGGAGCTTTAGTAAATGTAGAGTTTGTGTGATGTTTTCTTTCAGTCAGAGTTGTGCTTTCAAACAATCGAGTTAAATATAATTTTTGTGTGGCTTCTCCAGGTCAGGAAGATTACGACAGGTTACGACCTCTGAGTTATCCCCAGACAGATGTCTTCCTCGTCTGTTTCTCTGTCGTGTCACCATCCTCCTTTGAAAATGTAAAAGAAAAGGTAAGTGTGACCTGCTCATTTTGGTGTTTTTCTGTTAGTGTAAAAATGAACATGTTGTAACAGTTTGTTTCATACTGTGTAATATATACTGAATATTGTTTATTTTGTAAAAATGATGAATTATGGGTTGCTCAAATTTTACTGGCAGGTACAGTACTAATTAGCCGTTTGGTACAAAAAGCCAGAGGGAAGGGAACTTGGTTAAAAATGCAGTGCTTGTCTGAGGATGCAAATGCCTTAAAAAAGGGTTAAAATAAAGGGCTCTCTTCAAATTTTTAAAATAAAATTAACATTTTCCTAATTTTGTTTAATAAGAAAACCCCCCGGTATTCCGCACATGTGTGGTATTGTGCTGACTCTTGTATTTGTCCATTTAGTGGGTTCCCGAGATCACCCACCACTGTCCAAAGACGCCCTTCCTTCTAGTTGGGACTCAGATCGACTTGCGAGATGATCCCTCCACTATAGAGAAGCTGGCTAAGAACAAGCAAAAGCCCATTACTCCGGAGACAGCCGAGAAGCTGGCAAGAGATCTCAAGGCTGTGAAATATGTGGAGTGCTCAGCCCTCACACAGGTACTGTATATACTTGGATATAAAAGATTTACAGTCACGCACACACACTCTCAGAGACGAGTATGATGGATACTTCAGTGGCAAGAACTAAGAAAGTGGAGGAAAGAGGAACATGCCTGTACCCCCACTGTCCTGTGCATGTTTGTTCTGCATGCTGGTTTGATCTTGGTAATTGATGTACCTTGTGGGTTCACTGATGTTGCTAGTTGGAAATGATCCTTGCTACAGTAAGCAGACCTTCATTTAGGTAAACTGTTACTTATTCAGCTGCACTGGTCTTGAGCATAGTCACATGGTAGATTAGCCAACTTTTCTTAACAGTGGGGTGGATTTTAAGCAAATGCACTAAATGTTAGAGTTTAGGATTCTGGGTGAGCAGACCTAAAGCGATTAAAGCGTAGGAAGGAGAGAGTTCATGTTTTGCAAACCTCTCCAGTATATGTGCTTGTTAAAGCCTGTGGGCTTTACACCACATCATGGACCAGCAATCGCTCCTGGGATCAGCTGATGGTGTTTGCAGTAATAGAACAGGCACAAACACATTATTGTGTCAGCATTTTGACTAAATGGCAAAGTAAAATGTTTCTAGTTTATGAAGGCAAACCTGCTGCTAGTTAGTTGTTTGTTTGTTTGGTTTTTTTGCACTGTTTCTAAAGAGGACCAAAGGTAGACAGTGGGCTTCGTGTCAAATTTAGGAGCGCTTGACTTCTCTGTGGTAGATTTAATGTTGTATTATTGAGTGCTTGTGTTGACTAAATCAGTCAGTGCCTTTAAAGGCTTTACCTGCTCAGTTATGTCCCGAGTTTGTTTGTGTTGGCGTTGATGCATAACTGTTAGAAACTGAAGCACAGTAAGCATGACTCGGAGGAGAGCAGGTGACTTGGATCTCTGATTCTGAACAATAGTGTTGATAAAGCTGGGGTGCCCCCACCTCCCTGCTCTGCTCCTTCCTTCCTGTACTCCCCCCTATCTCACTGGCACAAAAGTTGCATAGCTGCTGATGTCATTTCCTGTTTCCTGTTGGGGATCTCAACACCCAGGTCCCCAGCTCACTTTCAGCCCCCTGTTAAACAACTTCCTTGTCTTCATTCAGTGTTGACACGGCTGCACGGCACTCCTGGTCTTTATGCTATGAAACCTTCCTCCTCACTCTGCCATGTTCCTCTTCTTCTCCTCCTCTTCTTTGGTCTCTCTCTCTGTGTTTGCTCTGCTAATTGCACTCTTGTTCTCTTCCCGCTCTTCCTGTCGTCATAGCGAGGGCTGAAGAATGTTTTTGACGAAGCTATCCTAGCTGCCCTAGAGCCGCCTGAGACGCAAAGAAAGAGGAAATGTTGTTTATTTTAAACTTTCTGTGCCACATCGCTCATGTCTTCTTCCTGTCATTGCTGTTTATCCATTTTTCGTTCCCTTGCTCCACTTCTCTCCTCCTTCCCATTTTCTCTCTCTCTCTCTGCATTTGCTGCTTAAAACTCTCATCTGTCTCAATCTCAGCCATCTATTAACAGATCCACCAGTTTGATACTCACACTGCTGCTCTACTCTGCATCAAGATTGCGTTTCTCATCTTTGTTCTGTGGCTTGTTAAACTAACCAGAGGCCTTTCTGCACTTAAAAATACTTGTTGCCTTTTCTAATTTGGTTTACTCGGCATCATATCTTCATATTTTTCTTCTGGATTAGTGTGTCCACCTGCATCATTTCACATCCTAATTCTTGGACCACTCTGTGTCTTAAACTGTTTTCACACATGAACTCTGGACAGTCAAACACAGTTGTCCTTTCTGGAAGGATAAATTCTGCACACAGATACCTCCTTCATTCTAACATGGACTTAAACGCCACCACGCCTCTGAATTGAACTCATTCTAAAAGATGAGATTAAACATTATTGTGTGTGTATTTAAGAGCCACTGAAAATTGATCGCAGTCAGTGACCACATTTTTTTAAACGTGTCACTTTCTGTAGTTTATAGTGCTCCAGACACATAATGTTAGGGTGCTGAATGTAGTAGCACCAGCAGTCTTCTTTCCTTTTTAAAATACAAATGGAAAAAGAATAGAGCAAAACTAGCTAGAAAATACAAACTAAGAACTCACACATCTGTGCAGTGCTGTTTACTCACTGCTGTCTGTAGGCTGTTGACACAGTCTGCAGACAACTTTCCACTCTCTATGTCAGAGTGCTACAGGTCATCTGTTTTACTTTCCACATTGTTTGTTTGTAATTTCAAATTAAAGAGAAAGCAGAAATAAGCCTAACACCAATATTAAAATCATACAATAATAAAATGTGAATAAATAGCACAGCAAGAGCAGCAGCTGTGTACATTGACAGTCATTCACACACTGTGTTGAAACAGCCGGGTCGGTAAAGCTGGTTCATTGTGACACCGTCTGAAAGGTTTGTGTGTGAAAACGTCTTGAGTTTAGCTTATTAACAAGACCTGTGTCTAACAATAGGTGGCTAGTGTCTAGAAGGATACATCCTTTGTTTGGGATGGTCCTCGACTCTTCTCTCTGCTCTGTGCGAGTAGTAGTCGTGTGAAGGTGGTGGCTTTACAGGCTGAGATTGAGCTTACACTCAACAGAGCTTCCATTTCTAATGCTAAAGTATTTTTTATACTTCTACAGTTATGTTTAATTTATCAGAATCTGAAGTGTGACTGTGGTTTCTCACGCAGGGCTTTTAACTGCTCAAGTCACCTATGGGAGTGTCTGACCTCAGCAGACATTGCTATGTGCTGGTGTCATGGTACTCTCATTGATCTATTTTATAGCTAAGCCACACTTGATGATACTTGCAAGCCGTGTTTAGTGACTTATTTCGCTTTCTCTACATATAACATCAGTGTGCCATTACCTGTGGTACAGATTGTTGTATTAGAAGTCTATATAATAATAAAAGCTATAATTGTGTGAAATGACTTGTGAACTGAATTAATAAAGGACAACTTAACTTGCGCTCATCTGGCTTCCGTCTTTTTTCAGTGCCGTGTCAGAAGAATTTAGTAGTTTGGTCAGCTGAGATAGGCAACGCAGTGCAGCTCTGGTTACCTCACATGACTGAGCTCATGACGTAAGCAGTTCTGCTCGGGTTAATACAAAGGTTCCCCTCTTGCACTCGGCAAGTGCTTGATTGTGGTCATGTGTTTGGAATATGAACCAGTGAAGTCAAGAAAAAGTTCTTGTTTGCCGTTGTAATGTCAAGGGTTATGTCCTGTTTTTCCTCCACTTGCTTGTTTGACTTGCCTTTGATTTCGGCTGTCTCAGGTCAGCTGCACTATGCAGACATGCATGTGATTTGTGTTGTTGACACTTAATCCCTGATCTGGCTTACACCACTGAAAACACCACAAGACATCGTTTCCCACACACAGACTTTACTTGGGAGGGTACTCCAGGGATGCTGATGGCTAACTAAGTATAGTGTGTAATTATTTTTTATTTACAGTGTGATCGATTTAGTCACTGCTAAGCATGTAGACTAATAATATAAATTCTGTAATGCAATTGTTTGGTTCTGCAGTCAGATAAACTCCAACTAAACTATGCTGGACTGCAGCTGGTCAAAGTAGACTTTATTCTACTTAAAAGATGTGCTTTAAGGAGTTTAATGTAGAGGCAGCAATATTTGCGTATTATTGTCACAGAGAATGTGTGCTATTATTTTAAAAAGCACGGGTGCACCTCCTGTGTCATTTGTCTGATTCTGTGGGAAACACTACATGACAGTCTCCTGACTTGTTCATTGCAGATCCTACTTGGAAATTTTGTTGTTGTTTTATCTTTTTCTTTGCATTCCCACCAGCTTCCCCTCTTTCTTATGAAACCCCTCTGAATTACCTTCAGTGTGTTTTGCTTTTTCACTGTCCCCCCCCAGTTGAAGCCATTTCTGCCTTTTGTTGCAAGATCTTTTTTTTGTTCCTTTTAAATCTGTGTGTGTGTGTGTTTGCGCTGCTCCCTCATTCTGTTTGTATGTTTTTGTTCACAGAAAGGACTAAAGAATGTGTTTGATGAGGCGATATTGGCTGCATTGGAGCCCCCAGAGCCCAAGAAGAAACGCAAATGTGTGCTGCTATGAGAGGCTCCTACCTTTCCAAAGCACACACCCCCTTCACTCACGCATACACACACACACACAGAAATACACACGTCTTTAAATACATACATCCCTGCCTCTCCCAAACCCCCCTCCCTTGCTCTGCTAAGGCTGCTTGACAGCATTGTTTTCCTTGTGGAAGACTAGGAAGAAAACAGCCTACCAAGTTTCAGATAATTCTCTGCAATAATAACAACCAAGCTTCACCCCTGCGTCTGAGTTCGGGATAAAACATGAACGTTACATGGCTAAGAACCCAGTGAGGGCTCAGACAGGGATCCAGATACCAAGCATACTCACAAGTAGAAATCCCTCTGTCGAGCTTTGGATAGCTGATTTCATTAGTTCAGTCAGTGTTGTGGCCTAATCGAGTTCTAGCTGTCCAGCCGTGTAGTCGTCTTCAGCCAATGTAAAGGTTTCGTGGACATAAGCCCAGCCCCAGCCCCTCCCAGCTGCTTAATTAGCAGCTGCTCATGCTGCTGTTCCCGTCGCCTCAGTTGACGAGCACGCTCATTGCTCAGCCCCCCTCTATGTTCTCACTCAGCACTACCACAAGAGATGCTAACAGAGTAGTGTTGTTGATTTTGTTTGCCAACACCTCCTTTATCCCTCAAACAGTCTGAGATATTTACTCGATGTTCCAAGTAGACGCGCTCTTAACCACTAGGACACCGTGGGGGTTTGACACAGCTCGGTAATTCAGTCAAGGCTCCATCAAGCCTTACCTCCACAGTACAGAGTAGCAGTCTTTTTAAGAGTGTGGAAATCACTTGAAAAGCTAAAGGCATTCATTAGTAATGGGTCTCATAGTCGACCACAGGAATTTGCCTTTTAGATGGAGGGAACTTAAACAGTGTTAGCAGAACAAGCGGTTGTTCTTCATGCGTTGCCAGGGACCAAGTAGAATACTGTTTTCACATTGTCATCACCGTACACTGAGAACGGGCATAGCAGAGACAACTGTGTTAAATGACGAATGCTTATTGGCCAGACAACAGATGAGCAAATGTGAATTTTCACCAGATTTCTGTGCCAGGTCAGAATTTGGTGCCTTCCTGTAGTGCGTCATATCCAGGCAGAGGTGTGAGGCCTGTTGTACCTGTTCACACTGTACGGCGCTGCATGTAGCTCGGCCTTGGTCTCTGTTCTAAATGATAGGTTTAACAGATGTAATTATAATGTAAGCTGGCACACAATGTTCATGTAGGCTCCAGGTGTTTTTACCAAAATCTGTTTTTCTTTATCATTTCTGTTTGTGTGTTGTTGTTGTTTTTTTGTTTTTTTGTTGTTTTTTATTATTATTTCATTCATATATATATATATATATATATATATATATATATTAGAATAAAAAAGGTTACTTTCACTCCTTTTACATTTTAGGGGTCGGAACTCATCTGAACTCTCGCCCGCCAGTTTATACCAAGTAAACCTCTGATTGGTTTAGCTGAATAAAAACCTCCAATGGCAGCGAGACTGTTTGGTAATGATTATTTGTGATTGGTTGGTTCTTGTTTTTCTTTACTGGTGGCTTAGAGTTGGGTCGACGTCCAGCCCAAGTCAGTAAAATTATTATTATAACCTGTTGTTGTTTTGGTGCAAAACCAAATGCTTTGTCTAAAGTCTTTGTTCTTTGTATATGCATTCTTTTCAAAAATATTAAACTTATACCTTAATTGCCTTTACCACTTTGCACTTGCTGTTCTTTGTTTTTCCAGCCAGCAGGTGGAGCTGTCTAATCACATCTCCATCGTCTATATCCTTCATTCGAAGCTGATAAATGAAAATGTTGCAAAACGCCCACAAAAGTTCACTGAAATGTTTTGGGGTTTTTTTTCCCATTACAAAAACCTAAAGCATCATTACAAAAAATATTAATTATGTTGACAGGTTTGAACAGATTTTCAGGATTGCATTGTCAGAATATTTAAGTTTAGAGGTCCGTACGTTGGGAAGGTGTGTGTTTACCTGCTGAAAACTACTTCGCTTAGCACGTTACCATGTTATCCTGATGAGAGACGAAACCATTTTCCTACTCATGGACTCATGGCCCGTTTTTTTTTTTTTACTATGTATCATTGGTGATGCTCTTAAATTGAAGGGGGAAATGTAAGTTGTCTCCATTACATACAGTATTCATCTCATTACATAAGTCTTACCTTACATGGTAGTAAAGTATAGCCCCTTGTATATTTGGAGGATTCCCAGCATGACAACTTTGATTAAGCTATTCTGTAATACTTGGCCTGTAATTAAAATACTGATCATAGTTAAACTGTCTAGCCAGATTTTCATTCTTTTCAAAATGAAAGTGCACTGTTACTCTAGTGACTCGATCCAGAGGTTCAGCCTCAAAGAGAGATCAACAAACCAACTTGACTAGGTAGGATTTTTTCCTTTTGTAAGATAGCATATTAATTGGAGCCTTTTTTGTTTCTTTTCTACAAACCAAGCATCCCCATTAAACTACAGTGACTAACACCTTGTGACGTTACCTTGCTTGTGTGCATTAGAATTATCCATAGACTATATAAAAAGATAGCTGTAGCTCCCAGCTACAGCTATCCATCCATTAAACTTCCATTCATTTTAATGGCCAGTAGAGGGCAACATCTGAATAATTCAGATTATATAAAAATCTAAAGGAAAACAGCCGTGCTTTTGCTCATATAGCACCAAATCTCAATAACAGTCACCTCAAAGTGATTTAGAAGGATACAACCCTCATTGGGGAAATTCATGTATTCCTGCAGCAAAGTTACAGGCAGATGGAGCATCCGGATTCATGGTATTATTATTATTATTAAAGGTATTATTTATATTGTAAAGACCTAAACTCCAGCAATCGGACGACCTCTTATGAGAAAGCACTTGGCAGCAGTGGGAAAGAAAAACTGTGGGTGGGGGGAGGAAGACATGATAAAAGACACACTGTGGAAGAGAGACAGAGATTAATAATAACTAATAATTGCAGAGTGGTGTATAAACACAGAGAGAGACATAGTGGGTCAACTTCCCTCTTAAGGGTTTAAATACATGAAACTCCACCATTTGATTGTAGAAGTTTCTTGGATGGCAGGTGAGATGTCGTCATGAAACTTACAGAAATCCGGTCCCTTTCTTTTCAAGCTCCTTTGACTATCATCACCTGGATGACAGATCACCCATGTCCTTCAAAACTTCATCTAGCCAGTGCCATATTTTAAAGATGATTAAAACATAGTTTGAACGTTGCTATTCTCGAATGTGATCTTTTATTTCCTATCAAATGAATCACTCGCCTTCCATCACACGCACACTCACGCAGGATCCAGCCGTGTGCTGATGTCAGATGGTGTTGAGTGATCGGTATTGTTTTCATATAGCTTGCACAGATGTCCCAAAATTCCTCAAATGACAGCATATGAGGGTAATCTCCCAAGTTTCATGACCTGGATCATCTGCCACAGACAGTTGGGATGGATGTTACGCAGCAGCCCCCACCACCCCTCACCCGTGGATCCCTTATTCACCCTCATCCACCCCTGTGAGGCGTTCACACATTCCCTGAGTTTCTGGAGTGCTGTCTGTCAGCGCCTTCTTCCGCTAAAGAGACGCTGACAGCCATTAATTATCACACGGGCTGAACGAAGGGCATTCCTCTCTGCTGAAATATTCATGCAGACACACACGCAGATGCTCCTCAGCCCTCTGCATCCACACACATATGCTGAGAGACGCCACCTAGCCTCCACCGGTCTTCGTTGCATTTGACAAATGAGTAAACGTTTTGTTCCAAGCAGTTGTCCGATCCCCGCCGAGCCTGGGACGAGCAGGCCGAGGCCGGGATGTAATAACCGCTCACCACACCAGCACACATAAAAACACACGCAGCGCTGGCCTTCAGCTGCATGTGCTGCACCCACTTTTATGAGACGATTTTATGATGATCTGCACAGATACTGATTTGTGATGAAAAGCACGCTGAGTATTTTAGCAGTTTATCGGAGCTAAGCTGTAAATCACCGACATCTCAGCTGTATACAGTACGAGGGCATGTGTGCGCGATGTGTGTGTGCGCGCATGGAAATAACTCTCCAGTGCTGGCTGAAGCCACAGGACACAGTACTGAACGCTCGACAGTTTGTGTTGTTTCAGTGTCCAGAGTCGCTTCCAACACACAGAACACAATGTGGGTTTTTTATGTGGATGTTGGCTGAGGTGTAGAGGTGCAGGTTTGGTTTAATTGCTCTCCAGCAGGTAGAAGGGGGAAGCTGAGAGAAAACTGAGGGTGGAGAGTGTGGGGTCTTTATTTTTACGCCAGCCGTGTTATAAATCATTGGGCGAAGTGGCCCTGAGCACTTGGGTTTAGTCCATCGAAAAGCTGTTTGTACTGGATGAAGAGATTGTCATCCTTGCTCGGTGCCAGACACTAACTGATGCAGCTTACAGTTACCCAGCATTGGGAGCGCTTGGCCACACCTAGAAAAATCACTGTGCAGTTGTTTTTGACCCCACTTACACTGAACTTCCCTCCTTATAGCACAGTGCATTTTAGGGAACATTGTAGGACTGTCTGCAATGTTCCCTAAAACATTGGACTACGAAACAGCTACCAAATCCCTGTATTTCATTCATTGAACTATCTCTTGTTCATCAGTAGGAGCAGAGTGATGCAGGTGGCAGATAGGCTGGTGTGGCAGTAAGTTTATTAGTAAATCAATGTGCTTAACTTCAGCTTTGGGTAAAGACCAAAAGACAACCAGCTAATCCATGACTCATGGTGTTACCATTCATGCAGGTAGGAATCATTGCTGCTTCCCAAACTGAATGATTGGTACTCTGGAATCACAGTCCAAGAAAAACAATGCAGTTAGTGTCTCATAAGGTGATTCAAAAACAGATGACCAATGTGACAGAGTTAAGTTTTCTCTTACACTCAGGTACAAATTTATTTTTTCTATCGATCGCTCACAGTTTTTTCCCCAGGGCTGGCCAGGTGGATGTTATGACTTTTTTTAGGCAAAGTATCTGTCCAAAGATCTGTTTGTTTCTTGAACTCTGCAGGCTCGTTGAGATATTTTCTGGTAAAGTCTCACCTGGCCTTCCTGCTCTTGAGTGTAAGTAGTGAGTTGTAACCCCCCCCCCCTCCCCCCCCTTTCCATTCATGAACGCATCTCTTGATCGTAAACTTTGACACTGTTATGTCGACTTCCTTAAGACTGTCCTTTTATGATCAGTAGATCATAGTTAGATGTTGAGATTTTCTTAAACAAGAACCAACAAAGTAATCTCATGCTGTCTTCCGGAGCCGTTAGGACTGGCTGAGTTGGCCAGCAGATTTCCTGTTTGTTTTTTAAGAATGTACCACATTGTTGATGTGGACACTTCTAAAGTTTTTCATTTCTTTCTTGTTAATGTCTTGGTCTTTGAGCCTAATGATGGTCTCCTTCACTTTTGTTAACATCTCTTTGGACTACAAAACAGCTACCAAATCCAAGTTTAACACTTGGAATTAAGTCCTGATCTTCTATCTTCTATTTGTCATGGAATATAATGAATACTGTATTTGGAGTAATTGGACCACTGCTTGTCCATCAATGGTCCAATTAATCGTGAGGCTGGGGCACTGTGTATAAAGGTTAATGCAATACTTTTAAACCCCTTAAATCAAAGCTGGAGTCCTCAGTCACATCTTGACTATTTGATTTGAAATTCACTGCGGCTGCGTACAGAGGAAAAGCTATGCAAAGTACGTCACCGTCTAAATACAGCACTTTCATTTTACCTTTCTGTTCATTTGGACATGGACATCAACACATTTACTTGAAACGAGTATATTTTCACTGTCACTGTGTTTGTTTGGTCCTCAATTAGAATTATAGAAGTTTTTAAAAGGTCTTTAAAATTCGTAGGCGCCCTGTGTGAGTGGAATACGTGTCTGACAGCCAGGCAGCCATCAGGTGAGGCTACCACTGGTCACCGCAAGGATTATTTTGACACGGTGGGTTGCTGTTAGTTAATAGATACATGTAACGCACACACACACACTCTAACCTCTTTCGCCCGCATACACAGGCAGCTTTGGTTTTGGGAATATGTGTATTCAGTGTCCAGGTGTTAAGGGAAAGTTCTTTGCAGTTAAGCTGATGACAGACATGTGGCTATAACTACACATAAAGTATGTGTGCAGGAGCAGACTCAGTGATCCTCCATACCAGCATCCAGAGATGAAGCTGTGGCAGCTAAAGCCCCCATCAACAGTCTGATCCACCATCTCTGTGGGGGAGAAGCTGTTTCACTCCTCCTCCTCTGATGTTTCCTTATCTGATCGGTCCGCTTTGGGATGAATTGTAATCTGAAAAATCTTAACTCGCTGTTTGGAATTTTACTACGATCTAAATAATTTTTGCATGTGAGAAATAGGCCGTGTTAAATTTCACTATAAATGCCTCAGCGCAAGTCCAAAACCCTTGGTCACACTTGGTTTTTACTTACGTTTTTATGTTGAATAGCACTATTAAAAACTAGATGTGTAGAACCTGGATCGCTAATCAAGCTTCAAAAAAGTATTTACAACAAAATATTCAGTCACAGAATTTTATTTTGATTGTTTATCCCTGTTTTTTATTATTATTATTATTACTATCTAGTTTTCCTGGCACCTCATGTTGAATACACCCTCACTTCTAAGCTCTGAGAGGATGCGACACACATTAAGTATGTGGTACTGGTCTGTGTAGTCATGGATAAGTAATAAAACAAAAGCATTTGTTTCAGTCTACACCCCTCTCCATCTGTCTTTTGAGGCCTTTAAATTCAGCCTGGTTTCACTAGAAAACGTCTGATTGCTGATTTGTTTGGGATTATCGTCTTGTTCCATGATCCAATTTAAGCAAACCTTCAGCTGTCAGACACATGGCCTATCGAGGAGCTCATGGTTGACTCAGTGACTGCAAGGTGCCCAGATCCTGTGGTTGCAAAACAAGCCAAAGTTATGACCCCTCCCCCACCGTGCAGGTCTGTGTGCTGATATGCTGTGTTTGTTTTTTCCCCCCAATGTGGAGCTGTGCATTAAATTATATAAATGTCATATTTCATGAACTAACATAAGACTGGGCTGTCATACCACAGACCGGAAGTTATAGGTCTTAGTGGTTTATGTGGTTTCCAGGACTTTCATTATAAAATCCCCAGTGAGATGCTGAGAGCATATTTCATGGGAAACATTACGGGAGATCCAGGATTTTCTATCATTCGATTGACTTGATCTGTTCGGGACTCCCAAGCAGTGTAAGGCAGGTAGAATACAGCACACACATTTTTAATGTGAAGTGTCAGATGTAAAACACTGACGCTGGTGTCTCACTGGCCACCAGCATGGTTTTAACAAACACTCTTCTTGTGTTGCACAACGCGACCGTTTCACAGCAAAAAAGACTGGAGACACTAAGAGGAAAGCCGAGAGGGAAGATGAGGGGAGGAGAGCAGGAGGAGAAAGAACTGCAACTGTCATCATAAACAAGAACCATCTGTCTCATTTGTGTAACTTGTTTTCTTTTAATATGAGAAGTATGCTGAAGAGATCTGGGAGTTTGAGAGAGGCCTGGGAGGGCTGGGCCCTGGGCTAAAGCCAGCCTTCTCCTGGGTTCTCTGAGCGACTGGCATTAATATCCAGCCAACCTGCAGAGTTAACCCTTTGCACGCTCACAACACAGACTGATGGAGAAAGACGGCAAACTTTTAACGGGCTTTAACCTTTAACGTGCGTAGGTAGCTGAGTGGTAAATGGAGCTGTCTGAGGGATGAAGTGTTGGAAGGGAAATGCATTGGGATGAATACATGAATATATTCCAAATTTAATTTTAAAGAGCTCCCCAAGATGCCTTTTAATCATGCTAACACCGTGTCTGCAGAGAGCCAGAGCTAATTCAGAATTCCCAGGCTTGGTTCCATAAGTGAGGAAACTTCACTATCCAGCTGATTTGATCCCACAGAGCAGCCTCAGAACAAATCCTTACCTGATATTCTGTAATGTTTTTGACTTTTTTTTTTTTTTGACAAAAGTCGTTCTTAATAATGCATTTGAAATCACAAAACTTCACTTTTGCAGTAAATGAAAAGAACCAACCCCCCAAAACACTACACCTGAGAATATTGTTTAGGGAATCACAACTTTATACCCTTAGCAATGGTCATTTCGGTATCTATAGTAGGGTGCAAAAGTCTTGCAAAAACCCTTACTTCTTTATGTTTTGCATGAAAAATGGGAAATGAGTGCAGCGATTTATTGAAACGTGGAAATACAGTATATGTGAAAAAACAGAGTTTGTACAACTGTAACAAGCTTGAAAGTCAATTTTTGGTGTGATCATCTTTATTCTTCAACGCAGCCTGAACTCTCTTAGGCAAGCTTTCTTGTAATTTCTTTAGGTAGCCTTCAGGAATAGTTCTCCAGGCTTTTTGAAGGACTTTCAACGCTCTTCTTTGCTCTGCTGATGATGGCACACTGCTTCAGTAATGTTCAGGTCTGTGCTCTGGGGAGGCCAGTCCATGACTCATAGTGTTCTCTGTGTTTTTCTATCCAGGTATGCTTTTACTGAATTCACATATTAAACAAAATTACCTTTTTCAATGTGTTAAAGAAGATAGGTAGACAGATTATTTTCCAAGAAAATATATATCTTGAAAAGTATCTGACATATGAAGCTACAATTTCACAGCAATCTTTATAAATTAATAGGCACGCGGCTTGGTTGATTTGAGAGGGATTGACCCTGAAAGTAAAGAGAAGCAAGCCACTCTCTGTCCTTTAATATGTCAGTGTGACTCATGTCTCTTTCTTCCTCTCACTCTCTTTGTCTCATGTGTAAGATGGATAATTTAATTACAGTTTGGATTTTGGTCTTTAAGTGAGCGGATAGCCCACATTGTCCTCATAATCCACTGCAAAAATAACAATGATAGTTTGATATTGTTTTCTTAAGTTTTACACGTGCCTGCATCTACTAGGAGCAGTAGTGATAAAAACATTAACATGTAATTACAAGGCCAAGCCCAAATGACTCTAATGTGTCCAAAATCAGAATACTGGAGCTGTGCCTGAATGTCATGTTGAAAAATTAGGCTTTCACCACTCAGACTCTCTCCACACAGATCAAAATCTGATGGTACATTTCAGAAAAAAACATGGCGGGGACAGGAAAATTACTTTTTAATATAACTGGGTACATGACCACTTTGACTGAGAGGTGTGGAGCTGTAGTTAGGCCTCGCCTCCATTGATTTGGCACAGTGAACTGGATTTCTTCACTTTGTGGTGAAATGCTGTGTGGTACAAGTGGTACAAGGCTTATTCAAGAGAGCTGCACTTCACCTTTGGTGAGTAAAATTCTGGTATTTTAGTAGTCTGATGCTTAGCTGATAGGTGTTCATCCCGCCCATACAGTTTATGGCCTACTCACTAGGGACGGGAATTGATAAGAACTTAATGATTCAGATTTAGCGTGTTAGAGGTATTTCCCCTTGTGATCAGTGTTGGGGCCATTACTCAAAAAAAGTAATGTATTACACATACTACACAGAACACAACGGCTTTAGCACCACTCTGAGTTCTTGGCTAGCTTAGCGTTAGCAGGCACTGAAGATGTGTCAGCAGCATAATGCGGTTGATTCCGCTGTGGACGCAGTTTGCACTTTATCATTGAACTGTTGTCCTTTTGTGCAATAAAAAAAATTGTAATGTCAATATCCAAGCTGCAGGATGCACCACTATTTTCCTCCTCTGGCACACAAACTAGCGCAAGTGCAAGGGGAACCGATAAGCTGAAGGTCCGGAGACACATGATGAGGGGTTCAGTCATTCAGTGGACGAATGCACGTCTGTCACCTCGTTGCATGTCTATGAAAGGTGTGTGTATTCGATAGTGAGTGCCTCTTTTTGTTTGGGGAGGTTGGTTATGGCCTGTTAAACGTTTGTGTGGATGGTATGCTAGGTATTAGTCTAATATGTCAGCTATGATTAGCTTAAACATTTATGTTTCAGTGCTCATAAATCCAGATTTGTAGCATTTTGATTCTGACAGACTCTCTAGTGTACACAGATTAAGTTGTAAAACCCCCACTGTCAGCCTCTTGTCTCTGCCACAACCACAGAAGACCACAAGAAGCATTAGCCTTCTGTGGCTGGCTAGCTGTACAATATATGTCACTATCTCAGCGTGCGTGCACACACACACACACACACACAAATTTGGTTGCAGACTTTCGCAATCAGTGTGGCCACCACCACCCACCTCATGTGGGCCATCACAGTGGCTTAATGAAGGACAGATCTGAGAGTGGTTACGTTTTCCGCAGAGTGGAGCGCTGACTGGGTCCAGTGTTAAGTCAACGATATTGGAGACGAACGAGCAAGCAAGCCAGAGCTGGAAGGGTGCAGGGGGGGTAGCATGATACTGATAGAGATAGAAGGAGGAAAAAAAAGCATATGCCATGTGGTCTGCATTTCACTATAATCCCTGTTCTAGCCTGGTGTTCCTGCTTGTGCTCCTTCTTCAGCCCAAACCCAATCAGACGGGCTTTGAAATCTGAGCAGTCGCTCCGGTTCTTCCCAAAACTGCCTTCCCCACGCTGCAGGAAATACATCCTTGGTTGGTGTAGCATAAGCGCTGATATATGGTGCATAAACTGTGTTTATAGGTGTCAGGGGTGCAGGAAAACATCTCGGGGTGTACTGCTCACACACTCATACACACGCACGCACACACACAAAATACTGCACAGTGCAAACTGTGGCCACATAATAATGCAGCTGAAAGACACGGGAAATGGGTGATTTTATTGAAATATGTGTATGTCTGTCAGCAGAGCTCTGTGTGTGTGTGTGTGTGTGTGTGTGTGTGTGCGTGTGTTTGGAGTTGGTGGTGGAGACTCTGCACTCTTTTACTTTCCATCTTCTTGACTATTATATCTGCCTCTCTCTCTCTTACACACACACACACACACACACACACACACACACACACACACACACACACACACGTTTTATAACAAAAAGCGACAAAAGCCTTTTTTTTGACACAGCATATATTCATTATTAACATACATTCATAGGCAGTATAGTCTTCAGTGTATAAGTCTTTACAGATCTACAGTATGTCTCTATGATGATAGCAAGTTATTATAGGAAAGCTTGGCTTTATGATGGTGGTACAAGATGACAGTAGAGTCCTGAAAGTGGCATGAGAAACTGTGTGTGTAGTGTGTGTGTGCGTGTTAGGAAAGGAACAGGGAACACTTGGTTGTGTGATTTTGTGTTTGTTGCTGTAGGGCGAGGGCTCTATGTGCGCTTGGAGAGAAAGTGCTTCAGTCATCATGTGTGATGAACATGCTCGGCAACCCTCTGGCAGACCCCTTTCTTTGTATGTCTGAATGTGTATTTACATTATGTCTGTTTGGAGATGCAGGCATGTCGCTGTGTGTTAACTTGACTGTGTGTTGTTTGCATTAAGCTGACTAGCATTTGGCAGATGACAGCGTGCAGCACAAGGTCAGAACCCGCATCGATTCTCAAACGAGCACACAGGGTGATGCCAAGGACATGCGCCGAAGCTGACGTAGAAAGTGTTTTTCATGGAAGCTGTCTGGTGTGTGTTTGTGGCTAGCAGCTGTGGGTGAATGCAGGTGTGAGTGTTTTGTTTGACCGACGCCCATCACCTGCCTACTGAAAAAACAGGACACAGCTGACAGTGGCTTTCGTCCGTCCGTCATCGTCCTCTTGTCGTTAGGAAGACAGTGGATGAGTGAGTAGAGCAGCATCAGGGTGTTGCGGAGGGCAAAATAAGCGACTGAGAGGCAAATGAGCCTCAGCGCAGCCATGTATACTCAGAAAGCAAATCACAAAGTGTTCCTCTTTGTTGTTTTAGCCTGTCCTGTGACAGACTCGCAGTCTCCATTTTTGTCTCCAAGTGAGTCCCTGAAGCAGCAGCAGCAACAAGGGCTGACGGCCAACAACCCTCCTCCTTAACACAACCCCCAAACCCCCAAACTGCCTAGCCGTTTGTCTAGTTTGTCCATGATAATCTCCACTCGTCGGTTTGTCTGTAGTCCTTCTATAACTGCCCCTGTCAACCCCCTCAGCAAAACTCTCAACAAATAAGTTAAACATTACAAAAATAAGGATCAATGACAAACTAAATATGACTGTGAGGGAGCGAATCAGGAACTGAAAGATGCTCTCTACTTGAGAAGAAACAAACAGACTGTAGCTTTGTAGGAAATCCCATGCCTAATCTACTGATGTCCACTAAGGTGGCAAAAAAAAATAAAGGATCGGATGACCTTTGACCTCTCGGGCAATCAGTCTGTGTCTGTTGAATAGCAGTAGGAGGCTGGGATGGTTAAAGGAGATGAAGGAACTAAACAAGTCCTCCCTACTCCCTCTTTTCTTTAGCCGATCAGGAGTACGGGGCATTTTTTGTCTATCAGCAGTTCCCTCTGTGCCTCCGCCTCCATCACCGGCACGTGTGAATCTCCACCATTTTACGGCACTGTTTGCATTTGACGTAACAGCACCAGTGGAACTTACAGCTGCACCTGTCCACCACCTCCACCTCCTGTGTCTGGAAGCCACGGCCGCAGCACATCAGCTCACAGCCGTCGATGGCCTTGGATGTTCGGTTACACTGGCGACCCACCGTGCCCAGCATCCCTGGCGTGCGTGGATCGTAATCGCAGAAATCTGGACTTGGTTCCAGGTAGACCAGGTCTTCATCCGTGTGAGGTTTGAACTGGGAATTGCGAGGAACAAGGACTTTGGTTGTGCCCACCTTCCGCTGCTCTACCTCGGTAGCGCCGTCAAACTTCTCCTTGATGATGTTGCCCACCTTGCGAAATGGTGGCATGGCTTTCCAGCAGGTCTTCACCTCACAGGAGCCTGAGACGCCGTGGCATTTGCACTCCACACGCATGTGAGACAGGATGGCCTGCAAGGATTCCAAAGAACATTTGGTTTGCTGAAACAGCTTTAAAAGCAGCAGATCTGGATGCCAACATCTGTTTCTATAACGCTGAATTTGCTCTCAGTAACACCTAAAACAAAAATGGAGCTTTGACTCGTATTTCTATTAAATGACTTGATACCTGACTTTGCATTTGTCTCAAATAATTTGTGTTGTCTTTTAGTTTTCTCACATTTTTTTAGATCTCTTTTCAGTAACTTCATATTTAATTTGGACTTATGTTAAATGACTGAAGACCAGACTTGATGTTTCTTTTTAAAAGAAACTTGACTGAAAATTAATGCAGTGCCACCCTACAAAAGGGCAAATCGAATTACTAGAGACTTGATTCGAGGGTTTATCTCTTATAATTTGGGGCTTAACTTTCTATTTGGTTATGCTCACTTGGACTTTTCTCGAATGGCTGGACTAGACTACTAACATCAACAACATTAAACTTAAAGAACTTGTGACATGATTTGAGAACTCTGGGTTTGACTTTCTAGGCTGACTTGAGAATTGACATTGACTTGTCACATATGGTGTGACACTTGGACTTGTCTTAAATAACTTGATCACAACTTGGCTTAAGCCTGTTTTTAACGTATATAATCCTGACTAGTTTTTTTTTTTTAACTGAAGGACTAAAAACCTTTCAACTAAAAAAACACTCAATTTAAACTTATTCTCAAGAAGTTAAAACCTGACCTAGATGGACTTGTCTCAAATGACTTAAGATTTGACTGTAATGGACATCAAACCCCTACAAAAGGTAAAAACTACTTTTTAAAATATCTTGATCCTTTGAATGGCTGGAGACTTGACTTGGGAATGTGTCTTATAACTTGAGGCTTCTCATCTACTTGAGAGTTGACCTTGGATCTTCTGTAAATAAATTCAAGGTTTCAAGCTTTTCTTCAAGCTTTTTTTTTTTGTTATCTTGAATGACTTGATTGTTTCAAATAATTTGAACATAAGCCACGGCTCTTTATCAACAGCAGTGGATTACCTTTCTGCCGGCCTCGTTGTTGTGCAGGTTCATGAGAGCCCGACTGGAGGACTGGCCTTTACTCCTCTCCCTCACATCGACAAAGGACTGAGAGAAGGCCACTCCATATGCAATGTTATCGCTGCAGCCTGACCACTGGAACCCTAATAAAGGATATTAATACAGAGACAAGAAACGGTCATTGTAAGGCTTTTAAATGTTGCACTGATACTATACCACAAGCTATTTTTCAGTCAGGTTTTATTCTTCATAAACTTATAATTTAATGTGGAAATGTGTGTGGGGTGGTTTTAAAATGTCATCATTAACAGTCTCACAGTTATGTCTGCTTGGAAAACAATTTTCATATTATATAGTCTTATTTCTGCATTAAACTGTACAGGATCAGTTGGCCCTTGTGTTTCCTTTTCTGAGTGTGTGTTTGTGTGAAAGAGTGAGAGAGACCTACCCTCTGGACTGACTCCATGTACATTGTGGTCACAACCACATTTTTCCAGCTCCCCGCTGCTGCAGGCCCTCGTGACCGCAAACGCCACACTGGCTGCTGAGATGGCATACACAAAGGCTGCTTCACGGGTGCCTAACACACAAGCATAAACACAAGCACACAGTCACATTGTGTCATTATGCAAATGAAAAGAGCTTGTACTTCTGAATGATCAGATAAAGTGTATGTGTGTGTGTATACACACAAAAGTGTGTTAAAATCTAAAGAATTGGGCCCAGACATTAATACGCTGGAGCCAATAGAAATGGAAACAAGCTCAAACATTTCACAGTATATAAAACATGATGAGTTATTTATGTTGCACTTTTGTAAATGCAGAACAGATAAACCTGTTTTAGCATTATAGACCAGCTTTAGTGTTGTCTGCCATTAAAGTGTCTTCTGGAATCGCTGCAGTGGATGATCTTACCTTGCGTGACCACTTTCCCAAACACAGGCATCGACTCCAGTGTGGAGCAGTTCCATCGACGGTTGCGAAACTGAAACTGACACTCATCTATAGCCAGCTGGGCTCCACGACGCACCGCATCCATCACCTCCACGCTCCGCTTACAGATCTGAACCTGTAGTGGACACACAGGAGCTGCGTCACCCACAAACGAAGAGCATGCAGCTAGAAAGTTTTTACTGTTCTGATCTAAGCTTAAAATTAGTGGCATGGATACTTTGAGAGGTGTGACAACAAAGGCAGCCGGAGGGGATATTTGTCTTTTAGGACTCACGTTAGCTAAAATGAGTCACTGGGTTGAACTTGTCAATTTTGTTGATGCTCTTGGGTCTTTTAGAGCATTCGTAATGGAATTATCTGGAAAAGAATACAGTTTGCTGTGTTTTTCCACCTATCCAAGAAGCTTCCCCATCAGCATTTAATTAGTTTGTCACTTACACTGATAAGCAGGTCCATTTGTGCACTTCATGGATGTAGTATTCAACCCAGACTTGCTCCTCTAGCTAATGAATTAGCTCCCCACCCTCTCATCTGTTTATATAGTCATTTCTGAGTCCAAAACCAACATGGGCAAAAATATGAGTGCTTCAGAACAGATCCTCAAAAAACGGTTACGTTCATCTTTTAATTACGGTGTATTGTTACTACCTGTTTCGGCACTTCATGATGCTTATATGCTCAAACTTTCAGTATTAGCATAATACATTATAACACCTATGCTGCATGTGCTCTAATAATTTGGTTTGTTGGTATGCTGGTAGTTATGTAATACTTGTATTCTGTCAGAAACCAAAATACAAGACAAATTAAATTTGACCTGATGGAGGGGCCTCATGACAAGTAAGAGGATCATCAGAATTAAATTCCATTGTAAATTTTCCTGGAGGGAAAATGTCATTGTAATCAATCCGAAACTTGTCAAGAAAATTTCACCCCAACCACAAATGCCAACTTTGGGGTGGCGCCAGAGGAAAAGTCAGGGGATCAGCAAAGTCATGTCTGGGACCCGGGAATGTCTGTAGAAAATTATGTCCCAATATATCCAGTAGATGTGGAGATATTTCGCTGGATAATGAAACGTTTGGGATTACTGGTGGCACTACAGGAAATGTCTGGGGATCACCTGAGTCAATAGGAGTCAGGAATGTCAGTGTAAAAATCAATGGCAATGCAACCAGTAGTTAGTGAGACATATCAACATGCTAACTTTACTACCTCTAATTTCCATGAGCCTATGAGTTCCAACGATCATGGCAAAATTTTGTCCATATTGTTACCCATATGGTTTTCTTTAACATATGTAAACTTCTATATGTAGTTTTGTAAATGTATTCAGTTTTGTTTTGGATGACCTCTTGGATTTAATTTAGTAAATGGAGCCTATATGTTGTTAGTGAGGCAGGACAGACCACAGGTAACCGCTCAGTGTGCACGGCTGTGCGTTCAACTCAGGTTGGAATTTTCCAAGTTGAGGATTACAATTTCCAAGCTTGGAGTGTCCAAGACTGACAATACCGAATGTAAACGATCAAGATGGCTTACCACGAGAAACCTTTTTTTTTCATGGCAGGCAATGCATAGAAATCAGCAAAGCTTAGCTGGATATGGAACAGAGGAGGACAAAACAACAGCTAGAAGTGGCTGGAACAAATAATATCACCACATATCTGTTTAAAATACCTGACAAAGCAGTAAACCAAATGCCATAAATGTTGCAAACAATGTCATAATGTAGCCTAGAAGCCTTTGATGTATTCTGTAGATGCTACCATATCGAGTAACATAGTAGCCTTAGCTTGTTGGGGTTGATGTACAAGTCAGGCCCCAGTTTCTGAATCTTCCAAGGACTCATCTATGAAGTGTTGTCCTCTCAAGAGGAAGCAGGCTGGTTTTGTTTCTGCTAACAACTGACATCAGAAAACCAACGAGCTAACAATCCTTAAAACCGCTTTATGTACACTTTTTTTTTTACGCTCAAATTCTTTGAATGTAGAACTTTTCAAGAATTAACAGCTTGGTTTTACTAGTCTACACTATCAAACCTTAAAAATGATTGATAGCAGTAGTTTATAAATTCTTTTTCATGATTAAGGACTTACATGCTTGTTAAAATCATCTGCAACCCTCAGTGATGAAAGTTGAAATTCCTTTGCAGGTCCTTCCATGAACATTTCAGGCTGGGTCCAAAAATGATTCAATCCCCCAGAGACCTCCATGTTAAAATGGCCAACTTTACAGCCTTAGGAAGCCATGCTTGTAGGCTGGTGCAATAAATATGTTTGCCCTGTATGGATAGTATTGCTCTTTATGTATATCCATACTGATATTGGAGTTTTGGGTGTGGACTGATGGACACTGATGGACAGCTCACCTTGACTGAATATAACTCTTTATAGTGAAAAACAAGTGCATTTGTAACTTCATAACTGACTTAGTAACTTATTACTACAGTTGAGTGGAGTACCTGTCTCTGGATCAGGCCTCGTAACCTCTCACACGTCTCCTCGTCCCTGATGCTCCCCACTGATGACAGCTTGGCGAGGTACCTAGTGGAAAAAACAACAAGGCTTCTTTAGTGAGCTCAAAAAAGCAATATTTCATTTTACAAATACACAGTAAATGGCCACAAGGTGGATTTGAACAGGGCTCTGCATTAAACTTTATGCTATATGGGTTGCTTGCTAAACTGGCTCCCTCCCCCTCCTAGATCATCATTCAGTGCAAATATGATACACAAAGAAATTTGTGAGTCTTGAACAAACATTTACTTGGAGCCTACAGGAGGATGCTGGTGAAGTAAGAAGAGTAAGGAGAGTCAGCCGTATGATGCAAGCAACAACTCGAGTATCCAGCCTGAACTAACTTGCAGACTTTCTTGAGCCATGCTCATCATTAATCATTCTTACAGTTGGGAAGCAGAGCTGCAAAAAGCTCCCGTGCCTTTGTGGGAATGTTTTGGATGAACATCCAAGTGTGAGGACATTGAGAGGAGGGAAAGTGGCTTATCACACAAACACACCACCTCCAGGCCAGACAGGTCAGGGAGATATACTGCACACACACACACACACACACACACACACACACACACACACACACACACACACACACACACACACACACACACACACACACACACACACACACAGTCTAAGATATATGAGAAAATGGCATCAGTCTGGATGCCCTGACCCTACCACTTCCACCTCAGCCTCATATCTCAAGTCATAGCTTCACCTTACAGAAATAGGCTTTCTCATAACTACCCAAGCTGTGTACTGTCTGCACCCCTCAGTGTCCCAAGACGTCATGTGCATGTACATGTTGAGTCTAAAATGTTTTGTTTTTCTAAAACAAACAGATGTGATCCTTAGCTGTTTTCATTTTCCCAAAAATGAAAAAAAAAACAAGCACAGGTTAGAAATTGGTATCTAATAATGATTAATTTTATTTTGGTAAATTATTTAGGGAAAATGTGAAGGCTGAAGTTTAACTATTACACCTGCTTTTGTGAAATACAGCAAAATGGCAATTTTACAACAAGATTTTGCCGAAACAAAGACAGAAGAAAATAATAAAAAGAAAATAATAAATGAAGAATAATGTTTTATAAACAATGATAATGATACTAACACTTTTTCCTGAGTTCATATTTTATCTCTAATTTCAAGACACTTATGAATATCATTTTCATACAGTGTAATGTCAGTGAATAAACTGGTGTATAAAAATATTAAAAATAAAAGTTGTATTCCATTATGTACTTTTTGTTTGCTTTTTATGCTCATTTTTGCATCTTGCTGGAAATTGATTTCCAGCCTCATATCTGTGAGTAAATATCTGCAGAGGGAGATTCAGGAGGTGTTAATCAGCAATCACACAAGGCTACAGACCAGTTGGCAACCACCTTCAGTAGGGAAAAGTGAGTATTCTCCAACTGGTTGTGAGTGGTTTCTGGAGGTTGCTGTCACTCACTGCTATAGCTTCAGACACACAGGTCTAAAAACTGGTCCTCAAAAAAACTGTTATTAATGCATCAAAAGGCTTTGCTAAGACATGGAGGGATGCCAAACCGTGTTCTTTAGCAGGCGAAATCCAAAGAAGAGCTGAGTATTGATCTCTCAGTTCTCAGGAAACACTGGATTGTGATGTGTTCTGTGTGGCTTCACAGCATCAGTAAATATAGTAGTATATGTATTAACTCAAAATGCTCAAAAGCTGGCATACACTTTCAAATGTGGTATCATATCTAGATTTTGAAGTGAACACCCTGTTTTATCAGGCATCTTTCCACAGACCTGTGCTGGATTCTCAATCACATTTTGAAAGAAACACATGCACATTTGTTAAATGTAATTTATTTTCTTGCCACTTTTGGGGCAAAAAATGACCTTGAAAACTGAGGTTTTCAAGGTTTAATATAGTTAATGTTTGAAAGCATCTATTGTAACTTTTGGTCATTTCCAAAAGTTAGTAAAAAGGAGTCTAAATCTGAGATTAAAAAAAGAAAGCTTAGAAGCCAAAAAGTTGAAATAATGGGCTGTGACTAATTCTTTAACCACCTGTTGGTCTCACTGTAAGGTATTTCTGAAGGGAGAAAACGAGAGGGAAAAAAGAGCACTGCATATAGTTATATAGTCGTATAGCCATGTCTTTTTAGGAGACATGGCTGATTTTACTATGTAAGAAAGAATTCAGTAAATGGGCACTGGTCAGAGTTTGAATACCAAAATGTCCCTTAATAAAGGCAAATTCCAACAGAATTAACTTTTAGACTATTATTCTGTACAAGTAGACGTGTATTTCCTTCAGGTTCCCCCAGCTTCTTTTATGAGTCTTGGGTTATGAGTTCCCAGACCACACATACCTCTGTAAAGCCCTGCTTGCCCATCTCAATCAAGCCATGGCGCACAACCAGACTGCAAAGAATTCTTCTGTAAGATTACAGACCAAACTTTAATATAACACAAAGCCAGCTGAAGTTCTTTACACTGGCTAAGGCTATAGGTCGTTTAATAAAGTTGGCTCGTAGCCACTGCTCAACTCTTTTAACCTCTTAACATCCACCAGATCACTGGAGACCTTACTAAGATTAGTTTTCTTTAAGTCATATGCTAAATAAGTAAAAAAGCTGAAATCGCATGCATTCCTTTTGGCATTACAGCTTCCCTGTTTGGGTGTAATGACGAGCGTTCTATAAAAAGGGTGGATGCTAACGTTACCAAAACACTAGCCCTGACTCTAGATGGGACACAATGACCTGGTGGATGTAACACGTGTTAATGGGGCAGTATTACGATGCCGTCCTTCTTGAGGTCAAACAGCTCCTCCTCCCCCTTCACCCTCTTCATCGCCACCTCTCAACAGCTGAGATAATGTCTTCCTCTCTCTTTCTCTCTGTCTGTTCCATGGACTTTTTCTCTTCCCATCCAGACAGCGTCTGGATTAAACACTCATCACTGTGATAACCCTACTCTCTGCCACTCTGCCACCTCTTAGCCGCATCTGCTCACATCCTCCCAAACGATTGACATCATGCGCTCAGAAAGTTAAAGCACCTCCATGCTGACCTTCAACAGAAAGTGTGCACTATTCTCTCATGTCGTGGACAACAAGCATTGTGGCTGAAATTAGCACTGATCAGCACTTCTGTGTTAACGATGGAATATGTAAAAATTTGAAATGGTTACAATTAACTCTATGAAATGTATCACATTTTAGTGTATTGCAGAAGTAACATGCTCTGATAAATAGTGACTTGCATGTTGGCTTGGACAACATGCAGCATTAAGCAACTACGGAGCCACAGAAGGTCTGAGCTGGAAAGAGAAAGTGTGGCTATTCATTTGTTGAGTCAGAAAAAGTGTGGGCAATGCGGAGGTGCTGTAAACTTGCATTCTTCCTAATGACTAGCAAGTGGGGGATTTCTCTTATTGCAAACACAAGTCATGCATGAAAGTCTTTATGAAAATGACCCCCATTCCTTCACAATTTATCACCTCATTTATTTTCAAATGTGTTCAGGGCTTCTGTGGCTACTTTCAAGGTTTGTTTGTTGCATTGTGATTTAATTTAGAGTAGACTAGATGATAAAGGAAGATGCTTCAAAAGACCTAAAGACTTCAAAATGAATGTTGAGTTAATCATTTAACAATAAACCGTCATTTTATAAAATATTTGTCTTTTTGAAGCCAAACTGAATCCATGTAAAACCCTGAACTTGAACCTTTAACAAAGGACACTAAAACCTGACATTTGCAGACCTCATTATTTAGTGACATCATCATTAAACAACATGAGAGTGTGAAGGATCATGAACAGTAATCAACAAACAGGTAATCAGAGGAGACATCATGTATGCATTTCACTGAAATGTTTATCTGTGATGTGCTAACATGTAATTTGGTGGAAAGAGGACTCGGATGTTTTGTGAATTGTACACAGTGTAGAAATGTCAACAAGCAATACAAATGAAAAGTGTAACAAGCAACAAGTACTGGAAGAATATAAATGGCTTACTGTCTGGACAAGATACATATTTATCATTATTATTAGAACATATTGGCTCAAAGTAAATTCCCAGCATATGTGGATTTGCACAACTCCAATCTGAACGACCTCCAACCTCCAACCTTTCTAATCAAGGCGCGTAAGTCAAAACACCTGTGTGCACACGCAGTGCCAAATCATATTTTATAAGTCACTCAGAGGTTTGGGTTTGTAAAAGGAAAATATCTACAAACTACAGCTACCAGAGTAATGTTTTTAATCAGAAAAAAAAGAGTACGAGGTATTTTACAAGACAGAGTACAATTAAATCCAATACATTCAAAGAAATGTACAATGTAGCGTACGTTTAAACGATAGCGCTGAAGACAAAGACACAAAGTCAGCAAATTGTATCACTAATCTGAGCCATGCGTGGTCCACCTGGGTCTTAGATCTGACGTCAATAAAGCTGAACAGTGTTGGGATCTTGAGCAATGCTGACAATGTGGAGCTGCTTTGGTAATCGTGTGTTCAGAGGGATTCATGCGGTAAGTAATACAAGCCACTCCAACCACAAGCTCTGGTGTCATACTATTAACTCACCATGCACCAAGTCACACTCCTGATTGGCTGTACTAAAATGTGCAAGTGTGTATTTTATTGATTATAAATGTAACTTCTGATTCCTCTTTGAAAGGTTAATGCTGTTGCAGAAACTGGGAAAGAACAGAAGTCCCCATTGAGCAAAAGTGGCTGAAAAGACATGAAACACGACTTTGCCAGTTGTTTGAATAATGTTGAGATTTGGTTAAAAAGTGAACGGTGCAAACATGACAGTTTTCCTTTAACTCTTCAGAGACAACAGTGCGAACCACGGCGCCCGCGTGTGAGAACAATAACTTTGGATTTGCCTGAAACCTGTAAAGATAAGGTCACCCTTCCTAGTCCAGCTAGGAAACTAGCAAAGTAAGTACACCCTTACTGCTTCTGTAGGAAGTAAGAGGGTAAGTAGCAGCCAGGTGCTTTTTGCAGTTTCCTGGTCTTGAACATTGAGATGTGTGTTAACACACAAACCACAGTCCTCTCAGGAGTGGATGTCGCCCCAAGGTCAGACTGCGCAACGTTCATAGGAATTACAGAAAAACCCAAACAAACCAGAAAATCTGCAACAGAATGAAAAACCCAGTTAAAGTGTGGACATCAGCCTGACTGAGATGCTGTGGTGGGATCTTATGAGAGCTGTGCGTGAATGAATGTCAGCAAACCTCAATGAACGGAAGCACCCCTCTAAAGAAGAGTGAGCCAAAATCCCTCCACAATTATCAGAGACTGATGATGATGAAATGATGACTTCAAGTTATTGCTGCTAAAGGTGGTTCTTTGTGCAAATTCTTTAAATTTAGCCTGGAAATGTTTTGCTCAGGTAAATCCGCACGGTTTCAAGGGAGCCCTGGGCCTCACGGTCGACCCTCTAGCTCTCTGTGAGGTACATCCTCTGATCATTTTCAACAGGTCCTGCCCCTCATCTCCCTCCCTCCATCTGAACTGGATCGAGTCCACTTCAACTCTTCTCTCTGATTTGCTCGATTGCAGTTGCACGGCTCTCATCAAAGACATGTGGGGCTTTTGATCTGTCTTTGTTTTCTAGCATAGCCTTGGGCATGGTGCTACGTTTGGGTCAAGGCATCCAGCTGGGAGACCGTCAGTCAGCACGAAATAATCCCCCAAAACAAAAAAAGGCCCAAAATCGCAAAACAACTGACAGCAGCACCCACACAAAGAGACAGAAGCAGCTGGATGGCATCGCTCTGGCCTGACATTCACCCTGGAAACATTTAATAAACAATGGATAACTTGTTATTCAGGTAATTTCATAGATGTGTGTGTGTGCGTGGGAAAGCTAGTTGAAGGCCTTGGGTGTGTGCGTGAGTCCTCTCCCACTTTATCTGTTCATTTTGCAGTGTATACACTTCACTTCCCAGAGATGAGGTTAACAAAACACCTCTACAGAGGAGTCAACCCGTAGAAGGACAGAACACTACACACACACACACACACACACACACACACACACACACACACACACACACACACACACACACACCATCATCCCGGTTTCTCCCCCTCTTCTCCCTCTGTCTCTCGGGTCTCTGGTGCTTGCGTGCCTAAATCTCAGAAGCCTAAGCCCAGTGGAGCCAATGGTGCTGTGAAGGCTGCGACGTGTAATGCAACACAAACACACAGCGGCCTGCGAACGCACCGCGCTTCAGGTGGAATGCTCCATACCTTTCACCCTCCACCCCACGCTCATGAGAGGCTGAAACTGAAAATAACAGATAAATATAAACAGAGCGCCATCATAACTGCAGGTTTATTGCAGCTACATAAAAAAGAAATGAATCTCATTCAAAAACTCCTGTTTGTATTTCTATAACAATATGAGCCCTGTGTCACCATCAGAGATGGGCAGTAACGCGTTACTGTAATCCCATTACTTTTTTCAAGTAATGAGTAAAGTAAGGGATTACTATTGCAAAAATGTAATTAGATTACTGTTACTTTCCTTAAGCACGCCGTGATTCTGTTTGTGAGAGTGTCTCATGACAATGATGTACGAGCGTGCGACGCCCGTGGCAGCAACAGACGTGTGCAGATCAACAATGGATAACATGACATTACTTTGACTCTGTAAAAAGTGACAAAAACATTAGCGTGCGCTGTTCACTCTGCGTGGGAAGAAAACTTTTTTTACAGCGAAAAATTTAACTTGAAATCTGAGCGAGCACCGAGCACGCTGCCACGGGAATGTGACCTTCACTGAGAAACCCCCGGATCCTCCCACTGACATGACCACTGTGGCACCGGGCAAACCTCCACCCGCCCCACTCCTGCTAAACAGGTGACAAGATTTAAGAGACAGGACTTAGTCCTGCTAAATCTTTGATTTTATTTATTTTCTGCTGTATTTTGCCCTTATTTTATCTGAAAGAGTGAATGTAAACATAAAGAATTATTTTATTTTATATGCTGGAATATGCAGAAAAGAGGTTCAAATGTTAAACACATTTCTTCAAGACAACGACTGTTGCATATAATTAAAATTTTGCAATGTGCGTAAAATTCAAACTAATAAAACAAGTTTTAAAAAGAGGCTTTCCATTTGTTTCAGTTTTGTATGATGCATTATGCAGAAAAAATAGAATTGGGCTGAAAGGTCTTTTGCTTTATTGCGTATTCAGGTTGTGTATCATGTTTTTAAAAGTAACTTAGTAATAAGTAACTAATTAGTTTTGAAAATAAGTAATCAGTAAAGTAATGGGATTACTTTTTTGGAGAAGTAATCAGTAATAAGTAACTATTTACTTTTTTCAAGTAACTTGAACAACACTGGTGGCCATTAATAAAGCTTTTTCATATAACTCATTTATAAAATGATAACATTTTGTCAGGTGTATTAAAGTACTCTAAGCTCAAATATAATATCTGGTCAAACACCCACGACACTCCTGGTTCGAAGCTGTAAAAAGTCTGTGATTTAAGATGTTGCACTAAAACCAGACAGAGTGATTTTTGAACCCATGTAGGTTCAGGGGTAGAGACTAAGTTCAGTTAATGTTCATCTTTTTTAGCAGAATACTGTTTGCAACACCCACAAACTTCATCTCAGATGTGAGATAGATATATTTTGTACCAAAACTACCATCATGCTTTCAAGGGCACACACACAAACAAACACACACACACCCTACACCAATGCCACCAGGAAGTACCCGAGTGCAAACCAGGATATGTTGGTACGTATGAACCTTGTTGGTACAGACTGTAGTGGCTATATGAGATATCAGTACAGACAAATGATCAGAATCAGCAAGTACCTTGAAGAGAACCAGCTGAGGTAAACTAAGTGCAAATGTACAGAGGAGAGCTGCTATTTAGACTTTCTCTCTTCTTTGCTCTCTTCCTGTATCAAATATATAGATTAGAAAGAGAGAGAGGGGAATGTAGAATGACCAGTTAACCTAACCCTTCTGACTGTAAGTCTTTGGACTGCAGGAAGGAGCCAGAGTACCTGGACAGAGTGCACAGAAACACCCCTGCTCGGTGCTAGATTTGACCTCTCTTCTTTCAAAAGTCTCTCTTCTCACCACAAAAATAAAAAGAGGGCCAAAAGGAAGAGAACCTGCAGACAAGAGAGAGCTGGGGTAGAAGCTGTGATCTGTGCTTCAGTCAGTCTCTTCACACAAAATGACACAAATGCTTCCAAACTGCAGCACACTCTCTGCACCGCCATCGTCTCCAGTGTGTATTTATATGAAAATATCCTCATGTTTGACTTTCCAGTACTGAACACACAGCAGAGGTACACAGTGACCAGTAAATATAGAATAAATGGGAAGTGCAAGGAGGAGCGCTGCAAGAAAAGAGTCTTTTCTGCCGAGGGACTGTGTGCTTGTTTTACAAGAGCTGAGACAAGCCTGCTACCAGTTACAGTCAACATGCACTGACGGTCATTTTTCAGCAGCGCAGTAAAAGCAAATGAAATAATAAACTTTTACAATGAGCACTGCTGGTGGAGAACATGAGGGCAGTATACATTCAAAAACAAGTGGCCCCAGCTAACCCTCAGTGTGCCCTCTGCAGTGTTTCACACAGCATGTAAAGCAGATACTGACCTGTAGAGGGCACTATTCTCTCAGTTTGGCTTAAGCCACCTTCCTACACTGAGCATCAACACAGAACTAAACTCTCCAGCTTCTAAACTTCCTGATGGCTTTACGCTGCTGTGAACAGCCAGTGTTGTACATGTGCCTGTACAAATTAGTATTTGGAAAACACTCTGGCAGTGGCAGAGGCTTCTTGTCCACATATCCATCTGTAATAGGGTTACAGCTGACCTTATATGGAAGTGCAAAAATGATTGACCCATGACGGATAACATTTAAGAATCCCTAACGAAGGTGTCAGTGTATGCCACATGGAGATAATCAAGATATCCAAACATTTTCTGTCTCCAAATATGTGCATTATAAACGATATAAATACTTTATATCCAGCGTGCGAAGGAACCTGAATAATCCACTTTGTCAAATCGACGCAATGACGTTGCGCTTGCAGTGTTTTATAACCCAGTCTTCCAGAAACCACATTCATGCTGACTGGATTTGCAGCAGGCGTTTTTACACCACGATCAGTAAAAATAACTTTTTTAAAATTTTTATTTTATTTTGTTATTTGAGTGTTTCCAAGTGGCAACACTGGTGCCAAAAACAGCAGTTCCTCCAATAGGCACTTGACATTGGGATCCTAAAGCTTCAGTGCAGATTCTGAGGCTGCATATGGCTTGCTGTGTGGTACAAACTGTGCCTCAGTTTTGGTGAATGAAGTTATATTATTTTAGTAGTTTTTTTAGCACCGTTCAGCAGGTGTCTGCACTGTATGACTGCAGCTTGAAACTGCTTAAAAGCAGAACTTCAGTGAGTACATCTGCATGACATTTCTATTTCACATTTGAAGCCAGCCTGTTGCTTTTTGATTCAAACCAGCGGATGGCCAAAATTGCCAAGCGTGTATAGCCCAAAGAAAAGAAGAAAAATGACATCTGAGTGCAGCGAATGGCTTCACAGTAAGTATTCTGATCACTTCACTCCACCTACACACAGGTTTACTTCTTTATTAGATATGTTCTTATTATATATTTAAAAAATATTATATCTGTTAACCCAGGGTAATGGGTAAGACATGTTTATCTCAAGTTAAAAAGAAAATATATAAACTTTAAAAAAAAGCCTTAAATGTAAATATGTGTTAGGAATGGCAGAATGTAAAATGTTTTGGGATAGCACAACATTTGCTCAATTATATATGCAGTTAATGCTTTTTCTTCACCCCTCTTTTATTATATAATCTAATTAAGCAGGATCATCTCTGCATTTATAAAGCAAAGCATCGTTCGGAAATGGGCTTAAAACAAAGAGAAGCAAAAAGTTAAAAGTAGAAGCACCTCATCACTAAAAAAGACCCGCAAAATTAGTTTTTGTGTTTGTGTTTTTGTTGTTTTCTTATGAGCCCTCATCGCATGCATGATCTCTCCCTCTCTGCATGTCAACACCGCTGAAATGCAGTAGCTGGTTTAAGAAGCTGGTGTCGGCGTTGTTTGGTGGATGTGTCGGGTGTTGTATTCATTTGAGACATAATACTCAAAACGTCCTTGTGACACCCGCACAAAAAATAAAAGTAGGGGAGAGAGACAGTACCTTCAGCGGAAAGAATGAGAGATAAGGAGGGGAGGATGGAAAAAAGCTCAGAGGGAATCGTTTAAGGTCAGACGGTGAAGGCAAGAGAAGGAAAAGTGGCTGTGAGGCAGGGAGATGGTTAAGTGATAAAAGATTAAAATGTTAAAAGGTGAGAGGTCAAACAGTCTGATGAGTTCAATTAATGCACAGTCTACAGTTTGCTCTGCAGCTGTGTGTGTGTGTGTGTGTCTTGGTGTATTTATATGCTGCTGGCTCCACTAGAGCTGCTCATTTCCCCCTAAAAATAACATGCTCTGCCAACCCCACAACCCTCACACACTTGCACACAAAAACACATTTTCACACACGTTTGGAGAAAGAAGCAGTAAAAGCCATGAAATTAACCTCCTGCCTGGTAGCCTCAAAAGGCTACGAGCCAATTACTGTGTGTGTGTGTGTGTGTGTGTGTGTGTGTGTGTGTGTGTGTGTGTGTGTGCGTGCGTGCGTGTGTGCGTGTGTGTGTGTGTGTGTGTGTGTGTGTGTGTCGTGTGTGTGCGGGAAACAATAGCTGTGAACAGCTGATTATTTCTAAATGCAGGACTTGGCCGTGTCTGATTCCTGCGACGTGTACCTGTGGCCGTTTCTGTGTTTAGGTAACATTAGCCAGCTAACTGGATGGTTTTGTGTAGCTGGGTTTGGTAGGACAAAGATGATAGGCATGCATGATGATATCAGCTTGTGAGCAAGCAAGTCTCTATTTGTCGGTCAAAATTCTCTCATTCGGGTGATAAAGCTAGTAGTCAAAGTATGCTGCTGTCAATTTCCTTAAACGCTGACAAATAGAGGCAGAAAAAAAATTGGTGGATGGTACATTTAAAAAATCATCTTCTTTAATAAGCCAAGACATAAGCTAACATGGGCTAGAAAGAGCCAGATGTGGCTAGAATGTACATAGAAGAAAAGCGATCAATAATCTGACTGCAGCTATTATAACCCCAAGATATACAATCATCTTCCATTTATCCAATTCAGAGTGGGAAGGCGGCCTTATGGTAGGAAGTCATTGGACACTTAGTTTGGATCCCCTTTGCTTTCAGTCTTAATTTTTCAGGGTACATTTTCAGCAGATTGCTCATCAGAGATTTTGGTCCATGTTGTCATGACAGCATGGATGTGATTTGACCTTTGTGACAGGGTGTATTGTCCTGCTGGAAGCAGCTGCCAGAAAGAGTGTACACTGTGGTTATAAAGGGATGGACATGGTCAGCAACAATACTCAGGCAGGCTCATCTGGTACTGAGGTGTCCAAAGTGTGCCAAGAAAATATCCTCCACACCATTACACCACCTGAGATCCTCCAGGATGGATCCATGCTGTCACGTTGTTTGGTCCATTTTCCAGTTTTTCCAGTCTGCTGTTGTCTGACTTTGCCCTCAGTTTCTGGCTCTTAGCTGACAGGAATTGCAACTTGTGTGGTCTTCTGTTGCTGTAGCTCATCTGCATCGACGTTCGCCGTTGTGTGTTACCAGGTGCTGTTTTGCATAGCCTGGTTATAACGAGTGGTTATTCAGTTAGTGTTGCATTCCTATCAGCTTGAAGCAGCCGGACCATTCTCCTTTGACTTCTGGCATCAACAAAGAAACTTCACCAGAAGAACTGCTGCTCACCAGTTATTTTCTCTTTTGTGGTCCTGGAGATGGTAAGATTGCAAAATTCCAGGTTCTGAAATACTCAGAGCAGCCCACCTGGCACTAACAGCCATGTCATGCTCAAAGTCACTTATATCACCTTTCTTGCCCATTCAGATGCTCATTTCAACATCAGCAGGTCATCTTGGCCACGCCTGAATGCACTGAGTTTCTACCATGTTGATTTGATTAGATATCTGAGGTAACAACCAGTTGTACCAGTGTACCTAACAAACTGGAATAAAGAGGATAGAATAGGATTGTGTCCGAAGAGTTCAATTATTAATGCCTTTTCCCACAGTGTCAAAGACATTTTTATGATTTTTTTTTTTTAATTTTCACATTCAGGTTGGATAGATAAGGAGATAAGCTGGCTTGTGAAAATGACATCCTTCATGCGGAGCAGGCAGGTTAGGACTTGCACCATTTACCGCTCCTGCTTACTGTTTACACAGTTAACACATGTGATGTGCACATAACCCAAGTATTGTACATAACACTGGTGCATGTGGTTAGCATGGTTCTTCTCACCTTTTCTGCTACCAAGTTAACACTACTCTATAGAATTACCTACTTTATACTTATACAGAGAATCCTATGAACAAGTGATTGCCTGCTCCGACTTAAAAAACGTTATATTCAGTTCAGTTTTAGTCCCCTTGCATGCTTTATATTGTGAGGTAAAGACCCCGCAGTAGTTTAGGGTCTCATGCATTTGTTTCAGGTCATCTTGAATAAAACATTAAGTCAGTTTTGTAAATTTTGATCTTTCTGAGTTTCTTGTCTTTGAGAAATCATTAGCTATGAGCTTTTTTACTGTCAATAAAATGAACATTAGTATCGTCTATTGTAACGCTACAATAAGATACTGAAGATACTCATTCTATTAACATGGGCACCATTTACAGTGTTGCCAGTTGTAGCAACAGTGGAACAACTAACTTCACATTGTTTAAGAACACTTGTCTGCACCTATGACTGTCCTGCATCTGCGTACGGTTGAGATATTTTTTGGAGCATTTCCTATTCCTGCCTCACAGGAGCATCACAGACGCTGTAGTACAAAAGCAGAAATGCAGTCAGCTGTTCACACCACAGGACCCCCCAGACCTCCAAAAGCGTGTTATGTCTTCTAAACGCCCCGTGCACCTCTCTGTTGGTCAGCCAGGGCTGCTTGTCTTTTAGCGGTGCCGGCGTTTCCTCATCAGCCCCCAGCAGGACCGGCTGTAATCTGGTTATCCCGTGGCTCCAAGTGTGCCACGATAATTGCACACACTCTGGTGACAAGAGGGCTCGAAATAACATGCCACTGATTTACCACATGTGCGAGCGTGTGAGAGACAGAGAGTGCGCGTGTGAAAAGCAGTGTGAGGCGCCAGTGTGTACCGCAGGGCTTTCTCTGACTACTGATCAGCTGCCATCTCTTTATCACCTTACCATGCTCGTCCAGGACGCGCAGTACGCTAAAACCAACACTTTGCCCTGCTTTTAACTTCCATTCAAGACAATAAGAAGACACTGCTGAATCTGTCGCAGACAAATGTCAAGTAATCTTTTTGTTGCCACTGCAGTTATTAATTATTTTAAATCGTCCTTGGCGTCAGTTTAGCACGTTATCCTTACAATATTTGCAAACAATATTGCTCAATAACAATAATAACACACAGTCAGTTAAACTCCAGGGATATTGATTTGTCCACTTTGGAACAATAAACCAATGTCAATCCACTTAACCTGCTTTAGGGCAAATCATAGTGACGACAGATGCAAGGAGAGGCAGAGACAAGACAGCTCCCTCGTCTGATAGATCTTTCTCTTGTTTGCTTTTTGCTGGTGTCCCTGTCAGTGCTTGTAGCTTGATGTCAGGGATGATGTGTTAGGACCAGCAAGTTAGATTCAGGTTTGGGGAACCTGAGGACCAATCAGTGGCGTCAATATCTTCGTCATCCAGGAACTGCGTACACATACCGGCCACTTGAGGTCAGGGTTGTCCAGGGCCCACTACACCGACAGTGTGAGCATGGTCTCATCTGTGACGAGAACAGAGTGCCAGTGGCAGATCTGCCAGTTCTGGTGTTCTTGAGTGAGTCTTGCTGATTGATCTGCGCAGTGCTATGCTGTGAGCAACGGCCCCATCTGAGGATGCTGAACTCTTATGCCGCCTTCAGTGAGTCTGTTCCTGACAGTTTGAGTCTGCTCCTGTTTGCTGCACAAACAAATACCAGCCCTGCTATTGGGTTAACCCACCCTCTTTTCATCCAATGACCCATCTCCTGCTTTCTCCTCCATAGTCTTGACACTGTGTTGGGAGTCACAGCACACCTTTCTGCAACATCACGTGTAGAAGTGTCATCCTCGAGGATTTGCAGCTGAAATGGATCCACAGTGGTTTATGCTTCCTTACTGACTTCCCTGAAGTCTAACTGGCTTTGTCTGTCTATACTCTGATGATTGAGTGTTCCCTTATTATTTTTGCAGATGACCCTGTTAGAGGAAAAGTTAGAAGCTAACCAGGGATTTTATAAGTCATCATGAGCAGGACGGCGTCTATACAGCAACACCCACTCAAGTCAAAGGTATCAATAGAAGAAAAGCTAAGTGTGATCATCTGGTGGCCGTGGATTTCTGCACAAAATTCCATCTGGTTAGGACATTTCACTAAAAGCCAAAGCAGTAAAACTGATGGAGGAAAAGCGATGGACGTTTTGAGGTTACTAATTGGAAGATGGGTCGGAGACTCTGTCAGCTGGAAAGTGTCCTGGGAGGAGACAGGTGGCTAATTTCTGTGTTTACACTCTGTCAAACAACAATATCGGATTCTTTGCAGTTCGTTTGCGGTTGACAGTTGTAGCGCTGTTGCGCAATATTGAGACGATCACAAACCTTTGTTTTTACCCAGGTAAAAACTAATTCCAAAATGGTCCTGTAATGTGAGCTGTATGCGGATACGTTATCTGATTAATCACATTCTTTTCATTGGTATTCGCTTTTTCTCGCTTTTGTCATCTCGATTATGGCCACAGTTTTAATTATGTAAATAAATGAGGTGAACGACTTGTCAGCAAACACTCTATACATCATGGCATGATTCTGCATGAGCTCTGGTTTTATTCCAGGGCAGAGCTGAGGCCGATGATAGTGCCTGTGCCTTTGAGGGCCTAGCTTTGGTTTATGGTATGAGGCAGCTGGAGCTTGACCTCCTCAGCCTGTGGTCTGCCTTACTTTATGGTGCTCAGGTGCACAAACATCCTGCATTAATGCATCTTTTTCCTGTATGCAGATCGGTTATTCACATCCAGATTACGTGTTTATACCAAGTGTAGATGGAGAATATATCTGTGTGTGTGTGTGTGTGTGTGTGTGTGTGTGTGTGTGTGTGTGTGCATGTGTGCATGCGTGTGCACGTATGTAAGTGGCTCCCATTCCCCTGCACAGTGTAGTGTGGTAATTACTGAGCGTGTGCCACTGTTGGGGGACATGCCAGCTCACATACTCAAGTTCAAAAATCACAAAGACACACACACACACATACACACACACCCACAAGGCCAGGAGCAGCGGGCAGGCGCAGCAGAACCAGTTGGTGCAGGGTAAGAGGAAGCCGAGGAGGAGGAGGGTGATGATAGACAAATTAATGAAAAGCAGCATTCAGATCCCTGCTTGTCAAACGGGACACTAAATGTGACTCAGCAGCCACAGAGATCTGGCGGATCACATCCTGGTGGATGGGCTAAAGGTGACACGGAGAGCTGCAGGTGAAGTAAACAAACAGCCCGGTTCAGGCTGCGGTTCAGCGTGATTTAAGAACAGCTGAGAGGCGTGACGAGCAGTTTAACCTCCTCGTCAGTCAGGATTTTAAGAGCTCTATACCGGAACACAGCCTCAGCATTCAGTGTGACTCTATTAGCCTTTATTGCTTCAACAGAAGTTGTAGTTCACTCAGTTATTTTGTAATATCAACTAACATGCACATTATTACTTTATAGGAATGGATTTGTTCTCGTAATTCATAAAAGTGAAAATGCCCAGAAGTTTACCAAAGGCTAATTTTAGCTAGATTTCATGATGTCATCCTTAGCTATGGAACAGAAACGAAACAGGCGTGTGTGTGTGTGAGTGCGTGTGTGTGTGTGTGTGTGTGTGTGTGTGTGTGTGTGAGTGCGTGTGTGTGTGTGAGTGCGTGTGTGTGTGTGCGTGTGTGAGTGCGTGTGTGTGTGAGTGCGTGTGTGTGCGTGTGTGTGTGTGCGTGTGTGAGTGTGTGTGTGTGTGAGTGCGTGTGTGTGTGTGTGTGTGTGTGTGTGTGTGTGTGTGTGTGTGTGAGTGCGTGTGTGTGTGTGTGTGTGTGTGTGTGTGTGTTCCAGGATTTCAGTTTAGGAGTATGACTCAGCATATTCCCGATCCTAATTATGTCATAGTGATAACATCAGGGTTATTTTGGCTTGGAGACAAAGCATTGTTATGTTATTATTATTATACATTATACTGAAGTGCCTTTGTTACAAACAGGGGCCAAGTAGTTTTAAAGGTGTGGGTATTTACTGGGCCGGAAGGGTCGACTGGTCTGATAACAACACTATCAAGTTGCATTATGGGCAACGTAGGATCAAGCTCATGAAGAGCTTAATTCTCAGGAAAGAGTTAATTTCGGGGTATTCTAGATTTTGCCAATTCAATTTTTCTAAGAGTTTGGAACTGTTTGGAAGTGTATCACTAAATCCTTGTACTGTCCCCTTAAACCCCTGATTTTCAGTGTTTCTATTTCCAGATTTCTATTGCCCGGTGCAGTAAGTCGAGTTATAAGACACATTAAAACGGTAGGCGCATATCCTTGGATTTAGTCTGCATCCCTTCTAGTATCTATTAAGACTAAGACTTTTGAATTATTGCATGATACGTGTTGATTATATTGAAATATATATATAATTTGAAACTAAAGGTCAAATATGCTCATTCAACTTCTGTTATGGTTTGTCTGCTTTTGAAGCATACTTCTATATATCTCGATATCTGAAGCTTCTCTACTGCTTTGGGCATTAAGTTTAAATAAAAACAAAAACTAAAAGTAGTGACTGGATTTAGATTTGGTCAAAGGAATAATCATGAGCTGCTAATAAAACTCTATCAGCATGTCCCTTTCCTTTCCTCCCTCCTTTAAAGCCCAAACACTTCCCTCCAGGCTGTGGAATGTTTGCTTGAGTTCACACTTATTTAATTCATTCAGTTAAATTATTAACTAATAATTGAAGCTCATTTAAATCCCCCCTTTTTTAACAAATGTGAAGAAATCCACTGATTTGGCCAAAACAAACAGAACAAAAACCAGTAAACACAATATTGGGCAAAATAATGGTAATTACTTTTTGCCATTATTGAACAACACTAGTGGGCATCAGTCAGACTCTTCTTCCCTCAGCTTTGCAAAACCAAACACATTACAGCGTTAAACAACCACATCTGATTGATGAATCATTAGCCAGTGACCATACTGTTTTATTCTCCTATTTTGACTTTGCTTGTATTTTACAACATGAACAATGTGTAATATTTGGTCTTGAAATGTGCAGCTGACATCATAAACTCATCAGGAGAGTGTTTAACGAGGTCACAGATCAAGACACCTGAAGATAGTTTTACCACAGAGTTCTATACAACAGGACAGCTTTTTGCAACTACAGAAGTCGCCCCCTGCTGGCTTCACACAGAATACGTGTTCAAAACTCATGCCATGTCCATCTTCTGTATACAATTTATGGTTCCACACAAGTCAACTGACTACATCAAGACTACTGTATGTCAAAATCCTAGTATAAGTAAATAACATTGCATGCAACTCCCGTCTTCTGTCCAATCAGGTACAGTGGTAACCTGCTCTGTTACACAACAGGTGTAGTTATTGCATGTTTCAGAGCCACTGTACTAACAGCAATGCTGAAACTGCTTCTCATCCTCTGACCCTTGCTGAAGCGTGGAGGACTCACACACAGATTTTCCTCAACAGTTTAATCCTGCAGAGCAGACTGGCAGCTCGGCAGCCTGCCTGTACATGCCTGCTGTGTGCTGCTGTCACCACGCCTTCAGCCCCAAACAGCACAATTACCCTGTACTCAGTGACAGAGTTCAAGGTAGGCAGTGCTGTTTGGCAGGGCTTTAATTTAACTTACTCTGATGAATCTGTCAGCAATATCAGTCAGGCCGTCTGCAGCACCAGCCTGACGTAAACACAGAAGGCTACTATAACTCTCCCTACTATGAGGAAATAAAAATACAAATCGTCAAGTGAGTAACCAGGGTTTGAGAATACTGTAGTTATTAGTTACTACATAGCTCTCTGTCAGCTCGACTTCATATCAACAGAGCCTCGATTCTATGGAAGAAGGGGGGGAAATGAAACAGTCCCCCTGAATGATGAGCACTGCTTGTAAATTTGCTAAAGGTGAGTGGAATGAATGGCAGTAGAAAATGGAGCGGAGCCTGCAGAGGAATGCAGAAACCCACCTATCCACCTCCCACAGGCTGCCTTCAGAGCAGGCACACACACGCGACCCAACCGACCGGCCCCCAGAAGAAGAGGTGGCACGGTGCGCTTCGGCTACAGCGTCGGGCTGTGTGTTACACCTTTTGAAAACAAATGCATGATACTGATGTTTTGCTTTTAGTGACCTCACTGAACTTCTTATCTTTAGTCACGCACCCATACCATTAGTGTTTGTTTGCAAAATTGAAGTTGCTATTTTATTTCACTCATTTAAAAAGGTTTAAAAGGGAGTACTTTAGTTCAAATAAAAACCTGCTGTTTCTCTACAAGTTAAAGAAAGGGGACTTTTATTTGTATCTATATATGCATTTATTTATCTACTTCATGCCTGGTCTGGTTTCTCAGAGTAGGAGGAATTGTTCAGTTTTGCAAAAGAGAAAAAACATAATTCAGAAACTCCCTCCTAATTTGACTTTTTGCTGCTGATAAGAGCAGCACACAGGAGCCTCACATTGAGTTTGCCCACTTTTCTCTTGGGCTTTATGTTAACTTTTTTTAAACCAGTCAGTTAATTACGTTATGTAGACAAAAATCTTTAACTTTTTTGCGCAAAATGCAATTTATCGTCCAATCACTCCAAAACAAACAGCTGACCAAACTTTGGCTTTTTTTTTGGGGGGGGGGGGGGGGGGGGTAGCCATATTAGTAAGTTATTAAGTCTGAAAGAGAGAAAGTGAGAGAGAGACAGTGTGTGCCTGATGGTTAACCATTAACCTGTGCGCCCACTGAGCCGGGGTGGGGGGTTAGACGAAGATGATGTGTAGATGAGGAGGAAAACAGGAGCACAGGTGAAGTACAAGAGCGGAAATTTGTGGATTCTGGTTTAGAAATGTGAACGTCCAACTTACAGCCAGTTACTCGCGTTGGCCGAGAGAAGCGCGCAGCAGAGCATCAGGACGCACCGAAAAACATATTCCTCGGTCATCTCGAGAGGGAAGGAGGGGGGTCAGTGAGAGCCGAAATAATCCCGAGGTGGACAAGGGGGTCGTGCACAGCCTAGGCTGTTAATCCATCATCCCGCATCCAATGGGTCCTGCACCGGGGAAGACGCGCAGCTTCACGGTCCGTCTGCCCGGTTCTCCCGTCCCTCCTTCTGTCACTGCGCGCTCAGAAGGGACGGGGAGAGGGGCTCCAAAGGGATGCTTAAAAAAAAAGATCTAGTGCAGCTTTGGCTGAATCGACCCTTCTTCGGAATCAACTTGTTTGCTTTCCTTCTCTGCGCCGGGAGAGCGCGTGGAGGAGCAGTCAAGTTTAAAAGCCAAGATGAAGCAGCTCTCCGCCGGTTCTTCTTCCTCCCGCTGCTCTTCTTCACTTGAAGCTTTATCACCCGCTGCCGGCTGCCGCTCTCAGACAAGCGGGGCTCTCCTGTCAGCGTGCTGGGGAATCTCCGACCGTAGCCCGAGACATGCGCGCACACACACGTACACACACACGCGCGCGCGCATACACGCGGGTCCTCCTCACACACTGCCGTCTCCTTGAGCGTCTGGCAGAAGAGAGAGCGTGTGCACTGACTTTAGCTGAGGGGCGGCGCGAGGTTATAGAGGTACGGCAGAGAGATGGGAGTTTTTTTGCGGATGAAGGAGGCGGGTTTAATGCGCTGCTAAGGTACTATGGTGTGTGTGTGTTTTAGAGGTCTCCTGGGAGGATGCAATAGCACAGCCATTCACTAATGCCCTCCCCAGCCACCCTCCACTCCTGTCCAACACACACACACACACACACACACACACACACACACACACACACACACACACACACACACACACACACACACACCTCAAACCGCACGCACTTCTTGGCAGCGCCCCTCTCCCTGTCACACACTCAACCAAATATTCTGCGGTCAACAGTCTATTTAAAGCTTGGCTGCAAAATGTCTGCATTTGAAACCAGAAAATCCCAATAATATGACAAATGTCAGCTCCACGCTACTGATTGATGAAAAAGTTGTAGGAGGATAATAAGGTGAGGCAGCCATTCTGGGCTCCCGCAGGACTATTGAGGACTCCACATGACTCACCTGATCCTGGCGCAGAAGAAGAGGAAGTGGAAGACTTTTTGTTATGTAAATAATATTAAAATATCACCTTACAAACAAATCGGCCTTATTTATTGTGCACGATTCAGAACCATCACTTCAATTGACCGCTGAGCTTGATTTTTAAATGCGGTGAAAATCCCCAAAACTCCATATATGCCAAACACGTCTGAGTGAGTTATGGCGGAAATGTGCATAAAAAGATACACAAACATGTAGAATATTTCTGGTTAAGACGCTGCAGCCATAAGAAACATGGCAGTGGGTTAGTTCGGAACATTTATTCATATGGATGAAGTGATAAAACAGAGTTTGTTATGATATTGAGGGGAACTCTGAGGGGATAAGCAAATGCAGTTACCAGGATAGCCCATATTAATAAATACTGTAAACAAAAACATCAAGAAGTTTGTTTCTTTTTAAATAACTGCTTAAATAAAGAGAATAAATATATGTATAATTACACCTGGAAAATATACTATATTTAAATTTATTTCATTTATATGTATGCGTTAGTATGTATCCAGTAAATGTGCTGCATAAAACACATCATAAATGATATGTCTTGATTGACAGCCTCATGGGAGGAAATCCAGACAGTAAAAGGGATATGCAGAGAAAGTAAAGGCTCGGTAAAGGAACGATGCATACATATAATACGGTAAACTCCTTCACATATATTATATAAGATGCAGGTAATATGATAGAGGTATAAAAAATATTGGATGTAGAAAAAAAGTAAGAATTAAGAGAAAGCACAATACATCACTTTAATTTGACTGTAATAGGGCTATAACTCATATGCAATACAAAGAAGAAAACCTTACATATTTATTAACATATAAAAATATAAGGACATAAAAGTAAAGATAAAAAAGTATGCGCTAGGTGAAAGAACAATGAATAATTTTACTGTACATATAATAAGCATGTCTTTACATATAATGTATGAAAACTTTTACATATAATAAATATATTTGGGACATAAGAAACAAAATAACAATATAGATAACTTTGCCTTATATATGTTTGTTTATATATAATTCAATAATAAGCATATTTAAGTGTTTAATAATGATATCGTCCTCAGGAGTAGCTCTTCATTCTGTGGACACCCATTACATAAATGATAAAAGACAACATTGTGAAAAATTACAAATGTCAGTATTTTTATGTGCATTTATTCTATGTTCATATACAGCTGAGTAAAGCAGATTGAGGATTTGAATGTAAAATATTACTGGACATAAATACAGTGCCATGTAGTGTGGTATGAGAAGATATTAGATACATTATTACCATTACTAAGTTATGGTATATACAGGCTAATCTGATGTGTGAGAGCAATGCAATACAAATGATAAAAGGAAAGTTGTGCAACCTAAAAAAAATCATTTAATATGGTCACATGAATTACCCAGTTTTATAGGCTTTGGGTCTTTCTGTTTATCAGTGTCAGGAAAAATGACCAGGGATGTAATGTACACAGAATTTGTGGTTTGGTTTGAAATAATTATGTTCAGTTTCAGTCATATTTCTTAATGCAACAGTTCAGGCACTCAAATGCTGCATGCTGCCAAAACGAGTATCTACTCTAAGCTTTTTACTCTCAAGTATAAAATGAGCAGAATAAATTACAGACATTGAGACAAGTGCAATAAATTTATAATGAACTTAAATATACCATTAAAGCCAGCAGTTCCATTTTAGCTGTAAAAACACAAACTAACTCTGCGTTTCTTTCTTTTTGTCATCACTGAGGAAATGGCCACCTTGGATGAAACTGTACTTGTGAGCAGACACGCTGCAGAGGGTGGCTGCAAAGAAAGGCTGATTCTGTGTGTGACTCTGTGTTTAGTGTGAGCTAACACATTCTACCTGATTTTACTAAACAAGTATTTAGGCTTGTGCCCAGGTTTCAAGGTTGACCCTCAACGTCCAACATATTGAAAGGACACTGTCGGTGTACAAACATGAGTAAGTCGCTTTAACAGTAAATGAAATTTAATACTCAGCCAAACAATTTGGGTCAAATATAGACTACCACAGCATTCCTGATAAAGACCTAGCCTTAGTTTTCATTACCTTTCCTAGACCTCGTTGGTGGATAGACAGGCGGTTGGTTTGCTTTTTTCATTACTCCCACCCAAGGTGTGAAATGAGACATGAATAAAAAGGCTTTTGTAATAACAAAACCAGTGACTAAGTTAAAGCAGCGCGCTGTTCAGATGGCTGCAGATTAAGGTGGTAACCTTCTGGACAACAACATAATAAAGCCTATCCATATATACTTACACAAAAATTTAAATTATCACTGTCAACAAAATTACAAATTTATTCAAATAACAGTACAATATAACTCTTTGTGTGACAAACAACAACAAAAGTACAGAAACATTAAATGTTACAAAGTGACTTTCTACATCTATTAAAATGGGTTTGAATATTCATCATGTTAAATAATGAAACAGCATTTTCTAGGCTTAAGGTACATATATAAAAAGACAGGAACTGTGTATGTAATTAGGGTAATGCGGATGTACGTGAACATATGACATCAGAGCCGGTCTCAGTCACACACAGATGTGGACACACTCGGAGAAAAAAAAAAGACAGCAAACTTCAGCAGTAGCCTCTCGCCTCACCACTTGTGTGTGTGTATGTGTGTGTGTGTGGTGGGGGGTTGAGGTTTGGGTTATGTGTGTTTTGTCTCATCTCATTTCACTTACTGGGTTTTAAGGAGCTAAGAATACACCCTGCTGGGACAAGACGCTGCAGCTGGGCCACCAGCTGTGTGCAGTGTGGTTGCTGGTTGCCACATACACTCACACTTAAATATACACGCATACTGTAGCGCTGATCGAGACAGGTCATCTGGCTGATTTTGATACTTATAGATAAGATAAGTGTGTATCGAGATTTTGCGCCAGCAGCCAAGCTGAATGAATTCAACTGTGCAAACGACTTAAACACAAGACCAAAATGTAGCATCAACTAAACCCTGAAAACAGTCACCGACAAGGTTCTCTGATGTTCTCTCATCATGTGAGCACAGAGTCTGAAGGTTGTTCAGAAAAAATACCCACAGAGTTGAGGCTTTGGACGATGGAGCAAGGCTGGTGTGGGAACCTGATGACCTACATTTTGGTCCTGATGGTTCCTTCCAAACCCTCGTCTTCCCACTCAACCATCCACTGCTTCTCACTGAGACACATGGCACCTGCATCAACCTCAGGAGAGAGTGAATGTGAGAGTTGCTGTTGGGAAAGCTCCAGCATGCATTTCAGCAGAATGGAAATGGTGTGGGTGACCCACCAAACCACATCTAGGTCGTTCTCCAAGAGGTCACCTGTACCAGCTCTGCTGCTGACTGGCCAACAGAGGGAGGAAGTGAGTAAAGGAACTTTGCGATGATGAATAGGAAATCAGAAATTCATAAGTTCTTACATAATATATGAATTTTAAATGCAGCTCATTAACATATTATAATTAAATTTAATTATCAAAGTTAAATCATTTATAGCTGAGGCCAAAAAAAAAATCTCGTGGGGAGAAGAATAAAGTATGAATAAAACTTTTTTTCCTTCCTTTTGCTCCTTTGGGTTGGGTCAAGTCAAATCAAGCATTTCTTTTTTATAAGACCATTTCCTATTATTACCATATGCTTAACAGGGAAGATAGATGAATAAACTGCTGTAGAGTAAAAGTACAAAGAAGAATAAAATGACAATATTCAAAGCAAAACAGCATAACATTTGAATGAGTTGACCACAGAGTAACTGATTTATAACTTATCAAAGCTCATTTATTTATGCTATCATAAATACAGGGTGATTCAAGGTGGTCCGGGAGTGGGTGATCAGGGAGGGGAGGCCATCTGCTGCGGCTGGTTGGGAGTGATGGGAGGAAGACGGGACGAAGACACACTGTGGAAGAGAGTCAGAGATTAATAATACACATTGGGTGTGTATGAAGACTTAGTGGGTGAAGAAGAAACACCCCAGCAGCCTGGGCTTATTGGGCGGAACTAAGAGAGGATTCAGGGTCACCTGATCCAGCCCCAACCTTATCAAAAAGGAAAGTTTTAAGCCGAGTCGTAGAAGTAGAGAGGACTAGTATGAAATGGTACTATGAGGGCTTTAAGATGGAACCTTCAACACCTTGTATGCGATGAGAAGGATTTTCAATTCGATTCTGGATTTAACAGGGAGCCAATGAATAGAGGCAAGTATGAGTGAAATGTGCTCTTTCTTTCAGTTCCTGTCAGCACTCTTGTTGTAGCAATTTGGATCAAATGAAGGCTTTTTAGCGAGTTTTAGGACATACTGATATTAATGAATTACAGTAGTCCAGCCATATTTCTAAGGTTTTGGGGTCTGAGTACATTAAGTTTAGCTTTATCTGAGTTTAGAAGCAGGAAATCAGAGGTCATCCAGATCTTTGGGTCTCAAAGACATTCCTGCAGTTAAATAATGGTGTGTGCCATCGGGCTTCATGGATAGATAAAGTTGGATATCATCTGCATAGCAGTGATAATGTATGCTATGCTCTTTAATGAAACTACCTAAGAGAAGCATGTATAATGCAAACAGAACTGCACCCTGGCGAACTAAGTTTACATTTACATGAACGACTGCAGTGCAAACCTTTATTAGCTGCAGTATGTTCTAATCGAGTCACTGGGTAACAACTTGTGACTAACTTGTTCATATAAAAAACATCAACTTCTGTGACCAAAATTGTGTTTGATAGAACATCACTGGTCTCACTCGCAATTTTCAGATGAAGAGTCCAGAGCAACCTGTCCCAGAGGTGGCGTGTCAAGAGTGCGAAGAGCAGGCCCGCCACAGTGCTTGTTGTGTTTTTAGGCATTCACAGGGTTTGTGCACCCTTTCAAACCCTGTGCAAACTTTCCTTCCAAGAAAAATATCACAGTAGAGAGGAAACCTCCATGGGCTATCTGCTGGAAGTTAACTGAATTATTGTGCAATGGTAAATGGACTGATTCTTACAGTATATAGTGCTTTTCTACTCTCTTAGAGTACTCTATACAGCATTCCACATTCACTTCCTTCTAAACATGCAGTGCTTCCTAAATACTTTCATACACATTCATACTCTGATGGATGCATCGGAGAGCAACTTGGCATGCAGACTGGAGGAGCCAGGGATCGAACTACTAACCTTCCGATCAGTGACCTGCACTACCTCCTGAGCTACAGCCACCCCCATACTGTGTGTCAGTATGTACACAGAAACCCAGGATATTGATTTGTGCGTGTGGACCTATCACCAGAATTGCCTCCCTGTCTTTTCAGCTATTTCCTAAGGATCCTTGAAGGATCTCACCAGTTTTATTCTGGAGCAGATCTAATGTGCCTCATCAAGGCACAAGCAGAACGCAAGCTAATAGCATTTCTTTCCAAGCGATGTAAAATTATCACAGTAGGTGGACAATAAGAATCTAAAATATGAATATAATATCTGCTGTTCTCAGAGCTTTTAAATCACACCTCAAATTGCTCAGGTACTGTTACAGTTAGCAGCAATCACAGGAACCAGAAGCTGTTGATTATGAATATGCATGCTCATTTGATTTTAAATATGATTGATGTTTTAACTCCTCAATTGACAAGATCAACTTTTAATGTTTTTAAAAAATATATATTTTATAATATGTAAATGTTACGTGGCCGTCATTGGACATGTTGAAGTTTTGACAAAGTGAGATGAATTCCTGCGGTGTCCTGAAGATTCCTCTGCTGCACACAATCAGGACCAAATCTAATTTGTGCAAAACACACAAGCATGCAAGCACTCGTGCCAACACTCAGCACTTTCAATCATCGCTTCCTCTCCAGCGCTCTGTGCGTGTACGTGTTGTGTGTAACTCCTGCTCAGTTTGCTGAAGTCACATCACTGCAGGCATGTGCCACTGCTGAGGGAGACGCAAGCTCACCACCGGTCAAAGAAACTATTATCTCCCACGGAGCTCCAGACATCTGGGCTCGCGGCACGCAGCGGCGTGTGGAGAGCCCAGACAAACACACGCACACACAGAGACACACACATCTGTGCATGAATGTGTGTGACAGCGAAAGAGAGAAATGGATCGGCATGGATACATGAAGCAAAGTGAAACAGGGTCATGAGAGAAAAGGTCTGAGTTACCCTAACGACCTCCCTGATCTCCATGGCAATGGGCGCTGGCACACATGTCTGGTACAAAGGCATTCTGGGAAAGCACAGGTTTTATATTGCCCCCCTGTTTTTTACACTCCTGTGCTGTCACCCCGGTAACACTAATGCTGCTCAGCTCTCTAACATTTGCTCTCAGGCGACACACACACACACACACACACACACACACACACACACACACACACACACACACACACACACACACACACACACACACACACAGAGTTTTACACAAATGAACTGTTGCACACACACATGCACTCATCATACATCTCAGTAGCAAATACACACTGGGTCCATCCTCCAATGTTCTGTTTTAATAAATATGTCAGTCAGCAGCTCTTATGGTTAGACATGGTAAATGGACTCATTCTTACATAGTGCATTTATACTCTACTTGAGTGCTCAGAGCGCTTTATACAACATGTCCCATTCAACCAAGCATTATTTCCCTATAGCACTTCACACTCTGATGAACACAGCTTGAGGTTTGGTATCTTACGGAGCAGCCGTGGATCGAACCATCAACCTTCACCCCTAAATGTTTGGCATGCTGACAATATAACTCCAGAATTGTAATCCCATGCTATTAGGATATGTAAAGAAACATGCTTTCCAAATGCTGTACCATTAGGTAACAAAAATAAGGATCATAATAATAATCATTTTAACTTACAAGCATCAAAAAGCAAAGGGTTAGGATATGTGGGCTAAGCATAGGGTTAGTTATACCGATGATAACTTTACCGGGCTGACGTTTTGTTCACAAACCAGGTAAATTTTAGATAAACAATAGTGGCCTCTTATTTCTGGACATACAGTTTAAGCTAATGCGTATTATACGCAGTGCCTACCTAGCTTTCAAACCTAGAATAGAAAGAGTCCAGACAGTAAGAGTCTGGATCATAGGATATACCAAAAACAAAAGTGTTAGATCAAACCAAATATCATTTACTAAGTGGTTCAGGACATACACACACAGGGATAACAGCCCTAATGTGAACTGTAACAGAAGTCAAGTTTCCATCCAAATGTTTAACCAATTTTAAGCAAATTTCCAGAAATTCTGCAAAGGAGAAAGCCAAATCATGTGTTTCCATCGACTACTGTTACACAAATATAAGCAGTTTGGCACAAACAAGGCTAATTCTCCATTCCGCATTGCCAATAAACCACTGCAGAAGAAGGGACTGAAATAGGATGATAATTTATCATCTCATTTATAATTTCAAAGCATACCACTCAAACCACAAAAAAAGGGAAACGATGGTGGAAAAATGGCATTTGCGTTTCATTTGAGGATCGTGTATAAACATCTCAGCCTAGTATAAACAGAGTGTTTTCCACCAGCCTCGTCATAGACTATCAAAGGCGGTGACAGCTGTAGTCTGTGTTTAGAGAGACATAACAATAAAACATGCACAGCAAAAGCGAGATCATAATGTAGATATTAAGATGAAAATATGCCTGAGAATATTATATGAATAATACATACAAAATTAAAATCAAATTGAAATTACAATATTGATACCCAAACAGAAACTGGGTTATGTTTTCAGTTATTTATTCATCTTTGGGCCCGAAAAGAGAACAAATCTGCTTTTGCTTATGATTCCTGGCATGCTTTCAAAAGCTTTATAACTGTGATATCCTCATGCTGATTATGTCTCCACCTATGTATCTATATAAAACTGTGAACTGCCCTTCTTACAGAAAGCAGAGGACCTGCGGTGGATTTGTCGCACAACTGTTTTCAAAAGCAAATGAAGTCTGATCGACACCCATCCAGATGTGTAATTTATATATGCATCTGCAACTAGGGATGGGTATTGATACGATTTTCACAATTCCAATTCCATTTTCGATTCTGTTTAACGATTCGATTCTTTATCGAATTTAAAAAAGGAGAACACTAAGGTCGATTAGCTTAGAACTGTGTTTTATATCTTCTCTTTGAACAAGATTGAAATTTAGGAGTAACATGGCCTTACAAACCCAGCAGTGAGATCTTAAGAGATCCAGCCTACGGCTCTTCAATGGGGTGTCACAGAGTCTCCAGGAAAAAAAATTGTAAATGTAAAATAATAAAATAAATATTCTTCTGTAGCAATAACAAAGTATAACATAAATTGTTCTGTGGCAATTACACAAGAATATCCAGTAATGTCCCTGCCTACAATTAAACACATTCACTTACTGAAAATCATCTGCTGTGGCAAATGGGTGCAAGCCTTTTACCACAAACTTAGTCACTGCTCGGTGACATTTGTCTATCCTGGCCTGAAAGGAGACGCTACTGGTAGACTGCAGCGACAACTGCCAGCATCTGAGCCAGACTCTGTCAGTCTGTCTCATCATGGTCACCTAAACGCACAGTAATGGCAGGTTTTGTAATAAGGCAGATCATGCTAACATAATATGCACTGTTAGTTGATTATTTACCTGCCGCATTAACGGGAGAGGACGTGCAAACGTTACCGCTGCTGCTGGGTTGAGATTCACGAGTCCGGAGCGGAATTAAAAACACGACATTCATTTAAGGTCATCGCGTGTTTTGTGAGCAAATGCTTTTGCATATTTGCAGTGTTTCCTCCCTTAAATGAAATATCCACTTTGCAAGTATTGCAAGTTGCCCTGTTGTCATCCGTTCTCATAAAGTATAATCAAACTTTTGAGCGTTTGAGCCGCTTAGGCGCCGTGTTTCCTGCCAGGTAAATGACGCTCCGCAACGTGGTGACGTCATTCGGGGCGACTGGAATCGATAAGGGAATCGTTTGCAAAAATGGCAAACAATTCCAACGAATTGAAACAGTGGGAACCGGTTCTCAACAAGAACCGGTTTTCGACACCCATCCCTATCTGCAACCAAAGGAAATTATGTTTACACCTAATTAAAACACAACTTAATCCTACCCACCAGTATGAGTCATCAGTGTAAACCAGGCATATGCAATATGTTTTTTACAAAAGCCATTAGACAAAGTAAATGAAGGGCCATGCATGGAACAACGGAAGAATGCTCAACTTTGTAATACATAACATACACAATAAGCCTTGTATGGATTTATTTACTTTCAGATTTACCATTGGAGGACATGAATCACTGAATAAATAAAAATTATTTATAAGACATATTTATCATTTTGATCATATAAGACTACGACAAACGTATAAATGCCTGTGAAACAGAATTCATAGGTGGAACGCTCTCCTTTAGAATGAAGCAATAGCAATAGGTTCACTGCAGTTTGACTCAAGATGAATTAAATTATGCTGCCTTTCACTGATTTATTAGGGGGTTATTCGTTTTTCCTTGGAGCAGAGTGGTTGGGGGGTTACACTGAGATGCTCTGAGGGACGGCTCTTGCTCCTGGGCCCTCGTTATTATATTATCTATATTAACTGTGTATGAAGTTTCATTAGCTGGAACAAGGATATCAGCAGCCCTCAGCCTAAATGTGTTACACTTCTTAATTCATACAAATCTGAGGTTGTTGTATTTGGCCTTAAAAATATCACAACCAAGTGATCTGGTCTGGATGGAATTACCCCGACTTCCAGTTATCCTGTAATGAACTTGGAGTCTGCATACAAATATTTAGGGCTCCTTTTTTCATTTGTACAAAATCTCTAAATTTAGAAAAATCTGGTCTCAGTTCTTGAAAATGTTACTTTGTGAGTGGACCATTGTAATTCATTAGTATCAGACTGAATAAAAAAACCTTCATTTGATCCAAAACACTGCAGCCAGAGTACTGACAGGGACTAGACAGCGAGATCATATTTCTCCCATATCAGCTTTTCTTCACTGGCTTCCAGTTAAATCCATCTCCTCACATTCAGACCTAAATAGTCAGGCCCCATAAATATTAAAACCTCAGTCTTCATGCTGATGCCAAGTGCTTACTTTTAGGAAATCATCAGTTCATCTTTTAGGGTCTTTACCTTACAATATAAAGCACCCTGAAGCAAGTGTTGTGAAATAGTTCTTTATGAATAGTGAACTATATTGAACTGAATACGATAAGGTATGAAACAAAATATCAAGAGTTGGAAATCTGTCCCTGTGGTAGCAGAGATGAGTGTTAGATGAAGTGTTCAGCTGCATGTTCAATAAATGGTTCAGAGGGTGGTAACCTCTGCCAGAGTCATTTGGATGACCTCTGCAGCAGCTGATGGAGGAACACAAACAGTGTGTGCATTCAAACTGGTTTCAAACAGCAACAACAAATTTCCCCAGCAAGTATTACAGACACATTCCAACAGCTAGAAGCTCAAGGTTCAGGCCACAGAAACGTTTCTTCATAGTAAAAGTCTCCAGTATTACACCCTCAAAATTTCTTTGAACCTCTGCATGAAAGGTCCTGAAGCTAGGAATGATCACACCGTGGTCAGGGGAGTGTAGCAACAGCTTACTGCAGACTGCAAACTACAGTCACTGTGATCCCCGTGGTTTTAATCAGTTCATCAAGCTCATCTGTGTTGTCCAAACACCCGATAACTGCTGAAACAGCTCCAGCTCTTAAACCGTGTCATGCAGCTCTTTCAGGATTACAGGCCTCACTCCCAGCAGCCGAACTGTCAGTGCAATCAGATGGGGAAGATTCTCCAATGCCAAGAGTGTAATACACTGAAAAAAACACCACTATATTTGTAAAACGTGACTTTACAAGACTTGCAAAATAACAGTTGGCTATTGCACCTTCACATAATTCACAGTGAGCAAAAACACTCCCGAAACTTTAGCAGGTGGTAAAGTCATTAAAATGATAATAAAATAAAAAAACAACAACAACAGGAACTGCTGCAAATGCTAGTCTATTTCAAAAAAGCAGCAGGAGGTTTATTTGGTAATACAGCAGTTTATAAACTGGTGGAATTATGGGACAAAAAAAGTTGGCTTCCAAGGTCTGTGTGCAGCAAACGGGCTATAAAAATACCTTTCCTGACATTACTGTCAAAAGAAGTGCTATTATGAATACAGATGTGTCCTCAAAGTTTCACTTGGCCAGAAGAATGACGTTTCCAGATCTCACAGTAGCTGTAGCCACCTATAACACTCAGAACTGTTTATTTCTTTGTGAGATGAAGAAGCTTGGCTGAATTCATGGGGGATCAGTAACGTGCTAAATGACACAGAGCTTGGCTACAGTTCAGTGCAGGCAGGCATGAAATCTAGTCACAAAATCCTTTCTGTCCAGTTGTTCATGACTTTAGGCTGTCCCGATAACTTAGTGTTCTTTATAACTGAGGCAGCATCCATTCATTGTCTGTGTAGGTTGAGAGCTTGAAAAGAAGGCAACTGTACTTCTTTAGGTTTGTGAAGACATTTCACCTCTTATCCAAGATGATTTTCCAGTTCTACAACAACCCAGAGAATCCCAGGTGATAAACCCTCAGTGGGTGGGTGGGGGGTGGGGGCAGTCCATCAATTCAATTCAATTCAATTCAATTCAATTCAATTCAATTCAATTCAATTCAATTCAATTCAATTCAAATATAGTGGCAAATCACAAAAACAGTTGCCTAAAGGCACTTTATATTGTAAGGTAAGGATCCTACAATGATATTGAGAAAACCCACTAAATCAGATGACTCCCTATGAGCAAGTACTTTGACAACAGTGGGAAGGAAAAACTCCCTTTTAACAAGAAGGAACCTCCGGCAAACCCAGGCTCAGGGAGGGGCGGGGCCATCTGCCGCAAATGACTGAGGGCGAGGGGAAGGAGACAGGACAAAGACACACTGTGGAAGAAAGCCAGAGATGAATAATAACTAACGACTAAATGCAGAGTCGTGTATAAACACATATTAAGTGATAAAGGTGAGTGGAAAAATAAACAGCCAGTGCATCATGGGAGGCCCCCAGCAGACTAGACCTATCTGGTTGTTCAGTGATGACGCGACGAATCCTACTTCCGGGTCTAAAGTAGTCTGCTTTTAATATGGCTTTTGTGTTGTTAACATGTTTAATGTTATGTATTTTCTTCTATTTGATCTCAAAAAGCTCCTAAAACAGTCAGTGATCCCTGTTGACCTCCCTCGGCTTTTATTACCGCTAATCATTTACAGTGGGGCAAAAAAGTATTTAGTCAGCCACCGATTGTGCAAGTTCCCCCACTTAAAATGATGACAGAGGTCAGTAATTTGCACCAGAGGTACACTTCAACTGTGAGAGACAGAATGTGAAAAAAAAATCCATGAATTCACAAGGTAGGATTTGTAAAGAATTTATTCGTAAATCAGGGTGGAAAATAAGTATTTGGTCACCTCAAACAAGGAAAATCTCTGGCTCTCACAGACCTGTAACGTCTTCTGTAAGACGCTTTTCTGTCCCCCACTCGTTACCTGTATGAATGGCACCTGTTTGAACTCATCATCTGTATAAAAGACACCTGTCCACAGCCTCAAACAGTCAGACTCCAAACTCCGCCATGGCCAAGACCAAAGAGCTTTCGAAGGACACCAGGAAAAGTATTGTAGACCTGCACCAGACTGGGAAGAGTGAATCTACAATAGGCAAGCAGCTTGGTGTGAACAAATCAACTGTGGGAGCAATCATCAGAAAATGGAAGACATACAAGACCACTGATAATCTCCCTCGATCTGGGGCTCCACGCAAGATCTCATCCCGTGGGGTCAAAATGATCATGAGAACGGTGAGCAAAGATCCCAGAACCACACGGGGGGACCTGGTGAATGAGCTGCAGAGAGCTGGGACCAAAGTAACAAAGGTCACCATCAGTAACACACTACAACGGCAGGGAATCAAATCCCGCAGTGCCAGACGTGTTCCGCTGCTGAAGCCAGTGCATGTCCAGGCCCGTCTGAAGTTTGCCAGAGAGCACATGGATGACACAGCAGAGGATTGGGAGAATGTCATGTGGTCAGATGAAACCAAAGTAGAACTTTTTGGTATAAACTCAACTCGTCGTGTTTGGAGGAAGAAGAATACTGAGTTGCATCCCAAGAACACCATACCTACTGTGAAGCATGGGGGTGGAAACATCATGCTATGGGGCTGTTTTTCTGCCAAGGGGACAGGACGACTGATCCGTGTTAAGGACAGAATGAATGGGGCCATGTATCGTGAGATTTTGAGCCAAAACCTCCTTCCATCAGTGAGAACTTTGAAGATGAAACGAGGCTGGGTCTTCCAACATGACAATGATCCAAAACACACCGCCCGGGCAACAAAGGAGTGGCTCCGTAAGAAGCATTTGAAAGTCCTGGAGTGGCCTAGCCAGTCTCCAGACCTCAACCCCATAGAAAATCTGTGGCGGGAGTTGAAAGTCCGTGTTGCTCGGCGACAGCCCCAAAACATCACTGCTCTCGAGAAGATCTGCATGGAGGAATGGGCCAAAATACCAGCTACTGTGTGTGCAAACCTGGTAAAGACCTATAGTAAACGTTTGACCTCTGTTATTGCCAACAAAGGTTATGTTACAAAGTATTGAGTTGTATTTTTGTTATTGACCAAATACTTATTTTCCACCCTGATTTACGAATAAATTCTTTACAAATCCTACCATGTGGATTCATGGATTTTTTTTCCACATTCTGTCTCTCACAGTTGAAGTGTACCTCTGGTGCAAATTACTGACCTCTGTCATCATTTTAAGTGGGGGAACTTGCACAATCGGTGGCTGACTAAATACTTTTTTGCCCCACTGTATTTAAACTCAGTTTTTAAAACCTTAGGATGTAACTACAGCCCAGCCCATACAGCAGTATATGAATGACTAACCTCGTATTGTGGATGGATTATCTCAGTTGTTCTCCTGGCTGAAGTTTGGTCCTTTTACAGCATCCTGCCGTGCGATTACATTTGTTCCTGACCACCGAGAACACTCACGTTAACTTTTATCGAGTGGAAAAAAAGTTAGCTTGTTTATATTATGCTAACATAGCTGTGTCGCTAGGGGTCACGTAGCACATCATTATATACCAGCTAGCCAAACTTCAGTAACCCTACAAACGTCACTGCTTTTTAGTTTTCTGTCTTCATTTATGTTGGAAGTGATAACAGAGCAGTACATTTTAATTTGTTTCCAAAACCCCGCAGTCAGGACATGCTATATTGTATTTAGATAGAAGCTAGCGAGCTAACTTCCTGCTAACTTCTAACTCCGTTAAATGTCATAAATTCCGTTTTCATGGATGCCTGGATGTTAAACTCAATTGTTACACCTGGTAGAGCAGAACGCTGATCATTTTATTAAAGATGAAAGACTTTAGACAGTTTTTCAACTCTCAGTAATGCCATAGTGATCGTTTGATATATGGACCTGCAGCGGAGTTTAGGTCCAGACACGGCTAGTGACGTCAGACTGAACAACCGGATTACAAACTAAGGGAGGATTCAGGGTCACTTGATCAAATGCTAACTATATTCTTTATTAAAAAGGACATTTTTAAGCCCGAGGGTGTCTGTCTCCCGAATCCAAACTGGGAGCTGATTTTAAATTGTAGATTTAACAAACATCATGGGAGTCATGTGAGGTGTCATGTGAGCAAAGGTGTGAAAAAAGACGTGGGTTATTCCCAGAGGTGAATCACCTTCACAAACATAAAGACGTCCAGTTGCCTTCTTTTCAAGACCTCCATTTATTCAGTCCACCTGCTCTGTTCATCCACATCAAACATCTCATCTCCTCTACCCTCCCGGCCTCCTCCTGCATTAGCAACAGGTTTCCTTTGTTCACACTGAGGTCATTTGTGCTTCCCAAAAAGAAGTCCTGTCTTGGGCTGATGCAACACTGTGTGCAATTCAGATCACTGCTGTTCAATATTGACTACAAAAATCAGTGTTTCTGGCTCTGTAAACCATTTATTATACTGATTAGAGAGAGATAGGACAATATGTTGACTTACTGTTTCAGTCCCAACTCCCGATGAGTTCAGTAATTATTTCACTTTCACTGCTATAGAGACAAAATGCCTCCACAGTGAATCTGTCAAGTTTGTGTTTAACTGCTATTCTATATGTAGCTGTGATTGTTATTTTTCCTGTCACACGAATAAATCACACTTAAATTGCCCTGAATTTTCTTGTGCTTCTCATTCTCTCAGTTTTCTGCATGAGTATCCTATCTAGTCCATAGTTACTGATTAGTCGGGCTTGTTATGTCCTCTGACCCCCACCCCTGGGCCCCAGCCATAACACGGAGGTCAGAGGTCAAATGCCCTTTGGCCTCCCCCTCCCCTCCCTGAGCTTTGTTATCCAACCTCCTCATCGTCCTTCTTGTTTCATCCTCTTTTCTCATTCTACACAGAAGAGAGATTTTCACAGGGTGGATGTTTTTTCTAGTGAAAGAGCTGGAGTGTGAGGTTGACCTATGAGAGGATAATATCCGAGATGTTTTGTGTCTGTGTGTGTGTCTGTAAGTGTGCGTCTGTGTAAGGTGTCACGAGGGCTGTCAGGGGTTAGGCCAGTAAATGAACAGCTGAGAGTGGTGATTTAGTCTGTATGAAAGCAGCCCAACTGTCATAACAAAGCCCCTCTGACAGCAGGCCAACCGGAGACAAAGAGGAGTCACTGGCCCCCAGGAGGCCTCCAAAGACCCCTTTGGACACACAGATACAGACACACACACATACACAGACAATAGGCAGTCAGCAGCGGTGTCCCATAGTCCTTCCATGGGTCCAGGGGCCAGACTAAGCTTGGTTAAAGGGACCTGGCATCAATTACAAAGCCCAGCAGGCGTCAAAAGATCAGTCAGTGGGTCACCCAAGTGCCCTGTCACTGGGATCTTCAGCCAAGCTCTGGATGATGCTTCATCAGCAAGTATCTTAACCACAAAAACACATTCCATCTGATAGAGACATGTGGTAATGTGAAGGGGGGGAAATCAATGCCTCAGAAGTAATCGAGTTTGCTATTCCTTCACCCACATCACCCACAATGCATCGCAACCCCCAATAATAAAGCTAGAGATTGTGGCGTGCTATGCCAGTTGCACCTAAGATAGCCTTGAGCAGAGCAGCGATGAGGCTACAGAGGTCTGGTAGGCTTACTTCTTTCTCCTTCTGCCATTGCTGGAGAACATTTATTGGATTTTGCTAAATTTCTTCGGAAGCCACAAAAGCCTTTGCAACTCTTTCCACATGTATTCAATGGAAACAGACTTTTAATGGTTATAACTAACACTTTCAATGGATGGAGGCAAACATCGCATGATCTCACCTTAGATTCAAGACTGGTAACGTCTTAATACAGAAGAGCTATCCCTTCAGAAACATTCATTTTGCTTTTCAGTTCCACACAGAATATTTTGACATTTTATGATCTGTGGTCATCGCATTATTTTGAGATTTTGAGTATCTTCCTGTATGTATGGCCTTCTAACCTTGTGTCAAACTTAAAGCCAGTTCAGTTGTAGATGCAATGATTGGTGGAAAGTAGATTTCACCACCTCATTGTTTTCAACCATAGTCCAGCCATACATTTTCTTCATTACCTAAACCCTCGGCGCTACAGATACTACTGTAGTGGCTACTGTCACGTCAGATGTTAAGGTCAAGTGGTTAGAAGTCACATGACTGCAAAACCTGAACTGAGCATCCAGGTTTAGATTTATGCTCCATAATTTTTTTTCTCATTCATTCAATTCGCGGGGGACGGGAGCTTATGCCAGCTGCTACAGACAATAAAGCAGTTGTTATTTACCTAACAACACCCTGGGCAGGCCACCAGTCTGTTGCAGGACTACACTCTCATTCACACTCACGGGCAATTCAGAATTGCCAGTTAATCTAAGCACTTAGAGAGAACATGCAAAACTCCACAACGAAATACCTCAACTAGATATTTGATCCCACGACCTTCTTCCTTTGAAGCAGTGGTAGTAATTAGTGTGCCACCCAGTCCATGCAGGGTGAAGCAGCTTAAGAAAAAATACTATTCTTAAATATATATTAAACACAACTTCAAAGGAGCGTTAACAGTAACACTTCACAACAACATACTGAATTTGTTGACATGTTTGTCGTATCATGTCTATGTGCTGATATTCCATCAGGATTCTTTGGAGCTTTTCTCCTCTGCACACAAATGTACAAAGATGAATCTATTCACACCACTTATTACCAGGTAGCTTTAACGAAACCTTAAACACTAAGCAGTCCAACAACCACTAGTTCACTCTGACTAAAATACCCAGCCTATATTGCCACAGGCTGATTTTTTTTAATTTGATTAAAGTAGCAGGAAAACCTCAACAAGTAAGAACATTTTATTGTGTTAACCACTAGACCAGTGGAGGTACAAAACACTCTCATCTTACTAATGTGTCAAATTCTTTAGAAAGTAAATCTATGGGCCCGAAGATGGTCACTCTTTTATTTCGAGGTCATGGAGAAAAAATAATAATAACCGGCATGCTGTTATTCATCTAGGAATGAATTATTTGGTTCTTGTCGGTTTTGCCAGTTGGTGTCCTGCAGGCCTGACCAGGCTTAGTTAAAGGACAAGTGTGGCCCCTCCATCCTATTAGGCTCTGATTAATCAGCCTTTTCTTCAGAGTCGAGGAGCGTGATGAGAAGAGGCATTGAGCCTGGTGTAACCCCCTGCCCCCTCCTGTCTTTCCTCCACCAGGCTACCCATCCACCTGCTGTGGCTTTGTCTGTGGCTTTGGAAGAGCTTTGGCTTTCAGCAAAAAGCCAGCAGTGACCACACACTTCAGCACGATGCGCACACACACTCGAGCTGGCATAAAGGGTGGAAAAGTTGTCTGCCGCAGAGTACTCCTTTTGTCTGGTTGGAAATGCCACCGGAACAGGGTTTGGGCCATGAAGGGACACTAAACATTCCCCTGAAAGTCATACTGGTGAAATTTTCTAAGTTATGATTGCACACAGGGCGAGGCCAGTTTCACTGCAGGTTTTATAGCCTTCAGAGAAGAATTCTCCCACACCACAGTGGAATGATGTCTCTGCTCAGACATCTGATACAAAAATAATCAAAACGCAGTCTCCATACTTTGGTGGAAGCTGATCAAATTATAATTACACCTTGAAAATGACTTTGTCTCTATGAGAACAAGCACGACGAAGGTCTGGAGGCAATCTTGTCAGAATATGTAATGTAATGAGAACTCTGGCCTTTTTACTGAATGTCTTCTTCCACGTCACCTCTTGGCTTTCCAGTCTTGGCGAGGCAACATTATACTACTCGACTTTAGTAATATCACATCAGCAGGCCTTATTTGATGTAGTGTCTATTGTGTGTGTTGTGAACTTGTAGTCCAAAAGATTTTTGCTTCCATCAAGCTGGAAGCTATAAAGACAAGGTCCCGTATGATCCTCCTCTCAGCAAAGATTTAATGCAGTCAAAAAACGCTGAGCCAGCAAAGAGGGACATTGTGAACGTGGTGTTCCACAACATTTAGTTTCTGTCCTAAAAGGCCTCTTTAGACCCAATTCCTTTCTGCTAATCTAATGGGGATTTGATTTACTTTAGGAATAAGTCTCTTGATCATTTTTCCCTAAAGACCCAAAGCCAGTATTACTGGATCAAACTTAGTAACATTGCTGCATCACTGCAGCACTGGCTGAACAAGTCTGAGTGATTGTAGTCATAATGATGCATAAACATGCATTGAGATCATTGTGTACCCCTCAGTCACAACAGCTTTGTAAATGACAGATCTCTACAAACAGAACATGCAAAATCTGTAGCCAAAAAACAAGATTATTGGTACCCCCAAGCTTTCTGTTTCTTTTTGTAGTTTGACTAATGTTAACCAAGGCTGAGTGGGATCTGGCTGCTTGTCTGTTCACTGACATCTTTCATTGGCTTTTTCAAATATATTAGAATTCACTGTCTGTTTCACTGAAAACAACATCCAGCTCTCATTATATGTATTTGTTGCACACTTGAATTAAAATCAGTTAAAACTCGTGTGGCTTTATAAGTCTGCCTTTACTGTATGACCTACCCATTTGCAAATATACAGACATATTTTGTACACAGTCTCCAGACTTTTGCTAGGCTCGCTGTGTTAAAGTAACTGGCCTGGTATGTTTTGAACTCAAAACAACAAATACTTCATACAGTAGTATAAATGATATCAAAATAAAGAAAAGCTACTGTGATTACCAGTCTTATATCACTGTGATTACAGTTAGCTAAAAAAAAGCCACGAGGTCGCCACATGGACTGGTGAATTAGCTTTAGCTGCTAACAGTTAGCTCCATGGCTAATTTACCCTATACACACTATCAATAAATAGACAAAAACATAAATAATGGGAATTAATAGCCAACTTTCCCAACTTAACCTTACACCAAGGTTAAATTCTGACTATTTTGTACCTGCTTACCTGCAAATATGCAGACATAGTATGTAGTATTATAATGAAATAAAAGATTACGGGGTGGCTTCTTTCCATCCATTCCTTCCTTAGAGGCTTCAGTGAACCACCAGGCAGTGTTGCCAACTCCACAGTAAGGAAAATTGCTATTGGCTGTCCTAAAAGTCGCTAGAAGTCGCTAAATGACCTCATCGCCTAGTTTGCATAATTGGTCTTGCTAATGTAATTGTAACCTACGTTGTTGGAGAGAGAAATAACATTGTGGAAGAGACATAAAGTGAGTAAAAAACGTCCTAAATGCATTTAGAACTTATTTAGAACTACAAATTTAATTTATTTTAGCAATTATTGTTTTTTAATGTCACAATTCCAACCCTGCTCCAACCCTGTGGACCGGCAAAAGTGACCCGATATTGGCACTCTCTTACTTTGAGTGTGTGTGTTTTTATAAGTAGTTTTAAATCTTGTGATTCACAAAACAGCATCACAGTGAAAGAAGAACTGACTGCGTTACATTCAGTGCGGGAGCAGCGGCTTCGCTCATGCGCGATTCATTTGCAGTTTGGACGCATAGGTGTGAACATCTCCTGCCCTGCAGCTGGGGGAGGACTATCCTCCGCCTGTGAGTGCTTTGGCATGGGTGAGGTGCACCGTGTCAAAGCACCGCTGCTTGTTGAGAGTAAGAGCGATACGTGCTTTCACATCAAAAAGTTGTCATAAATAAGTCTCCAATAACACCAGAAAAAGTCGCCAGATTTGTCGCTAGTCGCTTTTTAGAAAAAACGTCGCTAAGCCGGCAACATTGCCACCAGGACACTTGACTCTAACAGGCTGTCCTCCACACTGTCTCATTCATAAAGTGCTCTACAAACCTGAGCGCTGCAGCTAAGTGATGTATTTTTCTGTTTCGATGCAGCTAGCCAAACACCAATCAAGCACTTACTGCTTAAGAGACAGAGAATGAAAGTGGACGTATATCCTTGATTTTAAAAAGATTGAGTAATCGATTCTGACACTAGTTAGCTAACATAGATGTAAATTCAACTGAACAACCAACTCAGTGACATCACCTTTTTTACTGGCAGAAGATAGTGCCATGCTCTAAAAACTTTAAACAGTTATTTTTTAAATTCAGCTTCACCAAGAGCGTTAAATCTACGATAGTTTTTTAGATCAGACCAAAGAAACTATGGTAGAAGTTTCTTTCAATACTTCTTGCCCTATTTAAGTCCTAAAAAACTGGCTATTGACTCCAGAAGGTAGTCATGTAACAAGAAAACTTTGCCATCCATCTTCACTACTTCTTCTTGCATCTACACCTTTACACCTGCCTCACCCTCATTCAGGTGAATTAGAGTGTGAATGTCCGCTTGACTAACGGTCGTTCCATTTTTCTACTCAAAGGCACCACCTCCACCTGTTTTCCAACTACTTCTTCCACTGATTTTAAAAAAGTAGTGTGCATCCATCCACCTATCAGACATTATAAAACTAGAAAGATGATGACAAGCCTCAGAAACTTTAACGACATGAAATTTAGAGTACAAAAAAATAAAGAACAAACTAAAATTAGACTCAAGCAATGATTTAGTCAAATCAATAAGTGCATGATTAAATATGTTTGGTCAATGATGTGATGGTAAAATGAGGCTGATAAGTTTTGTTTTGATGATTTACCCCCGAACCATTACTGATAGGGGTCAACCCACTTTAATTAATGATTAAATTAAAGTGTTTACCACAGTGGGCTGACGCTGTGTGAGGGGCACACATAACACACTCTCTCTCCCTCCCTCTCTCTCACACACAAAGTATTATTCAGTAATGAGTGAAAAAGAGGGAGTGAGAGTCAGAGAGATGGGCCCTCGAGGTGTTGACTACATGGGTGCTGACTTTAGCGTTTGTTGGCGCTCTCTTTCCCCACATTTACTGGCTGTGACTTCCTCTGTTTTTAGTGACAGAAACCACAACTATGCATGTGTTTATTTCTCAGCGTCACTCAGAAGCAAACAGTTTCCTCGCTAGCGGGAAGCAAGTGAGGAAAAACTTGATTTGTATGTGTCCAAAAGGCCTGTCTGTCAGCACCAAAAGTTTCGGTCTCCATGCACAGGTTGACAGGAGTGGCTTTGGCCTCGGCCCAAGTAATACCGAGTACAGTATGTATGCCAATAGGGATATTTTGAAGAACTAATTTTAACCATCAGGCAAAGGAACCAGGATATAAATTAAGTTCCGGGAAGATTGTTTTTCCACCTAAAAAGTCCCTGCTCGAGGCCTAGCAGTTCCCGAAACTTCACGAATTTGCTTTTAGTGGTGTGACATTCAATTCAATCACAAAGGTCACCTCAAAGCATTTGATATTGTAAAGACTTTGCAAAATCAGAAAGAAACCCAACAACTGCATAACCCCCTATGAGTCACATCAAGACACTTTATATTTGTAGGGTAAACCATACACTAACAGAGAAAAAAACAACAACAATCAAATAACTCTGTATGAGCAAACACTCGGGGACAGTAGGAAGGAAAAACTCCCTTTTAGCAGGAAGAAACCTCCAGCAGAACCAGGATCAGAGAGGGGAAGTCCTCTTCCTCGACCAGTTGGGGGTGAAGGGAGAGAGAAGAGAGCAGAAAGAGACAAGAAAAAAGGGCAAAGTATAAGACAGAGAACCACAGTTCAATAATTGCTAATAAAAAAATACAGTAATGGAGTTTAAAAACACAAGTTATTAAAAACGGTGAGTGAAGAAGAAATGCTCAGGGCATCATGGGAGGCCCCTAGCAGCCTACTGCAGCATAACTAAAGGATAGTGTAAGATTACCTCCAATCCTATACTATATACTAGTATAAACTTTATCTAAAGGAACATTTAAAGGCTAATGAGAATGCTGGTCTCTCAATTCCAAACTGACTGGATCCACAGTAGTTTGAAAGCTGAAGGCTCTGACTGCTGTTCTACTTTTCAAAACTCTAGGAACCACAAGTACTGTAAGCCAGAGAGTCAGGTACTCGGTTAGGATAATACAGTACTACGAGGTCTTTAAGATAAGGACCTGATTATTCACCTATGTGAGGAGAAGTGTTTTAAATACAATTTAACAGGGAGCCACTTAGTTGAAGCTAATGTGGGACAGATCTTTCTGATCCAAGATGGCGCCGCGTATGGATGCCCTGGTGCTTCCGTGCGTTACTTCTGTTTTGTTTTTGTGCATAACTTCTGTGTCTGGGCACTCCTCTGGATATTCTTACACCAGAGAAGAGCTTCTTAACTACAGGACTACAACACCTGTGGATTTACTTCCAATATTTGTCGCATCTGCGGCAGATTTACTGCAGACTCTGATCAGGAAAGTGAGACGCCGAAAGAGAGGTAAGCGAGCCGGCGCACTCGTGCGTCTGAGGAGACGTGGACTGCAAACTGCTCTTCCTGGGATCTTCCTTTCCAATGTACGCTCACTCAGGAATAAAATAGACGAGCTGGCCCTGATGAGAAGCATGAACAGAGACTTTGCCTCCTCCTGTGTCTTATGTTTTACGGAGTCGTGGCTCTGTGAGGACATCCCGGACTGCGCGCTCAAGCTGGAGGGCTTTCATCTGCTGCGCGCGGACCGGCAGGCCTCTCTCTCTGGTAAGACCAAAGGTGGAGGTGTCTGCTTCTACATTAATAGTGGCTGGTGCACAGATGTAACAGTGATTGCTCAGCACTGCTCTTCCTCTCTGGAATACCTTTTTATTCACTGCAAACCGTTTTACTCTCCGCGGGAGTTTGCTTCATTCATCCTGGCCGCTGTTTACATCCCGGCAAATGCGGATGCGCAGGCAGCTCAGTGCGCACTTGCGGAGCAGATACTGCACATGGAGCGGACATTCCCGGACTCTCTCATCATTGCTCTTGGGGACTTTAACAAAGCCAATCTGAGCCATGAGCTTCCCAAATACAAGCAGTATATTAAATGCCCGACCAGAGAGGAGAGGACATTAGACCACTGTTACAGCACGATCAGCGGGGCCTATCGCGCGGTGCCCCGCGCTTCACTCGGACTTTCTGACCACGTCATGATCCACCTGATCCCCACGTACAGACAGAGGCTGAAGCTCTCCAAACCTGTCGTGAGGACCAAAAAACTGTGGAGCAACGAGGCTGTGGAGGAGCTTCGCACGTGTTTGGAGTCTACAGACTGGGACACAATGAAGGCTGCTTCTAACAGCTTGGACGAGTTTACGGACACCGTCACCTCCTATATCCACTTCTGTGAGGACAGCATTGTGCCATCACGCACCAGGGTGAGTTATAACAATGACAAACCCTGGTTTACTCCTAAACTCAAAAAGCTGTGGCTGGAAAAGAGAAAGGCGTTCAGAAGCGGAGACAGGGACTGCTACAGAGAGGCCAAGTACAGGTTCACTAAAGAAGTGAGCGTTGCTAAACATCAGCACTCTGAGAAGATGCAGCAGCAGATCTCAGAGAATGACTCGGCCTCTGTGTGGAAAGGTTTTAGGAATATCACAAACTACAAGCCTAAAACCCCCCACTCCACTGATGACTTGCTCTTGGCCAACACCCTTAACGACTTCTACTGCCGTTTTGACGAGCCATCAGGCAGCCTTCACACCTCCAACGGCCCCAACAATAGAGACACTTTGGACACTCATTCCCCCACCTCTCCCCCCTCCACAGAGCCATCACCACCTTCAAACACTTCACCTACAACACCCCCCTCCTCACCCCACACAAAAGAGGATTTCACACCACCTCCTCCCACCACAACTCTTCATATTCATGAAGCAGGTGTGAGGAAGCAGTTTAAGAGTCTGAATGCTCGGAAAGCTCCCGGCCCAGACGGTGTGTCTCCTGCCACCCTCAGACACTGTGCAAACGAGCTGGCCCCAGTGTTTTCTGGCATTTTCAACTCCTCACTGCAGGCATGTCATGTGCCTGCCTGCTTCAAGTCCTCCACCATAATCCCTGTCCCCAAGAAACCTAGGATCACTGGACTAAATGACTACAGACCCGTGGCTCTGACATCTGTGGTCATGAAGTCTTTTGAGCGCCTGGTTCTCTCCTATCTCAAGACCCTCACGGCCCCCCTCCTGGACCCCCTGCAGTTTGCATACAGAGCCAACAGGTCGGTAGACGACGCCATCAACATGGCCCTACACTTCATCCTGCAGCATCTGGACTCCCCAGGAACCTACGCCAGGATCCTGTTTGTGGACTTCAGCTCTGCCTTCAACACCATCCTTCCAGACCATCTCCGAGGCAAGCTTTCCCAGATGAATGTGCCTGATCCCATCTGCCGGTGGATCACTGACTTCCTGACGGACAGGAAGCAGCATGTGAGGCTGGGAAAGAATGTCTCGGACTCCCGGACCATCAGCACCGGCTCCCCTCAGGGCTGTGTTCTTTCTCCTCTGCTCTTCTCCCTGTACACCAACTGCTGCACCTCCACCCACCAGTCTGTCAAGCTAATCAAGTTTGCAGATGACACCACCGTTATTGGGCTCATCTCGGACGGGGATGAGTCTGCCTACAGGAGGGAGGTTGAACGTCTGGTGTCCTGGTGCAGCCGCAACAACCTGGTGCTGAATGCCCAGAAGACAGTGGAGATTATTGTGGACTTCAGGAAGCACACAGCTCCACTCCCCCCCATCATCCTGACTGACACCCCCATCACCTCTGTGGACTCATTCCGCTTCCTGGGTACCACCATCACCCAGGACCTGAAGTGGGAGCCCACCATCACCTCTGTCATTAAGAAAGCCCAGCAGAGGATGTACTTCCTGAGGCAGCTGAAGAAATTCAACCTGCCAACACGGACGATGATGCAATTCTACACCGCAATCATCGAGTCCATCCTCACCTCCTCCATCACCGTGTGGTACGCTGGAGCCACTATCAGGGACAAACAGAGACTGCAGCGTGTTGTGCGCTCTGCTGAGAAGGTGATTGGCTGCAGACTCCCATCTCTGCAGGACCTATACACCTCCAGGACACTGCGGCGTGCAGCTCGGATCTCAGCTGACCCTTCTCACCCTGGACACAGTCTGTTTGACCTGCTCCCCTCAGGCAGGAGGCTCCGGTCCATTCGCACCAGAACCTCTCGCCATAAGAACAGTTTCTTCCCCTCTGCTGTTGGACACATGAACAATAACCGTATGACTGTTCCCACCACTAACACATGACCCTACGCTGTGTTCACTGCATCATTCCATGTTTGGCACTGATCACCACCTGCACTCATGTATATATCATGTATATATCTATCTATCTACTTAGCACTTTTAATTCTTATTCACATTTTTATTTTCATGTCTATTTAAGCTTAATTTATAACAGTATGTTTGCACTGAAGCACCGCAGCAATTTCCTAATGTTGTAAACCCGCTCAACATTTGGCAATAAAACCCTTTCTGATTCTGATTCTGATAAGCTATGTCTTTTTTGTCCTTGTTAGTACTCTTGCTGCAGCACTCTGATTTAACTAAATGCTTTTCAGTGATCTTTCAGAGTAAGATGGTAATATTGATTTACATTATTGATTTAGCCTTGAAGTAATAAATGCAGGAACTAGCTTTTCAGCATGTTTCTACTCTTAGAGATATTGGGCAGATGAATGAAAGCAGTCCTACATATTTGTTTAATGTGTCTGCCAATGAAAAATTACTCCAAGATTTCTCACAATGTTATTGGGGGCTAAGGTAATACCATTTGAAGTAAGTATCTGTTTAGATATTATATTTCTAAGATTTTTAAGCTGGCGTACAAGGGTCTTTTTTTTCTGAATTTAGAAGAAGGAAATAGAGGTCATCTAGGCCTTTGGGTCTTTAAGACATGCGTATAGTTTAAACTAGTTGTGTCATAAGGCTTCATGGATATAATGCATGCAGTGTTTTCTAATACCTAAGGGAACCATGTATAATGTAAAAAGCACTGGTCCCAGCTCAGAACCCTGTGGAACGCCGGGACTAACTTTTGTGTGTAAAGAAGATTCCCCTTTATATGCATGAAATGGAATCTATCACATAAATAGAATCCAGTCCACTGCACTGCAGTTCCTTTAATACCAAGCGTGTCCTCATTTCCTTGGCAGACTTGGATAAATTGGAGAGAAAGGAAATATCAGCAGTAATTAACATTGCTGTCCTTAATGACACATCTGTTGGACGGCTGTGGATGTTTTTCTCTCTTATGGTTAACATTTTATCTGTGAAGAAATTCATAAACTACACATAGTTTCCCCTAGGGATCAATAAAGTATTCTGATTCTGATTCTACTCAAGTTAACATTCAGTGAACTTGACCCTCACACAAGCTTTTCCTCACCAATTCATTCCTCGTCTCCTTAGAATTCACAGAAGTTGAGCAACGTCAGAGCTGAGTGTGTTGGCGAATGACAAACTCATGGCGGTTACAGATTTGTCACGAATAAACTGTGACTTGTTCCTCGCCCACATGGTTTCACTAGTTTTGTCACTGATTGCTTTGCTTGTAATCACGATAAACCATTCTGAAAGATTTTTCAACATGGACTGAAGATGATATTTCAAGGTTTGTTGACCATTTTTGCAGAGACAGACATCTGGAAGGACTTTGAGAGTACTACACATGAAACAGATGCCATATAACACAATCTTCACCTTTTAATATACAACTAATCACTTATTAAAGGGTTTAGATTCACTTCTACCCCTTTTCACCTTCGTGACATACTCAGATAAAAATCATCAAACAGCAGAGTTGTAAGGTAAAAGAAATGCATGGTAGATAGTTGAGTTTTGGAAGCTGTGGTTCTTAAACATGAGAATAATGCGACCGAACCCTACACCTAATTATCTGGTTGCTATTTTAACTTTTAACTAAAAGACCCTAAGAGTTTTCTCAAGTTCCTGGAAAAGATTCTTGGTCATCTTCATCTACCTTGTTGGAGCCATGAGACAACAGGAAACCAGATAGCTGCTTTCAACCATGAAGATTTCTCAAATATTTAAGGCATTAACCACAGCACCAGTGTGAAAACAACAACAACCAACCTCTCCAGGCTGCTGAGCTTTGCTCTTGCTGAGTGTTTCCCTTTCCCGTCCAGCTCAGTGTCATTTTGGCCCATGTGTTGACACACACACTCACACGTAGAGAGACACACTCACAGCTGAATTTAATTTGGTTCATTCCTCTGTTTTCTGAGGGCGCTGAATGGCTTCACCTCTCGCTGTTACTGTGAAGGCTGAGTGCCTTCAGGGATTTACCACTAACATCCTCCTTTAATGATGCCCAGGCTATACAGGGTGGGCCATTTATATAGATACACCGTAATAAAATGGGAACGGTTGGTGATATTAAAGTCCTGTTTTTGGCACATTAGTATATGTGAGGGGCAAACTCCTCAAGATGGGTGGTGACCATGGTGGCCATTTAGAAGTCAGCCATCTTGGATACAACTTTTGTTTTTTCAGTAGGAAGAGGGCCATGTGACACATCAAACTTATTGGTAATGTCACAAGAAAAACAATGGTGTGCTTGGGTTCAACGTAACGTTATTCTTTCATGAGTTATTTACAAGTTTCTCTTTGTTCACAGCCATTGGCATGTCGAAGAGGTTAACACGTGATGAGCGGATCGAAATTGTGTTGATATCTGGTGAATGCAGTAACCGGGTCATTGCAGCAGATTTCAATGCAAGACACCTTACGACACCACCCATCTCCCATGCTACAGTTAGCAAACTGCTTGCTAAGTTTCGTGAAACTGGTTCAGTGTTGGATTTGCCAAAACGTGGACGCAAGAAAACTGTCACTAATGAAGAAACATCAGTGGCTGTCCTAGCTTCATTCAGCAAGAGCCCACAGCGTAGCACTCGCCGCATGTCACTGGAGAGTGGCATTAGTCGAACATCCCTTCGGCGGATATTAGCTACTCACAAACTCCAGCTACTGCAGCATCTCAACGAGGATGACCCAGATCGGCGCACAGAATTTGCAGAATGGGCAAAACAAAAATAGGAACAGGACCCTCAGTTCATGCAGAAGATTTTGTTCAGTGATGAGGCAAACTTTTATGTGAATGGTGAAGTTAACAAACAAAACCACCGCTATTGGTCTGACACTAACCCACATTGGATGGATCCCTCCAAGACTGTTGGAACAACAAAAGTGATGGTTTGGTGTGGTATATGGGGTACAACGATAGTGGGTCCATTCTTCATCAATGGAAACCTCAAGGCCACTGGATATTTGAAATTGCTACATGATGATGTGTTTCCCTCTTTGTGCACTGAAGCTGGCACGTTCCCTGAGTTTTTCCAGCAAGATGGTGCACCACCACATTATGGGTGCCAGGTCCGAGCATTCCTAGAGGAACAGTTTCCTGGAAAGTGGATTGGTCGTCGTGGGCCAGTTGAATGGCCCCAAAGGTCTCCCGATCTGACCCCCTTAGACTTTTATCTTTGGGGTCATCTGAAGGCAATTGTCTATGGTGTGAAGATACGAGATGTGCAGCATCTGAAACTACGGATACTGGATGCCTGTGCTGGCATTTCTCCTGCGGTGTTGCTATCGGTGTGTGAAGAGTGTGAGAAGAGGGTTGCACTGACAATCCAACACAATGGGCAGCACATTGAACACATTTTACAAGTGGTCAGAAACTTGTAAATAACTCATGAAAGAATAAAGTTACGTTGAAACCAAGCACACCATTGTTTTTCTTGTGACATTACCAATAAGTTTGATGTGTCACATGGCCCTCTTCCTATTGAAAAAACAAAAGTTGTATCCAAGATGGCCGACTTCTAAATGGCCACCATGGTCACCACCCATCTTGAGCAGTTTGCCCCCTCACATATACTAATGTGCCACAAACAGGACTTTAATATCACCAACCATTCCCATTTTATTATGGTGTATCTATAATAAATGGCCCACCCTGTAGTTTGCAGAGGTGTATAGAATTTGCAAACACACACAAAATATTAAACGTGTGTCTACACTACTTCTCATGTGCCCACCTTTGTCACTAACCAGGTAGAAATCTTTAGGCACATTAAAGAACAGGATTCATGAGGATTTTATAAGGACTATTGTTGCAATAACAAATGAGCCTGGTGCATGGAGACATTACACTTCTTGTCAAGTTAACCCATGGCGACACAGAGCCAGAGCTGTAGATAGTTTGCTATTTTATTGTGGGCAGCTAAAAATAATAAACAAAACTTGAATGAACTAATATTTACCCAAACCTTCAAACAAAAGCTGTCCAGCTTTTTGTGTACACCAAAATACTTAGAAGAAAATACTTAGAGAAATACTTAGAAGGCCTACTATCAATCAATCAATGCTCTTGCAGTAGTTGGAATAAAAGCTTGATGAAAATAATGAATGATTAGAATTAAAATTCACTGAAACCAAATGGAAAGTCTTCAGCAAATGTCTCACCCTCTTACTCAAATGTTAACATTTATTCAAAGGGAAATCTAACTGCTCATTTTCATGTTGTTATTCTGCTTTAGCTGACTTCTTTGTGTCTGTACCTCTGATCACGTTAAGCACGCGTGTTTCAGCTGCCCTCCCAGTTAGAACCTTGACTTTTCTGTGCTGTGTTTCTCATTGGCTAAAAGAAAACAAAATACTTTTTTTTAAAACTTTTGAGTTGTTGCTCATAGCTAAGCACAACCTAGCATGGACTCATGGTGTTAATAGACTTGAAGCAAATGGATTAGATGGAGCCGTGAAAGACTGCCAGACATGTATGATGAGTAAAGACTGTTTCTAAAAATGGAAAAGGATTATAGCTTAATTATTTAAAGCATAACATGTCCACAAGAATTTTGAAGTTATTTATTTTGACTGTAATCTTCTGTTTTTTGTCTCCCTCTTTTTTTTTGCCCAGATTTTTTCATTTATTTATTGTCCGTTTATTTTATTGTTCAGTGTCAACTTGTATGTTTTAAGACTACTTCTGTGAAACCAAATCTTGTGTCCCAACATTTCCTAGTTCCAACTAGTCTCTTAGGTTTTCCCCTGTACACCACCGTGTGTCTCAGTGTTGGACTATCAGATGGCAGACAGGGATTTGGACTGGGAGATCTTTTCTGTGTGAGGTCAAAGCTCTGGTATTTCCAGTTGGAATTTCAGTTCCACGGAAAACCACAGCTTCAGCCCCATGAACCCCAATCACCACCACACACCGTCACACGAGCACGACCCCCAAGGGACAATAGGGTTGGAGCTCTAGCAGTGTGGAAAACAGGAAAACACACACACTTAGATTTGGTATGTACATTGACCAGCAGGGGATAAAGTCATAGGTACAGCAGTCACTAGACAGCAATGGGAGGCACTGCTGTGGTTTCACAGGGAAGGGGCAGTGAGACCTGGGTATGAGAGCGGTCATATAAATAGTCTGCAGAGGTTAAAATGCTTTTGATGTTTTGCCATTATCAATCTCCCTGGATTTCCTTTTTTTGATTGGGAGGCAAGATGTTGCTGCTTTTTTTTTGTCAGATAGCCAGCTTATTAAAAAAAAATTCTAGATATGACAACAAAACTGGTCACTATATTCTTCGTTTCCAGTTAATACTTGTACAGCTGCTGTTATTGTGTATATATTTATTTATTTATTTATATTTCTTCATACATTCTTATATAGTTCTATACTGTGTATTGTGTATTTTGTTGTACAGTTATTTTATTTTCCAACTTTAATTTATATATTTTATCTTATTCTTTCCCAGTTAAATTTACCCTTCATTCTAATTTGTGTTGTACAGTTATTTCATTTTTAACCTTAATTTATATTCTATTCCTTCCTAGTTAAATTTACCCTTTTTAATTTTTCATATTTATTTCCTATCTTATTCATAGCCTTTTCCTTTTTTTTTCTTTAGGTCACGAGCAGTTGTCCAAGCATTTCACTGCATATCGTACTGTGTATGACTGTGTATGTGACAAATAAAATTTGAATTTGAATTTTGAAACAAATAAAAACCATAAAATGTTACCTCTGCATTCTTTTGCAAAAAATGGCCCCTATAGTTCAAACAGTATCATGGAACTAAGTGATGATTATAATTTTTTCACAGGGTCCATTTTATTATCAAAGTCTGAAAAATATTTACAGATTGGATAATAAACCCACAGAAATGTATGCTGGTTTATTATTGCAATTATGACAACAGTGTTCCTCAAACCTCAGTTTTCCTAAACTAACCCAGAATTTATTGTTTTTATGTCAAAGTCTTCACAACATTATGATAAAAAGGCTAGTTTTCAGTTTTCAGTGGTAATTCTATTCAACGGTTTACCTGTGGATCATATCCTGCTGCTGGTATGCTCAAACAGGAGTCATAGATGGAAACCATAGACTGAAAGCAAAGCTGGATGCCACCCACTGGTTTCAGACTCAGCATTTTAAAGTGTCAGCTTCAGTGTTTCACTCTCTCTCTCTACTATCCAAAGAAACCAAAACTACATCTGTGTAAGCCCACAACCAGTCAACCAGGTCTGGACTATCAAATGGCCATTGCAGCCCAGTGGTCCTTTTATTTTTCAGCCAGTCTGTTTTAGATTTGACACCGTAATCATTCTCCTGTTGTGTGACTCAGTTTCAGCCAAGCTTTAGCTGTTAGACCGATGACTTCACATTTGACGCTGGAGTCATTTGGTAAAGAAGAAGATTTCGTGTTCGACTAAGTGGCTGATGTCCATGTCCTGTGGCCGCAAAACAAGCCCAAATCACCACATCTCCACCACCATGCTAGCGTGTAATCCACAGCATGTCTTTTGTTCTGTCTTCCTTCTCTCATCCTTACCAGTCGCAGCAGATGGCCCCGCCCCTCCCTGAGCTTGGTTCTGCCGGAGGTTTCTTCCTATTAAAAGGGATTTCTTTTCATTCCTACTGTTTCCAAAGTGCTTTCTCATAGGGGCTCATATGATTGTTGGGTTTTCTCTGTATGTGTTATTGTAGGGTCTACCTTACAATATAAAGCACCTCGACTGTTGACTGTTGTTGTGATTTGGTGCTGTATAAATAAAACTGAATTGAATTGTTAATATGAGTTGTTTTTGCTGATATGTTGAGTTTGCTTTTCAGTCTTCGGTTTTATGGTTTGTTCAGATATAACTTTGAAAAGATGGAAGAGGGCTTCTCCTGGCAACTTTTCCAAACAGACCATACTTGTTCAGGGTTTTTCTAAGTGTGCTGTAAAGTAATTTAACATGCGAACCAAGACCTGCAGAGTTTGAGATGTTGCTCGTGATTTTTTACAATTTCTCTGAGCATTGCACAGTCATAGTGAATTTGCTGGCATAACCACGCCTGAAAAGACTGGTAAATATCATGAATATTATCTCCTCTCCCAACCCCACTGTGGTTGAACTACAAAAAAAAAAAAAAAAAGCTGAATTAAGGCTTTTTTTGCTAATTAGGGTGGAAATGAGAAAAAGTGAGCTTATTAGACCTCTGGAGTCTAATCTTCTTCTTATCTTATCCGTAGTCTATAAATACAACTGAATCCCAGGCCAAAATTAACAAGATATTGGCTACACCACAGTTTTGGACTTTTCAACAACTCCACAGTCCAAAGGTTGTGCTCAAAGTGCACTTTTTTTTTACGTCTCGTGCTAACTTTTCTATCTATAGCTAACCTCAGAACCTTATCATAAAGTCTTAACCTCCTAAGACCCGAACTCTTCCACGGCATGCATTTTTAATTTCTCTTTGATATTTGGGCTGATTGGGGCCCAATGAATGTAAAAACAAAGAATTACCAGATTTTTTTTTACCTTATTTTTGTTTTTAAGGAAAATAAGAGCCAAATATGAGGATATTCGTTTAAAATTTTGATAGAACAGTAGCAGTATAATGTCCTTGTGAGTGGATATCAGGCCCTTGTAGAGCAAAATTGAGTATTTTGGTCTAAATAACCCAAAATGTGATGTCCACACATGTGGACGCCAGGTCCTAGGAGGTTAAATCATAAAATACAACTGACTGGCTGAGGGGTCGACTGATGATCTATTAGTGGATGGAAGTGATCTGCTTGAAAGATCCTGCTAGTACATCTTTTTATACTGATCCAATGAGAATTTATCATTTTGTCAGGTGTGGAGAAGCTGGGTTGAGGTCCTGTGGAATGACTGCTGGAGACACTGCAGCTCCAGCAAAGCAAGACACCAGTACAGTATGATTACCCAAAGACACACATACAATGATAAGCATGCCTTATTCACCTCTTCTGCTGAGCCATCTCCAGACTATGATTAAGAAATAAAAGCCGGGAAATCAAAATAACAAATAACTCTTCTGGTACATACTTTCAGATGCACTCACACATGGCAACACGCGTGCGCACGCACACACACACACACACACACACACACACACACACACACACACACGAATATGCTCTACCATGAAACCACTGGGCTCCAGAGACAAAAGCCTTGTCATGCTCTGGTGAGGTCCTGTCACTAATCCACACAGCTTTAGGGGCTGCAGACAGCAGACACACTCTCTCTCGCACACACTGCGTAGCTGTATGTGAAAGAGAAATTCAACACACACGGGGCCTGGATTTGGGGATGCATACTTACACACACACACACACACACACTATCTCGCATGGACACAGACAGTGGTGTTGCATAGCCGCCTGGCTGGGTGTTAAGGCCAAGCAGAGCTACTGGCGACAGGTTGGAGAGAGGAGATGGCTCACTAAGCCTAATCATACGTGGGAATGCTGTCTGGAGCACCTGACTGCTAGACCTCTCTGTGTATGTGTGTGTGTATACTTTTTAACTTATATGTAGTTTTGCATGTGTGTGCGCATGTGAACTCTGGACGAGGGCACTCATAATTGGGGCTTATCACCCTGAACGGGGAAGAAGGAGAGGTGCCAGAGAAGGATTCGGGGTGTCTGACTGGAGAGTTTGATGGGGGTTGGACGGTGAAGGTTGAGGGGTGGGGTGGTGGGGTTGTAATGAGTCATCCAGATTCTTACGGGCAAAGCCTCACACAGCCGGAGAACATATTCCATACACTGAACACAGCCCATCCCATAAAACTCAGCATCAATTACTTTAATCCACAGATCAAAGATAGCACAAAATGTTTGATGTTCATCTGTTCTGCTCATCTGTTCATATTTTTTGAGAACCTGCTCTGGGCTGATCCAGGCTACAACTGAAATGTCCGGTTTGCTCTTGGTACATCAAACTGCCAACACGTTGGAATAATATTAGATCTTATCAGTAAATAAAATTATTGGCCACCTTGACCTCTACACATGTAAATCAACTCATCTAAGGTTGTTTTCAAATGTTTTATGCCTGTTAGGTAAATGATGAATTGGGGAAACTTGCTAATGCTTTCCTTCAGTTTGGTTTCATTTCAATAAAAAATACAGTCTTTCCATTTACTGGCTGCATGTGTCTGGTCAGAGGAAGTAAATCCAGGAAAAGCCCAGAAGAATTTTATGTTTAGTCCATGTCAGCGTTCAGAGCACTTCATGTCTGGCCACTACCCTCTTTTGATTTCACTTGATGACTGATTTCACATTGTTTAGTCTGCAATTGATATTTAGCTCAAACTTGCAGGGTATACGTTGTTAGTTGGGTCAAAACAAAGCCAAATTCTCACCAAGTGGTGGAGAGTACTTTGTTTAGACTTGCTGGTGTTGTGGCTCACAGTCCAGGGTTTAATGCAATTGTTGTGCTCAAACGAATAGAGAAAACGAACTAGCAGCTGGACAGAAGAACAAAGATATGAAGATGACCTTTGCGACCATGACCAGGCAGAACTGACCCTGTTTGCAGATGCATAAAAAAAGACCCTGAACTTACAGGAACTTAGTCATAATTATTGACAGATACTGGGGCTTAGGCCTGAATAAGACTGATGTCAATAACGAAACAATAGCAACGTACTTGCTACATGAAAGTATTTGTTCGGTCATTACATTTAATAGGCAATAGTCCCCCTTACTCAAGATTGTGCCTGTGTTTGGCTTTGCCAAACTGGTTGCTAGCTGCTGTCTTTGTGTTGATAATGTGTGCTCACTGGTCTATGATGGTCTTGCTGCTCACTGGATGTATGACTGACAGGTTCTGTCAAACACCTCAGCTTTCTATGGGGAATCATGGTACTTTTTTAAGTCTTGGTGATTCAGGCTCTTGGTTGCCTCCGTTTATCCAATATTAGCCAATGATGTTAGTGCTCAGTGCTGCCGGAGCTCCTGCGGACACAGATGGAGGAAGAGTGCTGCAATGCTGAAGTCCAGGCAAGGCTGCGGTTGCTTTGGAAGCAAGGAGTTGCTGGAAAATATTGTTGGTCCTTTTTGATTAGACTGGAATCTCTGGTGCTATGATTCTTTTCCTCCTCTGAATTTACTCAGAAGGTTTTTATGGCTGGGCTTTATCATCTGCATGCTACTGAAACTGTTCTAAGAGTTTCTAATTCAATTCAATTCAATTTTATTTATACAGCGCCAAATCACAACAACAGTCGCCTCAATGCGCTTTATATTGTAAGGTAGCTCTGTTCTAGGATGCCCTCTGGACCCAGTGGAGGTGGTGAGTGACAGGAGAATGGCGGCTAAGCTGTCATCCCTGTTGGACAACGTCTCCCACCCCATGCAGCAGACTGTGACAGCACTGAGCAGCTCCTTCAGTGGGAGACTGCGGCACCCACGGTGTGGGACGGAGAGATTTCGCAGGTCTTTCCTCCCCACTGCTGTCAGACTCCACAACAAAGACTTTAACTGAACAAACACACACATCCACACATGTGCAATAACACTAAGTGCAATAATCTTTTCTGGCATCGTTGTATTTTTACTCAGTTGTATATAGCATTCGTATTCTATTTTTATCTTATTGTATATTTTTATTCTATTTTATTCTACTGTATATAGTATATTATTTTATTCTATTCTGTACAGCTGTGTACTGTATTTATTCTTATTGTATTCTAATTTTTGCGTCATAACTTTTGCACTGTCCACTTCCTGCTGTGACAAAACAAATTTCCCACGTGTGGGACTACTAAAGGTTATCTTATCTTATCTTATCTTAGAACCTACAACAATACATACAGAGGAAAACCCAACAATCATATGACCCCCTATGAGCAAGCACTTTGGCGACAGTGGGAAGGAAAAACCAGGCTCAGGGAGGGGTGGCCATCTGCCGCAACTGGCTGGGGTGAGAGAAATAAGATAGGATAAATGACATGCTGTGGAGGAGAGCCAGAGATTAATAACCAGTGTTGGTCAAGTTACTTGAAAAAAGTAATCAGTAACTAATTACTGATTACTTCCCCAAAAAAGTAATCCCGTTACTTTACTGATTACTTATTTTCAAAAGTAATTAATTACTTAGTTACTTAGTTAGTTAGTTACTTTTTAAAAACACGATTTACAACCTGAAGAGGTGATAAAGCGATAGATCTTTCAGCCCAATTCTACTTTTTCTACATACTCCATCATACAAAATGTAATCAAATGGAAAATTATCTCTTTTTTTAACTTGTTTTATCAGTTTTAATCTTTTAACTTTATGCATCAAGCAAAAATTTAATTATATGCAACATTCTCTGACTTGAATAAATTAGTTTAACATTTAAACCTATTTTCTGCACATTCCAGCACATAAAATAAAATATTTTTTGTGTTTACACTCAGTCTTTCAAATAGATGCAAGTAAAACACAGCAGAACATAAATAAAGTCAAAGACTCAGCGGTCCTGTTGCTCTATTTTCACCTGTAAAGCAGGACTGCGGTAGGCGGAGGTTTACCCTGGTGCAGGTGTGCCGCGGTCAGTTGAAGAATCCGCGAGTTTCTCTGTGAGTTTCCCATTACGGCGTTGCGCACTCGGTGCTTGCTCGGAAGTTTAGGGGTTTTTTTCGCTGTAAAGAGAAGTTTTCTTCCCACGCACGATGGACGCTAATGTTTTGGTCACTTTTTATGGAATCAAACTCAAAGTAAGGTCAGTACTTCCACGCTTTAAACGCTGCACGCTCATACTCTCTCCTGCACTCGATATATGATCCACTGTTGATCTGCACACAGCTGTTGTCACCAACGGCGCACTCGCTTACGTCACTGTCGTGAGACATTCTCGCAAAAAATCACGGTTTTAGTAACGCAGTAACGCAGCGTTCCTACGGGAAAGTAACTGTAATCTAATTACCGTTTTTGCAATAGTAATCCCTTACTTTACTCGTTACTTGAAAAAAGTAATCATCTCTGTTAATAACTAATGACAATTAATGAAGAGAGAAGTAGATGAATGCTCTGTTCTTCTATTTTTGGATTTAATAACAGCATTTGACATAACTGATCATGGTATTTCAACCCAGTATCACAGGAAACATGTAACAGACACACCAATCCACCGTGCCCATTTCACACTTTGCTTCTCGAAATTATGAAAGAGATACTCATACAGAATTTGTATTAAGTTGCAGTAATCTGCAGTAACAGCAGAGTGAGCTATTTTATTTCAAGCCAACATAAAAATCACAGGAAAGTGTTTAGAGACATTATTAACACATTTACATGTAAGTACATATTAGCCGCCTAGTGTAATTGTTTCTGGCAATTAAGGATCCTGCAGTGTGCTTCATATGTTTTTTACTTACGACTGACTTCATGGTTTCAAACATATTATTTTGGGTTATTCAGTTTTATTTTGTAGGCTTTTATTGTGAGACTACTGATAATTAAACAACCATATAAATGTTGGTTACAGTAAGCGAAAAATCTGTATATAACAGCAAACTTGCTTGATGATTTGGTTTGAGCTTGCTGTGGGCTTCCTTTAAGTAATTTCTAGTATCAATTGTTGCTTCAAAATGATAAACTTTAGCAGTTACTAGCACTGTAGCTAGCAACATCTCTTACTTGTAGGTAACCTTGGTAATGGAGGTTTTTCAATAGTATATCTTTGTGTTCATTTAAGATTACATTCTTTGATTGTAAACTAAAGCAAGAAGAGTTTTTTGGAGCTGTCTCTTATTTAAGGTCTCTCGGGGATAGAGGGTAAGAGGTTTTGGAAGACCAGTCATAATTCACACTCCATCCATTTAATGAATTCCTTTGAACACAGGCTGGTGTTGTTGTGAGTAGAGGTGGAGGCTGAAAGCAAAGAAGGAGACAGTTTATTTTTTTTATTTGGGGGGGATTTGAAAGTTTTGTGTGGTGTCCAGAATCTGGAGAGGCTCACCCAAAATCACAAGAGACTTTTATTGATTTTCTTTTTTAAATGTTCTGCCTGTCAGCAGCACTTCCTCTCTCCTGCCACGTTTCAAGAGGACTGTCACTGAGTGAACTTGGAAAGAATTTAGAGATTAAAGCCCAAAGGCATTCTGGTGAAGTTAATGGGAGTTGCTGTGTCGAAGCTGTCTCTGTAGGGAGGTGAACTACGAGTGGTGGACAGTGTGGAGCTTCAGTTTTAGGTCATTTCTATGAAAACACAGTAGGAACAGACAAACAGCTGTGGGTGCCGCCCAGCAGGTATTTCCTGATGTGATCCTCAGAAATATTCCACGAAGTCTTTGACAGGTAGACTATAGAGTATAGTTCTATAATACAGTACACAAGGAAAACAACTTTTTGGCTAACTTAATTTCTTCACAGTAGGTCAGTCATCCCTTCATGCAGTCTCAACTCCCTCCATATTTTCTGTCAAAAACCAAAGATATACTTTGTACCTCCTTACTTTTCTGAACCATTTCCTGTTCTCCTCCAGAGGTGGGACCAAGTCATTGTTTTGCAAGTCTCAAGTAAGTCTCAAGTCTTTATCCTCAAGTCTCAAGTCAAGTCTCAAGTAATGTCAGGCAAGTCAGAGTCGAGTCTCAAGTCACTGGTGTAAAAGTCCGAGTCAAGTCACAAGTCTGAAACTTTGAATTTCAAGTCCTTTCGAGTCTTTAAAAAAAAACCGAAAAAAATAATGTTGCAGTTATATGCTAAATGTAAATATTAGACCATGTAATTTTAAAATCTGTGTTTTTCTCAACACATGACAAAATAGTGAACTTAGAAAATATACACAAATTGTGAAATTGCACCTCTTTAAAATGCAGCTCAATTAAACCTAGCTCCAAGAATAATTTTCACCGACAGTTCTGAGATAAGCTGCATGTTATTCTTGGATGCGGTTGTAGGACCGGCTTTAAAATCGCATGACAAAAATATCATACACATTAAAAAAAACTGTATCACCAACGTAGCCTGGACAACATTTGCTAGTTAGATGAAGTCAGCTATCTCATCTTAGCATATTTATATGCATATTTATAATCATACGGTTCTTGGAGTGAGTGCATACACTCATGAAGTTTAGTAACTTCAGGTCACTGCAACAAGTCCAGGTACAGTTTACCGACGGATGGGTGCAGGACCTTGAAATGCACCGTGTAGAACGAAAGACCATCGTACGAACAAAGGTAAGTTTACCAGTCTCACAAATCGTCGTCATAAATACACATTCGTTAACCGTTTATTAATAGGACCTTTGAGCTCAACGGTAATTAATTAGTAGTGGAAATAATTTCTGGTAGCGTTACAGAAATGTAGCAGTGACAATAATACTGTATGCTGTAATCGTACTGGGCAATTAGTGATACAAAAAACCTGTTTTATCCTGTGAATAAAAGTATATGTTTTTGTCAATGTACCATAATAACAGAAGCGAAACGCAATATTGTGTCAGGATAATTTACTATTTATGCACAATAAATAAAGGAGCATAGCGCGACAATTTCTGTTCAGCGCCAGACTTGCTTGTAACCTATATCACTAATTATGTTATGAAAATGACGCATTAACTACTAAAAAATACTGACCTTCGTGTAAATGCTTGGAGCAGACTAACCTGTGAGCTGGAGTGTTCTAGGACGTTATATTTGATCTTTGAATGGCTGCGATCCAGGCCATCCGTCGCGTCTTTGTTACTTCGGAAACATGGCTGAACAATTTCTCTTCAACGACGTAATCCGATAACAACCGATCTCTTTACCCGTCGGCTTCCCGTGGCTGTCATGCGACCGGCTATTGCAGTTAATAATACAACAGCTTCTTGACATTTTTGTGTTTCTTTTTATCGCTGTGTGACTGATTTCAATTGAAAGCCTGCGTGCGCTAGTACCTCTTGCCACGAGTTCCCAGAATCCTTTGCGGTTCTACCCGTGAATGACGTCACATTTTCAATCTCTATATAATATGCATGTTAAATTTTATATTTGGGGTAAAATATCAAGTCTTTTCAAGTAAACCGGTTCAAGTCCAATTCAAGTCCCAAGTCATTGGTGTAAAAGTCCAAGTCAAGTCACAAGTCTTAGAACATTTTTTCAAGTCAAGTCTAAAGTCATAAAATTAATGACTCGAGTCTGACTCGAGTCCAAGTCATGTGACTCGAGTCCACACCTATGTTCTCCTCTATCAACTTCTCATTCTTCAGACATCAGCAGCAGTCCAATAAGTGTTACTTTTGGCTTAACGTAAAGGGAAGTGTTGCCTTTTAAGCACTTGCAGGCTGCATGTGCCTGCAAGTGCAAAATTGTACTTGGGTCCTTCCATGTAAAGTCAGTGGGTGCCTCCCACCTAAAGCAATCAGAATCAGCTGTATAATAACTTTAGCATATTTAATGAGTAATGCAAAACTACAAGTCACAAAGCCTTTAATTACACTTGGATTAATATCATTCCTTTTTTTTAACCACAGTGGATAAAAGCATATAGGAATGTGTGCGAACTAGGATCACAGAACCGCTCATCATCAGCACCTTGATATGTAACATATTAGTTACATATCAAAGATAGTTAGCTTTTTAAACCATTTATTCAAAACGTATTATTTCATATGTCCATGGTTTTACCTGTGACTCCATCTAACATTTGTTACACTGAATCATTGTGAATGAATTAGTTCTTATACAGTGTTTTTCTATTGTGAAGCCCTCAAATTACTATATACAACATGTTTCACACACACATGGATACAAGCGCTTTTTTCTACATCACAGTGTTTTCTGCTTAACATTCACACACATTCATACTCCGATGAACCCGTCAGGAACACCTCGAGATCCTTTGACACTCAGACTGAATTCAGGGATTGAACAGCCAAACCTCCGATCAGTAGATGACTTGCTCTATCTGCTGAGCTGGAGCCAACTCTCATGTTTCTTTTCCTTTACCTCCCATTTTATTTTAAAAGACAGCCCCTTGTTATAATTTTGTTTTTTCTCTCCTTTGTTCCTTTCAACTTTCTAATAAGTATCCAAGTTCACCTGTTTTTTACTAACTGTCCCTCCTTGTGTATTTATCCACATTTATTTGTTCACCTAGTCTGGACTCCTTTCCTATTTTGTGCTCACAGACCCTCAGTTCCTCTTCTTCACATCTAAATGTGTCAAACTGGTGAAAATTCCATATAAAGGGATAAATGTGACCTTAACCGTACGACTAACAATCTTAAGAGGTTAACCCTTTTTCGACTGTCCAAATCAGATTGGATTTTACCATGTGCATTTCTCATTACTGAAACTCCTCAACCATTTTGGCATAGAGAGAAAATTCAAAGGGTTTCTGAAAGATGAGAATTTTTTTTTAATTTTACAAACAAATTTACAAAGTAATTCCAGGCGGTCTGTATGAAACTTGTGTTTTAAAGGGTTAAATCACAAAATGGTGAAAACCACTCAACAATTTCAAATTACATTTAAGCATTTCACATGACCCTTTTCCTATTTTACTGTAAACGATATATTTGTGGTATACCATCCTAGCTTAAGGAAATTAAATCATACTTGTTTAAATGGAAACATGGGCAGAAACTGCATGAGGGCTACGCTTCCTGAAAGGCTAGAATAATGACCACGGATGTGTAGGCTCTGTATCCTTTAGTAATAAGTCGTATCCGCTAGTTAATTGGTTAGCATGCTTGCCCCGTTTTGGAGAGGCTGAATTCATATTTCACCTTGACAGGTCTGTTCAGTGCTAGGCAGGACAAGGATCCCTGCAACAAATGATATGGCGCACAAGGAGTGATCTTAATGTGGAAGTGGAATCTATGGTTTTATAAAATCACAGAAAGAGTGTGCAAGTCTACCAGTGTGGATTATACTAATGTAAAACAGAACTATGATTGCTAATGCAAAGTGCTAATTCACCCTCATTTCTCTGAAGATTTGAAGTCTTACCCTCTAACTTCTAATGCAGGCCTAACATTCACCTTTTGGGCTCAGCTCATCATTCTTACAGTATCACTGACACCCCAAACCCAAAGGAGCAGCCATTATCATTCTGCCCTGTGGTCCAACTCTGTCATTGCCTCATCCTGCTTCCAATATGGTTATGATTAATCACTCTACCAGTAATCGGAGTGCCCCTCTTCCCCTCTGTTCCTTCTCTCTTCTTCCATGGGCTCCAGATGACTGTCTGATGTCGGGGCATGAGACAATGGGATCCAGATGCGTGATCGATGGAGGATGGACAATGCTCATATGCAGTAAGGCATTGTGGTTTAGCGTTACAGGCATACAGCTCGATTCACTGGCTTGGCCTGGCCTGCCTTGTGGCTGCATGGGTGATTAATGGGACTTTACTGGCAGCAAGAGAGACCTGTTTCCGCTCCGACACAGATACAAAACAATACAATGTGTACAATGCATGCACGCTTTGAGATGCGAATGCATGGATTCATTTGTGTGCGTAAGCAGGCTCAGACACCAGCAGGTTAAACCCCCGAGCGCTCCACTGTCAAAATGATTTGTTCTGCAAGGTCAAAGTGTCGGCAGATTGAATATGATGAAGGGATTACAGGTTATTTGATGAGAGAAAGTCAGCCAAGATGTAAGAATGATGGCACAGAGGATGCAGGCTGGGTACATAAGTGCTGGTAAGGTCACCACAAATCACCTTGTAAGTCACTTGATCGGCAGGCAATAAGATTTCATCATCTGGAAGAAATAACCGAAGCACACATTCATACAACACAATGAACTCACAAGACAAATTCACCACAGATCAATAAGCTATAGCTGCCTCAGTGCTGTTGTCTTCCCACTTATTTCCTGTATACCGCTGCTTCAGTCTCATCCCTCATGTCTTGTGTTTCTTCTTCATGTTGACTCATTTTTCTCTGCAAAGGCGCATCAGAGCAGAGCCCTGCTGACTCTGGCAGCCATACAGGACCGTATGGCATGGCTGCGAGGTCATATGCTGAGCAGATGTGGTTTGTGTGGAATCTCTGGGTGGCTCCACATGCTATCTGATGATAAGCAGAGGATCAGATCTGATCACAGCTGACTCCGGACTTTTGTTTCCATTTGCAGTGAATCCAGCTGATTTGTTTTGTAACTTGTGCTTTTCATACAAATTAGCCGCATGTAATGGATTCGTTTCTAGAGATATCAGAGATCTACATGTATCCCTTACTGTGGCAAAACTCCACCACAGCACTTTTCAGAACTTTGGGTCTTGCAGCAAAGTAAAAAGCTGAACTGTTTGCTGTCATATTTTTTACTCTGTCTACTTTGCAGCTTTAACCTCCCAAGTAATAGGCCCGACTAAACCACTGAAGGTGTCCTGGAAATAAGTTTTGGGTTTTTCAGGTATAAGTTGGAGCCACCACCAGCACAACCTCCAGTGCCTGCTGCTAGTTCACGATTTGTTCGCCCTCAGGCCACCATTGTGTAAATGCACCTTTAGGCCAATTTACTATAAGCAAAGCAGTTTTTCATAGCGTGCATGTTATTTAAATGCTCAAAGTCTCTTAATTGGAAACTGTATTGTTATATTTTAAAAAGGTAAAAATAACATGAACTTTTTATATTTTTTGTAGAAGCTCGTAGCACATGCAGATTTCAGATGGGATTAACATTTTTTCCTAGTTTGCTCCATGTCAGCTTTACTAAGTTAACCACACATCCAACAAAAACAGTTCACACACACTTGGACTCAGAGGCTGCACCACGGCTTACCAAAGCTATCAGTATAAGTGTCAGGGATTAAAAGCACAATAGCTTGAATCAACAAGTAGTGATTAAAATCTCAGTGTGGGGAAGACAGCCCGGCACAGAGGTTTATCACTGTAACCACAGACACTCCCCAATCTGAGTTCAGCACCAAAGGCCTCTCTGTCTCTATAAAGACATTCTGACTATTTTTCAAAACCTTTACCAAAGAGGTGGCCTCTCCTCTTCATGAACTCAGAGAATACAGAGGACACAAACAGATGCAAATGATGTAGTTCCTTGGGATCATTTACTCAGTACAGATGAGGGTAGAATTACTAGTCCCCCTATGAAAACTTCATTTTTTCCCCAAAGTATTTCCCAAATGCTGCTAAACAGACTGAGGGATTTTTAACACACCTTGTTTTATTCTGAATAATTAGATTATTTTAATTTGCAAACAGACACAAAATGATTTCACATAAAAAAAGCTCAACTAAAAACTACCAGGGTCAAAATTATTATTTTGATGGTAACAGTTTATTGTGTATCCTTTTTGCTTGAAAACAGCCTGCAGTCATTTCTTGTAGTTTCCAGCAACTCACACACGTTTCCTGGGCAATCTCAGCCCATTCTTCTTTTATTTCTACTTAGCATTAATGGTGCAAAAATATGCTGATAACAGACCAAATGGTTTCTTCTCTTCTCTTCTCTATCAGCAAGTAGCTGCAGCAGTGAAAAAAGAATTTCACATTTTTACTGGGGATACTGCAAATTTTTCCTGTTAAAATTTTTTTGTCCTTCCCACTTTGCTTCCACTTATCCTTTGGCAGGGCCGCGGGGGGCGCTGGAGCCTATCCCAGCTGTCTTAGGGCGAGAGGCGGGGTACACCCTGGACAGGTCGCCAGTGTGTCACAGGGCTAAATCAAACTCTCTCAAATTAAAATGTAAATCAAATTATACCTGCTTGCCATTGTCAGATTAGCAATTAAATTACATTCTGCCTTTATTACTGTGCTTAAGTACACGGCCTTCACACTCTTTGCGTTCTAGTTAACTCAGGCTGAACAACACATGTATGTCGTGACACGATTCCAAACAAATATCAGAGACAGAGGTTTATGTATTTTTTGTACTGATGCAAGAATACTCTTGTATCAGTATTTTGTTATTAATAAAATAAAAATGACAAAATTATGTGGTTTTCAAATGCATATATGGTATTAAATTAGCAAGTTATTCTAACACCTTTACCAAATGCGCCTTCTCTGAGTGTGGTTAGTTTGCATGTGTATGCTTGGGAGGTCATTTGATGTCTGTGACTGTGTGTGGCTTAGACGGGTGTGTGTTTTGGCTTGTGTGCGGCCTTGGGGAGAGCAGTAGTGGTGGGGGAGGGGGGCACGGGGGGTGGTGGTCAATATGTGTTTTGGGGTCACTCTGAGGGTCTCGGATGGAATTACCACCCCACATGCACGCATACACCAGTACACACAGATAATAGTTTTATGCTGATTCCAGTTCAGTGTGCCTACCAGCCTGTGACTTGTTCCTAGAATGGGTTTAATCTGTCACCCTGTTCTGACACTTCCATCACCAACATGATTATGTGTGTGTGTGCTTGAATCCTGCCACCCAGGATGGAGACTACAGGCTAAAGGATGTGCCTTAGGCTTTGTGTGTGTGTGAGTGAGTTTGTTAAACCCCCACCACCACTTCATCCCCCAGATGTAGAATTGCGCTGGTAAAGGAGTGTGTGGGTGGGTAAGAGTTCTGTGGAGTCTGTGTTAAGATTTGCGATTTTATCTGTGCAGTTGTGTATGACTGGTGGTGTGTGTGTGTGTGTGTGAGAATGTGTTTTGGTGCTGCAGGGCAGCTTTAGGATGACTGATGTGTTGTGAGTGTTGCTGAGGGACACCTGAGACAGAAGGCGGATCATGTGGACATTTCTCCATCAGTAAAGTGTCAATAAAATCACAGACACACACAGACACACACACACCAATCAGAGAGGAACAGGAAGGAATGAGATAAGATGAGCGAGAGGGGGTGAGAAAGGGAGAAAGAGTGAAAAGGTTGGATGTGCGTGTCAGGTCGGAATGTCGGTGTGAGGCAGGTGAAAAATGAGGAAGCTGTTTTGTAGACAGAGCAATTGTAATTAGTACCACACACACACACAGCTCCCGAGCAGACTGTGCATTTGTTTGGCAGATCATGAGTGTGAATGATAATAAAAAAATATTTTTTAAATCAGAGACAAATCCACTTTTTACTTTAAAAGATGCTACCTAACTGCAAAATATCAAATCAACTGTTCAGTTAACTTTCTAATCTGTCTGTTATATGCATGCATTGTGTTGACCAATGAATGCCAGGTTCTTTTATTTATTTTATTTCATAATCTGATATCCTTACTCCCCCCCACCCTCTACCAGGCACGGCAGATGGCCTTCCCACAGGTTTCTTCCTGTTAAAAGGGAGTTTTTCCTTCCCGCTGTCACCAAGTGTTTGCTCATAGGGGGTCATTTGATTGTTGGTTTACCCTACAATAAAAAATGTCTTTATGTGACTGTTGTTGTGATTTGGTGCTATATAAATAAATCTGAACTGAATTGAACTGAATAAATATGAATAGATTAAACTATTCACTCTGTGACTGGACAGCCAGTTCTTCATTGTCACCCCCAGTGCCTTATCCAGACCCAGCACTTAACCCTTAATCTTACCAGTTTACTGCTGGTCCTGATGTCCACAGTGGTTTAAAATGATATAATTTCTACATAAAATGATATAATTTCTACATACCCGTAAGAACGGATCTTATGGGTACGATCTATAGAAATGTAAACCATAAGGCTAATTATTGAACATCTAGTTAAATCTATATACGTTAAAAGAAAAGAATTTGCATTCTCACAAGTTTTGTTCTGTCTTGTATATGTAGACCATGGTAGTACAGACGGGAGCGTTACCATATGGCAGTATGGTAAGTATAGTTCACAGATAGATACACATTTGATCGTAAGAGAAGGTGAAGGTGAGCAGAGAAGGTGCTACACAAATCACCAATCATTTCCACATGTGAATGGATAAAATGATGAAACGAGTGCCCAGTTTTTCACCCTATGTAAAATGACTGTGTTTGTTACATTACAGTACCAAATTGTCAACAGAGGTGCTTTACTGATGTCTATAAGGTACAAACCACAACCAGGGCACAAATAAGTACTTTGTGAGAGGGACAATGACAGTACTGTAGAGAGTACATCCCCAATGACAACCCATTTCACCCCCAAACATACACTCAGGGTTGAAAAGTCAGTTTTGTTTAGGGAGGTTCGAGAGTAAAGTGACCAAAAATATGTCGGTGCCATATTAAGAGCTGCTCAAAATTCTCTGCATACTAAGGAAACTGCTTCCTTTATTAGCTCCTATAGTTGAGTATCCTTTACACGCAATTCTATAAATGTACTATCCAGCAAACATCAACATAACTGACAAGTAAAAATTAAATAAGATAAAATTTTCATTTATATTCAAAAATGTGGATAAATAATGTTTATGAGCTCTGTTAAAATGATCAAAGTAAATTTACACTAAATTCACCTGGAATTAGTTACGTCCATTTCTGTTTTGCAGCCTGTAGGATAATCATATCAGTTTTACTTAGGTCACCAAACACTTTGATAAAGGCAGAAATTACACTGGATGATCTCTCCAGCAGGAAGAGAAGATGCAGTTCGGTCCACATATATTTGACACTGACACTAGTTTTGTTTTTTACCTGTTTACGGAAACATATTCTAACTATAGTTATATAATGGACATAAACACAATGTGTAGAGTCCCAGCTTTCAGTTGAGGGTATACGCATTTAAATTCAATTAAGGGTTTAGGAGTTTCAGCTAGGTAGGCGTAACAATATCCAAGTCTACCAAAGTAAATACAGGGGGTTCACAGTAAGATGCAAGTCACTCATTAGCCTCAAAAATAAAAAGGCTGGACACAGTTCTGGAAAAACATTCGCTGGACTGATGAAACCAAGATAAACCTCTACCAGAATGATGGCAAGAAAAAAAGTGTGGAGAAGGCGTGGAACAGCTCATGGTCCAAAGCATACCACGTCATCTGTAAAACACGGTGGAGGCGGTGTGAAGGCTTGGGACACCAGTGGCACTGGGACAAAGTGTTTACTGATGATGTGACACAGGACAGAGGCAGCCAAGCTACATGCAGTCAAATTTATTGGGGGGGAAATAATACATAATACAGATAGACAATGACCCAAAACATACAGCCAAAGCAACTCAGGAGTTTATTAAAGCTAAGAAGGTGAATATGCTTGAATGGCCAAGTCAGTCACCTGATCTTAACCCAACTGAGCATGCATTTCCTGCAGTGAAGGCCCGGCGGAGCATTAAAAGATTTTTCAAATCAAACCTAGAAGCAGAAAGTTAGAGGTCATCCAGGTCTTTATATCTTTAAGACGTTCCTGCAGTTTAACTAATTGGTGTGTGTTATCTGGCTTCCCAGATAGATAAAGTTGGGTGTCATCTGCATAGCAGTGAAAATGTATGCTATGCCTTCTGATGATACTGAGTAAAGGAAGCACGCATAATATAAACAGAAGTGTTCTTAGCACGGAACCCTGTGGAACTCCATAATTAACCTCAGTGTGTGAAGAGAACGCTCGATTTACATGAACAAACTGGAGTCTATTAGATAGATATGATTATATAATCAATAGAGATGATTTTCCTAGGTAATGCTATGTGATTAGAGTGAACACTAATCACTATCGTGTATACAGCGTCCCTTTATGTCTGTCTCCACGTCGGTTGAGTGTGAAGTACATATGAGAGCATGAGGGTGGGAATGGATGTTTGTGTCTGTGTGTGCCTGTATGTCTGTGTCTATATGTCAGGTTGGGTATCAGACGCCACCTCTCTGGGGACATCTCGGGCCCTCCAAGGTTTGGAGGCCTATCTCCACCCACCACCACTTCCCCTGCCGGTGGCGGACTCCCTCAGGTATCGGTGCGTTGGTGGTTCTTTGTATCTGGGGGTGGGCGTCCGGGTACACACCGGCTCACTCCTTGGCGGCCGCTTATTGGGGCTCGCTCGGGCCACTTTGGAGGTGGGGTGCCCCCGGCCTCTCGGCCTGGGGCTCGGTCACTCAGGCACAGCTGGGGGCCGGCGGAGCTCACGGGCGCGTCACTGCAACTCCCCCTGACTTCTGCTCCGCGGCTGCTGGGCGAGCCCTCATCTGGGACTCTCCTCAGCTCTTACTGGGACAGTGGCGCGGCTGCCCCTCTGTTGGTCTTCCATGGTCTCTTGTGTTCTGGGGGCCTCTGGATGTCTGGAGTTTTGATCTCCTCCATACCTGCTTCACACCCTGGAGGACGGGGCTGTGGCCCCCCCACACTCCCTAGCAGATCATTACATGGAGAAACCTTTGGAATGCAAGCATGCTGATCCACACAGGTATGCACACATGGGTATTCACAGACGCGGACTAAAGCTTTCTTGGCTGCTACCTCAAAGCACACTGTGCGCTGTCTATCTTGCGTGCTGCACAATATCGTTTATTATTTAGTAACTATTGATATCTATGACTAGCTAGTTTATTGTGATGGTGCTTTTTTTTATTTTTTTTTATTATGTTGCTCTTTGTTGTTTGCTGTCTCCCCTGTTTTTTTTTTTTTGTTTTTCTTTCTCTCCATACAGGTGACCCAGGAGTTTTTTTTTTTTTTTTCTCTCTTCCCCCCCTTCTCACCGTCTCTTCTCCCCTTTGGTTTTCTTTCTTCCTCTCCCCCTCTTTCTTTCATTCTTTCCCCCTGTCCTATTAAAAAAAGAAAAAAAAAGAAAAGGATGACAAAGGATGAACTGAAGCTCCGCCATCACGTGATGTCACATGCTGCTGTTTCTGATGTCACTTCCAAAAAAAAAAAAAAAAAAAAAAAAAAAAAAAAAGAGTGAACACTATCTGTGCACCATTAGGAATGACCTCAAACGCTCTGCATTGATCTAATGAGTGTAAGCTGTCAGATCACTGTTTACCTCACAATGCTGGGTGTGAAGTGTCCTCAACTATTTTAATATGGAGAAGGCTGTAAAACTTTGTGAAAGGAATCTTATACAAGTCGAGTCGGTGAAGCTCACTTCTGTCTGACGGCAATGCTGAGATAAGTTGTTGTGGATTTCCAGAACTTTCAGCTATCATTACTAAAATGTTTTTTGAAATTGATCTAATGTTGTCAAACACTTAGCGATTAAATTCTGATATGATGTGAGAGTGTAATCAAACTGTTTATCAGAGGGAAGCAATGATTTTAGGACACTTAATCCTAACATTAGCTGGCATACTGCTTATAACCAGCTGTTGTTTTTCGAGTCGGCTCTTGTCCGCTGTCTGGAAACGGGGGGGGACATGTCTGATCTGCTGAAAATTGGTAATTGCGACAATATGGGGAATAAATAAGCATGTTTACGCACTTTACCATGTGTTAGAGCCCTGACTTCAGTTAGGAGTTGAGGCTTGAAGGGAGCAGGAAGAGGATGAGGTGGAGAGGTGGAGGTGCAGATGAAGAAGATGAGGAGAAAGAGACAATGAGACATCTATGACAAAAATCTTAAATCATATATAATTTAAGAGTGACATGTGATGTGTTAAAAGTATTTTATAACTGATATTTTACATGCTGAATGTTTTTAAAAAAATCAGCTTTTCTTTCAGAATTCTCAGGAATCTGGAACAATTGAAATCTATTATAGCGGTTTGGACGTTTAAGACGTACTGTTGCAAAGCAGTGAGCTGAAAGACACTAGAACTTTACAGAACTGACTCTAAGGGGACTCACCAAAACAAGTCATCAAGTCTCTTAGCCAGTTTTCCAGTCATGCTAATAATTAAACAACACTTTGTTGTGCAGCCAAATGTGTTTGTGTGACTTTGGTGCAGCTGTGGTATTGCCACAACAATCCCCAGGCAGAAAAATGTCCTGAACAGCCTGAATCAGAGTCGGAGAGACGCAGGAAAGAAACAAATCCATAAACTGGCTCGTGTTCAGGACACAGAAGCCCTGCGATGAGCGACAGACAGCCTCGCAGGCCAACATTATTTCTGCTTTTTTCACACCTTCTTATTTGCATCAGTTTCTTGCTTTGATTGCTTGCTTCTGTTATACCTATAAACACATTTCTTCCTTTTGCAATTCGTTCACTGCGCCCCGGCCCGGTTGTGGTGATACCGCAGTGACACAGGCCCATTCACAGGCAGATACCTGACACTGAGCCACAGCTCTCACACACGGATTAACGCTGGCATTCCTCCATCCATCACATATGATTCCTCCTTCTTTATTCACCCACTTGCTACCTTTTCTGCCTTTTTCATTTTCAGCTTCTATCTTTACTACATCTCAGGTTTTTCCTTGTTTCTTGTCTTCCATTTCCTTTCTCGCGTCCTTGATGATCGCTTTAGTTGCATGTTTGTTCCTATATGTTCTTTTTTCGTACATCATCCTTTCCTTATTCAGTATGGTGTGACTAGAGCTTTATTTTATAGTTTCTTCTTTAATTCTTGTTTCTACCCTTATTCTCATTTGATTTAGGCTCCTTTTCCCCTCCCTCTCTTCTTTTCTATTCTTCAATTATCTTTCTGCCCTGCTGCTGTCTGGTTCTAAAATACATAAATAAAACTTTTCCACCATTATTTAAAGTGTTTTAGTCATTTTCCCAGTAATAATCATTATCATTAGTAATAGTGTGCAATAGTTCATTTGGAGTTCACACAGTTGTCAGTCCAACCTGATCACCCCGCCCTTATTCCCTTCCCTTTCATTTCTCAGTCTTTCCCATTTTCCTTTTACTCACTTCCGTTTCTTTTTTCCCTTTCAATCTCAGCGTCCTTATCTTCTTTCTTAGGTGTTTCCTTGCTTCTTTGTTAAATCTTCTCCTCTCCCCTCCCTCTTTCCCTTCTTACCTCATTCTGTCTTTTGTTCCTTTCCCTCCATCCTTATTCCTCCTCTGCTCACTCACTTTCTCCCACCATCCTCCTTCGATGCCCGTGCAAGTTACGGTGGAAATGAGACAGTTTACGAGGAGAATTAAGTTTCATAACCCACCATCGCCCTGACCCTGGACATATTAACTACAACAGCCCCTCTGGACATTTACGTAAACACACACACGTGCACGCACACACACACATGCACACACTATAGCAAGTCCAATAAGAGAGAGAAGTGTGCTTGGATGCAGCTCAACCGCAAACCCACCTCAAGTCTTCCCTCGTGTATCCCGTAATGAATTACATCTCATATCTACACCGACCGTTTGGAAAATCATTACTCCCATTCACACATCCGCTTTTCTCATCTACACACGAGTGCCTTGGGTGGAACTGCTCAATGAAATGAGCGTGTGAATGTATTTACCCTTCCCAGAAGTCTTCCTTTCTCCTAATTTTCATAGATTCCAGAAAATCGACCGTGTTCAATATCAATGAGTTAAAAAAAAACAAAAAAACCACATTTGTTTGATCAAATGAAACTTGAGTTCCTTAACAGACCTTTTAAGCGCATGTCTGCAGTCTGAAGCCCGGTGATCTGTCCATTTATTTATTTTATTCTGAATTTATTGTCCAAGAAAAATAATTAGTTGATGTAAATATCGTGATTCTGCTAATGATTCGGAAATATACACCAATGTATCCATAAAGATTAAAATGAAGGCTTTGTTTGAGGACATAACAGTTACATATTTCCCACATCCACACCCGCAGAGGGTGGTGGATTGTTTGTAACCTTGATCTTTTCAGTTCATTTGACGCACGTCTTTTAAAGTCAGTCAGCTATAAAAGGGTTTCTTTGGCCCAGTGTAACACGCCAAACTTTTTGAAGGCTTGTGGAAATGACACAGAGAAGTTCAGAGTGTCTTTGACGTCTTCAGAAATGAACCAAGAATTACACAAGTCACGGATGGTGATTTTTGCTGTGAGAAAATGATTTTATGTGCTTCGAGAGCAAAACAGTTTGCAACAGACAAGATACACAAATGTGGGTTTAACGTATTACCAAATTTCATATGAAACATGAAATATAGTAATGGGGATTTGTCTTCTCCTTGGATGAATTGTATCTCCAACAATTTTCCCATTTGGGTGTGTATAGAGTGTCTCCTACCATGTATAGTCTTGGTGTGGCTTGTTATTTTCTCACTAATTGAATAGGACAAAGAGAGAAAGAGAAGTCGGCTTCAGTGTCCAAGCAGAGAGAACAAAACTCTTGTTCAGGAAGCTGTAGTCTGCTGTTCATGCATTCCTTGCAAGAAAAGTTATTAAATCTAGCCACAGAGTTGCTATGCTGGCAACAATGAAGTGAAAAACTGTCCAAAAAAAAATCCAAATCCTGAAATTAAGTGTACCTACCCAACAGACAAAATACCTGCTCTGAGCCTTCCCTGAAGTTTAAAGCCTATAAGTATGTGTTTTCATTAATACAGTCATTTATTTGATGGAACTGTTTACAGGGAAAGAATAATCTATATTTGTGCAGTGTGTGTGTCAGTCAGAATGCACTACAGTGTGTGCTAATGGAGTGTAATATAGGAAAACATCACCTGGTTTGTTAATCGGGGAATTAGGTAATGAGCGTAAGTACCCAGCACGGTTGTGTGTTGGGTATGTGCATGCACAACATGTTGCAGATAACTGAGGAACTTTCTAACACTAGTGATGATGTCATTCTAACTCATGGAATTACTAAAGTCAGCATCATATATATGATATTGTCTCTTGTTTCTGAATATGATTTTTCCATCAGTCCACTTGCATGTGTCCTGACAAAAAGCAAGTAAAAGTCCGTTTGGAGGTTGGTCGTCACAAAGTCGACAGACTTTCCACTTTTTTGTCACAGTTTTTCTCGTATCATTTTAAAATACATTACAAATGCTTAGGGTTACGCCTTCACAAACCTCCGTGAGACCAAGGTGGGTGAGCAGAGAGAATCAGTGCGCTGATAGCTCAGAACCAGCACTAAATATAAAATGATATGGAAACAGTAAAATAATACTATTTACTATTTCTTGAGGACAAATGTTTCTCAGAAATGCAACACTTTTGTTGAATTTTTGTGACACTTTTGTGAATACATTTACCGACAAGTTCACATTTGAAAAATGTTTTGTTTGTTACATATATCACGACATGCTCGGTGTTTAGACGACTGTCGATATATACAGTAAAACCAGCAACATGTACTAGAAGCATTAAAACCATTAAAGCTGCCCACTGCAGCCACTGTCAGTGCTTTTCACAGGTACCTTTTGATTGGTTACGTCTCTCTATAGAAGAGCCAGCACTTTCTTTCCTGTTTAAGCTTACTCTTCACCAGTCAGCACTGAATCAATGTAGCATCATTGATATGGGTGTACATATGACTGCATGTGCGTGTCTCCATAGACTCTGCTTATGTTACGTTCCCACAGTCCCTCTATGAATTATGTGAATGACATGGCTCTGTGGAACAGGGGAATGACATATATCAAGATTTGAATGCACACACACATGTCAGGTTTTGCTATCGTAGTGAGGACATCTCATTGACATAATGCTTTCCTAGCCGCTTACCCTAACCATAAAAAATGAATGCCTAACACTTTCCCTAAACCTAACCATTACCCAATTGTAACCCTGACACTAAAACCACATTTTGAGTGTGAAAAATGCCTTCAAACTTGTTGGGACCTGGATTTTGGTCCCCACCAAGATAGGGAAAACCGTTAGACACACACAGCTGTTAAAGGTTTAAGTTATGGACATGCACTTTCGTGATGGGTAATGATAGAAATGGCCAAAATGCCATCATGGATATTTTACGACTTCGAACGGTGCTCAGGAGCTGGTAGTGGGTCAGTGGGAGCACACCTGACAGATGCAGCTACTGGAAATGAAGGAGTTCGACTGAGGATTGTCTTTCTCGGTCTCATCACCTCTCTGTGTGTCTGTCGGCACTCGAGCCTTCTGCTGCGATCTTATCTCTCAATTACAGCACCCAGCACATTCCTGTCAACCACACACATGCATGCATGCACACACGCACCTGCAGGTTAAATTCAAAACATCTCAATGTGAAGCGCTGTGAGCCGGGTCTCATAACTGCTCTGACATTATTCTCAGTCACGACTTAATGTACTGCTTTTTTTTTTTTTTTTTTAACTTTTGGCTCGCGGGTACAATCATAGAAAAACTTTGCAGCCAGGAGGGCCTGGTCACGAGATGAGAAATCGCATTTGCCACCTCCCATATTTCATACATGTCTTTTAAATCATTTAAACTGTTCCGACACAGCCGTCACAGTCACACACTCATTTCTCACACTCTGCATCAATGACCAAATGAATCTCAAACACTCATAAAGACTTTTGAAATTCTTACGCACTGACTCATGTTAGTCTAAGAAATGTTACATGAGAATGAGGCCCGCGCGCACACAAACACGCACACAAACACGCACACAAACACGCACACAAACCCAAACCTCAAAAAACATGTGTGTACCCAGAGGCCATTTTGACGAGAGAAAGCCCTCCAGGCTATAATAACATTCTGCTACTCCCTATGAGTTATTGGAATATCAGGAAAGAGACAGTGTGTGAGTGTGTGAGTGTGTGTGTGTGCACCAACAGTGTGCGGCATGAGCTCTGTGCATGCCACACAAAGTGTTTCAATCAGAAATAGGTGCTGACAGGGAATTGTGGGAATTGCAAAAGTAACCAGGTTTTAATAAAAAAAAAAAAACAATTTAAGACAAACTTATCCTCTACATGATGCTGACAAACAACTCAGTGTCATGTCAACCATGACAAAAATGCACATGGATGTAGGCTGTCATCTTATCTCCCATGAAATAAGTTGCGATTTCCTTTAATCATGTTCACTGTCATTTTAATCCCTCACCTCAAAACAGAAGTAAGTTTAACCTGAGACCTGCTCTCTACCTGCTAAAGGTTGTTTCACACGTCATTGTCCACAGCATCGCTGCTAGTCTCTGCCTGTGTAACTGTCACGGCGAGTGAGATGAGCCATGTGGAAATATTAAAGGAGGATCGAGTCGCAGGCACTCGTGAAGGTGAGGTAGTTTATTGAACACAAAATGCAAAAAGAGAAACGGCAAACGGGACAGAAGACTATCTAAACTACTGAACACAAACCAGGACATGAACATGAAGGAGGATGGACGGAGGCAAATGATGGTTGACAGCAGGTAGAACACACAGATGGAGCATGGTGGACGCACAGATGGACCAGCAACTACAATGACAGAAGACACAACTTAAATACACTCAGAGAAACACAGGGAGATTACACACCGGTGGGGGACACAGCTGGGAGTAATTAACTAGACGAGACAAGGGAGGTAACCTAAACACACTCACATGAGACGCAGACCTTCACAATAAAACAGGAAACAAGAAAACACTACACAAAGTCGCAGACACGACACTGAGAGGCAGACAGAATATAACACATCAAACTCAATGCTAAACATGAGACACAAATCCTGAAACACGAATAAACAGAAACATGGAATAATAATAATAATGATCATAGCACCCGAAAAACACAACAAACATTCAAAAATAAACCAAAACATCAGAACTCAAAATACTGGGTCGAACCGACCCAGAACTGTGACAGTAAGCGTGAGCATCACTCTGAAATCAGTGTTTGTTTTTGAGATTCCTCAAGCAGACAGATCTTTAAAGAAGTGGGAGTCATTGAACTAAACCAGCATTTAGCTTCTTTGTGTGTGTCTGTGTTAAACACATTGACTTGATCATGTGTAATGAAATGTAACATGTAAAAAAATGTATTTGCATTGTAAGGTAGAGCCTACAATAATACATACAGAGAAAAACCCAACAATAACCCCCTATGAGCAGCACTTTGGCGACAGTGGGAAGGAAAAACTCCCTTTTAACAGGAAGAAACCTCCGACAGAACAGGCTCAGGGAGGGGCGGGGCCATCTGCTGCGACCGGTTGGGGTGAGAGAAGGAAGACAGGATGAAGACATGCTGTGGAAGAGAGCCAGAGATTAACAACAAGTATGATTCAATGCAGAGAGGTCTTCCACTGTCCATGTGCCACAACATTAACCAAAATTTCATTTTTAAAATTAAAGAAATAAAATAAAACAAACTTAAAATTTAAATGATTTATTACTTCATTTTCTGGCTTTACAGGGAGGCTTGCCAACTTTTTAAACTCTATTATTCCCGTCATTTGGAGGGTTCCCCTTGATGTTTTTCTTTTTTCTTTTTTGGGGGGCTTTCAGAGAATATTTCAGGCCATAAAAATCGTATTCATTGATAAGAAAGAAAAACAAACAAAAAAAAAAACCTCCTTAAAAGTACAATTAAATTAAAATGTGACATGTACTGAAAACACAAAGACACATATACTCATAAGTGTTTTGAACAGGCTGTAGTATAGCTAATATAAAATCCTCCTGGTACACCATTCAGGAACCACTCACTTACACCACCACCCACCCCTCCTGCCTTCAAATGGGAGTTTGACGTCTTCAATTTCACACGTCCTCAGAAACATGGGGCTGATGCCAGCAGGGCAGCGGCTTTGCTCTGGTGTAGTTTCTCTTGCTTTCTCCTAAACTGGTCAGAAGTCACAGCCAGGCAGGGGGTATTTCTCAGATGTGGGGGGTCTGATCCACACAGTTCCCTTTGGGGGATAGGAATTGGAGAAAGGCAAAATCACTGAAGACAGTGGGAGTGTGTGCAAGCCACAGTGCGTGGTGGAGGAGGTGTCAGGATCCTGGGTCTCCTGACCCAGCGTTTTTAGTTCTTTGTGATTCTTGTATTTTGTACTCGTGTGATTTATTCTATGGTTTCTAGTTTTGACCCCTTGCCCTTCATGTTTCTCTGTGCCCCCTCTGTTCTGTGTAAGTCTGTGTTTCTTGGTCAGTGTCTTTGCATGTTTTGAGTTTCTTGTGTTTTCTGTCACTCTGTATTGTGAATTATGTTCTCATGGTTGGTCTTTTGTTACTCCCTTGAGTCTAGTTTCTTGTGTTCCATGCTTAGTATTTCCCTCTGTGTATTTTGGTTCTTAGAGTCCTCTGCTTTATGGTTTGTCTCTGTGTTTCTTAGTTGCTCTGTCTCCCCTAGTCAAGTCTGCATCTGTGCTACTTCCTGTTTTACTTTGAAGGTCTGTGTCTCATGTGAGTTTTTCTGTTTGAGTTCGGCCTCCTCAAGTGTTGTGTTAAATGTGTTAATCTCTTCATCGTCAGTAGCCTGGGGTGTGTCTGTGGTCATCAAAGTCATCAACAAACAGAACGAAAATGGACCGCACCTGTTATTGTGACACTGAGCCAAATAATTGTCCTTGTGTATGGTTATGATAAACTATAATTTCGAACTTTGCACTTAGAACTGGAACAAGTCTGCACACCCTAATGAACAACAAGTAAGAATTATTATTACTTTTTAAATTAATTATAACCTCTGCATACTGTCGCTCTATTATTTTATTAAATCACAATGTTTTGGTCCAACCGTCCTTAATTGGAGGTCGGGGGGAATCTTACAGATCTAATTGTTTCTTTGTCTTTCTTTGCTCTTCATTTGTTATTCCCTCTATGACTTTTCCCCTCTTTATGTTTGCACACACACACACACACACACACACACACACACACACACACACACACACACACACACACACACACACACACACACACCTACCTTGTGGTTTTACATGAGAAAATGTCTCTGCCTCCATCTCCATTTCTGACCTCTGTGCCCCAAACAAATCCTGAATTAATTAAAAAGGGAAATCCCAATGGTCCTCAGGCAGGGGCACACATTCTCTCTCTCTCTCTGACACACACACACACACACACACACACACACACACACACACACACACACACACACACACACACACACACACACAGATTGAGTGTCTCTCACCCTTATGCTGTGGTAAGGGATTAGTGGAGCTTGTTCAATGACGGGAGTGTTTCCAGGTTGACAGAGTACGGAGCTCAAGCAGCTCAGCTTAAACATTACCAAGCACTGCACAGTCACTTCTTTTCGAAGGATTTACATTATGATGAAATTTATGGTCCTGGACCTGTAACAGTATTAAAAGTATCCTGTTATGCCTTTTTCGTATTTTCTGTCAGAAATAGATTGTTTTGATGCTGGATGCTCATTTAAACATATATAAACATGGCCAAAATGTCAAATTGTGAGGTCAGTGTATACGCTAATAATCAGTGTCAGACTGCGCTACTCTACTCTTGGCTTTGTATGATGTAATGAGAAAGGGTATCCCTGTTATAGTCATCTGCCCACCTACAGTTTTTGAACGGGGGCCGACAATCAGAAGAAAGGCAGCTTAAAGGGAGCTAAAACATGAGAATTATTATGAGAAATTATGAGAAATTACACAAAAGAATGATTCTTTGCAAACACTTGATTGCAGTTGTTGCTGCTAAGGGTGGACACTGTATTTTAAGTGTCACAAACACACAAAAAACAGGAATTCTTTTTCACACCACGGTACATTAGAGCGCAGTCTGACTTGATCTTGGCAAAAATGCTGCTTAAAAGTTGCAAATCTACATCAGTTCTATGATTAGTTCAACACTGAGTGAAATTTGACTCACAAATTCAGGCTGTCGACCTCTCTGTCGGCTGTCGAACGGTCCAGCTTGATACATATTATAACCTTTCTCGGAATTTAACTCGATCAGCCAGAACAGAACACGTGGACTACAGCATGAAGATTACATAAATCCAACTAGAACACTTCAGGGTTCATAAAACTGAAAAATGTGCTCTTAAATACTGCTTGCTGAAAGTATCAGTTAAAATGTTTTCAGTATTTGGAACCAGATTGTTTTAAAGGAATATGGCTCTTACTTTCCTGACCTGTCCACTTGTTATTAATGGTTGGTATAACTATATCTCTAAGGACTGTCTGCACTTGCTTATCTTTCCACAAACCTCAATGAAAATCATTCTTTAATGTCAAAGCTGAATGAGGAAAAATGTGTCTTTGTGCCTGCTCTCTTCTCAAGGAACCCATTATGGAATAATGAAAGAGCCCGTCTGTCCCACGGACTTGAACCTGAAGATGAAGGATGCTGTGGCAGATTGAGTAAGGGTCTGCCTCTGCTGTGTTTAGTCAGGATTAAAATAGAATTGGCCTGTGATCTTGTATGTCCCACATTGGACTGTTTGCTTCAGGAGCAATTATCTGGATAAATGTGGCCCGCTTGCTCTATAATGGGATTGCGGTTCTGTTTTGATTGCACATATACATTTGTCTTTTAACTGTTTTTGACTCTCGAGTGATCTTTTTTTATTCTTTTTGTCTCTAGCACTGGGCTTTTTAATGCTTTTAGCCTTTTTTCTAATATTACACACCAGCAATTTCAGTGCATAAAGTTGGGATATAAAGTAAGCTAGGTAGTGTTAATCAAAAATCAAAAGAAACAACTCATCACACTTGAAAGCTCAGCAATCAGAGCGACTGCTCTCCGAGCACATCTGAGATGTTTGTTTCTGCAGTCTTTCCTGAGAATTATAGAGAACTCTGAAGCTTTGAACTGCTGTAATCAAGTTCTCATCTCATCGTTGTTTTGAAATTGTCAGGTCTGAGGGATATTCGGTAAACTAAATCACATCTGCAGGAAATCAGAATTTTAATCGACTGTTGACTGCTGGGAAAACTGGGAATACGTTCTTCATTTGACAAGCTTATTGTGAGCTAGAAGGTGCTGGAGTCTTCGGTGGCTTAGCGCTAATGCTTCTTGGAGCAAGCAGCAGCATGGAGAGGGACAGAAAGCCCTAAAAACAAACTAAATAAAGCACAGTATGATTTACATTTTGCAATCTTCAAAGTAAGTGCCAGTTTGAAACTGAAGTGGCCACTTTTTGCTTTGAATAAACACTTTTGACATTCTTTGAATTGGTTTCATAAGATCATCACGAGCCTGTCTAACAATCCGAAAGGACTCCCCACACATGTTGAGCACTTGTTGGTAGCTTTCTGTTCCATCTGAGGTTCAGCTTACCTCAGACCTTTTTAGTTGGGGTGAAGCTGAGTAATAGTGGCAACTAGATTGTCTCCTTGATCACTCTCGTCTTGGTCAAACTGGCTAAAGGAGTGTGGTGGTGTGTTTTGGCTCATTGTTCTGCAGAAATGATGGACCCACTCAGTTCAAATCAGATGCAATGGCGTGTCACTGAAGAATGTTGTTATGGCCATGGTGGTCTGGACTAAAGTCCAGATTTCTGTATGAAGCCCAGTCTTGGATGAGTCAGTCCAAGCAGCTACTCATTGGTCCCCTCTGTAGTTGTTTCTTTGCAGCAGTTTGATCAAGAATACCTGCTTTATTTATTCTGTTTTCTCACACAATCTTCAGAAAATGATGAAGAATCGGGCTGGGGGTTGTCCTTTCTCATATGTGGCGACCAGCAGGAGGTACTCCACTTCAGACACATTCATTAGAAATACTCCAGTTGTTTTAGTCAAGGACGCTGCCTGGGTTGGACATGCAGGAGGCAGCACAGATGACACACGAAAAGATGCATGCTCTATTTTCTTAGATGCATGATGCATGCTCTATTTTTATTTGATTCGATTGTTACTGTTACTGGTCTTTCTGTGTGGAGTTTGCATGTTCTCCCCGTGTTTGCGTGGGTTCTCTCCGGGTACTCCGGCTTCCTCCCACCGTCCAAAGACATGCAGCTTGTGGGGATAGGTTAATTGGATAATCCAAATTGTCACTAGGTGTGACTGTGCGAGTGAATGTGAGTGTGAATGGTTGTCTGTCCCTGTGTGTTAGCCCTGCAACAGACTGGCGACCTGTCCAGGGTGTACCCCACCTCTCGCCCTATGACAGTTGGGATAGGTTCCAGCGCCCCCCGCGACCCTGAAAAGGATAAGCGGAAGCGAATGGATGGATGGATTGTTACTGTCTTGCCATTGCTAAAATTGAGCTTTTCCTTCCCATTGTTGCCAAGTGCGTGCTTATTGTTAGGGCTTTCTTGGTATTATTATAGGGTTTTTACCTTAAAATATAAAGCACTTTGAGGTGACTCTTCTTCTGATTTGATGCTATATACATTGAATTTAATTGAATTGTATATAAAGGACAGGTTTGACAGATGTAAGCATAGGTAAAAGTGATCATATCTGGATGAGAGGACCGATAGCTAAGTTATCAACTAACACTAGTAAGCTTGGCTAAAAAGATGAATACATAGATGTTCTTGGTTCAGCACACTGACAGACAAATCTGCTACTTAATGCAAGGTAACACAATTTATTTCACTCAGCATAAGTAAAGCACAAACTTCTTAGATGATCTGTCATATTATTGTCTGAAAACTCCATTAGAAGTGCTCCCAAAGCCAGAAACACTACAGCATGCTCCTCAGTGGTGAGCATCTTTCATGATGAATTAACCAGTGTCATCAGAATGCTGCTTCAGGGGAAGGATCAGTCAAGTGAATGCTAGTCTCTGTGTGTCACCAGTGTGTACTATATTAGTATCATCCTCCACACAAAGAGATTTGCTGATTCTGTGTGTGTGTGTGTGTGTGTGTGTGTGTGTGTGTGTGTGTGTGTGAGAGAGAGAGAGAGACAGATAAAGAAATAGAAAGTAAGACAGACGGAGAACACCAGGTTGCAATCCATCATCCATGACTGTTCTTGTGTTCTTCCATTGCAGTGTAAACAGGCTTCTTCTGTGGAAAAAAAACCCACTCACGGGTGGCCGTGTCCCTTTGCTGATCCAACCGGTTAATTTGTGTGAATGTGTGCAGATGTGAAAGTGTGTTTAAGTGTATCTGTGTGAGCATCTGAGTGTGCAAGTGTGCTCCTCATGTAAGTAGTCCAGGAGGTAATTTGCTCTAATAACAGAGCCGAGGATGCTCCAAAACCTTGATTAAAACAGTTTCTATTCTCAGAAAGCTCGGTGTGTGTTTGCGTTGGTCTGAATGCACGAAAAAATTCTATCAGCAGAAAGCAGAGATGTCTCAGTGTGCTGCTAGTTAAGGGACACTCTGTGTATACTGGATCCGTGTAGTGTCAGTGTGTGCTTGTGGTTTGTGTATGTGTGTTTGCACCACTGGTACCCCCACCACGCTTCCTGATCTAAAAATGGTCGTAACTCACCATTGCTTTCCCATCTGAGCCGTTCCCCTCCACTCATCTACCATCGCTGAGACGTACCAAGGTGTTGATGTTGGACTGGAGTCTGTGAGCGTGTGTGTTTTGTCTGGTGTGTGTATTTCTGGCTATTTTGAGAGAGCCGTGGCAATTGGCCCATTTAAAACTCTGCTTTATCTCTGCGCAGCATACCAAGAGACTAAAAACTCCTCCTGTACAACATGAATAATGAAACAGTGCTCCTCTGCAAACATATAGATAATCATCTTTCATCATTTAGTGATCCCACTGTGTAAACTGTAATCACTTTTCAATGACTTCCCATTACTTCACTAAGTCAAATTTCTATAATTTAGTCTAGTTTCTACTATAGTAAAGTCTGCTGTAAGACCATCTTAAAACCATCTTCTTCTTGAAAGCCAAAAGAGACAGCCTGTGATGCCAAATTACAAATGATAATCGGCTCTTTAGTTAATGTTTAAAGGTTAGTATTTAACCTTTTAACATCCAGGTTGCTGGAGGACCACTTAAGAATAGGGGTAGGGTTAGGAGTGCATTAAAGCCACATGCCATCACATCTCTTTTATGCATTTTGGCCACACAGTTTTGCCATGGGAAGATTTCCATTTGGGTAAGACAAATAGGTGAACATTCCTTACAAAGGGGTAGATGTGAACCTAACATGAGAGTAAACAGAGATCTAGAGAGGGCAACATGACTATAATACCTTTTTCAGAGTTGTTTTTGCTGCAGCAAAAACCTGGCAGATCTGCTGCCAAACTGACTCACAACAGACAAAGTTAACAGCCACCTGATCGACGTAGTTCAGCATTTGGAAAGATATTTCATATCCGTCCAAAAACAATGTTCAATTAGTGGATGTGAGGCTTACATTTTCCAGGTGGCCAGAAGGAGCCACCTGGACAGCAGCAGCCCCAAATATCCCATCCAACCCGGCCTGTTCTGGTGGCCGCATCCACAAATGCAGTAAGACCTGCACAGTACAAGGCAGACGGTTTATGTGTTGTGGTTTATCAATGTATCGGGAATATAAAGACCATTTTATTTGTTCAGGCTTTTAAATTAGATGATAATTCTCAAAGCAGATTATTTACTTCATCTAGGTAAGGCATAACAGGGCAAATCCAAAACAATCAGTGAATTCAATTGAGGATAAGATTGTTGTTCTTTAAACAACAAAAAACAACTAAACTAAACTAATAATGCAAATACCTCTTTATTTGAATTTGCAGTGTAAGACATGTTTTTCAGTGAGTGGCTGCAACCATAAGCGACTGCATGTTTACTCAAAGTTATTTCACAATTGTTTGCACCTTAAGTGTTATGACACTGCTTACAAATAAAAATCATTAACCCATGATTGGGTTAATGAGCAATCATTGTTTATGGAAAATATCAATTTTTTTTATATTTCTATTTATTAAAGAGTGAAGTCAATATTAATTGTTTTCTTTCAGATTATAGTCATATGATAAATCTTTATCACAAAACTGCATATTACTTTAATGGAAATAGCCTCAATGCATTTCTTTTGAAAGAGCTGGCTACAATAGTTACTCCAGCTTTAATGAGTAGTGATGTGTTGGTCGCGAACGAAACTCTCACTTGTCTCTCACCCTCTCTCTCGCACTTTTTTTCCGCTTCACTCCGCACGCGAGCCTTGTGCTTTGCGCTTGGCAGAGGGGGGAGGGGCGGTAGTTACACTCAGTAGCACAGGAACAGAGCGGGAGGGAGAGAGAGAGAAAGAGAGCCAGGGACAACGACATCACATTAGAAAGGTATAGCAATCATCCACAACTATTTTCAGTTGCGAATGATAAAGGATTCAGAAAGTTTATTCATGCAGGTCCATATGACAGAGAATATGCATGTTCTTTCTGTTTTGCATTTTTTAATTTATATTTAATTGTGTTGTGGTTTGCAGTGTTTTGTGTTGTTTCACTTTTTTATTTTATTTTAAAAGGAAAAAGCTGAAAATTTAAATAGTTTAAAGTTGAAATGTAAATAGTTGGGTTTTGCATTATATGATTTATTTATTACATTTTATGTGGAGTGAATAATTAAAAGTATATTTACGGTGGCTGCTAGAGACAAAGCACGTACAAACTCTGAAGCACGTACAAAACACAACAGAAGTGCTCCAGGATGCTAGGGGCAGTGTTGAGCTTTTGTTACCTAGTGGCTACACAAGCCAGCAGGTACCAACAACTGGATTTGGTGTGTGGTAGTAACGAGAAGGGTCTGGCTGCAGCCACTGTGGAGCTCCACAGTAACCGGATACACGTGACCTCCACACTAACCGGAAACACGTGACCTCCACAGTAGCCGGAAGCACGTGACCTCCACAGTAGCCGGAAGCACGTGACCACACTAGCCGTAAACACGCATGGATACCGTGGAAGTCTTGCAAGTTGATCACAAAGGTTGGTTAAGTCTTTCTTAAATAAATTTGCCGTTAGTGATTTCAGAATTCTAGGAATCGTCTAGTTTTCTTACAATGATCATGTTGCCACTTATTTAGCGTTACAACAACATTCCTCCTTATTTTAATGTTTTTTCATCGTGCTCCATGGCAGAGAAACACACAAATATGCTTTTTCCTGGGCCTGGTTTCAGTAAGAGAGCTGGATTAACGGCTTCTGTGGGCGAGAAGAAGCAAAAACCACATTTTGCATTAGAGTATGATTTATTGTTGGCGTCAGAGATGCAAAATAACGAATACTTCAATACTGTACTTAAGTAGCATTTTCTGGTGTCTTTACTGCTGTACTTTTTTGTGCCTACTGTATACTTCTTTATACTTCTACTTCTCACATTGTAGCACGCGTATCTGTACTTTGTAATCCGTACATTTGTAAATCAGCCCCCCGCACGCGTGCTTTGGACGCAAGATTACTTCAAAATTTTGTACATAAATTATAGTTTAGACCCTGTACTTCTTACTTCGACTTGACTAAAAAGTCGAGTCGGTGCTTTTTAAACAGAGGTATCTAAACTTTAGTAAGGAACGTGTGTACTTGTGACACCTTTGGTTAGCGTCAACACTGCAAATTTCGTCACAAACAGATTTATATATTTATCAATACTTCTATTCGTTATTCTTTTCTGTACAGCTTTTTTATTGCCCAGATTTTAGTTAGCCTCTGTTCAATTGACTGTTATATGTCAATAGAAACATGTCTCACAAATTAAAGTGTCTTGTAAAATATTTGTGGGGGTTTTTTTTCAAGAATTTTCTTCCCAAATCTATTACATGCCAACTGTAAATTGTTATTTCTGCTAAAACCTTAACTTAAATGTGTATATGGTGTTTATCTGTTTCTCTCTCTGTTTTAGATGCACACATCAATCTGGAATTCGGGCTTAAAGCCAGAATTGCAGGAATGCAACACGTGTTGCAGAGGACTCTTTCACTGCCCTCTGTGCCCCACTTTCAGCCCTACTGTCAGGGCAAAGATTGAGGAGCATCTAAGTGTGCAAAAAAAAATGCTTTGCCTTTCAAAGGTATGTTTGTATTAAATATACTTTAGTTATAAATATGCACTTTTTTAAGCACGTCTGCAGTATCTTTGTTGACTTAAAAGTTGCTGTTGATATTGTACTGTTCATCTGCAACAAAAATAGTGTTTTTATAAAATATATTTTTATTTACTTTTCACCACTTTCCTAGACATAACTTTTGTGATCCATACCATTTTGCTTTCATTATTGAGGTTGGCTTGGATGTTTTTGTTAACATGTACAATCTGATTGTTAGACAAATTGGTTGCATTCTATACAACTACATTTAAATTACATCTGTTTGTTTGTTTGTTTGTTTTTTTTCTCTTACAGATAAAATGATATGCCGGTGCAGGCTGCCTTGTAGGACAACAGGACACTTTCACTGCCCTGTCTGTAAGATTACAATCATACGGCGTGGGGATATGGCAAGGGATTTATTGTCTTGTCAGCATTCTTCAATGCCAAGTCAGCCACCATTATCAGGACTGCTCCCCGCTGAACTCTCCGAGGAGACCCGTATTCCTCCGGCAGTACTCTTCGAGGAGCCCCGTTTCCCCCCCAAGGTTTTGTCTTCGGTATCTGAACCATTTTCTGAGTCTTTGTTAGAACATTCATATGCTCTACCCTCTGTGTTCAATAAAACTGCAGCTGATGGAAAGTCCATGAAAATGACATGCCCTCACTGTGGCCTTACTCTTCATAGCTCTGGCAAGCTATTTGCACACTGGAGAGAGGAAGCCAAAGCTGTGCTTGAAGGACAACACGTGCCCATTTTCAGACTGAAAAAGCGCAAGTTCCAGGAAGTAAGTCAGGTCAGTATTCACTTTAAACAGTAGTGTAATTACATGGTTAGTGAAATTTGAATAACTGTTAAAAAACTGTTCTGCAACAGAGAAATAACTATGTTTTCATCCCCATTTGCCTGACACAGGAGCCAGCAGTTGTTGAAGATCTGCGTCCTGCTGTGCAGTGGGTTGTCCAAAATAAGGCACTTTTCTGTGGACATGTAACAATGCCCAAATATCTGTCCTTAAATCAAGGGGACCAGCAGAGGGTCTTAATAGACATGTCAGAGGAAGAAGACACTGGAGCAAGGGACTGACTTGTTCCTCTTTGTTTTTCAGTTTGCAGAGGACATGGAGCTCTTTTTGAATGCATGTGCTGATGAGCAGGGGCTAAGGGTCAGTGCTATGTTTGACATGTAATGGACAAATGAAGGCACTGGCTGTGTTTGTTTGTTTGTTTAATATGTTGTTGTTGTTTTTTTGTTTTGTTTTTTGCGTAGTACAAAATTCCAATTAAACTTATTTCAAAATGTTGTTCACTTTATTCTGTGTCCATACTTATAATAAAGGATTACAGTGTAACAGCATTAAATGTAAATGTAACAGCATTTTTTTTAAACTTGTATTTTCAAAATAAAAAGCTTATTGTTGATATTAACAGTAAAGAATTGTAATCAATAATATTTTTATACATTTTAAACATTAACACTCTGGGCTCTATCCTGGCCATCTGTGGACACTTCACTTATTCTTTTTTTTTGACTACTGCACTGCAGAGGACCAAAAGAATGACACGGGTTTGATCTTAAGGATCTAATAGTTGTGTGTGTTGTGCATGACATTGCCACACAAATATGTATTTGAAAGATAGAGTAGAATAAATTATGATGCATGAAATATTACATAGGCTGCAGTGAATTTCTGTTGATACAAACTATTGAGCTTTGAGTTTCCCAGTCAAACTTAGCTTTGAAGCACCTGCTAAAAACACTTTTACTCTTGTACATTTCAAAACAAGACACCATAGCCAAAATATTAACAAAATATGTATTATTAAAAAATTCAAAGCTGCAGCACATACAGCAACAAACACCGTTAGTAAATGTGTCCTGGAGTTTATGCAGGTGCAGAAAGTGCTGCTGCTGTAAGTCAGCCTAACAGCTTCCAGATCACTTATTTTTCTGGAAAGATGGTAGGAAGGGCATCACTGCTCATTTCTACAGTCTCCCAGATCTTGGAATACAATCCCTTTGTACCATGAAACCACTTCGCAGTACTAGGAGTCCACTAAAACCTACAAAGAGAGTGATCCCGGAAGAAATTGGGCACACACTAGTGACCTCAACAATTGCAAGACAGCCTTTTCCCCGATGCTCAGATGGGGAAAAAAAGGAAGTTTCATGAAAACATTAGGACTTTAGGTAATATATAACCTAACTGGCTATAAAGAGTAAAAAATTTAGATACAATTTTGATGAAAAGGACTGGTGCTATTTTAAAGAGTCACGTCGGCAAAAGTAGATAAATGTTTTAAGAAATATACATTTTATAGCATTTTGTGAACATACACAAAAAGTGGCAATTTTTGGCAACAAACAAGCTGAGAGAGAGTTTTATATTTTTGGCTCTCCTTGAACAAAAATAATAGTGCATAATAATCAATGTTGATGTTAATCAATTAGATGTCCCAGACTCTACTATTAATAATACAGCAGCCCCTCGTTTATCGCTGGTGTTACGTTCAAAAAATAACCCGCGGTAGGTGAAATCCATGAAGTAGCCAACTTTATTTTTTACAATTATTATAGATGTTAAGACTGTAAAACCCCTCACTACATGCTTTATACACTTTTCTCAGACAGGCATGAACATTTTCACACTTTTCCTTCGTAGAAACATGAGTCCAGTATTATGGAATGAAACCTAAAGGTGCATTTGAGGGTGCAAAACGTTTCGTCGGCATTGTTGTGTTTGTTTGGGAGAAAACTTCCAAACATACAGTGCAGCACTTCAGAGTTACACTGCTAGCGATCGAAGATTTATGTAAATTCGACAAGCTAAACGCATTCTGTACTGTACAGCAGGAGTCCCCAACCTTTTTGCACCACAGACCACTTTAATGTCAGACAATATTTTCAGGGAACGACCTTTAAGGTGTCGCGGATAAATACAACAAAAGAATAAAAAAAAGAAACTGTGGTATTTTGTAAATATAATAATAAGCGTGACTTGAGCTGTGCGCCAGCAACAATGACAGTGACATCCTCCTCTCTGCTTCTTAACGCTCTCTGGTCGCTATGGTAACGCGTAAATAGTTCTTTCAAAATAAGACACACAACTACAACCATACATTTCACACCGGAGGATCAACTCTCGCGGAACGGTACCAAAAGACTCACGGACCGGGACCGGTCCGTGGGCCTATTAGGGACCGCTCCTGTACAGGAGACACTGGACTAGATTGATTGACAATGGTCTACAGCAATCAGAACGCACAACACGATGTACTGTAAAAAAAAAAAAAAATCAGCGAAACAGCAAGTGTCACTTTTGGCCACGAACAATTTAGGGGATGGTGAATTTTTTTGAACAAACCCAGAGTGTTAAAAAAAACCCCACTTAAAACCATTTTTATTTCTCAGCAGCATCAATAGTAACAAAAACGCAATTTAGTTTTCGCTGTCAAAGTCGATTTAACTGAAGTTACGTGTTTCCGGTTACTGTGGAGCTCCACAGTGGCTGCAGCCAGGTGCTCTTGGTAGTAACAGGTAAATGAACTTTTTTTTTAATTATTTGAATATATATGAGTGCCTGTGTATAAATACACAAATAATACACATAGGCTTTCAATTGTGTAATTTAAGTGATCTAGGTAGCTGTTTTGGAAGTTCAGTTAACGCTGGAAATGTGTTTTGGAGTTTGTATACGTGCTTTGTCTCTAGGGGCCACCGTATATATTTATTAGGGGTGCAACGATATTCGTATCGATATTGAACCGTTCGATACAGTGCTTTCGGTTCGGTACGCATATGTATCGAACAATACAACATTTGTAATTTATTTTATCAATTTTCCTTCTGACGATGCTGTCTGTGTTGAGCGCTCAGTGAATCTGTGTTCGACTACTCCGCCTAGGCTGCACTGTCCAGCGCAGATCCACTGAGCGCTCAACACAGACAGCATCATCAGAAGGAAGAGCGCAGGGCAAGCTAGCGAGACAGAAGTTAAGCTCTACTTGCAACAGGCAAATTGAACCTCATTCAGATCTGGCGTTTGGAATTATTTTGGTTTTCATGTGACGTATGACCCTGAAGGTAAGCGAGTCATGGACTAAAGTAAAACAGTATGTTGGATGTGCCACGCAATGCTCAATTACATTGGTGTGAACTAGTGTGTTAGCGCAGTTAGCTCGTTAACGTGTTGGCCGTCTAGCCCCATGCACGGGGCGATCGGCGGTAGCTCGTTAACGGAGATTTGCCGTGTTGTGGCGTTAAGGTCATTTCAACGAGATTACCCTGAAAGCACTAGTGGGAACACAACGAATATGACTGCACATTTACGCCGACATCATCCTAGTGCAAAGACAAGTGGAAGCAGACAAAAAAAAGCAAGCATGCTGCTAACTTTAGCCGAGTCATTTAGACAGCTGTTAGCACATGATTCTCCTTATGCTGCTGAGAATATAGCCCAGAAGAAGCAGATAGTATAGCTTTTATTTTGGAAAGAGCCATTTCTCTGTAATAAACTCTCTTTTCCAAAGATGAGTGATTCCTCAATCAGATACAGGGCTTGCAATATCGCTAGCCCGACGTCCTGGAGCTAGCGATTTTTTTCAGTCGGGCTACCAAAATCTATCTCTGCCCTGCCCGTCGGGCTATTGTAGGAAAAATATATGTCAATGCTTTTGCATTCTTTCAGAAATGTAGCTGGGTAATTATGTCATTGGCATCGGTGAGCCACTGTCAATATGTGACATATTGAAGTCGCGTTTGAATTTGCGCTTGTTTTTTTGTTTTCACTTTGCAATCGTGCGAACTGTGTATAGAGAGCGACAGCACTGATCTGTGAGTGATGATAATTTGTGCACCAATTCCTCTGACATCGTCTTATTAATCGTTAGCTTACTACGCAAACATGACAAGTGAAATCTCCCGCAGCTTAAACATGTGAGAGGTTGATCGCACAGAGAATCGCTGAGCTTATGTGAGTGAGCGTGTAAAAGCATTTCAGTTCTGCTGAGCCAAATAAGACAGGTCAGGGTGAAGAAGTGACAGCCAAATAAAAGCTTACCACAAAACGGAGAAGTTATAACAAATCAGACTATAAGGCAAAAAGAAAGTGCAGCTTCATGGTTTCATGGACAAAAGAATTTCTGTGGCTGCAATATGACGAGCTAAATAACCAGGGCTGCACATAAGTGGTCCGCAGGTGCGCATTCGCTGTCAAAATAAAAAACACGCACAAGGGTTAGGGTTAAATTTAAAAACTGTACTTTTGAGTTAAAATATATATTTATAATTTTAATAAATGACAAATTAAAAATGCATGAACATTTTTTTGTATCGAAAAAATATCGAACCGTGACACCAAAGTATCGAACCGAACCGTGAATTTTGTGTATCGTTGCACCCCTAATATTTATATATAAACATATATAAATAAAACCATGGGTTTTTTTTACATTAATAATTCCTTTTGTGCAAAATTTTATATTATTGTTAATAATTAATTAATTAATTAAAGCAGCAAAACAACCTGAAGAGCCAGTTGGGAGCCGAAAGAGCCGGATCTCTAAAAAGAGCTACATCACTACTAATGAGTTATAATTACACCGCAAAATTAAACCACTCCGTCTTTTGCATTTAATTGGTTAATTTTCAAGCTTATTATCAGCCTGTCATCACCTTTGTCTGATTTTTGCTGACACCACATTTATTTAACAATGACTTATCAACACTGGAGAATTTTACATATTGACTGCAAAAACAAACTTCGAGCAGCATCAACAAATTCCAGCAGAGTGTTTATGTGACACATACATCCATTCAGCCTGGAGGTAAATCATTAGAGTAAAAGTGTGAGTAGCTGTTACACCGACAACTCCAGGGCAGCAAATTCACTCAGAGATAAAACAAACACCTGTCAGCCCCTGATGAGCCCGATGTCTGCAATCAAACAGGCACATTAATATTGTTTATGGGTCTGTTCATGAAAAAAAAAAGCGATGCACAATAAAATACACACTCAGAAAACCAAAACAAGGACAGACATCTAACCAAAGATCTGCACATGTACTATGTAAAAGCTCAGATGGTGAAGAGATCCAGCTGTGCAGCAAAGAACAGCAAAGAGGAGGAGACATGACACAGCTGGATCTCCGCATTTAAAGTAAGGTCTGACTGCACTAATGTACTGTACTATAGAGTGCAAGCCCAGCGTTCAGGTCTTAGAGAGAGTCTGTATGTGTGTGTATTCATAAATATACATAGCCATCACATGGTGGACAATGCAGAATGAGTGACTGTAAATTATACAGGTGTTATGTATTATCAAAGCTGAACAAATCCCCACCATTCAGTTACAAATGAAAAATAAATCCAGTCTAACTGAACTGATACCTGTAACCATAAGCATGATTTTCTTTTTTTTAGCTCGTTTCACATTTGAAATAAACATCATCAGACATCTCTGGTGTCTGATGGACACATAACCCTGGTGACCCCCTGGGATTTAAGCCATCATTGGTGACAACCCCAAGCCTAACCCTAAGTTTTTGATGTGTTTCAGGTAGGATGATTATTTTCCTTGTTCCCTGATTGCCAACACTTGGAAAAACAAGTTTTGAGAAACAAAACTGGCATGTTCTGATTGCATGGGGTTAGCATCAGGGTCATCACACATGATGACTTAAACCTCAGAGGGCTAACAGAAGTTGACAAGGCATCAGCACACAGTTTTGAAAGAGTAACTCGAGAGTAACTTTTGTTTTTTACCTGTAGTCCCCGACTGTCTGAAATGTACACCTTAAGGAAACATCCAGAATAACAACTAAATGATTCTGTTTGACTATTCAAAAAAATAGGAGACGGCATAGAAAAAACACAAAAGCCTCATTTAATGCACAAAGAGCTTGGAGCAGCAGACTAGTAACCCCAAGTGTTTACATGCTAAGTAAAGTTTATATGCTCGGCTAAATCTTCATTATATTTCTGATGAACTGCTGGAGTTACACAATATCTATTAGAATGAGTGTATTTACTAATATAAACTCCACCGTATCACCTATAATTTGGCCAATCACTCTTCGTGCCAACACTGAACACACAGAGTAAGTATAGCATGCTGGTGCAACGCTAGACTGAGCTTTCTCTGAGCAGCCAGCCCTGACAGACAGGAAAACACCCCCATGAGATCAGTTACAGAGCTAATATGTACCTGTCAAGGACCCTAATTACTTGCTCACACACATACACACACATTACAGCTGTCAGGGCTTGCAGTTAGCCCAACAAATCACCAGTTGTAAGACTAGCAGTGTCCAGGGACTGCGGCTAACTGGTAGCAGCCATGGCCTGCAGCAATACAGCAATGACACTAGGCTATGCCGGCCTTGTCTTTGACCCAGTTAGCAACCATGATGTGATGGGAGCCGGCTGGGTCAGGCTTAGAGTCTTTACTCTTTCAGTCTCCAAACACCAGAGATTAAAGCTGACTCAGACATGCATTCCTATTGCAGTGCAGGCCAGCAACACCTCTGTTTGGGCCAGCACTGGGAAACACACGCAGGCTTTAGTTTCACCAAAAAAAATCTTAACTTCCTGCATCAGAGTGAAGTTATGATCGTTTGTCATTTCAAAAGCTTTAATTTATGGGAAATTCCAGTTCTGATTAGCTATTTGAGTCATGATATAGTGTGTGTCTTTTATCTAGCCCATTTATTCTTCAGCCCATTATTCATTTATTATTATTAAGTCATTTCTTAAACTGTTATGAACGGTGTTGTGGTATGTTCAAAAGTACAATTATTTTGTCTGAAAAAAATTAACTTGTTCATTTTAATCTTATTTTAGCAGACATGTGAGAGAGTGCATTAGAAGTGATAGTGTTACATAAATCATATCAAATCCACACCGACTAAGGCATTTGCACTGTTGCCTCACAGGGGCCTGGGTTACAAACTCTAGATGTGTGCACAAGTGTTTTTGTGCGTGCTCCATGATAGAATAGCGTTCTATCCACCGCAAAAAATAAAGTCTGCTTCAAGTCAAAGCACCTTAAACTGGAACAGGACCCTCGTTGTGTTTAGACCAAACACAACAAGGGTCCTGTTCCAGTTCTTTTCCAGTCTCTATATAAAAGGAAACTCGTTTCACACCTCCACACTAATGGAGACAATAGCCTAGCCCTCCATTTCTAATTGTCAGGGGTGTCAGGAAAGTCCCACTCTGTCCTTTCAAAACAATGTGAGGTCGAGGTCGTCACCTGTGATAACCTTGGACTAGAGCTGGGCGATATGAGATTTTTTCATATCACGATATGTTTTTTTCATTTCAGGCGATAACGATATCTATCACGATATAAGCCAAATAACTATATTTGTAAGATTTAAATGTGCCGTTGCTCACAAGTAAAATGTGAAATAATCAGCAGCTTGTTTTTATTTAAATATTTATTTCCCATAATAAGTTCAACAGGGTAGATGTACTTAAGGAACATGAGACTTTTTCAGATAAATAAAGGCAATAAAAAGGCAGCCGCTAAAGCGTTTAAGTTTCAAAATAGAACAAACGAAACAGACTAAATTGTCAATTCCACTTAGAAACAAAATATTAATTCTAAAAATAAATCTTAGTTTGTTTTACAGAAGAACAGACAAAACTGACTAACTTTTGTCAATATCAAATAAACTGAGAACTAAAAGGAAATTCTCAATCTCTCCTTGTTGTATAGCTGAGCTTTTCAAACAGTTTTAACAGTTACTTTAGTCTGACAAAAGCCGAATGACGAATTAGCGCTTCCAGTCAGAGATTGAGGCTACGTCCACACGTACACGGGTATTTTTGAAAACGGAGATTTTCCGTTTTCGTTTTAAAAAATAATCCCGTCCACACATAAAGGCAGAAATGAAGGAAAACGCTGCTATGAACATGCCAAAGCAGCAGGTGGCGCTAGATTCCTAACCGTGCCGAAATGTTGGCCAATCAGAAGTCTAGAAGCCTCGGTGGGAAAAAGTAAACAAAGCTGCGGCATAGAAGCAGAACCGAGTCGTATGTGTGGAGGGACAGTAACTGTGTGTATATGTGAGCATTTAAACACTGCAGAGAGTAGAATTAACAGTAACAGTATTGTGCGGCTTGGCACTAGTTCTGTACGTAACAAGTCACGCGACGTGACGCTGCGGCTGTGATTGGTTCGGCTCTGCGCTACTTAATTTGGATTGGCTGACCTTTTTTTTTTTTTTTTTTTTTTAAGAGGACAAGAGCGGCGAGGTCTATCGCGATAGCTTAATTTCTCTATCGAGTAAAAGTTATATCGCGATACATATCGTTATCGTTCTATCGCCCAGCTCTACCTTGGACCCAACTATGTTTTAGCAAAAAGCTAAATAATTACTCTGGAATAAAAGGAATCAATAATTCCAATAATGGAAAGCCATAATGTCAAAAACAGTTCATATTCCTATCTGGAATCTAGTGATCTGCGATACCACTGATTATATAAATACAATTTAATTGAACTGATATTAACATATAATATCAGTTGCCCTGATGTGATCAGGGCATTGGCATAATGGTACATTATAAAATCTGTTTACATGTCATAAGGCTGTTGTTGCATTATATACCTTAGATTTGGCAGTTTTCTTGACTTTAGACACACCAAAGCCTTCATGCCCACATCTGATGGGTCTCAACGGACAACAAAAAGACGAATCTCCTGCTGCTACACTGGAACACAAAGTTCTGTAATTATGTAATAATGTGTCATCATAGAAGACATTAAACTACTTTACATCTAAAGGACTTTTGCTTTTACGAGTCACAGTAGTGTTTAGTGCAACTACAAGGTGGAACATGTAAGTATATTATTACAGTGCGTTATTACATACCAAGTAGCATGTTGCTATGCTTTGTTCATCTGCAGCGCTGTGATATGTAATATGTAATAAAACTGAAGTACACGATTGAAAAAAGATAAATGTTACAGTAGAATATAGATAATGCATAGTGTCTGTGCAGGGATAGAGATACAAACCATGAGTCCCACAGGCCTGAATGGGAACGTGAAGCCGTTTATAATTCTGACCTTGTTTTGTGCAGACAAAATGTTGGGGAAGTTGAGCATCGGTAGCTCCTAAAATATATTGACCATTCATTGTGCTCAAATAGATCAAAGCCTCCTCTACATCCTATCACGCTGTTGATCTTTTCTCAAGTCGTTCAGCTTTTTTTTCTTTTTTCTTCAAAAGATGGCAATCAACAAGAAATTAACCCTGTAAGACCCAACACATCCAAAAATAGCCAGAAAATTCAGATTTTTTGGGAACTGAGAAGTTTATTAAACCGTATAACAAAATCCACATTTTTTTTTGCTATATCATGTTGTGTATGTTATATTTTTATTATATATTTATTATATATTTTTATATCGCAATTGATACACTGGGCATTTTTGGCAGCTTTTTGTTAACAACAATGTTAATTTTAGATAAAAAAAAGAGTTTTGTCCATAACATTTTGAAATTATGGCAAGTACTGATCATTGTGATGAGATGGAGGTCTCAGAAACTCATGTATCAAATATGATACAAATGGCATTATAGGGTTAAATTCATAAAATCATATCTTTTAGTAGCCACGTTGAGTCAAAAACATATTGTTATATAAGAGTGCAAGAAGTTCACTTATGTGACTAACATGTAATACACAGGTGATTTTTTTATTTTCATCTGTGTGCTTTTTCCTTCAAGATTTTAAATTTAAGCTCCTCCTGGGGTCGACTGAAAGTTTCCTTTGGAGAGGTCAGAAGTTAAATCAGACTGTTCATACAGGATGCAGGAGTACAGGGAGGGTTTTCTGATCTGTCAAGTCTTGTCCATGGGGGGTGAGCTGCTAATGTTGCACAACAGAGTACCAGCATGTGGAACCACTGAGAGAGATTACTGCATTTACTCCTACACACTGAGCAGTTTCATTCCAAAGTGAGAAATTTGACAAGTGAAACTAACACCTTTGACGAGGGTTTGTGTTGAGAGCAGTTTCACAAATTATATCGAAATTACAATTAAAAATGACCATTTGCTTTGTGCATGCTGAACATTTGGAGGCGCAGACACTTTTCAAATTTCAGATGCTTTGAAGGACAAAGAGAAATAGAAGCAGAAAATGCATACAGTTATAATCAACATGAAAGCATGAATATCATGCTGCAATTTAACTGATTTATTTGTAAAAGTAAATCAGGTTTCGCTTGTTTGAAGTTTGCAGGCTATTCATAGTCTGTTTTCTTAATTTTTAATCTTTAATTGTTATGCTAGAATGCCAGCAGTCTACAATATAGGTGTGGATTTGGGGAACTAGCTACTATGGTAAGACATGCCACCCAATTCATGCTTATGAACCTTGCACGATGCTTTACAGCATTATATTTCCGTTAAGTTTTTAAGTCTTACTCCGTCCTACCTCTCTAAGCTGCTGCAGTCACTCAAATCAGCTGATCAGCAGCTTCTGGATGTGCCGAGAACACAGCTGAGGCATGGCTTCTGCTTTTGTCGATGACACTCCCAAATTGTTGAACTCGTTGCTGTGGCGCATTAGACAGGCCAGAAGACCCAACTCTTCTGCTTGGCTTTGGTTTCAGTGTGAGATGTTGGTTTTATTTTGCTTTTATTGTTTTCACTCTTGTCTTTATTGATGATTCATATTTTTATTCATCTTTAAAATTGGATTTTAATTTCATTTTATTCTCATGTTTTTATGTCTCCGTCCACCTATTTGGTCAGTGGTTGCTTTTCTTAAAGTATAGCTGGCTTAGTGATTCTCCAGAAATCATGAACCATCACACAGACAGAAAAATTGAAAACAAAAGTGAAAACATTCACCTGACTCAATAAGAACGCATCGCATGTGAAATGTAAAGGTTGGCACCAAATCGTGTCTTTCTCATTTTAAAGAACAACTTGTCATTTTGCCAAAAAGCCTAATGCTTCATAATTGTCATCCTGCATTTTAAAAATACATTGAGAAACAGAAAACAGAGAGGACGTAATGCCAAAACCCCAACCCTCTTCTGAAGGCCAAATATTGTTTTTCTCCTCGTGTTACTAAAGTACTTTTTCATTCCTCATTATAAGTTTTACTATAGGTTTAATTTAGCTTTTATAGCTGTCATAACCTTGACAGCAGTTTGAGGCAGAACCTGAATAGGAAGCAGCTGGAACCATTAACAGACTTCCCTCCCTTCTTTGTGCCGTACACATTCCATCTCATTCCAGGAGTTTGTCAGTATGGCCCTTTACCTGATGTCATTAGAGTTAATAAGGCTGAACCGTGTCCATGTGGACGATGGATTTAACCTAGAAGCTTGAATGCCTAGTGTTGTGTAACACACTCACACATACTATACAGCAAACAGGATGAGGAAGATGCCACCTTGTAGACACAGAAATAAAGACTTTTGCACAGAGACAAAGTCTGTACCCTAAAAATGCATTCAAAAAGGGTGCTTCTGTGACCTTGCTGGAAAAAAGGGCAATTGTGACAGATTATACACATTATAATGAATCTAATTAACCCCATTCAGTTGGAAACAGATAGCAGATTGACTACATTCAATTCAATTTTATTTATATAGCGCCAAATCACAACAACAGTCGCCTCAAGGTGCAACATGTATTCAACTTAGATAAGAAATCACAAGGGAAGAAAAGTACTAGAAGAAAAGGGCAGATGTGCACTTATATGGCCTCCATACATTTTACAGTTATCCAATTATCCACTATCCATGTTGAAGTTATTGTCCAAAAAATAAGCTCGTATTGAGAGGGTCAAGTAGGAAAAGCTCACTAACTTTCCATGGAATGAGACAGACAGACACACACACATGTGCGAAGTCACAGCGGCCACATCCATCTTTCATATCTAATCAATGAGATGGTCGACCAACAGAGTACCTACAGAGTAAAGAAGAAACAACCATGTTTTTATAATAAGCCAAACTGAAAAGCTGAGTCTTTAAGTAGTTATAAATGGATGAGGAAAAATGGTAAAAACTCTGTATGTTCACATTATCGCACTTCCCGCCTTCTCTCTCCCTCTTTTCCCAATTCCCTTCATCTCATCCACTCATACCTAATGTTTCTCCTCCTCCTCTTCGCCTCCCTCCTTTCCTCCCACTGAGACTATGTCCCCTACATGTCTAAGCCTGTGCTCACTGGTGTTTGATGTCAGTTAATTTGCTCCTGTGTTGACAGGTGGATGGCTGCTCAGCACAGCATCTGTGTGTGTGTGTGTGTGTGTGTGTGTGTGTGTGTGTGTGTGTGTGTGTGTGTGTGTGTGTGTTTATGCATGCGTTTTCATGTGTGTACTTGTATGTCCATTCAGGTATGAATCCAAGAGAGAGCAGAGCAAACCTGAGTAGTAGCATGCATGAACTGATATGTACTTATGTGCTAAACATATTAACATATTAATCTGCACAAACAGTATATTTTAATAATAATGGGTGTGTGTGTGTGTGTGTGTGTGTGTGTGTGTGTGTGTGTGTGTGTGTGTGTGTGTGTGTGTGTGTGTGCCCGTTCCCAAGCTGCTCACTGTGGTGTAATTGCTGCGTCTGAATTTGGTGCCCTGGATTATGGCAATTTACTCCCCCGGGAGTGCCGAGCACTGTGGGAAAACCGTAAGCCAGAGCGTGTCTGTGTAGATGTGTGTCTGTGTGTGCGTACTAGTGTGTGTTTTAGCTCTGTGGGAAAAGTGTATTTGCTCAGGACAAGGACACAATACAGGCTTTTCTCTACCATGCACAGTATCCCTTAGCATGCAGAAGTCTGTTTTAGTAGACCTGGCACACTTACGTAGTGTGCGTCTGGGTGTGTTGCATGTAACACACTGTAGGTGCAGCAAGTTAGAATGAGGCAATCCTCAGTGTTTTCGCAGGGGTAGGTGTGAAAAACACTGACATCCACCTGCTCCTAGCTTCTTGTTATTCATTTATACCCCCATCATCATCATCATCATGCTCAGTCAGGCAATTGAAATGATTTATTAGTTAGAAGCTATAGCGTGAGAGGTCTAGACTCTGAGGTCATTACTTTGTAATGAGGAGTGAGGAATAAATACCTCCTGCAGGTGGATGCTGGATGTTGTTGACCCGGTGGATGTCACAGAAAAAAACAAAAGAAAACAGTTGTATCCATGTTATGTACAGCAGCATATGAAAGCAAGGGTGATTTTTAGTAACCATGTAAACAACGGAGTAGGTATATTTTTCATTTTTCTATGAGTGGTGAAAACTGCTCCACAGCCGCTCTGCGTTTCTCCATAACAGCTTCAAATGGTTGGGAAGCTTCTGCTGCTGTCTGTATATAAAAACATCCTAGTACAGACGGTATTTGAATGTATTTGAGTAATAACAACACTTATAAATCAGATTTTTTTTTAAAGTTATATTCCTATATTAGTTTTTACCTGTGATGCACCTCAGATGCTCTGGCCAATGTTTAACTGCATTGAGTGCAGTCTGTCAGATGATTGTTTACCTCAGCTGTCAAAATGCCGGATATGAAGCATCCACGTTTATTTACTCTGGAGGAGGCTGTAAAACTCTGCGAAAGGATTGTTGAGTTACTGAAGCTCATATCAGACCGAGTGAGGTGAGTTGTTGTCAGGATACCCTGAACTTTCCTGTTGGTAAGTGCTGCTGTTTTTCCACTGTATTAGCGACTGTTCGCTGGTGTTTCTGAAGCTTAAAATTAAACCGAATTAGTGAATAAACTCACACAATGGGAGAATATAATCAAGATCATCAGTCCAACCACAATGTTAGCTTACAATCAGCTGCTGGTGTTATATAACTACGACAAATATAGGTATAGTGCAACTATCAGTACAGCATGATGATAATGGGAATAAATAATCACATTTATGCACTTATGTTAGAGCCCTGACTTCAATTCAAAAGATGAGGCTTCAGGTCAGAGTCGGGATGGAGTAGCGAGAAGTAATAATAATAATAATAGATACTTTATTGATCCCCATGGGGAAATTACTTGTTTTTCTCTGCATTTGACCCATTCACTCAGTGAAGCAGTGGGCAGCCCACTAAGAAGGCGCCCGGGGAGCAGTGTGTAGGGACGGTACCTTGCTCAGGGGTACCTCAGGGTAGCCGTTAAGTGGATTCGAACCGCCGACCTTCCGATCATGGGGCGACCACTTCACCTACTGAGCCATCCCTGCCCCTGTGAGAGCAGTGTTAGAAGTGACAGATGATGAAGAGCAGGAGAGAGGAGGAAAATTAGATCATTAGAAAGAGATGATGAAAATATAAAAGTACAGTTTTCAAATATTCATATATAGACGGAAGGAGCCATTTGCCATCTTTAAAATTAAAACTAACTCAAATTCTCACTTTCTCGGGAATTCTCAGGAATCTGGAACACACATCTCTAAAATAATTATAATTATTATACAGAGGGTAAACTAAACACCCAGTTTATCTATGACCAATGTTGAACTGCATCCATTAGCCTTTGCCTAGTTTCAAATATTTTCCTTGACTAGAATGTTTCTAGACTGATGTTAAATTAGGCACAAGGAACATCATTAACAGTCACGACACTGGATTTTTTCATTCTGTAGCACATCACTAAATTTATTATCTACATTCTAAATGTATCTCGGTTGCATGTTTTACAAGAGTTACACGCTTTTTTCTGCACAATTAAAGGATTTAAAAAGTCAAACATGCAAACATGAACTACAATTGTATGGAGAGGAGAAAAACAGTTTGCTGAAAACAGTTTGCTACTAAGAAGTGGTGCAGATTGCACTTTACCATTTAATAATAATAATAATGGATTGCATTTATATAGCACTTTTCGAGACCCTCAAAGCACTTTACAATTCCACTATTCATTCACTCTCACATTCACACACTGGTGGAGGCAGCTACAGTTGTAGCCACAGCTGCCCTGGGACAGACTGACAGAAGCGAGGCTGCCATATCGCGCCATCGGCCCCTCTGGCCATCACCACTCGGCGGTAGGTGAAGTCTCTTGCCCAAGGACACAACGACCGAGACTGTCCGACCCGCTTATGGTTTATCTTGTTATATTGTAACTGTGTGACAGTGCATCTCAGGCCACGGTGCAAAATAAAGCAAAGATAATGTAAAAAATTACTTTCCACATGGTTAAAATGTCTAAGTGTCAACCTAAGTGTGTCAAAAGTAATAAGAAACGTACAATACCTTTTTTGAGCAACACCAGTGTCAACACCAGCAGGGATTTCTAGCTGGTAAACAGCAGCATGTATCTGGGTTGATCTGCATCATTCAGATGTTGCTAAATTCTGAATACAAAATTGCAAATGATGGCAAAAATGTGTTATAGTGTTTCCATCTGCTTATTTGCTATGCAATGAGATAAACTGACACAAATTCATACCAGGTGTTGCAAACAGAAGCCAATACATGTTCATGTTTGTTAAATTAAATGAAAAAATTCACTTTAACTTTCATCACAATAAATTGTGAGCTGACGTTCTGACAGTGAAACGTCAGCTTATTGATTCTATTTTGGAGGCAGCTGGAGCTGTACGGTCCAACTTCTATGTTTTAGGAACAAAGACAGAGCTCGCAGATTTGTTAGTGAAATCATGAGGTTTTTGTGTTAAGTTTGAAAATATGTTACTGTAACCAGCTCTCCGTGTTAGCACGTGTTAGCTGTCTAAATAAATAAATACATTTGGGTAAATTCCCAGATGATTAAACATGCAACTATTTTGCTGGTAATAACCGAAATGAGTAAAGAAAATCAACAGCCTATTTACGCAAGATAATTCATAATTTTATTGGGGGGGTTATATTGGTTGGGTCTGATTATTGGGGGGGTCATAACCCCCCTAACCCCCCTGGAAATTACGCCCCTGGTTTTACCTAACCTAACTTAGAAGACAGTGCAACGTGTTTCCAGATTAACGATGAGAAATGAGCAAATCAGTCTTCTCCATTAGTTATCTCTGTTCCAAAGAACAATACATTGTTTCAAAGGGTAAAATGTGGCCGAGGCATACCTCATAAAATCTGGGTCCTATTGGCTGTTTAAGCAGGTTATCTGGCTACAGACACGGGAATCTTATGAGACAACGGCAGTGTACGGATGTGTGAGAACTACAGTTGGCTTAACGAGGGAAAGGTTTTTCTCAATAGTCTTTAAAGTCCACTCTACAACAGACTTTTATGACCATGTCGTGTGGACAGAGCTATTGACCTTTATGTTCACTTGAAATTTATAGTGCAACGAAAAGGGACAGCTGGGCTTGACACTGCACTCACACAACACCAAAAAGACAACACGGGTTCATTCACAAAAAAATCCCATTCAGAAATCACCCCTTATATAGCGAATGGGGAACGATCCGGCCATACAGGAATTTACCCATGTCAGTCTTGATTAAAAAACAAAACAAACAAACAAACAAACCCATAGTGATAGTTTAGTTAACATACAGATAACATACTTTACCTAACATACCTCGGACACCTCATTAGAATAAATTTTGAAGCATAAGAAGAATAACAATAGAAAATAAAAAAATAGAGTATTTTAAAACAGATATTTTTGCTTTCTCATTTTAGAGACACCTTCAGCTTTTCCTATGACCGCTTGAGTAGCCTCCCTAAAAAAGGATAGAGATCAGTGAACTTGGCTTTGTCTTAACTTAATGCTGGCACCTGAATGTCATTCCAAAACAGTTAAATTGTTTCACATTAAATCCGTGTAGTTGTTTGAGGTATTTTCTCCTGCTGTAAACAACATGTATTTTCCTGCATCTTTACCAAAACCTAATTGCTCAGTATTGCTGAGGGCAATAATACAGTCTATTAGCTTTCACCAAGCTGTACAGTAAAAGAAGGTTTGAGAGGACACGTTAGCCGGACTGCTTCTCTGACTTGGTGGTATGTTTGGTTCCTCTTGGTTAAATGAGTCAGTCTGCCTTGTGGTGTTTCTTCTAGTCTGAGAACGTCTCAGTTTCCTGGCAATTCCTCGTCGTTGATCTTTCTTCTCTGACCTGCTGATCTCAGCCTGTGATTCCTGCTGGGTCTGAATCATCACTACCTGTGCAAGCCAATCATAATCTGTGTGTTTGTGTGTCCTTGAAGGCCAGGCCACATGTGTGTGCCCACGCTGGGTAGTCAAACCCTGCGGTGCCTGATCCTAATGGATTTGTTTTAAAGGACCTTGACAAACACAGGAGGATAAAAGCTGCTGCTGCCATGTGAGCACAAGTCTGAATGGTTCCCAAATCTCCCTGGACTCCGAAGGGTAAGCATTTGTGTTAGAAGCATGCATTTGCTTGTGTGTGTGTGTTTTTCCCAAGTCTCAGCAGTCATATGTCTTATTGCTGTGTTGTTACATCCTTTGGTGGCCAGGTAAACACTCATACAAACACACAACACCACAAAGCATTCAAATCCTAATGTCAGCAGCTGCCACCCATGAATAATGAGGGTTTTAGAGGCACTGATGAGACAACTGCAACACATGCTATGGACTTCCTCTTTAGCTGTTGCCATGAATTGGTGAAATCCAGAGAAGTACCGCACTGCAGATTGACGAGCTGGTTAACTTTTGTGATTCTCTTTGTTTTTAATTTTTTAATTTTTAATTTTGTATATAACCAATTCGCCTCAAGGAGCTTCAGATTGCAAAATACTCTACATGCTCTACATGTAACAGAGAGAAAACCCCAACTATGACTCTCCAACAAGCTGAAGATGCATTTTTCTTGTTATTTATTTTGGACTTCAGGGCCACGATACGTATTTAAGAAACTGAGAACAGTGCAAAAATATTTCACAAATATCTGTCATGTCAAAATATCTGTCATGTCGTCATGTAGGAGAAGGTCATGCCTCACGCCTGAGCCCTTTAATATCAGCTGGATGATGCTCAAGATGTTTTATTGAGTCTGGTGGCTGATGCCAACTTCTATGCTTTCGGGTGCAGGAATGGCAGAGAAGCAGATACCAACAGACTGGAGGAGCTCATCCACAAGGCCAGTAATGTTGTGGATGTAGAGTTTGAGTGCCTGACAGACGCCGTCCAAGTTTCACACAGTACTGGACAGTCACACGAACACGTTCAGCAAAAGACTCAGTCCATCAGAGAAGAAGAAATCATTGCTATCCATGGCCATCACTTTTACATATCTTACATAACATTGTTTAACTTTGGAGTATTTATTTTATGATATGACATATGCAGCTTGAATGGAGCGCCTGCTTGAATGCTTTTAAACAAGCATTGTAATTCGAATTCTGATAGTTTGAAAACATCATAACTGGTGCAAAATAATGAAATAACAATCTTGCTATTGCGTGATCACAACCTTTAAAATACTAGTCAGAGACAACAAGCATGCAATTGTGGGCATAGTGAAGCTTTAAACAAAGCACCAACATGTTTGACAGATGTGCAGATGAAACAGTATTTACGATCACAAGCTACTTGTTTTTTTCTCCACATTTCTCTGTTTCCATCACCTTAACAGCTTTTGATTTTTGTTTAATCAGGTTATATGACTTGTCTCCATAACTCTGCCTGTTTCCTCTTGTCTGAACTGTAGCGCATTCTTTCTGTTTCTGGTGGTATGTGTCCACAGTATCTGTCAGTTCCACACTTTAATTCTCTATGTAACCAGCTGTTCAGCCTATGCACTCGAGAGGTGGGATGTTGAGTCGCCTGCTCCTCATTAACACATAAGTCTTAATTCTCTGTGTCTGGACTCATAACATGTGAGTAACTAGCCACAGTCGAACGAAAATAAAGACAGATTCCAAAACCTTTTTTTTCACATCAATGTTTTCACAAATGCATTTGGATGATTTGTTTTTATAGTACATGAGAAAGTATGCCAGCAAGCCACCGTGTTACTTGAAGCTTTAAATTCAGAAGTGGACAGCCCACCTAAGCCACGCTTCACATTGTGTTTGGTTCCGTGTCTGCATGGTTGTAGCAGAGTGAGAGAACAAAGCAGCAACTTCTGGGGTTTAAAAACGAAGCCAAAATGGTAGCACCCAAATCAGCCTCCTGAGGCTGACTCCAAAAGTGAGTTAATTCGACTTGTTAAAACTTTATAGCTGTAAAAAGCATATTTAGAGCTTTTGTTTCACTTCTGACGAGGCAAATTCCAGTATCTTATTTATCTGTTACACTGATTAGCACGATTGTGTTTTCATACAGTTGGATGTAGCATTTAACCAAGCTTGCTAGTGTTAGCTGAGTTTAGCATGCCATCATGTTGTCCAATTCTAATAACCTCTGTTTAAAAAAAAAAAAACTATCATGACATCAGACAATAACCCTTCAAAATGTTTGCACTTACAGGAACTACGTCCATCTTCTATATACAGACAGCGGAGCAAACCTATAATAATAATAATAATAATAATAATAATAATAATAATAATAATAATAATAATGACAACAATCCCCCACCCTTATCAGTGCCATCATCTATCTTTCTAATTCATTGCCCTCCAAGCTTCCATTGCTATGAAGAGCAGCATTGCTTCAAGTGAGATAAACGCCCTGCGGACATACATGAAGCTCATTGGGGGGGGTTGCATTTTGTGCTGAATTCTGTCCACAGCTTTATTGTCTTGTTTCAAACATTACTGTGTCTGATGTGGGCGTGTCTGATCATCACTGTGTTTTCTTTGAAAGTAAAATCTCAGCCCACATAAATATATCAACAACAGTGATCACAAAACGGTGTATAACTGAACACAGTAGTGAGATCTTTAACCAGGTCTTCCCATTAACACCTGACCTGTCCAAAGGTTCAGTCAATGAGCTCATCAATAGCTTCAATGCAAAAATGTTAAATGTAATGGATACAATTGCTCCCATTAAGGTGAAGGTTATCTCTGGAAGGAAAAAGTCTCCATGGAGAAACTCCACACTGGTAAAAAATGAAAAAAGAGAGTGTAGGAAAGCTGAGCGCAGATGGAGAAAAACAAACCTCCAGGTTCATTATGACATCTATAAAGAGAAACTTCACAATTATAATTTACAACTGAGGAGTGCAAGAAGGTCCTACTTCTCTGACATCATCACTAAAAACAGCCATAATGCTCGGGTCTTATTTTCTACAGTTGACAGGCTAACAAACCCTCCTGTGCCAGTGGCAGCTGAACTTCATTCAACCATGGCCTGCAATGACTTTGCCAAATTCTTCACAGACAAAATCCAAAAGATTAGACAAGCAATTGGTACATCAACAGCAGATCCAGGATATGTACTGTGTCCACCGAAAAACTGTTTAAACACCATGAAAAAGTTTCACCCTATTAACAGCAAAGACCTGGAGGACATCTTAGGTCAACTGAACTCCTCCTCCTGCTGTTTAGATGTCCTGCCAACAAGTTTTTTCAAAAAGGTCTCAAAGACTTTAGAGTCAGACCTGTTACAGATCGTCAACTTTTCTTTATTATCAGGTGTGTTTCCGGAACCACTAAAAACTGCTGTAATTAAACCTATACTGAAAAAGCACAATCTTGACAAGACACAAATGAAAAACTACAGGCCGATCTCAAATCTCCCATTTTTAAGTAAGATCATTGAAAAAGCAGTTTCTCAACAGCTCAGTTACTTCTTAAAACAGAATAATTGCTACGATGCCTTCCAGTCAGGTTTTAGACAGAACCACAGCACTGAAACCGCTCTGACCAAGTGTTCAATGACATATGTCTGAATGCAGACAGTGGAAAAATGTCAGTCTTAGTTTTACTGGATCTCAGTGCAGCATTTGATACAGTTGACCACAACATATTACTCAAACGACTGGAGAACTGGGCAGGTCTTTCAGGAACTGTACTAAACTGGTTCAAAACATACGTAGAAAACAGGAAATACTTTGTATCAATAGGTAACTTCACATCTGAGCAGACAAGTATCACATGTGGAGTTCCCCAAGGTTCCATCTTGGGACCCCTTCTGTTTAACATTTACATGCTCCCACTGGCACAGATTATAAAGAACAACAAAATAAACTACCACAGCTATGCAGATGACACACAAATATATATCACAATGTCACCAGGAGACCGAGGCCCTGTACAGGCTCTTGGTAAATGCATTGAGGAAATTAATGACTGGTTGTGCCACAATTTTCTCCAGCTAAACAAAAACAAAACTGAGGTAATAGTCTTTGGCGCCAAAGAAAAACGATTACAGGTCACCAGAGAACTTCAATCTATACATCTAAAAACCACAAACCAGGCGAGAAATTTGGGTGTAGTGATGGATGCAGACCTAAACTTAGAAAAACACATTAGGACAATAACAAAATCAGCTTACTATCACCTCAAGAATATTTCAAGGATAAAAGATCTGATGTCTCAACAGGACCTGGAAAAACTAGTCCATGCATTCATCTTTAGTAGGCTTGGCTACTGTAACAGCATCTTTACAGGTCTACCTAAAAAATCAGTCAGACAACTACAGCTCATTCAGAACTCTGCTGCTCGAGTCCTCAGTAAGACCAAAAAAGTGGACCACATCAGTCCAGCTCTGAGGTCCTTACACTGGCTGCCTGTCCGTCAGAGGATAGACTTTAAAGTTCTGATGCTGGCCTATAAAGCTCTGAATGGTTTAGGACCAAAATACATCAATGACCTCCTGACCCAGTATGAACCATCCAGATCCCTCAGGTCATCTGGATCCGGTCTTTTATCAGTTCCCAGAGTCAGAACCAGACACGGAGAAGCTGCATTCAGCTTTTATGCTCCTTATATCTGGAACAAACTCCCAGAAAGCCTCAGATCAGCTGAAACACTCAGTTTATTTAAATCCAGGTTGAAGACTCACCTGTTCTCAGCTGCATTTGAATAAAGCACCAAATCCGCACTTAAGCTTAAATTTCAAAACTTACATTTTAACTACTGATTTTATCTACTGTTCTGATTTTATCTGTTTTGATTTTATATACTGTTTTGTTAGTTTGTTTGTTTGCTTGTTTTAATCAATTTTAAATCATGCTTTTTATTTGTTTTGGTTTCTTATGTCTCTGTAAAGCACTTTGAATCACCTTGTTGTTGAATTGTGCTATACAAATAAACTTGCCTTGCCTTGCCTTGTTGTGCATTTCCAAAGAGGTTTTCTTCACGCACGTCCTTTTCTTTACTTCTCGTGTTAGTAAACAACCAACACACGTGTGATCCATCTTTGTGCATTCCCAAACAACACAAAGCTCCACGCAGTAACTTACTTTGATGTCTGGCCCCATGTGTTAAGGTTACTTACAAACCTGCTGCAAACACAAAATGCCTGACTTGCTGTCTGTGCACCAGAATATATTTCCTCCATTTTTTTCTCATGAACTTGTTTTACTGTACTACAAATGAGTTTACATCGATCAGCGTTTGAGTAGCACAGATGTATTTACATGAAAGGTTGCAGACTGTTTAAGCATCTCTGAGACTCAGTCATGAATAACTGTCACCCTGTCCACTTCCATTTTCCCTGTCTTCCTGTCATCTTTGCTTTCCTCAGTTTGTGTACTCTGTAACCTCTCAGTTCATTAGTGCTATTTATCATAGCTGGATTCTGCAATCAGTCTTTCTACACTGCAGCACTCGCCAAGCAACACATCTATGGACAAGCTGAGGCTTGAGAGGGAGAAGTACTGTCAGTGTGAGCAAGAGAGAAGGGGCTCTTAGTATAATGCCACCTCTATGCTGCTGATGAGCATAAATTATCATCTGCTCCATATTGTCAGGGGACAAGCAGAGGGACTCGTGTCGTAATCCCACATCTGCACAAAGTACACATGCTCCCTGCATCCTCACGTCATATCATATCACAGTCTGCGTCTCCCGTAAAACCCTGATGTGGATCTCGTTGCACCTGACAGGTAACAACTAAGTTATTTGCTAGTTCACTGCCAGCAGAAACATTCCTCTCACATTCCACACATCCTCCTGTGACAGGAAGTGCACAGGCAGGAGGGTGATGTTGTACTAAATCACAATACAACACAGTGTTGTTATTTACTATATTATAGCAATAATATAGTAAATACAGTATAGTGCAATATTCTATCAAATAAGACTTAAGTTAATTTGTACACAAGGTTTACAGTGGTGTGAAAAAGCTATCCGGTCTTTAAGTCTGACGTCATTAGCTGCGTCTGGGCCCAAACTCCACAGCAGGTCTTTAAGTCAAACGAGCACTACAGCATTACTGAGAGTTGAAAAACTGTCTAAATTCCTTCATCTGTAATAAAATGATCAGCGTTGCTGCTTTACCAGGTGTAACGATTAAGTTTAACATCCAGGCATCCATGAAAACAGAATTTATTAAATTTAACGGAGTTAGAAGTTGGCGAAGGAGAACAAGTGAGATACTCCATCCACAATAGTCATTAATATACTGCTGCATGGGCTGGGCTGTAGTTGCATCCTAAGGTTTTAAAAGCTGAGCTTTAAAATGATTAACAACCGAGAGAGGCTGACAGTGATCACTGACTGTTTTTAGGGGCTTGTTACAAAGCATTAAAACATGTTTAAAGCACAATAGTCTGGTTAGACGCAGGGTAGTTTGGGCCCGGAAGCAGGATTCAGCACGTCATCACTTAAAGACCGGATTGCCCCCTTCCTAACTTCATAGTGTTTTTTTATATTTTTCACGCTTTTAAATTTTAATATTAGACGAAGATAACTCGAGTAAATACAAAATGCAGTTTTTAAATGATGATTTCATTAATTAAGGTCTGGTGTAAAATAAATCATGAATTAACTGTGTTTAACCATATTTTTTTTAGAAAGCTGAGTTCAGTTTTACTAAACACACTGAGGCCAGAAAACTAGCAGACATGCTGAATCAGGAAATCTTACACTGACACTGAAATCACGGACTTGCAAAGCCATTTCTAAGGCTTTGGGACTCCATTGGACCACAGTGAGAGACATTATGCACAAATGAGGAAAAAACATGAAACCATCGTGAACCTTCCCAAGAGTGACCGGCCAACCAAAGTTACTCCAACAGCCCATTGATGACACATCCACGAGGTCACAAAAGAGCAACCTGCAGAAGAGTTGCAGGCCTCACTTGCCTCAGTTAAGGTCAGAGTTCATGACTCAACCATAAGAAACAGACTGGGCAAAAACAGTATCCATGGGAGAGTTCAAGGAGAAGACCACTGCTGAGCATAAGGAACATAAACGTCTCAGTTTTGCCAAAAAATATCTTGATGATCGCCAAGATCTGGCATAAAACTAACACAGGAGAATGTCTGGTGATCTGTTTGTGACCTCAGGCTGAAGGGCACTCTGAATGGCTTAAGAAAAACAAAATGAAGACTTTGGAATGGCCCAGTCAAAGTCCTGACCTGAACCTGATTGAGATGCTGTGGCACGACCTTAAAAAGGTTGTTCATGCTCGAAAAAAGTCCAATATTTTATTGCAGTTGTTTCTGCTAAGGGTGGCCCAAGCAGTTATTAGAGTTAGTGGACAAAAACTTTTTCACACAACTGTATACACAAGTCATTGGACCATATTACTGTAAAGCAGTGATCATTTTCCATACCAGTGTAAAGACGAAAATGAAGTTACAATAGAAGAGTCAGTGGTTTTGAAGAAAATGATGCGTTCTGTTCAATCTGCTCTGCTTAGTAAGCAGTTAGTGACTATTTGCAGACAACTTGTCACCTTCTTTATCAGTTATAAGCAACAATCTCAAGGCGGTTTTAGGAGAAGCAGATTATACATTTTTAGCAATTAGTTGCTTGAGGTTTCCTGTAGTTGCTTGGTGAAATTAGTTGCTGTTTAGGCAATTCTTGTTTTTCCTTAGTTACTGGTAGTTACCATGGGACCACTGACAAGTCTTTAGGCCTGCATGACAGGGGCTTAGCAAATGATTTCATAATAACTACACTGAACAAAAATATAAACGCAACACTTTTGTTTTTGCTCCCATTCCCCATGGGATGGACGTAGAGACCTAAAATTCATTCCAGATACACAATATAACCATCCCTCCCAAACAGTGGTCACAAATCAGTCCAAATGTGTGGTAGTGGGCACATCTGCTATATTGAGATAATCCATCCCACCTCACAGGTGTGCCACATCAGGATGCTGATCTGACATCATGAGTAGTGCACAGGTGTACCTCAGACTGCCCACAACAAAAGGCCACCCTGGAATGTGCAGTTTTTTGCGCTATTGGGGGTATGGGGACCCAGAACCGGTCAGTATCTGGTGTGACCACCATTTGCCTCATGCAGTGCAACACATCGTCGCATGGAGTCTATCAGATTGTCAATTGTGGCCTGTGGAATGTTGGTCCACTCCACTTCAATGGCTGTGCGAGGTTGTTGGATATTCGTGGGAACTGGTACACGCTGTCGTATACGCCGGTCAAGCACATCCCGAACATGCTCAATGGGTGACATGTCCGGTGAGTATGCTGGCCATGCAAGAACTGGGACATTCTCAGCTGCCATCTGCCCTGAACAATGTGAACCATGATTCATCCGTGAAGCGCACACCTCTCCAACGTGCCAGACGCCATCGAATGTGAGCATTTGCCCACACAAGTCTGTTACGGCGATGAGCTGGAGTCAGGTCAAGACCCCGATGAGGACGACGGGCATGCAGTTGAGCGTCCCTGAGACGGTTTCTGACAGTTTGTGCAGAAATTGTTTGGTTGTGCAAACCAATTGTTCCAGCAGCTGTCTGGGTGGCTGGTCTCAGACAATCTTGGAGGTGAACCTGCTGGATGTGGAGGTCCTGGGCTGGTGTGGTTACACGAGGTCTGCGGTTGTGAGGCCGGTTGTATGTGCTGCCATATTCTCTGAAACGCCTGTGGAGACGGCTTATGGTTGAGAAATGAACATTCAATGCACGGGCGACAGATCTGGTTGACATTCCTGCTGTCAGCATGCCAATTGCACGCTCCCTCATTGCTTGTGACATCTGTGGCATTTTGCTGTGAGACAAAACTGCACATTCCAGGGTGGCCTTTTGTTGTGGGCAGTCTGAGGTACACCTGTGCACTACTCATGATGTCAGATCAGCATCCTGATGTGGCACACCTGTGAGGTGGGATGGATTATCTCAATATAGCAGATGTGCCCACTACCACACATTTGGACTGATTTGTGACCACTGTTTGGGAGGGATGGTTATATTGTGTATCTGGAATGAATTTTAGGTCTCTACGTCCATCCCATGGGGAATGGGAGCAAAAACAAAAGTGTTGCGTTTATATTTTTGTTCAGTGTATAAGCAAACTCCAGCGACCACCCACAAGCACTCAGGGATTATTCATTTTTCCCCAGCAACCATGGTTGCCAGGTGGTTGCCAATCAGTCTCTAGGCCTTGTGACTGAGGCAACCCAATTGAAAACCTTGCAGATTTTGAAAAATTGTAAAATTGTAATAATAAACTAGCATACTGTCTATATTTTACATGCACAGCCCATTTAAAACGAAAGAGTTGAATTGGGGCCTTTTTCATGTCAGCAATCCCAACTGCACTTCAACGCAGCTGCTTATGTCACCAGTCATGACAATGGGAACCAATTGGTGGTGGAAAGACAGAAGGATACTCCCTGCTTCCTGTTTCCTGTCAGACAGGGCAGGGTAAAATAAACTTGAGACAGTTTGTCTTTTTAATGTCCCAGCATCACTGTGTAGTGACTCATTTTTATGACCGTTTAAAAACGATTGTTAGGTGGAAATAACAAAGAGCGCGTTTCTGCTGGAATTTTTCAGGTTTCACTCTGGTTTGGTCATGGCAAAAGGAAGACTTATTAGATTTCAAAGTTACTTTTTGACTCAAAAATGAAACAGTGAAGCAGTGTTTGGGCCCAACAGCTGTTACTTGTGTTAATAATAAAAGCGGATGAGTCAGGTTCTTTTTACTGTACCTTTGCAGTGGTCCAATGTTGCCTATTCTTATAATGCTAGCTGTAAAGCTAATGTTGTTTTTATAGTTTATTGTTTCAACAATAAGTAGAAAAACTCACTATATAAAATAAACTGTACAGCAGGATTTTCCTTAGATCATATTGAGAGTATTTAAGTAGTTGACTTGAGGACAAATGGCTACTACTTACAGCTACTCAAGTGGGTAAAAAAAGATCATAGCTAAAAACCTTTCATCTTCAGGTGCACGCACACACACACGTTCTTCAACAAAATGTCTAGTTGTGAATCCAACAGTGGTTCATGTGGCTTGTTGGACAACATGTTTACGACTGAGGCTCCATTTTATGGTGCTAGAGGTGAACAGCAACTTTACAGTACTCTACTGGCAAATTTTGCCTGTATTTACTGTAGATTTTGCAGTCAATGTTATATAGTACAAGTACACACAAGGTCAAGAGCTCACTCAAAGTTCAGTTCACACTAAATAAAATTAACTATAGCACATTAAGGGCTTACAATTTTTGAGCTAAGTTCAAAGTGACAAACTACTTTATTAATGAGCCGGTTTTGCCTCCTCTTAAATCTGAGCAGCCAACATTCAGAGTCCAGAAAAAACTATGCATATGCACTTTACCATGTAGACAATGTGTCCTACAACAGGGCAAAACAGATCAGCTTACAAATGCAAAGCAGCTCGTAGAAAACAACGCTTTTGATAGTGGGGTTCTTTACCAGGATGGCCATATGTGTGCTGAAACAGCACACACCCCATCACATGCAGTGCACAAGCTTCATGTCACCCAGTAACTATCGAAAGAATGAAGACTGTTAAGCTGACAACATTTTTTGCTCAACTCTCCGTTTACTATGATTCAAGGAACATGCTGCACATTTATGCACAACACTGTTTACAGTGCACTCTTTTTGCATTTGGCAGGCAGAGCTCAGTTATGGCCATATGCAGATTGGTACTTCAGGGTAACGAATGACCACTCATGAACTGAATGATGAACTGAATATGTCTTTAAATATAAATATTCATTAATCACTTTAGAAATGACCATGTGCAGTCACAACATACATCTGGAAAATGACTAAGGCTTTAGATTTGCTCCTGAAAACAAAACTAACCCTCAACATCCTAAGTGCACGAAAAACATCTGTCTGCACCAAAGCAGACAGATGTGGAAACATATGATACTGTGTGTGTTTGCGTGTGCGTGCGTTCAGGATTGATGGATTTGGAGCTGGGCACGTTTGTCAGTAGGAATTGTCAGCTTTGTGTGTCTCAGCCTCCAGACAACATGGATGCGGATGTCAAGTGTGTCTCGACTTCCACAAGTTTTACAGAATGAAAGCGGGAACTGGGACGCCCCACTGACACAGAACATTTGGTGCTGTCACTGTGTTTTTAGACAGTAATTGTGAGCATATGTGTGTATACATCTGTGGACTGTATCTGTGTATTGACATGTATATATACATGCGGTGTGAGTTTGGAGTGTGCAATTCCCAGTAGAAGCTGCGTGCGTGTATCAGTATGTTAGTTGTGACTTGAACACACACCCAAAAGGCTCACATATCCTCTGACTGGAACACTCACCACCAGTTGATGCTCCTCTATCTGCCTTTATGAGTCAGTGTGTGCATGTGTGTGTGACTTGGCTAGTTGTCCTTCTTTTTAACTAGCTTTATTAGCATGTGGCAGGCTAATTGAAGCCATTTGCAGGCCCTGCTGCCTCTTTAGTGACGTTCCAGAGGGCTTTACAACCTCGCAGCTGGATCCTATTGTCTCGGAAAGTGATGTGGGGAGAAGAAAGGCGGTTGGACAGAGATAGAGGAGGTGAGAGCAGAGAAAGGAAGAGTGAAAGCACTTTAAACTTCTCTCTATCGTCTTCAAACTGCACCAGGACAATGCATACCAGGCCGCAGCCTGGTTTTTGGAAGTTCACGCTGGTCCAGCACTGATGCTGAATAATGTGTGGAATTTCACACATATGTTGACCTATGATTAACAACAGATATTTTATTGTTCAAATCTTGCAAGGACCATCTGTTTGCTCTCAGTTTAATTTTCCTCCTTAAGGCTGCACATGGCAACTGTAAGACATTTCAGAACTTCAATACACCGAAATCTTGAGGCATGATGTCAGTAGATTAGGGTGACAGTGCACTCATGTTAACATTACAAATCCTTTATTCCAAATGAAGGGTTGGAAGATAAAAGAATAGAGCTTCCACACACACAACACGTGTGAAATCGAGCTACAGTTTTGGCAACTATTTCACAAAGAACCTATTTTAGGAACATTTCCAACGAGCAAAAACATTAAGACCATTTGGTTAACATGTTGTTGGTCCTTCACACACTTTAAGTTTAAAAGGTTCACTGGAGGCATGGACTCTGCAAAACCTCTCAGTTCCTCCTGTGGGATCTACTGACAACAAACAGTCTGAAGCTCCCTACAAGCCTTTGTTTTCAGTAGGGCTGCCACGATTAGTCGACTATCAAAATCGTCGACGACTGATTTAATAGTCGACGCATCGTTTGAAGCTTTGTAAGATCCCCAAAGACGCAGGAATAAGTAGCAGGATTTAAGAGTGTAATAACGGACTGAAACAGAAGATGGCAGCACTGCATGTACAAGGATGCCAGCTGCCGTTAAACCCCGAAGAAGAAGAAGAAGCTGTGTCCCAGAATTCATAGCGCGGCCCAGCGCAGTTGTCAACAATGGCGGCAGCTAGTTAGTTTTAATATTACTCTTATTATTCTTTCTGGGTCACAAAATAAACGTTTAACATATTTTCAGGCGAGAATGTAGCTGTGTAAACCTCAAATATCTGCTCAGTTTATCAAGACACCACATATTTTCAAAAGCGCTCCGACGTTTTCGGAGACGTCTGTTACCCACTAGCTCGATAGCTAGCCGGGGGCAAGGTCACTAGCGCCGTGAGAACACCGGACTCCCGGCTAATCGTTTTCAAACCCACCACTGTCTTTCGCTACTCAGGGTAAACATATATAAGTCACTTAGATAACTTAAAAATGTTATTGTTTGCCTTTTTTTTAGTATTTTATTTATTAGTATTAGTATTTTTATTTAGATAGCAAGGAGTTTATTAAACTTCACTGAAACAATCTGCAAATTTCATTAAAATTTAATAAACTATCATCTTGTCTTTATTTTTAGTTAGCACAGACCTTAAACACTTAAAGCTGTAAGCTAATGATAGTTATATAAGAGCAGATGCTGCTGGTGTAATAAGCTGTAGTTTTACGGCCAATGGATGATGATCTGATTAGTCGACTAATCGCAAAAATAATCGGTGACTAGTCGACTATCAAAATAATCGTTTGTGGCAGCCCTAGTTTTCAGACATCCTCAGATCCAATCATCCCACCACAAGGTTTTGGTCTTTAGAAATTGGTTTAGCCATGAACACCTGCTCACTTCTTTCTGCTGGCTGATGGCTTTGATGGCTGCTTGCCATCAGACTGTCCCAAAACAATTCATTAGCCATAGTTATGAGATCTATCCATCCATTTTCTTCTGGTTACCCAGTTACCATAGGGTGAGAAGTGGGGTACATCCTGGATAGGTTGCCAAACTAACAGAGGGAAACAGTCAACCATGCAAACTCACATTCACACCTACAGGCAATTTAGAATAGCTAATTAGCGTAATTCCACCAATTGCATGTCTTTGGAAAGTGGGAGGGAGCTGGAGCACCTAGAGACAGCCCAAGGAAACACAGGAAGACCATGTAAACTATTCAAACAAAGGCCCTGGCCAGATGGAAGAGTCAAACTCATTGATATACGTCCATGTTGTGGATGTAAGTCTGTTTGTAGATCTCTTTTGAATAAGATGACATTTTGTGCCAGCATTTATGCACCATCCCATAAGATAATGCAAGTGTCTTGACTTTAATAAACCTTATCAAGTTCCAAAAAGAGCAAACAGTTGTTCTATGAAGTAAGAATAGGAGCTTAACTGGGTATGGTGAGCCAAAAGTCAGTTTATAATGTCACACCCCACATAAGAGCTGCAGTTTGTGAGCTGCTCTTATGCATAATCTGATTCTGATTCATTGGTTCACTGGTTTTATATTGTGAGTGTACAAACAATATATGTAGTTTGAAAAGGGTCAAATTGCGATGGAGACACTAGACAAAAGCATAAGAACACCTCACAAACTGCAGCTCTTGTGGGGTGTTCCTGGTCTCCAGCGGTCAGTATCTATTAAAATGGTCCTAGCAAAGAACAGTGGTGAACCAGCCACGGGGTCATGGGCAGCCAAGGCTCTTTGCTTAAACGTGGTGAGCGATCAACAGATGAACTACTAAAGTTCAAATTGCTGAAAGTTAATGCTGTTTCTGATAGAAAGGTGTCTGAATATTGAGTGTATTGTTTGTTTGCATCAGTTTGTTGTGTATGTGGCTGCATAGCTTCAGATGAGTCAGTTTTTCCATGACCCCTGTCCACCACTGAAAGTGCCAACAGAGGGCACATGAGCATCATAACTAGATCACAAAACAATGGAAAAGGTGGCCTGGTTTGATGAATCACATTATTTTTTTACATCACATGAATGGTGAGTGTGTGAGCATTTGTTATCCAGGGAATACCTGGAACCAGGATGCACTATACAAAGAAGTCAAGCCAGCAATAAGATTGGTGATCTATCCAGGGCATACCCCATCTCTTGCCCTATGGTAGCTGGTCAAGCGTAAGAAAATGGATCTCATAACAATGCCTCGTGAATTGGTCTGGGACAGTCTGATGGCAAACAGACTGCTGGCTCTTGAGTGTGTTGAATGAGAAATAAGTGGGCAGGTGTACATGGCTAATCCAATTTCTAAAGACCAAAACATTGTGGCAGGATGACTGTGTCTGAGGATATCTGAAAACAAAGGTTTGTAGGGAGCTTCAGGCTGTTTGTTGAGAGTAGATCTCACGGGAGGACTTGAGAGGTTTTGCAGAGTACAATTTGTGAAACGTTCTGTTAGGAAATCCTGGGCCCCGCCATCCATGTGGATGTTACTTTGACATGAAGCACCTAGCTAAGCATTGTTGCACACCACCCTTTCGTGGAAACAGTATTCCCTGATGGCTGTGGCCTCTTTTAGAATGATGTACCCTGCCACAAAGCAAAAATGGTTCAGGAGTGGTTTGTGGAGCACAATAATGACTTTGAGGTGTTGTCTTGGCCTCCAAATTCCAGATTTCAATCTAATCAAGCATGCGTGGGATGTGCTGGACGGATATGATGGACAAGCAAGTCCGATCCATGGAGGCCTCACCTCACAATTTACAACCCTTAAAGGAGCCGTTGCTAACATTTGGGTCCGGATACCGCAGCCCACCTTCAGGGGTCTAGTGGAGTCAATGACGCAAAAAAGGCAGATTGGTGTACGCAAAACTATCCAGCTGTACATTAGTAAAGCCACTAAATAAACTTATACAGTAACGTTACTATAGCCCTAACTTTGTGTCTCACATTGCCATGAGAATGCATTCAGTTGGTGGTGCAGAAAATGTATAAATGTGCTTTAATATTTCATCCTGATTTGCTGCCACGTCTGCTTTGTAATGCTTACGTTTCAGTTCATTTAAGACCGATTAAAAAGATGATTAGTGTTTATTAGTATTTATAATGTAATATATTCAATTAAGCTCACTTTGATTCATGAAAAACCAAAATGATTTCCACATCTCCACCATCATATGGCACTGTCAGACATGAACTGAGTTCCTGGGTATCATGTTTGTGGATCCAGTTTAAATTTCAGAGCTCTAATGAGCAGCTGCCACATTAAAAATAAATGGCAGCACTGAGAGCACACTTGTGAATTTACAAGATAAATTCATTTTTGCAGCATTGCATTAATATGAACGTGTATGCATATGCGTCAAATAAAGCATTAAACCCTTTTTATGAGAGCATAGAGGAAGTTAGAGAGCTGGAGAGATTTCACTGTGAAAGCTGATAACCACAGTTATGATACCTCTTATCTGAGATACTGTGGTTTTAGATTTCTTTTCAAGCCAGGGTATGTTAAACGTGCATAGGACTTCCTTCTGGGATTTTTACATCACTGTCCTGCCCTATAAATTGCCAAAATAATCTAATGCAGTCAATGTACTATTTAGCAAAAATCCATCAGAAGACTCCAGATGAATTTAAGGAATGAGTCTTTGTATTTTGTATTAAAAGGCACATCTGCTTTGTTTGTAGATAAACAAGTCGTGAATGAATTATACGAGTTCACACAATGCTTTCAGCTCACGAGACGGTCCACAGAAATGTCTGTGTCTGTGTGTTACCCGATACAGTTTGCCTTCCTATGGCAGAGGACAAGCTGTAATTTAGAGTCTAACATGTCACTGTAAATCTCTGTGTGACTGTTGCACCTTCACTTGAAACTGTTAAAATATCTCTCTGTTTATCTCTTCGTGAATTTCACTCTAACTGTTATCTACTGTGATGAACTGGGTCTCTTGCCTCAGTTTTCTAGTTTCTACATGCTCTAAACTATTGACAGCATCAAAGGAATTTTGGACTGAGTTCCTACTGCCTGCATTATTTTTTTCAGTCCTTCCAAATGATCTACCTTCTTTAATCCCCTCATTCTTTCCTTTTTCAAATTTTATCCTCTTTGTACATCATTTCCAACCATAGTTTGCATTCCTTAAAAGCTCAGTTTCTGGATTACTTCTGGATTACATGTGATTTAAATTTAAAAAAGTATATAGGCTTTAGGGACTATGAATCAACCAAATGTGTTAAATCTCTCCTTTATTTGGGTGACAATGTCCCACTCTGAGTTTGTTCTGTAAACTTACTTATACACTGATTTATAGATACGAGTGTTTTGGTTCTCAGTAACTGACACCCTGCAGAAGCAATGACACCGAACACACAAGCTGCACGCAGATAGAAAGCCTTCTGAGTTCACACACTTTCCGTCTGTGAAAGGCGTCACTTCCTTCCAGGGAAGCCACTCCAGCAGTGTGTCCATCACTGAACATACACAGTCAGTGTGCTGGGTGTCCACACAGAAATAGCCAAGCTGAACTTCCTCAGACCAGAGATAACAGTTGTGTTTGTCTTTGTCCTTGTGTGTGTGTGTGTGTGTGTGTGTGTGTGTGTGTGTGTGTGTGTGTGTGTGTGTGTGTGTGTGTGTGTGTGTGTGTGTACTTCACACACACACAATCACTTGTGGGGACCAAATGCTGCTCCTCACAAATTTGAAGGCATTTTGAGGCTCAAAATGTGGTTTACAGGGTTGGGGTTACAATTGGAAGGGGTCTCTGTAGATGTATTTCAGGCTAAGACAGCACATGAATGCAATTCCTTACTTACACAGCCCTCAAACACACACATAACCACACTTTCCAAAAACTGTCTAAACCCCTGACTGACTGATTTCCACCCTGATAGTGTTGACTGTTTTATAGTATGCCCTAAACTGTAATAGTTTCCCATAGGAGCCTATGTGTGTGTTATCATTGTGTTGGTGGCTCTGGGTGTTACCTCTAAGTCCCTGTGAGGCTATTTATACCAGTCATCAGTCCCATTCCCAGGCTCTGAGCATAGGCTGGTTATTGCTCGTTGTCAACTTGTGTGTCCACAAAGACAGATGCAGTGACAGGCTGTATGCACACATTTGTATATATGTATATATATTTATCATAGCCACCCATAGTTAATTTGATGATTAATCAGATGAATTATATTGTAAAATATCTAGTGTCCAAGTACATTTTTGACCACCAAAAAGCCACAAATCAAATGATAATCAGATATTCTTTGATATAAACCAGAGAACAGAACAAATTGGTTGCAAGTGCTCAAAAGTGACTAAAACAGTTTTATTAAGGAGCTTTCTCAAGTCTGAGAAAAACTTTCTCAAAACTGTCCATAATAGTCCCCCTCCTCAAACCCCTTTATTATTTATCTTATTTCTGTTTCCGCAACAACCTGGGATTAAAGCGGGCTGGATCATAGCCTGGTGTTGCTTACAGTGACAGCATGGAGATACTTGCTCAGTAATAAGAAAATAACACCTCGTGGAGCATTTAGAGCCTCAACGAATCCTTTTTTTTTCTCATCCTTGTGACGTGTTAATAGTGTAGATATCAAGCTGAGGTTGCAGTGCTAGCATAAACAGAGTATGCTCTGTTATTTCTGGTTATTTTTGTTTGTTTTTTTAACAATGTGAGATACTGGTAGTGGGAAAAGAAAGAGAAGAAGACGAGAGATTATTTTGCACTGCTCAGCAAGTGAAATTTTAGTTTTTAGTTTTTAAATCAGACATTGGATCAAGAGCTGCTTTGTTACATTATGTTTTTGTTTTTGTCTAGCAGAACAAATGAAAGTATACTAATTTTGTGTTATTATTATCAGTTTCTATTTAAGATGATGATACTGATTAGACTGACACACTGAATTCTACCTTTTATATGAGCTTTATAGTGTCTAAGGGCTAGAAATCAGCCATGTTGCTTGTGTAATATCTGCTTTCATCTTGTTTAATTCAGTTGGCTGAAACCACAAAGAGCAGCCTGTGCACAAACAAAAATCTTTTGTAGTTCACAAAACAAGTTTATTATGTGACTTATTTCGAAGTAATTATTTCCCCAAGCTGCACTGGTACATCCAATCTTAGCAGTCCCACACCTGCCACATCCCGCTTTAATCTCGTCAACATCCTTCTGGGATAATTAATAATAAGTATAACACTGTCATTACAATGAGTTGAGAACTTTGTTCCACTTGATATCTCACTAGCATATGTTGTGCACGCTGCATGCTGGTTTGTTTACTGGCAAGAGACTGTGAATAGCTTTTGATAAACATGTTTGGTATCTGCTCGCAGGGTCACACCACATGAGATGAAGCAGTATGTGTGTAAGTAGTGTGTGCAAGTATAAAAAAGATGGGGGGCTAATGCAAGAGAACAAGTGCTTTTCCACTCTACCTGAGCGCCTCATTCAAGCACTTTTTCTACACTTAAGTGCTCTCTGTCTAACAGTTACACACATTCAGACTCTGTTGGATGCACCAGAGAGCAACTTGAGGACTCTAGCAGCCAGGGATCAAACTACCAACCTTCTGATTAGTAGATGACCTGCTTTACCTCCTGAGCTACAGACAGGAGGTAAAACTTGGGTAAAGCTGGAAGCTTAGGTCAGTACTGGAATCTTAGGATGACCCATGGGGTCAGAGTAGCTACATTAAATGCTTTAAATAAACCAAACAGAACCTTTCATCATCTTTTTTCTCTCATTATCACTCACTCATTATACACCACTCTGAGTCATTAGATATTATTAATCTCTGTCTCTCTCTCACAGTCCTGTCTTCCTCCCATCACCCTCAACTGGTCGTGGCAGGTGCATAGCCCTCCATGGCCTCGTTCTGCTGGAGGTTTCTTCCTGCTAAAGGGAGTTTTTCTTCCTACTGTCGACAAAACACTTGATCATAGGGGGTCATATGATTGTTGGGGTTTTCTCTGCTTTCTCTGTATTATTGCAGGGTCTTTACCTTGCAATATACAGCATCTTGAGGCAACAATTGTGATTTGTCGCTATATAAATAAAACTGAATAGGATTGAATTGCCAATTTTCTGTGACCCCACAGACTTGTCCATATAGAATTTACATACCCCACAGAACTACAGTACTGGGGGAAAGCCTTGTTTTTAAATATGCCTTATGTGCTGTGCAGACACGGAAATGGATGCACAGCACATAAGGAAAAAACTGAATTTGCATAATTCTAATTAACTTAATTAAAATGAATACCTACTGAACACTGTGTTCAGTAGGTAATTGGTTGAACTTTCTTGCAGTTTCAGATATTCAAAGCTCTTCTTTTGATGTTGGCTGCCTTTTGTTCCATTCTGATGATCCCAGACTGCTCCATCAATGTTGAGGTTTGGGCTCTGCCAGAAACGCCAGAATCTCAGGTTAAAGCTCACAAAACTATTTCAACAGCCAACAAACAGCTACAACAGTAAATGAGAGCAGGTAAACGGATTCCGCACAAAAATGTAAACACAAAGCGCGACCCGACACATCAGAATCAGTGACATGTCAGCTTTCTCACCCGACAGCGGGTCTGTATACGTGCCCTTGGGGCTGAAAGCAGACACCTCACTGATTCTGATGCGTCGGAGGATCCGCACCTTGTGTTTACGTCTTTGCGCTAGATTCTGAAGCTGCAGGTTTAATCTCTCCCCAACCAAAACTGCCTGAACCAACAGCAAAAGAAGATCCAAACTATGCTTCATATTTGGCTTCACATAAACATCGTCATTAACTCCGTCTTACTTTTGCTGTTTTGCTTCCACCACGATAAAAATCACACTTCCTGCAGAGCTCTCTCTCTCTCTTCGTGTACTTCAAGAACAGTTTCCCATATAAAAATCTCAATTTTCTGCATTGTTCACTTGCTTATTACCCACCAGTCTACCGTTGTGTACAGCGCTGTCGGCCGCTGTTTTTTTTAATGACTTACCACAAGAAAGCCTCATTTCTGTTGTTTAAAACTGAAGAAATATAAACTTTTTCAAATTATGACAAATTGCAAAACGCTTGGCTGTGCCTCTAATAAAACCGCTGTAACTTTGCGTTGCTATCTGCTATAAAAAGCCAGGCCAGAAAAATCTCCTTCATGTTTTTCTGTGTTTTATCCTCAGTTACTTTGACACAAAGGCATCTGCTGTGATGCTCCCACCTCTGATGAAGTCTCACAAGTGTCAGTACTAATAAATGATCAGAATTATAATATTTATGACTGTCTGAGTCAGAATTTCCCTGATTCAAATAGATTCGAATCTAATCAAATTGAAATTATGGATCAAATCGGGACCTTGCAAATCGGAATCGAATCGATTCTAGAAATCAGTGACGAAACTCAGCCCTACTGGGGAGGCTAATCCATGACTGATCATCTCTGTGTGTTTTTCCACGTGTCTATGTGTCTACTGCAGTGGCAGTGTGTTTGGAATCACTGCCATGCTGAAAAATGAAATAATTAGATGCTTTCTGCACAGTATTGTATAGTAGATAAAAATCTGGAAGATGTTCAAAAACACTTTTCTGTATTCAGAAGATGGCTGTAGACACTCTCCTTCCAATCTCCTGGACTAGTAATGGTTTGAACCAAAACTTTGAATCTGAATTCAGATTGTGGACCTGCTGCCACTGATTTTCAGTCCAGCTCTTGTGAATTTGTCACGGCTGGCGGAGGGAGCCGTGTGGTGTGGAGGAAAAGGAGGACCCAAAATGCAGCAAACTGAGGATACGAGTGACATTTATTTACAAGGTGGTAGTGGCAAAAACAGGCAATGAAGCATGAGTAATTACAAACGGAAACCTAAACTGGGAGAAACTAAGTGACAAACCTGAGACCATACAAAAGGGGTGTGGGGCAGAGACAGGAACACCATAGAACGCAGAGATACACGGAAGAATGCAGATGAATGTAGATTAACGCAGTGATACATGGATGAACGCAGACGAGCCGACAACGAACACAGACTGACACCCACTAAATATACACACACAAGGTAATCAGGTAATCACACACAGGAGGGAAGAACAGCTGAACCTAATACACATGGGGACCGGAGGAGACAAGCTGAACACAATAACAACAGACACAGCCCTTCAGAACAGAACAGGAAATCCAGAACACGAGCCTTCGAAATAAAACAGGAAACAGACTGATGTACAACACAACACGGGGACATGAACAGAGCACCAAGGACAGACACAGGTAGGGCTGACAATACACCAAACTTCAGGTTAACCCCTAAACTAATACAAATCAGAATAAACACAAAACGCTGGGTCAACGACCCAGGACCATGACAGAATTTGGGAAACCTAACCTTTTTTCCTTGTTTCCCTTCTTTACTAATGGCTTGGCTCAAGACTTTTGCACAGTACTGTATAACAGGAATGACTACTTGACCATCGTGTTTCTAGCCATCTGTATTCATATATGCAGCAAAGTATAATTAAGGCTTTAGCAGGAAGCTGTGTGTTTGAAAGAAGATTTGCAGCTGTCGATTACCTCATATTAAACATTCTTATACTTCCAGAAACATGATGCTGTATGTGGGGTTTAAATACAATGATATGCATGTATAGTTTGATCAAGCACATTGCAGAGGAATAATGAAAGCAATACTTTGTTATTAGATCAATTACTTATTAGTTTATAACATATATGTAGCCTTTAGAGGCTATAACTGAAAGCCTCCAAGCTGATTTCACAGTGGAATAAAGAGGAAAAAATACAGCTTAAAAAATTTCAATTACATTTTTAGAGATTTATTAAATTAAATGACTCATAGTATATCCGCTGGGGATCAATTTGGTTTAAGACTGCTACCACGAACTGTATTTCTTTTGACACATTCTGGCTGAGAACTAACTTTCCAGCACATAATCTGCAATGGAACAAAAACCTTACTGTTAAGCATTGATTTCATTATATGAGCAAGCTTTTTCAAAGGAGCTCAGACCTAAATCAGTTCTTTAGGGAGTTCCAGCCGAGGCAGACACATTAAAACAAACATTACAATACTTAGAGTAGGTGTGAAAGGCCACATTGTTACACATATTAGAATTCTCAAATGCTACTTAGGAAGTGTGTATCATGTGATCAGACATCTGCAACTTGAATGTGTTGCCACTGTGTAATAAAACTGTGTGGTCACTGCTACTGTATAAATCAGTGACAGTTGTAATGACATTTACACCATCCCATTTCCTCTTACTTTATCACCCGCTATTGATGGGCATTAGTTGCTATGGACACACTGTGATTGCAGGGTCATAGGTCACTGGGGGCGTGGCTTTCCCATGGAATGAAGAGCCAGTTGTATTGTCTTCATACATTACTACAAATATGCAGGCATCATAAACAAGTGGCCAAAACTAATACTCATGGACTCATGGACTAATACTCAAACTAATACTAATGCCATGACGAAAAAACTAAAAAAAACTAAAAAACTAACTTTATTTCAATAAAGATTGTCAACTCAATTAAAACTTAATATTTTATGACACTTTCCAGGCATTTTGTTATATCTGTGTTGGAAATAATAGTACGTCCAAATAAACTTATAAACTATTTTTTTATAGTTTATATTATATTTACTTTTTATCACAGAAATCTAGAGACAGCTGTCTGCGCACTCATGGGCTCCTCACAGTCAGGAAGTCCTGAGTAATTGGTATTAATCTTGTCAGCATGGGTACCACCATAACTACAAATTAACATAAACTGTCAATTTTACATTAAACTATTGATATGGCAGTAATACACGTAGGATAAAAACATTCATTCTCTATGTGTTTTCTTTTAGAATCTCTCTCCACCATCCTTTGCCCCCCAAAAAATGTGCACAAAGGTTATCAATGAGTTTGGCTCGTAGGATTATTGCTTCTTTGTCTTTTATAGTTTTCTATAGATATTTCCTTTTTTGATTTTTTTTCTTTTCTTTTTGCATTTATCAGTAAGTATCAGGGTTTAAATAAAATGTACTCCACATTCTGGAGGTAGTATTTTCTGACAGTTATCAGACTCAAGGGGTTCTGATTACAGGCTATCAAATCCTCCTATTGTTACAGTGATCAACTCTAAAAATTCATTTGGATAGAGATAAAGATCCTGCTTCAAACAGTAATACTGTTCATACACCAGCTGTCCTGAGTAACACATCCCCATACCAGTAACAGAGAACAATGAGAGGACATTCTCTCAATATCCTAAAAATCCACAGAATGTTATAATAGCACCATTAAATAAGCAAAACAGAACATCCTCCTAAACTCATGCTAGCCCAAGTTATGACCAAGTTGGTATGATAGACCCTGTGCACGAGAAAATGCTAACTTCCTGTTTTAAGACCAGATGTAGGGTTGTACATTTTCGGTAGCTTTATTTTGCAGTCAATTGCTGCTGCGAAGGTGGACTCAAAAATCATGCCCAAAATATGAAAACGGAACGATTACGTTAAGTTACAAAGAGCAGAGGGTGGGAACACTCACCATTGCTGTGACATAAAAAAATCAAATGATCAATTTTGATGTTTGAAGAGCGTAGCTCGATTGTTTGTTTACATCACTCAACATAAGCAGAACTGCATTACTGCATGCAGAAGACACATCGTCCACATTCAGAAGCACATCTCTGTATAGTGACAGTTCTTATGATTTAAACAGGCAAATGTCCAGCATTCAAACTACAGGTGAAGAATAGTCAAAGCCAGATGTTTCCCCGTTATGTCGATATCAGAACACACCTACACAGCATGTCAACAAACCGTGAAAAAAAGCCACAGGATATAAAAAAATACATGAATGATGCTGGTAAGGGTCTCTATATGTTAGTATTTACGAAGGGTATGTTGTGACTTATCTTCACAATTACAGTGGTCCCTCGCTATAACGCAGTTCACTTTTTGCAGCCTCGCTGTTTCATGGATTCTTTTAGTGCAATTTTGCATACTTTTTTTTTTAAAGCGCATTATGTTCTGCGCCCTGATCAGCTGTAGATCATTGTCGATCTCCTCCGTGCCGTGCTCTCCTGTACAGTACAGAATCGCTACATCGATCACTAGCAGTGTGACTCTGAAGTGGTGTACTGTATGTTTGTAAGTTTTCTCCCCAACAAACATAACAATGTCGACGAAACGTTTTGCACTGTCAAAGGCACCTGCGCTAGCACCCAAAAGGCAGAGGAAGATGCTAACCATCACACAAAAAGTTGGACTTCTGGACATGCTAAAGTAGAAGCTACCGTTTTTGTTTCTTTTTACCATACCACCGGATGATAAGGTGCATTAAACTTAAATTAAGCAATTAAGCTTAAAATTAATCATTATTATCATTATTATTTATAGAAAGACAAATATACTGTATGTTTATTTCTCAAATAAATGTTTGGGACTGAAACATATAATGGACTTTTTTTTTAGAACATAACACCCACGATAAACGAGGGAACTCTATATACAAATACTGAGAAACTTCAACCCTTTCTCTTTTGCTCTGAGGCGCGAGGGAAAAATATCGACAAGCCGATGAACATCATCTACAGATATATTCGGTAAATTCCCAAAACATGTTGAGAATTGTAAATCACCGCTTGATTCGTCCATTTGGTTAATTTTTTGGAAAACCCGACTGTAAACAAGACGCGAATATCACACCGGAAACGAAGCGCCCTACAGGAGTTTCCCCACCGGAAGTAGCATATGCTAAAGTTTTCAACATGTTTTCGTGCAACCGATATGGAAGATTCTTTAAACATGCCTTGTCCTCTGCGCAATGTTGTAATATGACAAATAACCAAAGTGGAAAGTAATGCATGCAGCTTTGCAATGCTACATTTCTGTTCCCAAAACAACGTTTGAGGAGAATTCCAAGGCTTTGTTAAGAGTCACTGTAATGTTAAAGAACAATATAGAAAGTCCCCTGAATGTCCATTTCTTTATGGGTTGGTTATAAGAACTAGCAAACATTATTTTAGATGATCTGATGATATAATAGTGGTGAATAACTGGTAAAGTCCAGCTCTGGTGGTAACAAAGATATCAAGAATATGAATATGACTGAATAAGATATATTCTCTTTGTGAAACTAGCCTCCAATGAACCCAATATCTCCTGGAGCTGTCCCAGTACAGTACCTCTGGCAGCCGTAATCTAATCTTTGTGATTATCTTTAGCGGGGAGGCTAATATCTGCAGCCTGGGTGAAAGTACGACTCCTGCTAATAAGGCTGAGTGAGAGCAGTGTTTAGACAGTGGGAGAGTGATCGCTCTCTGGCACTGCTCCCTGTGATTTATGACCTCCTTAATGACTCTCTCCCTTCTGTATGTGTGTGTGTCTTCGCTTATCACCGGTATATATAAGTACCTCCTTGAGTTTCACCTTTTTACTTTGGCTGACACTTGCAGTAACACTTAAGGGAAAAATTTGCTACAGGCTACAGGTGGCTTAAATCAGAATGTTCAGGTAGATGACATTTTTCATAAAGAAGCACACTTTCACTTCCATTCCACCACATTTCATGTACGATAGAGGGAATAAAGGTCAGTCAAACAGGACAATCTGGTAGGGCAAATGTTACACTTTGTGTAATCTGAATTTCATCTACTGAACGAAATGCTATTTGTTGGACACAGAGTCAGAAAACAGGCAAACAAGTCCTAAGGTGAAGGGAACAGCTGAAGTGGGCCACAGTAAAATCAAACACCCACAGATTGAGGTGAAATGAAAGTAAAGTCTAAATTAAGATCGTGTGTGTGTGTGTGTGTGTGTGTGTGTGTGTGTGTGTGTGTGTGTGTGTGTGTGTGTGTGTGTGTGTGTGTGTGTGTGTGTGTGTGAGAGAGAGAGAGAGAGAGAGAGAAGGAGAGCGAGCACAGAGCTGTTTGGCTTGGCTGTAGCCTTCTGCAGAGCATTACAACCAAGCAAGCCAGCAAGGCCAACCTCACAGCCACACAGGCTGAGTGTGCAGCGGCTAACTCTCCATGCCCTGCTGCTGAGTGGCCCTAAAACCTCCCAGATCCTAGCCAATGACCTGGCTTACCCTGCGCACTCAGGCCCCTTCTTCTTTCGTAATCTTTTCCCTCCTGTGAGAAAGCACTTACAGCGCTGGCTTCTTTCTTTCATCTGCTATGTCTCTTAATTTCCCCGTAACTGCTCAGCAGTGGTGGAATCACACAATCCTGCTGCTTTTACAGATTTCTTAAACGGATGCTGTCCTCTGAGCAGTGAGAATGAAATCAGCTTGAGTTGCTACCTGAGAAGCCTCACTGCTGTTATCGCTGGCTCGGCACAAAGCCCCGTTGTGTTCGGATTAGCTTTTGAATGCATTACGCCATCTAGCCTCACCTGTTGGAGATGCACCCTAAGGTGGACACATCACATGTCGTTAGATGCTTCTAACTGAATCCTGGTCCAAAATTTTGGGGGGGAAAAATGTAGAAATGCACGATATTTCTGCCTTTTTCTTTTTTCTTATTTTATCCCCTCATCAGTTTGATTTATGCATGGCCTGCACTCCTGTAGAGATGGATCTGTTTGAAGAGAAATCTAAGGTATGCAGCTCAAGTCCTCTGTCATAAATTCTCTGTGTGGCTTGGTGAGTTTCAGGACCTCACACTAAGGAGGGTGGAAGAGCAGAGAGAGAGAGAGAGGCAGAGCTCGATATCCCTGAAATGTCATCCGTTTTGCCAAGCCATAATCTAGAGATAAATTATTGGAATAAAATGGAAACACAGCTCTCGGTTGCTTTGGGGAGCTAGAAATGTCTCAGTGCATTGTAAATGTTGACATTAACACAGTCATGCTTTCCACAATGTGCTCCACTTAGTCTGCATCCACAAATCAAAGTCTAAACCAGTTTTCAAGAAAAATGTCTTTACTCTAGATTTGATATAAGAACAGAAATCCAGTCATTTGGTTCAGTTTTGGCTTTTTTTAACCATCCATCATCTTCCATTTGGAGCTGGAGCGTATCCTGGCTACATTAGGGCGAGAGCTGCATACTCCTGGACAGGTCACCAATCTGACACAAGGCTAACACAAAGAGACAGATAACCATTCACACCTATGGGCAATTTAGAATCACCAATTAACCAGAGATCATGCAAACTGCACAAAGAAAGGCTTGCTATGAGGCAGCAGTGCTAATCACTACACCACCATGTTGCACCTTTCTTTTAGGAAAAAAATCTGCTAGTTATAAACTGATGCAACTCTGCAACCTGTCCTCTAATGTGTGCCTTTCTCTTGTTTTGTATATATTCATCCTGTTTGTTATTTATTCCTCCTATTTTATTCCATTTATACATGTACAATGACGATAAAGGACTATTCTATACTATATTCTTTTGGCATGGCCTGATTGAGAAGATCACATGATGTGGTCATGTGATCAGAGATGGGCAGTAACGCGTTACTGAAATGTGATAACTTTTTTTCAAGTAACGAGTAATGTAAGGGATTACTATTGCAAAAAAGTAATTAGATTACTGCTACTTTCCCGTAAGCGCGCTGCGTTACTGCATTACTTAACCGTGATTTCGTTTGTGAGAGTGTCTCATGACAATGACATACGAGCGGGCGACACCCATGGAGGCAACAGACGTGTGCAGATCAACAGTGGATAATACGGAGTGCAGGGAGAGTACGACCATGCAGCGTTTAAAGCGTGGAAGTACTGACATTACTTTTAGTTTGACTCTGTAAAAAGAGACAAAAACATTAGCGTCTGCTGTTCACTCTGCGTGGGAAGAAAACTTCTTTGTACAGCAAAAAATTTAACTGGAAATCTGAGCGAGCACCGAGCACGCTGCCACGGGAATGTGACGTTCACACAGAAACCCCGGGATCCTCCACTGACATGACTGCTGTGGCACCAGGCAAACCTCCACCCGCCCCACTCCTGCTAAACAGGTGACAATAGATTTAAGAGTGACAGGACTTAGTGCTGCTCAATCTTTGATTTTATCTGTTTTGCTGTGTTTTACTTGCATCTATTTGAAAAAGAGAGTGTAAATACAAAAAAAATAATATTTTATATGTTGGAATGTGCAGAAAACAGGTTTAACTGTTAAAGAATTTCTTCAAGACAAAGACGGTTGCATATACAGTGGAACTCTGACTTACGAAATTAATTCGTAAGTCGAAGCACCCATCGCGCCTTTTGAGTGAACGATAGGCTATAGGCTAATTGCTAACTGCAACAACAATACGTCGTTCAAGTGGAACAGCGAAGCGCAAGTACGAAAGCCAAGGGGGTTGTCACATGATTCGGAAGGCATTGGGGGCATTGTATGCATTCTGGGCTCAGCCAATCAGAGCCAGCGGATTTCGTTACGCGGGCAATTTGCCGTAAACGGGCAGAAATATTGCCGTTAAGTGCCTTCGTAACTTGAATTTTTCGTTAAATGGGGTATTCGTAAGTCGGGGTTCCACTGTAATTTAATTTTTGCTTAATGCAATGTGCAAAATTCAAAGATTAAAACTAATAAAGCAATTTTTAAAAAGAGGCTTTCCATTAGATTCAATTATATATGATGAATTATGCATAAAAAATAGAATTGGGCTGAAAGGTCTGTTGCTTTATTACATATTCAGGCTGTGTATCATGTTTTTAAAAAGTAACTAATTACTTTTGAAAATAAGTAATGAGTAAAGTAACTGGATTACTTTTTTGGAGAAGTAATCAGTAATTAGTTACTAATTACTTTTTTCAAGTAACTTGACCAACATTGCATGTGATCTCCTCAAGATTTAACTGTTAGATTTTTTTTTAACTCCAAAATTCAATAACCTCAAAATTATAATCCTGTTAGCTTTGAAAGAACTCTATAGAAATCTCTCATTTGCTCTTTTAAAATATAATTTATCTTTAAGGTCAACTTAACGGTTTATTGGTCAAAATTTGACAAAAAGCGTTAGAAGTTTGGTGCATGTTGCCAACATGTAGAAATTCTTTAAATTATATTATCATGTCACATTTGACCTCTGACCTTACTTTCATATTTCATATCTGCCTTCTTCAAGTTGACCCACAAATGTGTTATTTTTATTGCCCTGCAAACATTTAAGTCCCTTTCCCATCAGTACCTACTCAGATCGACTCGTCACAACTCGGATCCACTGGTTTTCAATTACAATTGAGTACCAACTAATGTGCATGGTCGTTGTCATAGCAATGTGTCCGAGCATCCGGCGACATAATTACTATGCTTCATGAACGCTACAACAAAAGTGGACGATGAGGCAACAATATACCTGGTGTTGGCTCTGTGGCTTTTCATCAGACTCTGGGACCATGGCGTTGTTTTTTCCATTTCCCTAATTGTCGGGTTTAAAAAAATGTCAGTTTCAATTTCCTTTAACGAGATGCTCTCATGACTCATCAAGCGACGCTACTGACTGACCAATCAGTGGCATGCAGTCTGATGACAACACATTTTAGTACCTGCTCAGGTTGCTTGGAACCCTGGGCGAACAGGTACTATTTTAGTAACTGGTACCAGGTATTATGACCTAATGGAAAACCCTGAAAACAAACCATGGCGAGTCGAGAGTACTAATGGAAAAGGGGCTTTAAAAAGGCCAAAAAAGACAAATAAATATATACAAAATACAATACTGTTTCCTTGAAAGCAAATCCTGCCCAGAGAGTGAGCTGTCTTGGCAAAGATTTGTATTCAGAATGCTTCGTGTACTATCTACTCATCAGCATAATTAGTGTATTAAATTACTTGTAACAATAATGTAACTTACTCTAACAATCAGCCTGTCAGTTCTAAACGTGTAACTTTTTGTGGCTGAAAAATAAAGCAAAGAAGTGCCAAAAACTGCAGTTCCTTCACCTGACACTGGTCTCTATGGTGGGTTTCCTTTTTGTTAACAATACATGGACTTTTTTTTTTTTAATCACCCATTTAAAATGTAAAGTCTGATATCAAGTCTAAGTCTTGTTCAGCATTTGGTTCTACTAAAAATGATTCTCTGCTGAATTTGTTTTTCGGTAGTTTCCTTTATAACCCCACAATGAATTAGAGCTTGCTAAGATAAGATAAGGTAAGAAAAGATAAGACTCTTAATAAACCCAAATTTGGGAATAGATTTGCTTAAGCAGTTATAAATTAAATTAAACACAACAAATAAACATATAATAAATAACTGAAAAAACTGGAATGGTAAATAAGCATGGCAAAAGACTTATCTTACTTAGGTATCTCTAACCCTTTTGTCCCATTGGTGATATCTGGTTTCACCAGTGGGTGAAATCACAGTGGCTGCATACATTTTTCATATACAGTCTATAAGAATTACTGACCACAGAGGAGCAGCTTGGTCGACTCTAAACAAACCGAGGCTTCAGTATGGACACGTGTTAACTAGTTTACCTGGCTAAGAAAACACATTTAACGTGAATCGAATTTCTCCTGTTTTGGTTATGTCCACAATATGTCTTGCATCAAGTTAACATTGACGGGATTAGTCTGCTCGCAAGATATACAAGCTCTTATTTATCGTAGATACAGCTGGCTGATATGACGGTTTCCAAGAAATGAAGCTACAATATCCTATTAATCCCCTGGTGGGTTTTTGCATTACAGGTCATACTTTACCTTTAAAGCCCAGGAATAAACAGTTTATATTGGGTTTGTTTATTTCAATTTAAAATGAAGCATAAAAAAACAACACGTCATTGTTTTACAGGGTTTGTACGCCAAGCTATCAACCTTCTCATCTTCCCAAAACACCAAAGCATTGCTTTAAATGGATAACAATGTTAGCTATTTGTCTGAAACGTCAGGTTATTTGTTGCCTTTTTAGTGACTTACACCGACAGTTGATACCAAAAAGTGGTCAGAGTGTTTGTCTCACATTGCATTCCAGATTCCCAGCATCACATCTGACCCCGACCCTGGGGAGCCTTTGATTACCTAAATAAACTGTTACGAGTCACTTCAAATTAAACCCTGCCTGACTTCTCACTATCTTTTTTCTCACTGTAATGCTGTTTTCTCTCTTTGTTGCTGCTTCCATGCCTCTTAACTATTTTTCTTGTCAACGGCCCCCACCTTCATTGCCTTGTTGTAAAATAAACTAACTAACCCCGCTTGTGAAACTCAATCCTCCACAGCACAACACGGAGAGAGGTACACCTCATAAAAGTCCGGAGGGGGGGGAGGGTTTACGCACTTCAAACAGAGGCTGGGATTAAAAGGCCATGTCTGTTTACTTACAACCCTCTCTGCAGCTCTCTAGATTCCCACCACTTCCTAATTCAATTACAGAGGCAAAGCTGTAGACAAGGCTGAATCTTCAAGGAACACTCTGACGTGGAATTTCCCTCCACCCTACTGACTCACATTTCAGGGTCGCTGTTGGTTTTGTGGGAGTCGTGAAGGGCCATGACAGGAAGATTTGGCGCCAACATCTAGAAGAGCACAATCGTGGATGTTTTAACTCCATAAATTTAGGAAATAAGCAGAATAACAGCGATTAAATCTGTATCTGCTTTACGAAGTACTTGGCTTTCCAAGCACCTGGTGTCTGGTCGACCATTCCAAGGAATAATCATCTGGTACGCAGGAGGTGATTTGTTATACATTTCTTGGTTGTATTGGAAAGACAGGGAAAGAATGGGACTGTTCATGAGCACCGACAGTTACAATAATTGAACACACGAGAAACAGACTGCCACCTACAGAAACATCTGGAAACAGAAAATCCATGGCAACGATATCGCTGTACGATACTTGAGACCTCTTTGGCTCTCTGCATATAAGCATATGTTCGTGCATGTTTGTCAGCACAGTTATAAATTTCGGGCTGCACACAGATGTTTGTAGACATTTGGACCTGAAAAGTATAAATTAGGATGACATTGCCCACCTCATCGTACAGATGAAACCCACAAGAACAATTACAGTGTTTAAGATGAGCAAATGTTTAGAGTGAAAACACCAATTCCAAAGCTGGTCCTGCAAGAGTTAAGCATAGCGTATACTGATAGATTCATCTGTATTAAATAAAATAAAGGGCCAAGGTTTTGAGTAGACACGTAGCTAAGACTCTTGGCAATATCGTGTATCTTTTATATAAAGCATTCACTATCACATGCAAATCATTGAATCCAGGTGTTCAAATCACTTCTATGGCCAAAGGTGTATAAAATCAAGTACCTAGGCATGCAGACTGCTTCTACAAGACCTTTGAAACAATGGGTTGATCTCAGGACCTGATAGGATGCCACTTATGGTGTCAGGCAGTTTTTAGGACTTGGGCTTGGCCCCTTAGTTACAGTGAAAGGAACTCCTAATGCAAGACATTTTGGACATTTTTGATGCTTCCTACTTTGTGGGAACAGATTGGGGATGGGCTTCTTCCAAATGACTGTGAACCATTGAGAACCATTTATTGAACCATGTGACAAATTTCATTGAAAAATTAATTACATTTTCACTTCCACGTATGATTTTTATTTTGTATCATATTTGCATCTGACATTTTTTCTTAGAAATTGCTTCAAAATGTACTGTGCAATTTATTTAAGTTTTCCAGGGAGGAAAAATTCACCCAGCTAGAAAATGAAAACCTGTTTATGTTCACACTGGCCAGTGACAACAGTCATGACCTATACAGTAATCTTAATCATTTTTTTTTATAATCTTTTTGACATGTGCTTTAAATGTTCACACAAAATTCACGGTCCGATATGTATCTGTGTTTCTTTAAAGTACATTTTAAAACAATAATACTGCTATTTGTGTTAATAAAACATTTGAGAGTTTACATTTCAAAATGACCTCAAATTAGCCATGACACACACTGGGTCCCCATATGGGCCGTCCCCAGTGTGGCTGGCAGGTCCCACTGATCTCTCTCTGTATAGAGATAGTGGTAACATTTTTTAAGTAGACTAAATCACCAAATTTACTGTCCCTATGAGGCCTTTTAATTAAACATTTCCATTGGCCACTGGATTTTTCAAAACGGTCATGTTTACAAGATGGCCATGATTTCCCTACGAGAAAACTATTTTGCCACAGAATTTCAGCCACTCTCAAAAACATAAAAATGAGAGCAAGTCATATTTACAGCTAGATATTTTTTTTCAGATTTGTTGCATCTTCTTTAACAAAAGAAATCAAACACCATATATCATACCAAGAAACCAACACTGAAGGAAATTTGATCTTACTTTCATCTTTTATAAAATTCTTTAGCTTGGCCACATAACAGAAAAGTGTTAAAAATAAATAAATAAATAAAAATAACATGTAAAGTAACATGGTCTCTCTTTCAGTCAATACTTCTTAACACAGTTCTATTCTGAAAATGTTAATGAAGATAAAGAAAGATCCACAAGTTACTGAAATGCTCAAACTTTTTTTCAGCAACCGGTCCAAATGCAGAGCTGTTTGCCTGCATTCAAGCTGTCCTTTGTTGTACAGCAACAGGCCAAACTGAGTGGCCACATTGTGGGTAGAATTCAGAGTCATGGCAGCCCGCAGCAGCTGAGAAAACAGTACTCATGTAGCTTGGTAGGACGCTCATACAGAGATTAGCATAGCTGCTGTTTACTCTGTACTGCCATGGAGTCAGCCACATGCATACACACAGCAACTCTGCTGCACATCCTTTGTTATACAATATTAGAGCTAAACCCAAAAGATTTACCAGTGCATGAAAATTAGCCCACAAGCTGTTAACCTTTGAAAATGCTCATTTCACGCACACACTTACACAGCTAATTGTTCAGGTCAATCAGCAGCTCAGTGATGCATAGTTGTGACAATTGTGTAAAGTGAAACTGACGTCAACAGTAAAAGGTTAAACTAAACTAATGACCTACACACAGCTCAGGACTGTAGGTTAGCTGAAGATGGTTGAAGATAGTTAGCTTAACCTCATGATAATAGCCCATCTTACTACAGATTAATACTGCAAAACAACGAGTTCACTTTAATGCCAGAACTTGACATTTGTAGTCAAAAGATAGTGAAAAAAGGAAAATGAAAAAAATGAATCCACCCCGGCTTAAAAGTTTGGACCACCTCTTTGCAACCAACGCAATCAATGCTGTGCAGGTCCGCTAAACAAACTGTTGGCTCCACATGAGTGTGTCCATGTCAGTGAAATGAAAAAAGATTTAATGTTTGTTTAAACATGTTTTTCTTATAACAATTTATATTTTTTGACAGCTGAATATTACTCGATGAGTTAAGTGTTATGTGAGTGAATCATAAATTATTGTAAATGAATGTCTGCACAGGCTTACAGAACACCAATACTAATGCTTTTCAACTTAATTCAAATAACAGTTCAGTGACTAACTAGAACAGATAGAGTGAAAAAACTGAGCATGAACACTGTTTGTTGAGATGCCTACAACATTCTTACCTGTCAGTTTTATAAAACAGAATTACAAACACCAGTCCAAAGTCCTTCTAGAAGCAAGTCTTATGAATCAGCAACTATCTTAAAACCTGTAGGTACTTATTTGGGCAGTAACTGTTTAATGGCAAAGGAATGTAAACAATGTACTGAGGAAGATTTGAAGAAAGCGTAAAGATAGATAGATTCTAAGTTTGAGTCGTAAAACCTCTGTGGAGGCACAGAACAACAATAGTCATATAACAGAACATATCAAAGGACTTGATGTAACTTGCCATATCCACTGAATGCTGTTTGACTGGAGCTAATTTTCACAAAAATAAGGGCCAAGACCCAAAGCACAGCTCCAAACCAAGCAAGCAGTCAGTTGGTGTTCAGTCTACAATGGAGTGGTCACTCGTCTCAGCCCCATTGTGGTGTGCGGGAACAGTTTGACTTTACAGTTTGGATGACATGTCTCCAGATTACCCCAACAAACTGACAGCTAGTGCAACAAAAGGCTGCAAGGCTGTGGCTCTTTCACAACGCGTTCTCAGGCTTCAAACTACATCCCATACTGCATTCTTAGGTGCACAACAGGATACATATTTATACGATCCCAGTTTTCTCTGGTCCAGTAATAATTCTAAAAAGCAGTAACTAACAGTAACAGTTACTGCCATTCAGTGTTGTACAGTTTTTTCAGTGTTTCATACATTTGATTTTGTATTGAAATTACTTTTTATGTGTTGAAGAACATTCATAAGCATTTGATAACTTTCAAAAGGTTTGGTAGTGGTGCCAGTGGAAGTTTTGGAAACAACTGGTTAGTCTTAGTGAGGCTCAAAATTTTGTATTATTAGGAATGGTAGCTGCAGACACAGGTGGCCATAACTGGTGGCTCTCTGGTAGGTTAACACTCTACTGACTGCCTTACTGATAATATGGCTGGTTGTGTGATTAACTGTACTAACAAACCAACCAAGAGGTCTTAGCTTTTGGTGAGGGAGTTTCTTTTATTATATGTTTATATAAGCTACAGTTGCACCTCCCATAATTTTGTTGTACATGTACTAGGGCTGTGCGATATGACCAAAATCTCATATCCCGATATAATACATTTATCGTCCTGACAACGATATAAATCACCAAAATGTAACATTTTCTGTAAATTCTGTGAATCTCGGGCAGCTCACCTTGCGTGAAGTGTTTCCAGCTGGGCGTCATGTAGCTGGAGTCGAGTGTTGTAACCGATGCATGAAACTATACATTTTTAGACATAAGTTGTAACGGCTACCATTTTCTTTCAAAGTTTGAGTCTAAGGTTTGTTTTTTAGGACCTGACGGCTCTTTTTTGCTTCTCATCCGTAAACTCTCTGAATACTCTTTCCCATGATTCAGTTTATTTTGAAAAGTCTCAACAGGATCTTGAGCTTTATTGTGAAAGGTTTACGTGGAAAACAAACAAGCGGACAGCGGAGCCACGCAATGGTTTTACCGTCGTTGTTGCTAACGACAACGCATAAAAACAGGTGCTTGTCCGTCCGTAGTGTGGTTATATTAAATATAAGAGAAAGAGAGAACTTTAAGAAATTAATTTAGCCACTACAGTGACCATCAAAACCATGAAAAAATATTGCTGTAAACTGTTTATTTTACGACACCCCGAAACAAGCATAGCGTCATAGGAAACAATAGATGTTTTTATATCGTCATCCGATATATATCGTTATATCGAACAGCCCTAGCTTGTACAATAACAATAAAGGGCTATTCTACTCTGTTCTATTCTTACTAAGTAACATAGCACTCTTCAGGCCACTAAGCCAAGTTCGGCAGATTCTGTCTAAAAGACAAACAGAAAAACATATTTTTTTGGAAACTATGGGATGAACTTATGACAGCTTTACTGATCATTAAATCGATCAAACCCAGTTGTCTACTCCATTCACAGTGGCAGTAACGTTCCGTGAAGTCCCAACCAAAATGCATTTTTGTGGCTCATTCGTAAAACCATTTATGTAATCCACTTTGTATTTTTGTGGGCCTTACGTGGTGTCGGCCATCACTGCTGTCAACAGACAGTAAAAGAGAGAGAATGCTGCTGCTGACGTCTGCGATGACCAAAAGCGCACCGAGAGACCACCGTGAATGTGCACTGGAAAACGCCAGAAATAATGGAAAAGAATGCTAATTGTTAGTTCTTCTTTGGCTTAAACTGATATGTGTGAATTACGCACCAGTTTACTGTGCAGAGCACGTGCATGCACGAGACCCAGAGAAAAGAAAGCAGCGTGAAAACATGGATTAGTTTTCAGGAGCTCAGCCTTAATTTGCCTGATGCTGCTCTTACGATGTGGTACTTGTGGCCGGCGTGTGCGTGCCGGTGCACGTGCGTCTGTGTCTGTCTGTTGATGGTGACGGTGGATATTCTTAGTTTGTCGTGCAAAAAAAACCAACTCTCACTGGAAATCTACTTACACGCATTTAAATCTTCATTCTGGTTTGTGAATAATGTTAAGATAATAGACTCGCTCACGTAGACACACAATCTCACACTCAAACTTTTAGTTACTCCGTATCCTGCTGAGATGCTGTTGCTGTCAAATATGTGTGTGTGTAACCAGTGTGTTCCACTACTGGTTAACTGTAATTTCATGTCGGTTTTAATCCAGGAGCTTCAATCTTCATTCCTGGATAATACTGACTGGAAACTCATAAAGTCAGCACATAGCTTTTTCAGTAATCACCTTCTCAGTGTGTGTGTGTGTGTGTGTGTGTGTGTGTGTGTGTGTGTGTGTGTGTGTGTGTGTGTGTGTGTGTGTGTGTGTGTAGGTGGACGGGTATTAACATCTTTGTGGGGACCAAAAATTGTACGTTTGCTACAGGGCTGGACTGGGACAAAAAATTGGGCATTTTGACTAGAGACCGGCCCACCAGGTATTAAAGCCATAAAGCCTTTGAATGAAAACGAACGCTGTGGTGACAGTGATGTCTGCTGTCTTGTTGGCATATGTATGATGTCTATAGATTTTACATCAGATAAAAACTTTGGTTGTAAGATTCAGATAATTACTTAATAAAAGCGAGACATTTTAAATGAGAATAAGAAAGAAAAGTATTTCTTTGTGCCCCCCTCTCCCTGTTAATGCCCTACCTGGCCCCCTGGCAAAAGCTTTGCTAGATCCGCCCCTGCACAGTTACCAGCTGTCAGCTACCTAAAAAAGGATCCTGGTGTTATTTGTCTCTCAGAAACAGTTCATAACTTCCCTTCAACTCATTCATGTCACCTGAAAGGTAAACCTGTTTCTCCATCACCTGTTCAGCTCTGATGATTCAGTAAGGACATCTCCTGGTTTCATCTTCATGTTTCCCTCTCACCACATATCCAAACCGATACCATGACCAGCAGCTTTTACAGCTGTGGCTCCAGCAAACATCAGCTGATACTAGAAAGTAATATTAAATAAATTCTAATAACAGCTGATCAAGCTTAAATGTGCTGCTGTTGTTTAGCGCAACATCTGCCGGTTTCTTCTTTCCGGTGCAAAGTGGGCGATAAACAAACCAGAGAGAAAAACCGATCAGCTGATCATTGATCAGTTTCATGATTGAAGTAGCAACAGGAGAGGGAGGGGAGAGAGTGAGAGGAGAAGTGACAGCTGACAGCGTAAAGACACAGAATAACTCCACCTTTGTGTCTTTTTCCATTCTAGCTGAAGTACAGGACAAACTGTGTTTCTTTTCAGCTCAATACGAAACGAGTAATATTTTCTCTGAATACGGGACGATTGCGATTTTTACAGGACGGTTGGATACTCTACTAACTAACCTTATGAATAAAATAAAGTTCACTATCAGTAACATCATAGCACCCACCCAGCTGTATAGAAACTCCGTCTTGCTAGCTGGTACGCAGTACGAGTTATAGTAACTGAAGGTAAAAAGTCAGCATAACAAAAATAAACTCCAACTAAACTTGGTTTATATCTGATTCAGATAGACTGCAGGCCATAACTTCTTACCTGAAGTTCAGTTCACCTGACACTCGGACCAGCAGCTGCCTCGGGTCTCTCCTCTTGCCTCTCCTTTCCCTCATCCACCTGCTGGTCTCTGTGGAAGCTCCGCCATAGAATAATAATAATAATGGATTGGATTTATATAGCGCTTTTCAAGGCACCCAAAGCGCTTTACAATGCCACTATTCATTCACTCTCACATTCATACACTGGTGGAGGCAGCTACAGTTGTAGCCACAGCTGCCCTGGGGCAGACTGACAGAAGCGAGGCTGCCATATCGCGCCATCGGCCCCTCTGGCCAACACCAGTAGGCAAGTAGGGTAAAGTGTCTTGCCCAAGGACACAACGACCAGGACAGAGAGCCCAGGGATCGAACCGGCAACCTTCCGGTTACAGATGCGATTCCCAACCACCTGAGCCACGGTCGCCCACAAGAAACCACCAAACAACTGAGTTATTTTTACCCATCGGCCAATCCACCAGCTTTCATTGTTTATACCATTACAACAACAACGACAACAACAAAAAAAACAAAACAAAAACACCCATAAAAACGAAAAATCACCATCGGCCCACCCAAATGCCCGGTATGCCCAATGGCCAGTCCAGCTCTGGTTTGCTATACTTGTGGGGACAGACAGCCTTCGTGGGGACCAGAATTTGAAGGCATTTTTAAGACTCAAAATGTGGTTTTAGTGTCAGGGTCACAATAAGGTGATGGTTAGGTTTAGGCTAAGGGTCAGGGTTAGGTAGAGCTGGGCGATATGAGATTTTTTCATATCACGATATGTTTTTTTCATTTCAGGCGATAACGATATCTATCACGATATAAGCCAAATAACTATATTTGTAAGATTTAAATGTGCCTGTTACTCCCCTCGAGTCGTAATAAAGCTCAACTTGTTCCTTGTGTTTTAACTGACATTTATTTCGGACAGGAGGATTCTTCGACATGCCTTAACTTGTAATGATGTCCAACCACAGCCGATACAATGCCGTCAGAACTAAAAAGAAATACAAACTTAAATGAATATTCTTAATAAAGCCCCTAAGCATTATATATGGCGAAACATTCCAACAAAACAATCAATAAAATACACATTACACCTCACACTGCGGTAATTGCACTAGAATATCACGCAACACTAGCATATTTACATACAACGAAAATAAACAAAAGAAAACATTTACCTCATTGGCCTCACTCAAAGGGAATAAAACTTTAATCCTTACATCGTGGGGAGGTCCAAAAAAGGCACTCTTTTATTTATCTTACTATTTACTATCTTACTGTGGACGTGCAAACCTCGTGGCTCGTCTCAATTAGCTTGCTGAGTGTGCCAGCCAAAAATACCCTCTTAGCAACAACAGACGGAACTATAGAAAAGGTTCCTATCTAATTGCACAATTAGTAAAAATAACACATTTAAACATATAAATCCAATGAACAAAACATGAATTACTATTGATTTATTTCTTAATATTTCAACTACTAATTGTTTCAACCTTACATATCTAATAAAATGAACTTAAATGCGAGAGTTGCCTATGACGGCAGCTACACTCCCACCAAATCACTTGTGATTTCCACCTATGAACTTATGAAATGTAAACTAATCTGCTTCTAATAGTGTCACAGTCTTGTGTATAGGTCTGTCAAGTAGAACTGGTTTACTCAGTCTCTTTCCATGGTCATCTAACAATGAGTCACTCATTAACAGTTGTACTTTGCGTATACATCCATCTTCACTCGGGTGTATGGCAACAACTTCGGCCAACTTACAGTCGTTTCTTGATGCTTGGTCATCTTGTACGATCACTATGTCATTGATCTTTGCATTTCTGTTTGTTTTGTGCCACTTCTGGATCCTCTGCATCAAGTTTCCCCACTGTGACTTCTTCGTGGGGAAGTTTCTCTTGCCAAAGAAAACTTGGACCACTAAACCAGTTGGAGGTAATGAGGTCTTTGGCCTTCAGTCCGCGCGAGGCATGGTCTGCTGGATTGAGATCTGATACCACAAACTTCCATTGCATCGGTTGAGTGCTTTCCTTAATACGCTGAATGCGATTTGCAACGAAAACATGGAAACGTCTCGCATCGTTGTTGATATATCCCAAGACAACTTGAGAATCTGTCCAGAAGAATTCTTGAGCATCTTCTAGCTCCAACTCTGCTTTGAGCATGTCACTAATCCGCACTGCTACAACTGCTGCAGACAGCTCCAATCGTGGCACCGTAGTAACCTTCGTGGGTGCTACTCTGGACTTGGCAAAGACAAGAGCGCAGTGGACTTGTCCTGCTTCACTGACAGCTCTCAGGTACGTACAAACACCATACCCTGAAACACTTGCGTCTGAGAAATGGTGAAGCTCGTACTTCTGAACTGTTTGAAAATCTTTTGGCACGTAACATCTGTCAATTTTGACATCTGCTAGATTTTTTAGATCCAACAACCAGGACTCCCACCGTGACTTCAGATCGCTTGTGAGTGGTTCGTCCCAATCTGCTTTCTCTCGACACATTTGCTGTAGTATCTGCTTCCCAAGTAGAACAAAAGGTGCCACAAAGCCAAGTGGATCGTAAATAGAGGCTACTGTGGACAACACTCCTCTTCTGGAAAGTGGCTGCTCGTTCACAACTACTCGAAACTGGAAATAATCCGAGTCGATGCACCATTTGACACCTAGGGCTCTTTCAATTTGTTGCTCGCCCAGTGACAAGTCCTTTCTTACTGTTTCTGCACAATCTTCTTCCGGTAGCGAATTAAGCACTTGCTTACTGTTTGAAACAAACTTGTGAAGTCGCAAGCCTCCTGTGCTGCAAAGTTCCTTTGCTTCCTTCACCAAACAAATTGCCTCTTCTTCTGAGTGGAAACTGATAAGACCATCGTCCACATAAAAATTTCGCTCAATGAATCTTATGGTAGCTTCACTGAACTTGCCTTGACCTTGTGCAGCAATATACTTGAGACCAAAGTTCGCACAGGCAGGGGAAGAAGCAGCTCCAAACAAGTGTACGCGCATGCGATAGACAGATGGAGTAGAGTTGAAGTCTCCATTGTCCCACCACAAGAAGCGAAAGTAATTTTGATCTTCTTCTCTGACTCTGAATTGATGAAACATGCGCTCAATGTCGCACATCACTGCAACTGGACCTTTCCGAAATCGGCACAGGACCCCCACTAGAGAGTTGGTTAACTCTGGCCCTGTAAGCAGGTAGTCGTTCAAGGACACCCCTCCGTACTTTGCTGAACAATCAAACACCACTCTTATTTTGCCAGGCTTTTGAGGATGATACACTCCATGGTGTGGAATGTACCAGGCAGGGCCTTTGTCCAGGTCTACAGAGGGAACTCTTTCTGCATCACCACGCTCTATAGTCTCTCTCATGAACTCTGTGTAGTCTTTGTGGTATTGCTTGTCCTTCTCAAATCTTCTCTTCAAATTTTTGAGTCTGTGTTCTGCACAGCTCCGGTTGTTTGCCAGACTTGGTCTGTCTTCCTTAAATGGCAAAGGTAACTCACAGTGTCCATCTGCTTTCATCTTCACTCCTTCTTCCATTATGGAGATGAACCTTAA